>NC_140582.1:731248143-732448143 GCF_964204655.1 Triturus cristatus
CCTGTTGAGATGGCTACCTACCTGTAAGTTTGATGAGTGCAATGGAATGGCTGCCACATGGTTGTGGGTGTGGGGAGTGCTCCATCCTGCTCAGCTGTGGGACAAGGGGGCCTGGGGACGTTGTAGTGCTGGCTTCCTTCCCACACACACTCCTCTCTGTTAAGATGGCTACCTACCTGTAAGTTTGATGAGTGCAATGGAATGGCTGCCACATGGTTGTGGGTGGGGGAGTGCTCCATCCTGCCGAGCTGTGGGACAAGGGGCCTTGTGGGAGTTGTAGTGCTGGCTTCCCACCCACAAACACCACCTCCCTGTTAAGATGGCTACCTACCTGTTACTTTGAAGTGAGCAATGCAATGGCTGCCACATGGTTTTGGGTGTGAGGGGAGTGCCCCACCCTGCTGAGCTTTGGCACAAGGGGGCCTGGTGGGAGTTGTAATGCTGGCTACCCACCAACAAACACCGCTCCCTGTTAAGATGGCTACCTCCCTGTGTAGAGAAAGGTAATGGCTAAACATGGCTCTTGGGTGGGGGGAGTATTCCATCCAGCTCAGGGGTGGGGCAAGAGAGCATAAGATGGCTACCTACGTGTAAGTTTGAAGAGTGAAATACAATGACTGCTACATGGTTGTGGTGGGGGACGGAATGTACCATCCAGCTCAGCTTTGAAACAGGGGGGCCTGGTTGGAGTTGTAGTGCCGGCTCCCACCCATAAACACCCATCCCTGTTAAGATGGTTGCCTCCCTGTAGAGCAGAGGAAGGGAATGGTTAAACATGGCTCTTGGGTGGGTGGAGTGTTCTATCCAGCTCAGCTTTGGGACAGGGGGGCCTGGTGGGAGTTGTAGTGCTTGCTGCCTGTACACATGCCCCCATGGTAATGTTGCTAGCTACCTTTGGGGTGAATCAGAGGGAGTGAATGTTGGATCTGTGAGACATGTGTTGGGGAGAGTGTGGTGCACATGAATGCATTTGGGCCTGGGAGGAGTTGATTTGTAGTTGTGCAAGCTAGTACACAGTATTGTGATGGTAGACACTTGTTGGTACTTACCAGCCTCCACTCCCCCGGCTATTCCTGTGAGACTCTCTGGATGCAGTATGCCAAGCACCTTCTCCTCCTTCTTGGAGCGCGGGATGGTCCCTACTGCATTGACCAAATTTGTGTTCTGGTGGCTAATGGTGTCTGTTGAACCAGGCTTCCAAACAAATGTGGCTCTACTCTGATTACCTCATCTATCATGACTGACAGCTCATTGTCAGTGAATTTGGCCATTTTCTTCTGTGACATGGTGTGTGATGTGCAAATGGGTTAAAGGTGCAGGTGTGAGAGCGGTGGTGGTGATGTGTGTGGCGTGCGTCTTGGTGTGATGGTGTGATGTGTGCAGATTTGCCTCTCCTTCGTGCTGTGGGGTTGGTTACTTCAGTAGTGGAGTATTGCAAAGGATTTTGGTCAGGGGAGGGGCTGGTTTTATACTCAGCTGTATGGGTGTGTCAAAATGGAGGATTGCTGTCAGGTGTGTTGTGTGGACTTATATTTTTTTTGTTGCCATGGGAATGTGTCATTGGGGTGTGTTAGGTGTTTTTTGAGGCTGAGCCAGGTTAATGGGTACACTTGGTAGACTTGTTGTGTGTGTTTTTTGGTCAACCGACATTACTGTTCCAGAGCAACCGGGGCGGTGGGTATACAACCTCCCTTCCGCCGGCTCTCCCATTGATCAATGGTTGCGATCGCTGCGGTCGGAAACAGCGGATTGTTCTGCTGTCACCTCAATGGTATCTTAATTTCACGTGCGGTCAATCCGCTGACCTTGTGGCGGTTTTGGATTTTTCTGCAACAAATCCGATTGCTGCGGGCAGATTTTCACCTGCTCCGCACGCTACATGCGGTCTTTTGTGGCATCGTTCTGCCGCTGTTGGATATTTCTGGTGGTTGATCCTAATTGGACCACCGGTTTTGCCGCGGTACCAGCGGATGGTTAATTTCCGATACCACGGCGGTCGAAATGGTTTTCCGACCGCCATCTTAATTGACCCCTAAGTGCCAGTGCCGAGAACATCAATTCACCATCACAAATTAAGCACTGTTTCCTTGTAAAGAGTGATGTTACAGTAATCACACCAAAATTTCCAATTAGATGCTTTACATAAACCACTTTCTGAATATGGTCTTCTATTTTATTTAGTTGTTGTGGTGAGAAAATGTTAAGCTTTAATTAAATGATCTGTGATGTAGCAAAGGATGCCATATATTTACTATGTTTAACTCCACATCTACATGTACATAGATGTACGTAGATGTGAAGCTAAGAATAAAGATTCTCAAATTAACTCTGGGGACGCGGACCAGAGCTTTATTGGCAGGTCTTAGCATCCTGTGGGGGGCATGCCATTGGAATAATTTGTGGTTTTCGTAGCCCCTCCCCTCATAAAGGGCTTTATGAACCAGGCACAGCGCCTTGAACTGAGTTCTCTGCTTAACTGGGAGCCAGTGCAGATTTCTGATTGTGCCCGTGATATGACTGTATTTTGGAATGTTTAGCAGGGTACGTGCAGCCGCATTCTGTAGGGATTGAAGTTTCAACAGCTATCGTTTGTCAAATCCTAAGTACAAGGAGTCCCAATAGTCTAGGTGGGAGAGAATAAGAGCCATCACAACCATTTTCCTCAATTCCGCAGGTAGAAAAGGGAGGATTTTATGAAGCATTTTTAAAAGAAAGTAACAGGCTGATGTCATCGGATTGATCTGCCCTGAGAAATTGAGCAGAGCATCACATAAAAAAAGAAGGTTTTTCTCTTTGGTAGCAGGGATAGGACAAGCCCCTGCCACTGCTGGCCACCATAATTGGGTCCTGATAGGGGCACAATTTCCAAATTCCATGACCTGGGTCTTGTCCGTGTTTAATTTTAAGTAGTCCTTGTCATCCATTTAATGATGTGGCCAAGACAGCTATGGAATCTGTCCACCACCGAATCTGCCATTGATGAAATGGAGATAATAATTTGGGTATTGTCAGCATACGATACTAGCGAGAAGCCATGGTCCCTAATTAGTTTGGCCAATGGGGTCACATAAATGTTGAACAGCATTGGAGAGAGTGCTGATCCTTGTGGCACTCCTCCAGGGAGATACAATTTGCCAGATTCTCGGGTGTCTCAGAACACCCTCTGTTCTCTAACAGAGAGAAAAGAGTTGAGAAGTGTGAGCGCTGTGTCACCGACTCCTACTGCCTCCAGCCCTCGCGTAAGTGCTGTGTGATTTACCGTATTGAGCGGGACTGATAGGTCAAGTAGGACTAGGATGGCCCTGCCACCCATGTCAATTTGCCATCGTATTTCATCAGTAGCCATGGTTAATGCAAACTCCGTTGAATGGCCCAATCCGAAGCCATGTTGTTTGGAGTCTAAAAGGTTGTTAGAATTTAGGTAGTCTGTGAGCTCTGAGTTAATGGCTTTTTCCAAGACTTTGGCTGCTAGAGGCAAACAGGAGATCGGGCGGTAATTTGCTACCTCGAGGGGTTCAAGCGGTGGTTTCTTTAAGATGTGTCGGATACAAGTTTTCTTCCAGGAGGTCTGGAAGACACCAGTGTTAATGACATTGTTCAGGAGGGGGGGAAGTAGGGCACTGACTTTATTCGGGACACCATGAATGATGTCCAGTGGGCATGGATCAGTTGGAGATCCAGACTTAATAGCCATTAGTAGGTCATTTACTCTGTCGGTTGCCAAGGAGGAGAAACTGGTCAGGTGACAGGAGAAAGATGTCACGTCTTTCGAGAGTGTGGCATGCAGGGAGGGGGGCTAGAGCTCTAGCTCTCTAATTCCTGATATATCACTTGAACCTTTGACTGAAAAAAGGTGGCCATTTGATCAGAGTGCTTGATCCGGGGTAAATACATTGCCCTGTTGGAGTTTAGGGCATTGACGGTCTTAAAGAGTTCTCTGACAGAATTTTTGGCCCCCTCTATTTTGTAGTGTAGAAGTTCTTTTTAGGTCTGACGATTGCTACTTTTTGATCATTTAGTGCTTGGTTATAATTATTTTGTCCATCGTACTGTGGTCCGCCCTCCATAGGCGTTCTAGGCGTTTGCATGTGGATTTAAGTGTTTTCAGTTCGAGGGTGAACCATGGGGCTGTGGTAAATAATTTAATTACCGGTACTTAATTTGATGCGGAAAATCTATAATAATAACTCAGTAAAATAAGAGGCAGAATCCGTGGTATTAGAGGTTCGGAACGGGCTTTATTCCAAAATCAATTCGAATTGAGGACTCCATATTCCATCACCACGAAGGTTCAGGAAGTGAAGGGCAATACTTTATTGACAGATAATCATATTTATAGAAGAGGCATTATAGTGAAACAGATGCAGGAGGCGTAACAGTTGGTAACAGAGATAAAAACATACATGCGTAACTAAAATGGGTGTAACTAGGCGTAACTAAAGAACGTCATAAGGTATGATGTCACAAATGGGTGGTTCCATGAAAGAATTTCGCAATGTCAGCAGAAATACTTGGCAGAGATGCGCGCGCAGCAGCATGACGTGTGATTGACGTGCAACTAGGGGGAGAATGGGACTTTGACATTTAGCTCTACATGTGGAGACAGAAGTCTGAGGTTATGTCAATCTAATCCCAAATCATATCTAAGATCCTATGTTTAAAGAACTATGTTATCCAAAAAGAGAGGTCTCTTAGAATAGAATCTTATTCTATACTGACTATACTGACTGTTAGTGCGTGTACAAGCGTCTAAGTGTCTACACTAGATGCGAGGGCAGAAATCTTCCATAGTAACAGGGCTATGAATTACTTGCATAAAGACAGAGAAGCCTGGCCCATTTGCACGGTAGCTAGAGGAATGTTTACTTAAACTGCTTAGACAGGAATGCATCGGATGAGGAGCGGAGCAGAGCAGATAATCTTGAAGGTGAAATACAGTTTTTGGCAGGCAGATAGGCCGACAGGCCGAGTCAGGCACCGTTAGCCGCGCAGGGAGTAGGACAAAGTTCATGGATACAGATGCGAGCTCAGACTGGAGCTTTCAGAGGCAGAAGGCAGGAAAAGGCTTAATGGCAGAATCAGGGCCTACTCGCCTGGACTGTAAAAATGGGATAAATGAACCATATAAAGCCGGTGGCCTTTCATACTTAGGAATAGAATATCCGGCCCATTCATGGCGGATCTGAAAGAGGACATGTTGACGGTGGACGCACATGTGTTTGCGTCTTCAAAACTGGAACTGGAGGGAACATACATGTACTTGTGATTTATGCATGAAACCGTTGGGGTCCAAGATAGGGGACATAACTGATCATAAAAATCCATATTTCCACATTCCCTCCTTGTTCCCTACTTGCCCTTAAGAGACATCAATCTTCATCAATCCGTTGATCTGTTCATATAACATCATTTGTTCTTCTTTCTTCTTCCGGGATCTCGAACGAAATCTTGGTGGTGGAATACACGATGTGGCACACAGACCACAAATCGCTGGTCCACATTGTAGGCATAAGCAGCAACTGAATAATATGAGAAAGCCAATACCTAGGAAGGATAGGACCTTCCATCCCCAGGCTGACAATACACCCCAAAACCAACCGGACCAAGTCCAGGTGCCTGGATTCTGGTGTATCTGGCTTACAATCTTATGAAGGCGAGTTATGGCTTTATATACAGACGGCAAATTTTCTGGTATGAAAATGCAACAACTTGATCCGATGACCCTACAAGCTCCGCCCCTATCGGCCAGGATGACGTCAAGGACAAGACGATTTTGAAGCACAACAATCCGCATAGCAGACTGCTCTTCTGTTAAATTGCCTAAGGCGGAAATAGTTTCGTTCACTACTGCTTCAAGGGTTCTGGTTAATCTACGTATCAGCTTACTATTGGTAACTGTACCTATATAGGGAAAGAGACCTTTATTGAAATCTGTGTATTTTTCCCATGCTGTTTCAGTGTAATCGACTATTGGGAGATCTCTCCGTTCTCTATTGTGTACTAAATGAGTATTTCTGTGATAATCAGGAGGAGCTAGGAAAACAGGTGGCAAAAGGAATCCGATGTAGCAGGTACCATCCCAATCTAGAGGCAGACGTATATATGCAGTCTGACCACATACGAAGTAGGAATGGCGAGAAGCTCTAAATGTAGACTTGCCTTGATCACTGAATTCTATTACAGTGGTGCACTTACTATGGCCCATATGTATGGAACCATTCTTTCTTACACACAATTCACCTTTAACTGGAAATACTGACATAGCGGGCAAAATTGGTGCAGCTTCGGATTCAACATTCAGGATCATGAGATTAAGCGTGAAATTACCTAATCCATATACTTCATTTTCTAGATCAGTTCCTGTTCTTTTGGGAAGTCCCTCCTTGTTAGGGTAGCAGACTTTAAGCAAAACTAAGTTCAGGTTTCCCCATACCCAGTTGTCTTGATAAACTGCGGAATTCGAGTCTAGGGAATTAATTAAACTAAACCATGCTCCACAGGAGCCATTGTGTGTGAACGGATATGGAAAGAGAGGCAGAATTCCCTTATAGTTCTGATAGGGAGGGAGTCGGCCACATATCCAACAATTTGTAGCATTGCTAGTCTGATGGGAATGATGTAACATACTAATAAAAGTGTTATTGCGCAGCGCAAATCTATAGGACAACTCATGCGGGGGTAATTCACTAAAAGAATGTTCAGCAGTAACATTGTAAACATGTTTAGAAATAGGATAATATATGTGCAATAATATACTTGCAGCTATTATAAAAAGACTTAAGAAAAACAAAATTAATAACGTCACTGTGCAATGACTACGCAGTGATTTACAGTACGCATGTTGTTTCAATTGCATCCTTCGGTTTCTTTCTCTATTCAGGTCTAGGGAATACATGTCAGAGACAAATTCGACCGATTCACCTTGGAGAGGACTTAAACAATCAAATTGTCTGACTTGTTAGACCGTAGTTTTAGTTTATAGAGTTCCTTATCACTTGGGTCAACCAAAGGAAGCTTTGAGTCAATCGGTGAAGACACGCGAGGTGTTTCGTTTACATCAGACGGTAGTCCATGAAATTTCTTGATATGACTTGAATGTATCCAACCTTTGCGACCTTCGATCTTCACGGCTGTCCTCGTGGTGAGCAGTACAAGTTGAGGCGACTTCCACCTAGGATCCAGCTGAGTCTTCCGATCAAAATTCCTCACTAACACCAGGTCCCCGGGAACTACGTCATGGGGTTTCACCTCGGTGTTGTCGGGAAAGGCTGCAGCTACCTGTGAACGACAAGATTGTAGTGCAGACATCAAGGAAGCCAAGTAATCTGTCAGCATATTACAGTCAACATCAGTTATTTTGCGTGGTATTGGCGTCCCCCACATATTTGGTGGTCTACCGAAGATCACCTCATAAGGGGATAGCCCTGTTCGAGAGTGTGCTACCATTCTCATGTAAAAGAGTGCGACTGGTAAGGCTACTACCCAATCGACGCCTTTCTCTCTACATATTTTGGACAATCTAATTTTCAGAGTTTGATTATGTCGTTCCACGAGACCTGCTGCCTCGGGGTGTCGGACACAGTGAAATCTCCATTGATAGCCTAACAAAAGTGAAACGTGTTTCATTAGTTCGGATGAGAACGGCTGGCCGTTATCTGAGTAGACAACACGTGGTAAACCGTACCGTGGGAAGAATTCTCGAACCAACTGTTTGGCAGTAGTCGGGGCAGTGTAATCTGAAACCGGGTATGCCTCTGTCCAACGGGAAAGAGCGCATACAACTACAAGGACATATTTGAATCCTCGACATCGTTCCATCTGGATATAATCCATCTGGAGGACTTCAAAAGGGTGCTCAGGAGGCTGAAATCCACCCTGTTCTACGGGAATGCTTTTACCTGGGTTGAACTGACAACAGATCATACAGGTACGAACTTTTTGTTTAGCTGCTGCTCGTAAATGTTTGTTAAACCAAATGTGTTGAATGCTGTCTAGCATAGCTTTTTCTCCTAAGTGTGCTGGACTATGTATTGTATTAATGATAACTTGAACCATAGAATCAGGAAGGAACCATACAGATTTTTCCTTCGTCATCCATCCTTGATCCGTTTGGATCCCTCCTAATTCAGTCCATTTCTTTATTTCATCTGGTGTAGCATGTGTCTGTATGTCAATTACGTCAAGAGCGGGATCCTTAACCATCATGCAATGTGTTGGTGTTGGAACTATTGTCTTTGTCATGTCAGATGTGTGAGTTTGAGCAGTCTGTTTAGCTGTTCTGTCAGCTAGATCATTGCCTTGGGAAATGATATCAGTAACTTTCGTATGAGCTTTACATTTCATAATTGATATTGCAGTGGGTAGATGTATTGCATCTAATAAGGCATGAATGAGGGGTCCGTGCTGAATGTGGGCACCGTGAGAAGTTAAATAACCTCTCTCTCGCCACAGCACGCCGAAGTCATGTACAACTCCGAATGCATAACGTGAATCAGTGTATATGTTGACTTTCTTATTCATAGCTTGAATACAGGCTTGTGTCAGAGCGATGAGCTCTGCTGCTTGAGCTGACAAGGTATTTATGCAATTTGTTTCAATGACTTCAGTGTCTGTTGTGACTGCATACGCGGCCACTAACTCTCCTGTACTTGTTCTCATACATGAACCATCTACATACAACGTCAGGTCTGGGTCTGACAATGGGACGTCTGTCAAGTCTTGTCTAGGTTTCGTCGTGATAGTGATAACTTCAATACAATCATGTGCTAGTGGGTCTGTTCCGTTTACTGGCAAAAGTGTGGCAGGATTCAATGTACTACAACGTCTGATTTCTATGTGTGGCTGAAACAATGTTAATTCGTAACCGGTGAGTCTTGCTATAGTCAAGTGTTGTGTTTGGGTGCGGTTCAAGAGAACCTCTACTGCATGTGGTACTTGTACTGTCAATTGGTGTCCTAACACTATGGCATCGCTTTGTCTGATTGCTAAAGCTGTCGCTGCCACTGATTTCAGGCACGTAGGCAGAGCCTGAGCTACGGGATCTAATGTACTAGAGAAATAAGCACATGGTTTGTGTGATCCTGCTTGTTCCTGTGTGAGTACTGACAAGGCAGTACTTTCGCGTTCTGTAACAAAGAGTGTAAACTGTTTATTGTAACATGGTGTTGCTAAAACAGGTGCTTGACATAAAGCTTTCTTTAGGCTTTCAAAAGCTTGTGTATGTTCCTGAGTCCAAGGGAGAACAGTCGATGTGGCTGCCTCCTGCGTTGTCAACTGAATGAGTGGTTTTGCTAGAAATGCATACTGAGGGATCCACTGCCTACAATATGAAGTGAGGCCTAAAAAAGCCCGTACCTCCTTTTGTGTCTTGGGTATTGACATGTTAACAATTAACTGGATGCGGTCGGATGTAAGCTGCCTTCCCTCCTTGGACAGCGAGTGCCCAAGGTAAACAACTCGCTGGACACAGAATTGCAGCTTAGAAGGGGACACCTTGTGCCCCTTTTCGGCCAAAAATTGTAAAACCGTCAGTGAGGCTTTTTCACATTCAGGTTCGCTTCTAGCGGTGATCAGCAGATCATCGACATATTGAAGCAGGGCAGTGTTGACTGGCATGTGGATACTGTCAAGTTCTCGTTTCAGTGCTTGGCTATAGATGCTGGGGCTTTCTGTGAATCCTTGAGGTGCGCGTGTGAATTTAAAGCTTCGTCCATTTAAACTAAATCCGAACAAGTATTGGCTTTCCGGATCTATTGGTACGCTGAAAAAGGCATACTTGAGATCAATTACAGTAAAGAATGTTGCTTCGGAATCAATGGCTGTCAGTAATGAAGAAATGTCTGGGACTACGGGGTATTGTGGTACAATGCATTTATTTAATTCGCGCAGATCAATAACCAATCGATATACTGGCGGGGCTTTTGGATCAGTTCGTTTAAGAATCGGAATTATCGGGGAATTACATACATTGGAGTCGGTTTCCACAACCACTCCTTGGGTAATAAGCTCGTCAATGATTTGCAGTAAAGCCACTACAGCATCTGGGGGTAACTTGTATTGTCGCATTCGTGGTAGTACCACTCCTGTCTTTAGTGTGACTCGATATGGTGTAATGTTCATGCAACCAACATCTGTAGGGCCTTGTGCCCATAAATGTGTGGGTAAAGTCTGCAGTCGGTGATCCATGTCTCGGGACACGTAGTGCCCTTTGAAATCACGTAAAAACAATCTTACTCCTTCCGGAGAACAACATATTATAGCTCCTAGAGCTTTCAATGTTTTTATACCTAACAGGTTTTCTGGACATGATTTAGTAAGCAATAAATCTGTAGTTCGTGTCAAGGGACCAATCGTAAGTGGAAGAGGCTGTGATACTTCGTTAATGATAGGTTTTCCCGAAAAGCCAAGGGAAATATTCTGTGAGCCTGAGAGGGGTGCCCCTGGAACTTCACTACGTTTTATGGTTGTTCGGCTTGCCCCTGTATCAAGTAAAAATTTTCTATCTTGGCCTAATAATTCACTGTGTACATAAGGTCCTTCTTGATCTACAGGGACCTCGATAAGGGGTAAGCCAACTTCCCTCTCTAGGCTGTTTCATGAGTATCGTTGATAATCAGGATAGTCATACTGTGCGGTCTGGTACATCTGTTGTGTCGTTGTTTGTGTGGCAGCAATAGGCTGCGGTGGTGGAGCTGGCATAGATTGTTGCGGAGCCGGCATGGACTGTGCATGCTGCGGGGCTCCTTGTTGGTTCTGATCCTGTCTAAGTGGCCTTGGTCTTTCTTTTGTATTACCTATGGCGATATTATGTTTTAAAACTGGACAATCGTGTACATAATGACCTGGCTGTTTACAATAGTTGCATGTCCCTTTTACAGGACCTGCTGAAACACTGGACTGTGTCATACCCTTTTTATGACCGTCAGCTGGAACTGTCTGGGAAACTAGCATTTTCATTTTCGTGTCTTTCATGCGTCTTTGTTCATGTTCTTGTTCCTCTCTAATTCTATTGTGATGGTACTGTAGCATTTGTAACATTTGTGACGGAGTGTTACCTTGCCAGGTACTCTCGAATTTCAATACTCTATTCTTAACTTGGGGCAAGGCATTTTCAACTAATTTTGTCACAAACAGATGTGGATACGATTCGCTACTTGCTTTTATTCCACTATTTATACCGAAACATTTTTCGAATCGGGCATAGAAATCACTAGTGTCTTCATCTTGCTTTTGTTTACAGGCTGAGATTGCACCCCAGTCTTCCTTTTTCGTAGTTAATAAACGTGGCAGTACCTGTACTAATAAACCTGGTAGTGTTTTGGTCTTATCCCCAAGTCCTGAACCTGGGCCTCGAGCTTTTTCTTCGTTTTCTAATGCCGTCCAATCTATCTTTTGGTCTCCCACCTCCCAATCCTTTTCCTTGAGTTTTTCGTAAATGCCCGCAGGCATTAATACCTTCAATATTTTCATAATGTCGGGATAGGTATACTCTCCCATGAGCAACATGTCTTTAATTTCACGGTGGAAACCCGCTGGGTCTTTGTCATGACTGGGTACCACTTTCTTCATTTCTAATAGTTCTATTTTAGATATGGGTGTGTATACAAACACACGTTTAAACTCATTGTCATCACCTTTTATCGGGTGTACTTCGCGTAAGGGATTCTGTCTATCCATGTAATACGTCGTTCTTTCTTTTATGGGCAGTGAGACATGTTCGGGACATACAAAAAGAATGTACTGTTTTCTGGATTCCAGTATTTCTCTAATTAACTCAGTACCTGAACCTCTCCATTTGTTCGTGAGTAATTCAGTCAATATATCAGGTAAGGGACCAGGATCGGAGTGTTGGCTTTTATATAATATAAGGAGTTGTTGAATCATGTAGATACCAGCTAAACGCTGTTCATCTGGGGTGAGGTTCAAAAACGTGTGCGCTAGTGTATCATCACTATATTTTCCGGGACTGTCAACCCAGTGAACGGCTGACCTGGCTAATTCTTGTTCGTCCATAGAATCGAGTATATGATAACCCCTTCGTTCTCTGAGTAATTTGTCAGCGGCTTGGAACGAATGTTCGGGGGACCTTATATTTATTATAGGTGTTTGGAAATTTCTGTTATTATCTGGACGTATCGGATGTATCGGATCAGTAAAGCATCTAGTATTATTACAAGATCTCCCTCTACCTACATAGGCCATTGTTTCTAACTGTCCTGTGGGCAGTTCTAATTCTTCCTCCTCTTCGGTTTGTTCAGGCTGGTCTACTGCTAATCTTTCTTCGTGTATTCGTTCTATTTCTTTGCGGATTTTTCGGCACATAGCTATTATACTTAATCGTTTATCATGTCTCCCCTCTGATATATTCCGACTCCATGTGGTAAGAATTTGCATTTCTTCCGGATTTACCCCTGGTCGGTCTTGATTTCTGATCACACAATTTATGAGGAAACGTAACAGTTCCCCCTGTATTTCCACTTTCTGGTACTCCATGGCTCTATTAATACTTTCAGAATCTCGCCCTGACTGGACAAAGTGATATATATTTTCTAAATGTGTAGTCATTCCTGGTAGCCTCCCTAAATATATTGCAGCTCGTCGGATACGTAATGATGCCAGCAGCATTTCATCCTCTTTGCCTGGCACAGGGTCATATCTACAATCTATTAGAAGTTCCTTAAGCATGTCGGGAGTTACTAGTTTGGGCGTACGTTGGTGTGCTAATTCTTGAAAGGAAAGTTTTTTTACTCTGGGTGGCGTGGAAAAAATGTTTGATGTACCTCCGGTAGCACCACCTGGGGTGCTGGATGTGAAAGGATTCGTTGAACGTGATATAGCAACCATAGGTGTGGGTACAGCTGTAGAAACAGATGTGCTTGCCGGAACTTGTGTCGGAGTTTGTTGTTGCGGAGGTACAGACAGAGGGTCTTGGCGTTGAACCCCCTCGGCAGGCGGTCTATGTGGTCCAGTATTAGCATACTCGGGAGCTGCGTCGTCTAAATAAGAGGAAAGGAAAACATCTTCTGCGGTTCTGGGATGCCCTTTGGGATGTGCTTTTATCGGAAACAATGGCGGTGGCAAGTCTTTTGGTATCTCCGGAGTAGCCTTAGGTAACCCTTCGGCCAGAAGAGGATACATACCATTCATAAGGGCATTTCTTTGTCTGTCTATTTGTTCTGATTTTACTCGAGTACCTTCTTCAATTAATATATTTTCTCGAACTTTATTTGAATTCTCCTTACTTTTCTCTTCCTGTCTGAGTGCTTTTTCTGATCGTCTATATGATTCTTTACGCCACAATTCAATGGCATCTTTCTGTGATTGTCTAGCTTTCTTTTTCCATAATTCTTCCTCTACTTTCATGATGCAATCTGCATCCCAGGTCCCAGCTGCGGGCCACCTCTGACTTTCTGGTAATTCCTTGGTATAGTCTACCCATAAATCAAGAAATAATATGGCGTCTAGGCCATGTTTATGATACATGAAGTACCCTGGAGTGTCCCTAGGAGGAATGGGAACAGCTTCTTTGAGTACCCCTTTTCTAGTTTTTATCTGTCTTAATTTCGAAAAGAGCGGCATATTGAGAACTGATCTGATACCTAATTTTGAACACGTTTAATACAACAAAACACAATAATGAACAGTCATTCACACCACAATATGCAGAACGTATTTAAAACATTTAACATTTAACATTTAATGAACAACAATGATGGCCATTTAGGGAACTAGTCACTAAGCATAATAATCGGCACTAACTAGGTAATTCTGAATTATATACTAGACATACTTGATATACTGCTAAACAGTACAGATACACTGCTGAAACAGTGCAGACCGGATTTGTGTACCCAAACCCGTCTTGACCGGCACAACCTATGTGCACGTCAGAACGCCTCCCCGACAATGGTACTCACCGGGTAGCTCGGAACGGAAGGCCTCGGAACTGAACTGAACTGGACTCGGACCAGACTGGACTCGACTGGACTCGACTCGAAACTTCGGAACCTCGGAAACTGGTGGGCCTCTGTATACCTCGGATCTTGCTCTCTCAGCTAGGCTCTGGTCGGGATACTTCGCACTTCTCACCGCCTCGTCTGGGTGTTGATCGCAGCCTCAGTTACCCCCGCTCGGCAGGAGGGAGATACAGGAAATCCTGTGGGTACGCGTTGTTGTCCGTCCAGCTGTGGCAGAAGACCGGGCCTGCAACGCACCTCCGGCGCGTGAGATGAGAAAGTGTCCCTGTTCGGGCGCCATATATGTGGTAAATAATTTAATTACCGGTACTTAATTTGATGCGGAAAATCTATAATAATAACTCAGTAAAATAAGAGGCAGAATCCGTGGTATTAGAGGTTCGGAACGGGCTTTATTCCAAAATCAATTCGAATTGAGGACTCCATATTCCATCACCACGAAGGTTCAGGAAGTGAAGGGCAATACTTTATTGACAGATAATCATATTTATAGAAGAGGCATTATAGTGAAACAGATGCAGGAGGCGTAACAGTTGGTAACAGAGATAAAAACATACATGCGTAACTAAAATGGGTGTAACTAGGCGTAACTAAAGAACGTCATAAGGTATGATGTCACAAATGGGTGGTTCCATGAAAGAATTTCGCAATGTCAGCAGAAATACTTGGCAGAGATGCGCGCGCAGCAGCATGACGTGTGATTGACGTGCAACTAGGGGGAGAATGGGACTTTGACATTTAGCTCTACATGTGGAGACAGAAGTCTGAGGTTATGTCAACCTAATCCCAAATCATATCTAACATCCTATGTTTAAAGAACTATGTTATCCAAAAAGAGAGGTCTCTTAGAATAGAATCTTATTCTATACTGACTATACTGACTGTTAGTGCGTGTACAAGCGTCTAAGTGTCTACACTAGATGCGAGGGCAGAAATCTTCCATAGTAACAGGGCTATGAATTACTTGCATAAAGACAGAGAAGCCTGTCCCATTTGCACGGTAGCTAGAGGAATGTTTACTTAAACTGCTTAGACAGGAATGCATCGGATGAGGAGCGGAGCGGAGCAGAGCAGATAATCTTGAAGGTGAAATACAGTTTTTGGCAGGCAGATAGGCCGACAGGCCGAGTCAGGCACCGTTAGCCGCGCAGGGAGTAGGACAAAGTTCATGGATACAGATGCGAGCTCAGACTGGAGCTTTCAGAGGCAGAAGGCAGGAAAAGGCTTAATGGCAGAATCAGGGCCTACTCGCCTGGACTGTAAAAATGGGATAAATGAACCATATAAAGCCGGTGGCCTTTCATACTTAGGAATAGAATATCCGGCCCATTCATGGCGGATCTGAAAGAGGACATGTTGACGGTGGACGCACATGTGTTTGCGTCTTCAAAACTGGAACTGGAGGGAACATACATGTACTTGTGATTTATGCATGAAACCGTTGGGGTCCAAGATAGGGGACATAACTGATCATAAAAATCCATATTTCCACAGGGCGGTGGGTTTTTCTACGTTGTTTGATGATTGTCTCTGGAGCCAATTGATTAATGGCTGACCTAATCCAATTCTCATAGCTTTCAGCTGCCATGTTAGAATCTGCAGCTAAGGTGGGCATACTGTTGTCCAACAAGTCTGTTAGCACCTCAGGCCTGAGGTTCCGCCAGGACCATACTTTGGTCAGAGGCAGAGGTGGCAACGGCGGGTCTTTATTTTGCCCATCAGGTAGGTTGAAGAAAATTGCCATATGGTTGGTCCAAGTGAGTTGCAGAATTCTATTAATGCTAATAGAGGAGTTGTTCATGAAAATCCCATCCAGTGTGTGAAGTGCCTTATGAGTTGGTTGTAAAACTATCTGATTAATGCCAAAGGCTTCCAGAGTGTCTATCAGAAATGAGGTATAAGCATCATCCCCACGTTCTAGATGAATATTAAAGTCCCCTAAAATGGTAAATGTAGGGCAGTCTAAGCACGATTCCAAAAAGGACTGTAAGGCTTGAGAAAATGGGGATTTGGGTCCGGGCTGTCTGTAGAGGAGCAGACCAGGAAAGGCTAACACATTCCTGATTTTGATCTTGAACATCATGATTTCTGCTCCTGGTAGCAGAACAGACTCAAAAGCAATTTCAAACTCTGACCTATAGATAATAGCAATCCCACCACCCATTTGCCCCCTTCTAGGCTGGCTGGCAAGCGAGTAGTGTTCTGTTACAACGCGAAGTATTTTGGATCAACAAATTGGATTCGATTCACCCGAAAGGGCCCAATGAACGTTATGATCTAGGCTGTTTTTTGTAACATCCACTGATTCCACTACAGTATTGTTAACATGCTTTTTCATCTTTTCTGTGTTTAACCTGCTATGGGTCTATTCCCATCAGACCTGGGCTCTTATAACTTTATGTTCCCTGATGTTAAAAGAAGAACAGTTTTCATTATGTATACCAGCCATATGTATTTGATTTTCTACACTGGACATATTACATGACATCACACATCTTTTCTTATCTCATACTATGGTAGTCGCTCTTCTTCGCTTCCTACACATGTGATTCCCGTTATTTTCAATATACTTTTCTCACGCTGTCGTCCGTACTCCCGGATACAGTTTCATTTCACAGATTTATTTCCGTGATTTAATTACACGCGCTCTTTGTATCACTTTATTTTTTTCTCTGCCGCTTTTTCATATATCCCACGTACACCATTTTCCTCCACGCGTTATCATCCGAACTACGAGTCTGTTTTCACTGCTGTCCGCATGGGCTGCCCACACTTCAACGATTCCATTTACTTTCGTACACACACCCTTACGCATCCACGCGCGTTTCACATCCGGCTTGTTTCATTGTACTGCGATTGGATCGCAGTCTCACCTGACGTATCACTTTCCTTTCGAGTTATTCACACACTGATTGGCTTTACTCTTATTATGAGAGCACTCACTATTGGTTGATGGGTCTCCAACACCATCCGATTCGCTACGGCGAGCATTGAATACACTTTAATTCTGGACGTTTAAGCACTTCCGGATATGCCGCAAACCCTTTTCAATCTACTGCGTTCACCGGCCGGCTCACCTTCCGTCACGTAAGTGTTCGACTCCGCAGCTTGCATTTCTTGAATCTTTTAGTCCTCCCGGCTCACTTCGTTTACCGGTGGTGTCTACCTTATCTAAATTAATTCCTTTGATTCCCGTATCCTTTTGGTAGACCTTGTTTTTTACGGCACTTAGCACCCTGCATGGACTTTCTCAATTGTTTGGCTTCTCCACGGTTTTCTAGAGGCTAGCTTCACCTCTCTTGTATCAGCTTCTCTGGACCTTTCTGCAATGTATACTCTGGATACCCGTATTAACACTGGTGAAACACGATCGTTTTCAGAAACCCATTGACCCTCCAGTTTTTACTTTCATGCACTCACCATTCACCTTCCCACATTTATTCGGGTTACTAGAACCCATTTTTTTCACTTTATAACATTACACACTTGGTATACACAATTTTTTGTTCTACTTCTGCATGTACATCATTTAAGTATTTGTACAATCCATGTACATACCGATATGATCTAAGTAAGGCTGATTCCTTGTATCCTCTTATTTTAGTGCCGCCCCTGATAAAGGGCCACACCGGCCCGAAATGCATTGGGCTATATCGAGCTACGATGGTGGTATATCGAGTTATGATGTGAAATATACTCGTTGGTGACCTTCAAATGTATTGAACTGAAGAAATGTTCATTTGAACGATTTACAAGAATACATTTTCAACCTTTACCTGCGCAGAATTCATTTCTTTATTGGAGTGCAATTCGAGGGACACGCTCTCACCCAGAACGTGACTTTACTTGATTTCATCCCTACTCAGGGGGATCTACTCGACTGCACCCACGAATCACATTCACTGGATTACCTTTCTTGACCGCACGAGTGCGCTTTCTCCATTTATTCATGGCAAGCGAGTAGCCCACTGGTGGCGCTGTCTCCCAATCCGGTTCAGACAAAGGAGTAGCCCATTTTTCAGTAAGAAACACCATATCAGGATTCAAGGATTGCAGCAGACATTCTAACTGTTATTTGTGTTTGATAGCAGATTTAGTATTAAGTAATACAGCGCTAAGTTAGCCACCTTTGGAATGTGGAGCATTAGTACCCTATAAAGGATCTGAGGAAGGAAAAGTACACGGGGAGTTCTGGTTCTTGGTTCGAGGAACCCGAAAGCCAGGGAGATTGATTGCTAAGAGTGAGTACCTGCAGTGGGGGCATAGCAGGGCAATGTTATTCCTTTCACTGAATAAAACCCTGCCTTTGCCACACCTACCAGTGTTAAAGGACAGTAGCTGTTCCCTGGTGTACGTTATTTTAGGAAAACATGCATGGTTTCCGGTGCATGGCGTATTCTGGGAGCTGACGGGCGCAGACGTGCTTGCCTTTGGTGCGCCTTTGGCACGCCCGCTGCGCGCGTCCGTGGGATCCTGTCCATTGAATAGACAGGCTGGGGAGAATTATCCTGCCCACTCTAGAGTGCCATAGCCGGAAGTGACATGGCCGGGAGTGGGGGGAAAAATAACTAGACGGCTCGCACTCTCAACTCAAATGGAAAAACCCACGGTGGACCAGAGTGTGAGCAAATAAAGAAAAGGAGTTAAGCTGGGTAGTTGCAGTTAAAGGTAAGCGGTTAAAAGCATCTCAGGAATCAAACACACATAAAAATATTAAAATAAGTCTGCGCATGGGTTTAAATGTCCGTGTTGCACTCGAGTCATGCAAATTAGCCCAAACCAAATGCACACACTGAGGTCAGTGAGAACACAGCACAACAATTGTCAATACATATACTAACAGAATGGCATGCAACTAGCCTCTGTCTCAACTGCACGTCCGCGGGATCCTGTCCATTAAATAGACAGGCTGGGGAGAATTATCCTGTCCACCCTGGAGCACCATAGCCGAAAGTGACGTGACCAGGAGTGGGGGGGAAGAACTAGACTGCTCATACTCTCCACTCAAACGGAAAAACCTGTGGTGGACCGTAATGCGAGCAGAAAACAGGAGTTAAGCGGGGGAGTTGCAGTTAAAGGTGAGTGGTTAAAAACATCTCAGGAATTAAACTCACATAAAAAATATTAAAATAAGCCTGCGCGTGGGTTTAAATGTCCGCGTTGCACTCGAGTTGTGCAAATTAGCCCAAACCAAATGCACACGCTGACGTCAGCGAGAAAACAGCACATCAATTGTCAATACATATACGAACGGAATGGCATGCAACTAGCCTCTGTCTCCACTGCGTGTCCGGGCGTTCCTGTCCATTAAATAGCAGCGTGGCCGGAAGTGACGTGACCCAGAGTGGGGGGAAAAGAACTAGACTGCTTGCACTCTCCACTCAAACAGAAAAACCTGCGGTGGACCGGAGTGCGAGCAGAAAATGGATTTAAGCTGGGGAGTTGCACAGGGGTATACAAAGATAAGTTGCCATCCCTCTATCTGGTGCTCTGTTAAAGTTCACAACTTTAAGGAGATTCCTTCGAAGCTAGTTGCACCTGGAAACCTCTGCTGCTGGAATCAATGTGTGGTCACCATCTGTGCCAAATCTAGGAGGCTGTGACATAGTACCCCTGACTAGAAAATCTGTGGAACAGAGATTACCAAGTTGTCATTGTCCCAAGTGAAGTGTCAAACACCCTGTCCCTTCTGAAGCAGAGAACCTGGTATGTACTGTGCAATTCACATGAAAATATGTGACCCTCGCCACACGTCACTAGAAAATATATGTCTTAGTTTCTAGGGGGTGATACTAAAATCCAGTGCTTAATTTGTGTAAGAATGAGTGCTGGGGCCCGAATCTCTGGTCAGGAGCCAGCGTTCGGAGCAATTAAATATCTGTGTGCTAAATATCAAAGCTGGTAGTCTTCTATCCATTACCAAACACACCCTGCCCCATTTTCTCACTCTTGCAGGTTTCTGCTATCTCCCTTTATGATGGTTTTACCATCTTTCTCTTCCCCCATCTGCTTGATCTCTGTATTTTTCTCTCTCTCACAGAAAAATAAGTGAGAGCTCTTAAAAATAAGTGCCAGTCCCCCCTCCGCCCCCACCGGCAACCATCAGCTCAAATTTAGCCCTGTTCAAAACCCAGCTTAGTCACCACACGGGACAAATCTGAATCACATTGAGAACTATTGGAGATATCTGTGATTCCTACTCATTTAGGCATAGTGAGAAGGGGGTGAAGGGGAACCAAATGACCTTTCTTTTGGTAGATTTGGGAGTACCAAAACATCTTTCAATTTAATGTGATGGATCTCGTTCTCAGTAATTTTTGATAACGTTTGATCCTATGGTACGTAATTCTGTAATGCTTGAATTTGAAATACAGTCAATATCAGATGCTAATTTAGGTGGTGATTTATGATTTGTACTTTGTTGCCCTGAAGGAGTACATGCCTGCCAAATTTAGAAATGTCCATCAGCCCGACAGACATTTCTATCATTCACAGGAACTACCATCAACCCAAAGTGGGTTTTATCTTTTGAAAATGAAAAAAAACAATGCCTTCCTCACCATGGGAGCCATCTCCCACAGGGAGGGGGGCATTTTTAGTTGTTACTACTAAATTGGGTAGGCCCACATATAGCCTATTCTCGAATGTCCCTTAACCCCTTCCGTGCGTCGGACGGCCGGGAGCGTCTGACGTCACGGTGAACGTGTGCATTTAATGGCTCCTGGACGTCCTAGCACCCACCCACGGGGGAAGTGCTGGCACTCCCCCCATGGGCCGCCCGTTATGGGCCCCCACCGGGGATGGCAGGGGAAGCCCTTCCCCTGCCTCCCCTTACCCCCCTCCACGTCATCTAATGATATCAGCGCGTGAGACGCGCTGATGTCATTAGAGGATTCCCAACGCACTGGAAGCCATTTGCTTCCAGCACATCGGCTGGAGAACAGGTAAGTTTCTCCTCATGGGTGGGGGGGGGGATTTAAAAAAACGAGGCATCAGGGGAAAGGAATAGGTTTTCCTTCCCCCTGATGCCTCTTTTGAGCATTCCTGCTGCACGATCGTGCAGCAGGAATGTCCACTAGACACCAGGGATTTTTAATTTTTTATTTAAAAACTGTTTACCTGTTTGGGGGGAGCGGCCCCTTAGGCAAGGGTCGCTCCTCTGTTTGGGGGCAATATGTTTTGTCTGTGTCTGCCCCCCTGGGGGTAGATCGTTCCATTTAAAAAAAAATTAAAGTGGCCCACTAGACCGCCAGGGATATATTTATGGGGAGAGGCTCCTTGGGCAAAGGCCGCTCACCCTTGGAGGCAATGTTTTTAGCTGTCTGCGCCCCTCTAGGGGTGCAGATCTCACCATTTTTATGTAGTGGCCCACCAGACCACCAGGGATTAATTTGTGGGGAGTGGCCACTTGGGCAAGGGTTGCTTCCCCTTGGGGGCAATGTTTTTGGCTGTCTGTTCCCACCCTAGAGGGGGGCAGATCTCGCCATTTTTTATTTAGTAGCCCACTAGACCACCAGGGATTAATTTGTGGGGAGTGGCCCCTTGGGCAAGGGTCGCTCCCCCTAGGGGGCAATGTTTTTGGCTGGGGGGCAGATCTCACCTTTTATTTTTGTAGTGGCTCACATGACCACCAGGGATTAATTTGTGGGGAGTGGCCCCTTGGGCAAGGGTCGCTCCCCTTTGGAGGCAATGTTTTTGTTATGTTGGGGAGTGGCCCCTCGGGTCGCTCTCCTTTATGGGAGAATGATTGGGGCCATTTCTGCCCTCTTTGGGTGGCAGATCAGCAGTATGTTTTTATGCCCATCAGCCCCCTGCAGAAGCCACTAGACACCAAGGTGTTGGGGAGTGGCCTCTTGGGCAAGGGTTGAATATTTTATTTATACTCTTAGGCCCATTGGTGCATTATTTGCATATGTGATTGTAATGTTTTTTTTTTCCTTTTTATTCTAGTGTAAAGCTTTTGATTTTTGTTTGCTATTTTGGCAGTGGTTGTTCTGCAGTTTTGTGTTATTGCATTTATATGGTAAGAAAAACATTTTTGTTGCGTTTACTCCAAATGAGTATTATTGGCATGCAAGGATGAATTTTTTTGTAAGTAGTATCATAATGGCAGCATATAGTGTTCTGAGCATGAAATTCTTTGCGATGTGTTTTGCATAGTCTTATGTGTAATTTATTTTTTTGTTTTCTTTTTTAGTGGGATATTGTTGATCCTTACTGTGTCTGTGCAGAGAAGGTGGTGGTGAGTCTAGCTGCTTCTGTCAAATGAGTGGTATAGTTTTGGAGTATATAGGTCTTTGTGATAAAGACACATTTTGTTTATTGCTTATTTTACAAAGTGTTTGTTGTTGTTGACTTGTTTGACAAGTTTGCTTTATTAGTAAGGATTATGGGTAGCTGTAGAATTACTGCTCAGCAGGTGGTTGGTATGCTTTTTGAATCTTCCTCTGAGCAGGATTATGAGACTGACAGTGCGTCTGAGGGAGAGGAGGCAATGCAAGATTCTGGCAGTGAGTTTTCTGTGCACGAGAAATCATCTGATGATGAAGCTACTCTCAGTGCAGATGAAGCTACTTTCAGTGCGGATGATGTGCCTGTTTTAGAGGAAGACACTGATGTGTCGATGGTGCCACAAGAGACATCGGTATTGCAGCCTGAGGCTGCAAGGCTTCCTACTGGAAGTGCTGGACTCTGGATTGATCCAAACATGGTGCAGCCGGTGTTGCCTGCCTTTAGTGGCAATGCAGGGTGTAGAGTGGATTGTGACATTTTTTTGCCTATACAGTTTTTTCAGTTGTTCATGGATGATGTATTTTTGGCTGAGATTGTTGAGCAGACTAATTTGTATGCTGAACAGTTTTCGAGGGACAACAGTGCCAGACATAGGCCCCGCTCTAGAGCTACCCGGTGGACTCCCACAAATCTGGATGAGATGAAGAAATTTTTGGGTTTTCCTTTTTTGATGAGCTTGATAAGGAAGCCGTCCATGGCTTCATATTGGTCTACCAGTCCCTTGATGGCAACGGCCATATTTCCTGCAATTATGAGTCATGATCAGTATTTACTTTTGTTTCGGATGCTGCATTTTGTTGAGAATGCTTTGGCGTTGCCACGAGATCACCCTGACTGTGACCTTTTTAAGATTCAGCCTTTTCTTGATCACTTTGTGGATTGATTCTCAGAGATCTATACTCGAGGGAAAGAAATAGCTGTTGATGAGTCTATGGTCCTGTTCAAGGGCCGTTTGGTTTTTATGCAGTACATTCCTTGCAAGAGGGCACGCTATGGAATTACGATGTATATATTGTCTTAGAGTAGGACAGGATATGTCTATGATTTCCGGGTGTACACTGGTAGGGATTCCGCTATTGACCGCCTTGGTTGTCCGTCCACTTTTGGAGTTTCAGAGAATATTGTGTGGGATCTTGCTAGAGGACTGTTTAACAGAGGCCATCATTTGTACCTTGATAACTTCTACACTGCTGTGCAATTGTTTAAGGAATTGTTTAAAGGGGACACTTTTGCTTGTGGTACAATCCGCTCTAACTGTAAAGGTTACCCAAAAGAGCTTGTTTGCAAAAAGCTTCAGAGGGGACAGTGCAGTGCCTTGCATAGTGAGGAACTGCTAGCTGTGAAATTTGTGGACAGGAGGGAAGTGAACATACTGACTACCATTCATGATGAGAGTACTTCACCTGTGACTGGGGTCAGGTTGCTGAAGTGCGCAAACCTGTATGCATTGTAGACTACAATAAGCACATGGGTGGTGTTGATAGAGTAGATCAGAGGCTGGAACCTAACACTGCTGTTCATAAGACATACATTTGGTATAAAAAGTTGGCCATCCATCTTTTCAATTTAGCAAATTTCAATGCTTTTGCTGTGTTCAAGGAGTGTTCTCCTGCATCAAAGATGACTTTTGTTCAGTTTCAGGAGTCTGTGATAAGAAGCCTTGTTGTTGTGGAACAGGCAAGTGTTCCTAGAGTTTGAGTGGTGGAGGATGTGGCTAGATTGAAAGATCGCCTCTTTCCTGATTTAATTTCTCCCACACCCAAAAAAACCAATCCCTGCAAGAGATGTAGAGTCTGCTTGCGAAGGGGTATGTGGAAGGAAAGTCGTATGCACTGTGCTGATTGTCCTTCTAATCCTAGGCTGTGTTTGCCCACATGTTTCCAATTGTATCATACTCAAAAGAGTTTTTGGGAGCAACCGTGAGTTTAATAGTGTACTGCCTGGTCTATATGGTTTTATATAGTTGTTCAGTTTCACGTTTGGCAATAGAAAGATGTCTTTAGGAACTGCTGTTGTTTTTGTAGTTATAGTTTTGTATCTAGTTGCAATTGGTTTGTGTTTTCTTTTTGGTTTAAAAAAATGTAATGGCGGTGTGCATGGACTGGAGCTTGGCTGGCGGTGTGCGTGGAGTGGCGCTTGGCTGGCAGTGTGTGTGGACTGGTGCTTGGCTGGCAGTGTGCGTGGATTGGCGCATGGCTGGCAGTGTGCGTGGACTGGCGCTTTGCTGGTGGTGTGCGTGGAATGGAGCTTGGTTGGCAGTGGGCGTGGGATGGTGCTTGGCTGGCAGTAAGTCCAGTAAGGTATGGCTTGCGTGGGTCCCCAACATTTCACTACCCAGAATCCCCTACAGACCTCAAATTGTGTTGAAAAAAAGTTTTTCTCACATCTCTATGTGGGAAAGTTGTAGGATCACCGGACTGACACAAATTTCCTACCACCCAGCATTCCCCAGGTCTTCTGATAAAAATGGTACCTCACTTGTGTGGGTAGGTATAGTGGCTGCAACAGGAAATGGCCTAAATCGTATTGTGGAGACTTCAAAATTACCTATAACAAAACTACCTGGTTTTGGGGGGTACCTGGTTTTTTGGCCCAGTTCTTGCTGCCATATAGAGAGACCCACCAAACCCACACATTTCTGAAAACTAGACACCCTGGGGAGTTAAATGAGGTATGGCTTGCGTGGACCCCCCAACGTTTCCCTACCCAGAATCCCCTGCAAACCTCAAATTTAGCTGAAAAAAACACATTTTCCACATATGTTTGTGTGGATTCACCATGCCGGCACAAATGTCATACCCCAAAGCGTTCTTCCTAGTGCCCGAGTAAAATGATACCTCACTTGTGTTGGTGTCCAATGCAGAATTGGCTAAAAACGTATTTCTAAAAAAATGTAGCGCTTAGAATTCTCTGTGCTATACCCTTAATCCCTATGTTTTGATCTCTTCCCAGTCACAGGCCCTTGCCCCACCCACACAAGTGAGGTATCATTTTACTCAGGAGACTGAGGGGAAAGCTGTGGGGTAGGACATTTGTGCTGGCACAGTGATTCTACACAATACTATGTGGAAAATATGTTTTTTCAGCAAAATTTGAGGTTTGCAGGGGATTCTGGGTAGGAATAAGTTGGGGGATCCATGCAAGCCATACCTCGCTGGACTCCCCCGGTTGTCTAGTTTTCAGAAATGTGTGGGTTTGGTAGGTTCCCCAAGATGGCCACCCAGCCTGGGGCCAAAAAGCCAGTGGACCCCCCCTTGCAAAACCAGGTTGTTTCGGGATAGGTAATTTTGATGTCACCTTAATAGGTTTTGGGCCCTTGCCTGTCGCGGGTACTTGACATACCCCCGCAAGTGAGGTACCATTTTTTATCGAGAGACTTGGGGGAATGCTGGGTGTGAGGAAATTTGTGGGTTCACACAGATTCCAGAACTTTCCAACACAGAAATTTGAGAAAAAAGTGATTTTTTCAGCTAAATTTGAGGTTTGCAGGGCATTTGGGTAAGGAAATGTTGGGGGATCCACACAAGCCATACCTCCCTGGAAGCCCCCGCATATGTTGTTTTCAGAAATGTGTGGGTTTTGTAGTTTTCCCTAGATGGCCGCCGAGCCCAAGACGAAAAACTCATAGGACCCCCCTTGCAAAACCAGGTTGTTTTGCGATGGGTAACTTTGATGTCTCTCAATAGGTTTTGGCCCTTGACTGTCACGGGTACTTGACCCACCCATGCGAGTGAGGTACCATTTTGATCAGGAGACCTGAGGGAACGCTGGGTGCATGGAATTTTGTGGATCCATGCAGAATCCAGAACTTTTCACCTCATAAATGGGAGGAAAATGTGTTTTTTCTACAAAATGTTAGGTTTGCAAGGGATTCTGGGTAACAGAACCTGGTGAGAGCCAGTCAAGTCACCCCAACCTGGATTCTCCTTGGTGTCTAGTTTTCAAAAATGTATAGGTTTGCTAGGTTTCCCTAGGTGCCGGCAGAGCTAGGGTTCAAATTCTACAGCTAGGCACTTTGCAAAAAAAGGGTCAGTTTTCACTGTGAAAATGTGGTGTGTCCAAGTTGCGTTTTGGGCCATTTTGCGGGCACAAGACCTACCCACACAAGTGAGGTACCATTTTTCTCGGAAGACTTCGGGGAATGCAGGGTGGGTGGAATTTTGTGAACCCAGGCAGATTCCAGAACTTTCCACCACAGAAATGTGAGGAAAATGTTTTTTTTTTACAAAATGTTAAGTTTGGAAGGGACTCTGGGTAACAGAACCTGGTGAGAGCCAGTAAAGTCACCCCATCCTGGATTCCCGTGGGTGTTTAGTTTTTAAAAATGTATAGGTTTGCTAGGTTTCCCTAGGTGCCAGCAGAGCTAGGGTTCAAAATCTACAGCTAGGCAAAAAAAAGGGTACGTTTTCACTGTGAAAATGTGGTGTGTCCATGTTGCGTTTTTGGCTGTTTCCTGTCGCGGGCACTAGGCCTACCCACACAAGTGAAGTACTATGTTTCTTGGAAGACTTTGGGGAACATGAGGTGGGTGGAACTTAGTGGATCCACGCAGATTCTAGAACTTTCCACCACAGAAATGTGAGGAAAATGTGTGTTTATTTTTACACATTTTTAAGTTTGCAAGGGATTCTGGGGACCAGAACCTGGTGAGAGCCAGTCAAGTCACCCCATCCTGGATACCCCTGGGAGTCTAGTTTAAAAAAATGTATAGGTTTGCTAGCTTTCCCTATGTGCCGGCAGAGCTAGGGTTCAAAATCTACAGCTAGGCATTTTACAAAATAAGGGTCTGTTTTCACTGTGAAAATGTGGTGTGTCCACGTTGCGTTATGGGCAGTTTCCTGTCACGGGCACTAGGCCTACCCACACAAGTGAGGTACCATTTTTATTGGGAGACATAGGGTAACACAGAATTGTAAATCAACTGTTATTACCTATTAACTTTCGATGCATTTCTGCCTTCCAAATGAAAGACAATGTGTAAAAAAGAAGTCATTTTGAAAAATGACCTATAATTCTCATGCAATTATGGGTACTCACAATTTTGGAACTGTGCAAATAACAACTGTTTCTAAACTCTATATTGTGTTCCAATTTCAGAAATACATAGGTGTCTTTCATATCGATTTTTCCATGTATAGATTTTCCCAAATTAAATGCTATATACCCGGTACATAATGAAAAAACATTGCAAGACGCTGGTCAGTTATTGGCTCTGGGTTCGTCAGGTTCTCGGTGAACCTACAAGTCCTATATATCCCCACAACCAGAAAGGTCCAGCGGATGTAACGGTATATCACTTTCAAACAGCTGTCACAATTAGAATTAGTTACAGGTGAAAACATTGTCACAAATGGCTGTTTTTTAAAACTACACAAATGACCCCTTGCTGGATTCAGAATTGTGTCTACTTTACTAAAATGTATTGCTTTCCAGGATCCATTATTGCTTTCATACCTATTTCTACCATTACCTGGAAGAAGGTTGAAAGCACAAAAAAATAGCAAAAATAGGCTATAACCCAGTAAAATGCCAAAACTGTGTAAAAAACTTTGGTTTTCTGACAAAATTCTGTCAGTCCCTAAAAGCTGGGAATTGGTGATTTCAGCCCCACAAACCCTTTGTTGATACCATTTGCAGGGAAAAAAACAGACGCTTTCATTTGCAGCACTTTTTCCCCATTTAAAAAACAAACATATATATATATATATTCAGCTGTATTTTGGCTAATTTCTGGGTCCCCTCCAGGGGAATCCACAAACCCTGGGTACCTTTAGAATTCCCATGTTGGAAGAAAAGGACGCAAATTTGGCGTGGATTCCTTATGTGGTCAAAAAGTTACAGGGGCCTAAATGCGAACTACCCCAAATAGCCAAAAAAAGGCTTAGCACAGGGGGGGGAAAGGCCTAGCAGAGAAGGGGTTAAAACCCAAAGTGGGTTTTGTTTTTGAAAATAAAAAATAAATGCCTCCCTTGCTATTGGGGCGATCCCCCATGGTGATGGAGGCATTTTGAATTTTTCACTGCTAAATTGGACATATAAACAATTCTCTAACGGCCCTTACTCCATCGGGCCATCGGAGAAGTTTGGTTATGGCAGAGAAGGAGTAGTCTCTGCCATTGCCAAACTATGCTTTGCCCGCATATAAAATCGGTGGGTGGACCATTTTATTGGCTGTAAGCAAACTCTGTCTCTGTTGGAGTAGAGTATGCTCACCGCCAGTATATTAATCAGGCCCTTAATTGCGTTTCACCTCAAATTATTTATTTTCACCTCTTTATGAAGTTTATGCAACTTCACTTTTCTTAATATTTATAATCGATAGTAATTACTAAATCTAAATATCTAATCTGTTTACAGAGCCTGCTGCATCAAATATATTGTAGGAAGTACTGGCATCTTATTAATGTAGGCGGAAAAAAATGCATTTTTAAACATTTTTTCAATTAATGTTTGAATGAACATTAGGGCAGTTGTGTCGTGTAGTCTGCACAAAAGGCTGTCTCAGTTGAAGAGTTACAAATTCCGTGAGATTTGCCTGCAAGTTTTTTTGGGTTGTTCCACTCTTAGCTTATTACGTTTATAGGAAGTTATTTTAGTTTAAAAGAAATAAGAGTTATCTTTTTAGAAGTGTAGACAACAGAGTTAGCAAACTGTGTTTCTGGTAGCAATTGCCAAAGTATATATTTCAAATATGTTTTTTCTTAGTGGAGAGAACAGAAATAGGTGAAGTTGGAATTTGATAGCTAATAAATATGCGACTAATAACAAAATAAATACCATTTAAGGGGTGGCTGGGATCATGTAATAAATATATACTCTGAAATGTATTTTACTGTCTTTATGTTGACATTCCTGTTGTTATTATAAAAGAGAACTGAGGACAGTTTTGATAAGACTTCTATGTTCCTACTGTGTGGCTAAGTGAATGAACTTCAAAATAAGCTACTTCTGCGACCTGAGCTATCACGTGTTCCGACTTTTTATGTTTTTCGGTTCAGTGTCAATAAATTAAAGTACACTTTTAAGGCTGTACAACACCTTCCTGATCCCAGAATGGTGTGTACTGTTAGGTGTCAGAACAACTTCTCCTATCAAATGGTCAAGTTTAATGTGACATGAACACGTTTCAAAAACATCTTTCCTACAGTTGCCGCAGAATAAATAGATGCATTTATTTATGAAAAACACTATTGTCTAAGTGCATACAGAATATGTTGCACAATTTACAAAATCACCCCATAAATATTGTAATGCAAACCCTCACTGTAATATTAGAGTGGATGGTATCACCCAGTCTACCTTGCTCTTTTGCAATACCCAATCTTGCTTTTATGACGCTTTACAAGTTGCCAGAAATAGTCTTCATATTTTTGTAGCTGAATTGGAAACTTGACAATAGGGTTTAGCCTTTTTTTGTCCTTTACATTCCTCACCTTATGTTTCATTGTTTACCACTGACTTTAGGCATGGCCAGAATATATTATTTGTTCTGTACCATCTACCACCTCAGGGAGAGGTGTGGCACAGTGGCCAGAGCGGTTGACTCCGGAGAACAGGGCTTAATTCCCGGAGTTCGATCCTCGGTGGCAGCTCAGCCCAGCACCATGTGACTCTGGGCCATAGCTCGCTTAATCTTCCCAATGGCCCTCAGCGCCTTGAGACCCTTAGGGGTGATTAGTTCGCACTTTACAAATACCGGGTTATATTATATCTACTGCACACTTTGCTTCAGAAGTGCAACATTTAAACAGATTGAAACATCACTAGCATACATCATGCTTTATATGAAGAGTTTAAAATGTGTCAAGGTGTCGAATTTGCAATCATTTCATGCATTTATTTTCAAGGAATATGCCCTCTTATTAGTGAAACATTGTGCCATCCAGACGTTTGCCGGCGATATGTAGTCCTAGATCTAGGTTTCTTGAGGAGAAGTCTGACCTGTGCATGTTTCCATGCGCCCGCTAGCCGCTCACTAACCTTATATGGGCTTGTATATACATGTTCAAAATGTAGCCTATTACTTTAAATTACTCATGGTAATTCAAATGTTGACTGATGACTATATGTGTATATATTATCCTTTGTTGCCTAATGTTTTGTTCTAAACTTGGTAGACATCTAATGACTTGTAACGTATATGGTTCTGTTTCACCAAAATACAGCTGTAAAGCGCTCTGATACCCTACACAGGGTCATGTTCGCGCTATAGAAAACACTAAATAAAATAAAAATAAAAATAAAATCTAGAAAAATAAGGGGGGCAAATGAGCCTTGAACATCTTCGGTCAACAAAGCACTCACAATTCAGGAGGTAATGTGGGAAGGAAATGTCAGATGTCAGGATTAGACATACTCATGTTGGCCAGCTGCTTTGCTTTAAATTAAGCATTTAAGGGGAAAAGAAGGAACTTGGGCCATTGATCCCGATTCCAGGCAAGCTTGGCTTCCACACACCCACTCCGGCAGACCAAACATTTCTGAATAAATCTTTCTTTCCACCACGTTCCAAGTAGAGATTTCTAAGTTGTTTCCCTAAAGACATCCCGCTGGAATGGCAGGGCTCACAGTCATCTTCCTCAGGACAGTAAGCTCTCCACACTCAAAGGTTACCATTGGTATGGGTTGAAATTTCACCTCATTGTTCGGGTTTACTAACCTATTGACAACATCTAGAATAATCTGTTTTGGGGAAATGAGAGAGTCCGCCACTACAGTCATGTTTGCTTCTGAATGTGTCAGAGCCTATACCTTTTTCCCGTTGATGATTGGCCATTACGTGTAATTTACCATGCTGAGAGGTCCACCAAACCACAGCGACTAAGGTGGCTTCAGTCCAACCCTTGTTGTCACCTGAGCAAATTTTCACCCTAATTCCCACACTCGCAATCCCTTCGGACTGCCAACCTGTATGGGTCTTCTTGAAACAGACCGAGTCTCTGTTTTTATGTCCTGCATACAGTGCATTGCCGTAGTCCAAGCAGCTGGTGATTAGAGTTATGGTGACTGTTTTTCTTGTGTTTGTGGGGAGTCATTTGAAGATTTCTTCAGAGCATGCAGAGTATGGTCTTTTAGTGTGTGATTGTGTCCAACTTCAGCAGGCCACCCGGCATCGTTCCAGAAGGAGGCATTGTTCCACAGATCAGCACTTCGTTCTTGTCCATGATGAGCTTCATATAATTGTCCTTCATCCAGGCTGCAATGTTCTTCAGGCAGTTGTGGAAGTTGGTCTTGTTGGTAGTGGGGTCCACTGAGAGCGAGAGGATGAGCTGGGTGTTGTCGGCATAAGATATGATGTTGATATTATGCGTTCTAACAATGGGGCGTCATGTAGGTGTTCAAGAGGGTGGGGCGGAGAGATGAGCCTTGAAGGAAGCTGCAAATGGCGCTCGTGGGTTTGGAGGTGAAAGCAGATTCTCTGTGTGCATCTCGTGAGGAATGATACAATCCATCTGAGTGCGTCCCTCTTGACTCAGATCTGGTGCGGTGCTTTGATGAGTGTGTGGTGGGAAATGGTGTTGAAAGCTTCAGAGAGGTCATGAAGGATCAGGGCAGCCAATTCTTCTCTGTCAAGTAGGGTGCGGATGTTGTCAACGCAGCAATCAGGGCAGTCTTGGTGCTGTGGTTGGCACAGACACCAATTTGGGTAGTGTCTAGCGGGTTGTTTTTCTTGAGGTGTTCAATGGTCTGAAGGTTGATGACTTACCCAAGGACTTTGGCAGGAAACAGGTGCAGTGATATGGGGCAATAGTTCTAAAGTTTGCTGGAGTCTGCGGAGGGTTTCTTGAGGAGAAGTCTGACCTGTGCATGTTTCCATGCCCCAGGAAAGGTGGTTGTGGTGATGGATGCATTGAGGATGGTGGGGAGTTGATGGCTGATCTCGTTGCTTCCTAAGTCTAAGAGACAGTAGGGGCAGAGGTCTCTGAGTGGATGGAGTTCATGATGGTTGTGGTATCCGGTGTGGTGAGCTGTTCCCAATAGATGAGATATTGGTCTGGGAGTGCGTCCGCTGGAGTGAGGAAGCTTAGATGGTCGGTGGGTTGGGGCTCAAAGTTCCTGTAGATGGTGGAATCTTGTTGTGGAAGTGATTCGCTAGAGCGTTGCAGAGTTCCTGTGAGGGAGGTATCGTGTTCTCCATGGCTATTGGGCAGGAGAACTCTCTGATGATGGTGAAGAGTTTCTTAATGTGGTTGGTGCTGGCCCGGGATGCGGTCGGCAAGGGTGTAATTTTTCACATCTTTGAGCGGTTAGTGGTATCTGTTGAGGCTGAATTCAAGGTGGCTCAGTCTGTATCGTCTCTGCTGGGGCGCCAATTTCTCTCCAGCTGTTTGCAGCTGAGTTTCATTGTGCTGAGTTCTGATGTGTACCAGCTGGCTTGTTTGGTAGTTCTGTTGGTTTGGGCTGGTTTGGTGGGGGCATTTGGGTTGGTAGCATTGGTGATCCAGGTGTTGAAGTTCTCGAGAGCTTGTGCAAGGTTGGTTGCTTGGATTACCCATATATTTGAATGGTATATTCCATGTCAAGCCATAATGGTTCCCTTTCAATCAGTAACCGTTGCCCATGTGTGCTACAAAGGTAACACCCTGCACTGCTTACATAACTGGTTTGAGATTATTAAATATCCTAAATGTATATGCTGCAAAAACGTTTCTTGTCACAAAAGTGAAACCTTTGTTCAATTACTACGCCTCAAATTACTTTCATATTTTGCTATACTAATTCAACACTAATCCTTTATGGGTTCCGGAGTACTGTGCTACTCGCTTGGATTACCCATATATTTGAATGGTATATTCCATGTCGATCTATAATGGTTCCCTTTCAATCGGTAACCGTTGCCCATGTGTGCCACAAAGGTAACACCCTGCACTGCTTACATAACTGGTTTGAGATTATTAAATATCCTAAATGTATATGCTGCAAAAACGTTTCTTGTTTTTTCAAGTCTTTCAGGTCCCATATTTGAGACTTTGAAATCATATGGCTAAAACCCATCTCTTGTCACAGTAGTGAAACCTTTGTTCAATTACTACGCCTCAAATTACTTTCATATTTTGCTATACTAATTCAACACTAATCCTTTATGTGTTCCGGAGTAGTGTGCTACTCGCTGAAAAAGCGATTCAACGCCTCGTCAGGGGTACTAAGCACTATATAAATGCAATGACAACACAATACAATACTCTTTAGAGTTCAGTCAGTCTCAATCTGCACAAACTTTCCAGTCACTGGACATGGTGTTGTTTGCATTCAGTCTCCAGCATAGTTCATCCTTCAGTAGCACTGGTTGACACTGAAGAACTTAAGTGACTGTTTATAAGGATTTATAATAAATTGCTCAGTGCAGCATCTCAAACAACTCTTTATCAATAGATAATATCAAAAAATAGAAACACGGTAATGAGAAAAACTAAAACGCTAGGTTAAAGTGTGTTTTTGGTTTTACCTTGGGGGCTGACATTTTCTGCATTTGATGGATCTCCTGGATGTCTGGGTCAGGTTCACGGGATGTAGGTTATCTGCAGAAATTAACCTGCTGCGAGTCCCGCAATGGCTTTAAAATGTGGACAGAAAGCTGCGAATTGACGTGAAGGCAGCTAGAAATCTTCAGGGGGGCTCCTTGGGAACCAAGAGCACTTTCAATGTTAAAATTGGGCAAAGATTTAGACAGTGCAGTTCAGTGAGCCTCAGCAAAAAAGACTCTGTGGAATATTCAACGACAGCACAATTTAAGAAAGGTTTCTGTATTTATTTACAGCAGAAGTCACGGTGTCTAAAAGTATATGGATGTGCTTATAAACAAAACATTCAAGACTAATAGTGAAGTACGTTTTAATCCAGAAAAATAAGGCATTTAAATATGGCATTATCACACTACTCTCTTAATGTATGTAGTTTGCCATTTCATTGCATCTCTACCTTAAGATCTCTGGTTTATCCGCGGAAACGTGTAAAGAATATTCAAACTGAAATCAGAAGTCTGCGCAAAGAACTAGGGACAGAAGTACAAAGTGTCCGTTCACAATAAGTGGTTGCAAATTGCGCACCGACTTTTGGTGAATGGAGTCTGACTTTGCGCAGCAACCCATGTGCTACTGGGGCACATTGCAAAATCACCATTTGTAAGAGTTACAGAACGACCTGCCTAATGATTATTAATTAGGCAAGTTGCAATTTGTGACTCCCTGATTGGCTACAGACACGTTTTCATCTCCTACATTTCCTAATAGAAATCTTTTTTAAAAGCAGTCCATGTTCCTTAAAGGATCCAGTGCTGATTTCAAATAAACAAACAACAAAAAACACATTGTCCATTTGGAAAGCGGGGGAGCAGGCAGTGGTCTGCTGGAACATAGCCTACTCCCTAACAGGTTGCCTCCGAGGCTTACCTCGAGGCTGATAACTGATTCTCTTTGTGACATAGAATCTACCTCCTTTGCAGTTTCTGTAACTCATCAATGGTTTGCAGCCATAATTGTGATCACCAACCACTTATATATTGCATACCAAATAACAATTGGGACTAAACTCCCCTTCACCCTCCTTCAAGACTGTCATGTTCAACCCCCTTCAAGACAGTGATTTGTTATCGGTCACAAATCCCATTTTAGATGCCTTGAAAATGTTTCTGACTCGAAATATGGTTTCCATACATTTGAAAATAGGCATTTGGTGGTAGAAACCTCAGAGATTTTGCAAATCGCAGGGCTTGCAAATGCAAAATACATTCATGCATCTGGTCCAAATTTCCATGGTTTGTTAAATGCACTGTAAACTGCGGAACAAAATATGCAAATGGAATTTCAGTTGTATTGTAAACTAGGAATCATATTCTAATGAAATAACAAAACAAATTCAATGCCGTGGCAAGTAAACCAAATGAGGAAAATCCAATGAGATGAGAGTTAAGAAAAAATGCTTTTATGATTGTTGGACCTGACAGCCTTGGTGTGGTTTCCGCATTGTTTTGCTTTCCAGCCTCCTGTTTTTGCTGACTTTGTTTTTGCTGGCTTTAGTATTCAGAGCTAACCAGTGCTAAAGTGTGTGCGCTCTCTTTTTTAAACATGGCATCATTGGCCTACACCCAATTGGCATATTTAAGTTACTTGTAAGTCCCTAGTAAAGTGGGACAGAATGCTACTAGTGCTACTAGTGGGCCTGCAGCACTGATTTGCCACCCACTTAAATAGCTTATTTAACATGTCTCAGGCCTGCCATTGCAACCTGTGTGTGCAGTTTAAGCTGCCATTACGATCTGGCAAAATAAACCTTTTGACAGGCCCAAACCTTCCTTTTTAATACATATGTGTCATCCCAAGGGTGGGCGCTAAACAGCCCATAGGGCAGGGTGCAGTGCATTTAAAAAGTTGGATATGTACTTGTAACCTTTATTTGCCTGGTAGTGAAAAACTCTTGCATATATTTTTCATTACTGCAGTGCCTTTTTCTCCCGTAGAATAACATTGGATTGCCTTATTACATATAGTAAGTTCTAATTTGTGATTGGGAATAGGTGAAACTTACATGTTTGGGTTCTGAGAAATTGTAATTAAGAACCCTCTTTAATGGTAAAGTCAGATTTTAAGTTATCATTTTGAGAATGCCACTTTTAGAAAGTTGATATTTTCCTGCCCTATTTAGGGGTCGATTCCCATCCTGTATTTTTTTTTTACATATGACTCGTATCCGTAATTTTTCCCGTACGAATCGTACAAGTCCCGTCCCACCCGTGAAGTACGATTCGTACGGGAAAAAAACATGCGGATCGGCCCGATCCGTACGAATTAGTTCGGGAAAAGTTCTACGAAACGGACCCGGACACTTTTCCGTACGAAGCCTAAAAATACAGTCCGACAGTACAAGTACGATCCGGACCGGCTTTCCGATTTAGGATTCGTACGGAAAACGTCCCATACACGGGGAATGACTTCACCTGCTACAAAGCAAACATTGTACGACTTGTATCCCGCGAAAAGTAGTTCCCGGGGTGCGAGTCGTACAGGGGCACGAGTCGTACAGGCCCCCCATGCATATGCACGCACCTCACAACAACATCGCATATGTACGCACATTACAACAACATCATCGCATATGTATGGTGCGTACCCCAACATCGCGTATGTACGCACCTTACAACAACATCATCGTGTATGTACGGTGCGTACCCCAACATCACGTATGTACGCACCTCACAACAACATCATCGCGTATGTACGGTGCGTACCCCAACATCGCGTATGTACGCACCTCACAACAACATCATCGCGTATGTACGGTGCGTACCCCAACATCGCGAATGTATGCACCGCACAACATCATCGCGTATGTACGGTGTGTACCCCAGCATCGTGTATGTACGCACCTCACAACAACATCATCGCGTATGTACGGTGTGTACCCCAACATCGCATATGTACGCACCTCACGACAACAGCATCGCGTATGTACGGTGCGTACCCCAACATCGCGTATGTACTCACCTCACAACAACATCATCGTGTATGTACGTTGCATACCCCAACATTGCGTATGTACGCACCCCACAACAACATCATCGCGTATGTACGGTGCGTACCCCAACATCGCATATGTACGCACCTCACAACAACATCGCGTATGTACGCACCGTACATAGGCAATGTAAAACAGCACTAGGAGGGTCTATTCGACTCCCACAACACCACAAAACACGTCTACAGTGCACAAATCATGAAAATGACTGACCTGGCCACATCCAAACCGGCAAACAGCAGGCAAAACTCACAACCACCCCTTATAACACACCCACCAAAAATTCAAACTGAGGCCCACCCACAAATGGACCAATAAAAAGGAACCACACACACAAACCATGAGCCTTTGCAACAGACTCACTGCAGCTAGAGAGCACACACCAACAACTGCACCTATCCACCTTAACATATACACCTTCACACAACCTCCTTCACACATACCCCCCTCTTCACATTCAGACAAACAACTTCACATTCAGACCCTCACCCACAACCATCCACACCCTCACCCAACACCATGCCCACAGACAAGAATCCAAAGTTCACAAGGGAGGAGCTGGAGATCCGTGTCAATGAAGTCATCAGAGTCGAGCCACAGCTGTTTGGAACATTGGTCAGACAGTCCAGCATAGCCGAAAAATCACGCCTGTGGCAAAGGATCGTCGATAGGGTGAATGCTGTTGCACCCATCAGAAGGACCAGGACTGAATGCCATGCCAGGTGGTACGATCTACGGAGGGCAGTCAAGCGAAAAATGAATGACGACTATGCCCAGAGCAACATCACTGGAGGTGGTGGGCCCCGCAGACCAGTACATTTCCATCCTGGGAGGAGAAGGTGATGGCCTTGCTTCCGCCGGTGGGAGTACATGGACTTCAAGGAGTTCCAAAGACTGGTGAGTACACAAACAACTTATGTAACATGGGGGTAATGGCATCCACACCCCAACTACACAAAATGCACGCAACTACCTCCAAACACTCACTGGCCAGAACCATAGTCAAAAACAACGCCAATGACACTAAAATGTGTATGCCCCATTGAGAAAGCAAGGCCATGCTATGTCCCATGCTACACGAAGCACTAACCCAAGAATGGATGTCCGATACGCTGGGAGGGTGGGTGTCACAAAACACATTATTGAACGCCAAATCAGACACAATTGCCCTCATCCCATATGGCCCAGGTACATACCCATGCACCATGGTCAATGCACGGGGACTGAGAAAGTACTGACAAGATAGCTGACACTGGGCCCTGGTGTAGTCAGCACAAGGCCCTTCTGTGACCAGTGCAAACACAAACACCAAGACAACCAGGTCAGATATCTAGGACAGGAACTCACACTCACTGTCATGGCAGCATGCTCCATTGGGGACAGCTACATCACCTGGGAGCCCCAGTGCCAAATCTCACTACACCCACCAGCAGGCCCTGTCACACACACCCCTTACACAAGCAGACACCCCCAGGACAGGCAATGGATTTGCCCACTGTCACAATGGACATGTAACACAACAATACCAATACATAGCCGAAGAAGCATCCAAGCAAAAAATCAACAAGTCAAAGACTCAGGAACACATATCAATCTGTCCCCCGCAACAAACCCATCCACAAGTGAACATTGAGGAGAATGCTAGGCACATACAACTACCTGGAGGAACAGTAACCAACTAGAATGTGTATGAAACATGGATGTTGCATGAAACAGCATTAACATTGACTGTCTCTCACACACAGGGCAACGTGAGGAATCTACCCCCAACAATGGGGGTGAAGAATCACAGTCCCAGGCTCGGGAGGAACCTGATCCCACCGGCAGCGACGCCTCTCAACACTCCGCGGATGACCCCGACCAACCTGGACCCTCTGCTGTCCAAGCCCCTGCAGCACCTGGTTCAGGAACATCTGTGCCAACCACCACCCCCATTCTTGCCACATCCCAGGAGACACAGAGGAGCCCGGCCCGCAGTGAACAACTGAGCCAGTCTGACCAGGAGGGACAAGGTTCGCCGGGCACCCAGGAGGAGGCAGACAACACCACCACTGCCATCCCTCAGGGGTCCCGTAGACCCGATGTGCCCACAACGGCAGGCCAGGCTCCTGTGGGCAGGGGTGGTGGGAGTGGAGGCAGACGGAGGTGAGAACCTGACCAGCCAGCTGAAGAGACTGGTATGTCACACATACACAACATCATGGAGGCATACCGGCGTGACACCAGGGAGATCAGCCAGGTAGTTGGGACACTCACAGAGATAAAGTGGACCATCACAGAGATGAAGACCCAGCAGGCCGAGCAACACTCCAGTCAACAAGAACACCAAGGACGGATGGAGGCAAGACTGGCTGAGCTCCTGGCGGTGCAAAGGGACATAAGCCATTCACTCTGTCGGATCGCAGACAACATGGGCAACCCTCCCTGTGCCACCAGGCGAAGACCACCACCAGCCACAGGGAGGGAGGAGGAGGAGGATTTGTCCGACGGAGCGTCCCAAGCATCGTCAAGGCCTGCATCTGAGGGCACCCTGAGGAAGGTGGGTCGTCCACAGAAAAGACCGTGCGAGGCAGCGGGCCATCCACATTTCCCAGGTCACCTGGCCTGGCACCTGGCCTTCATGTGCAACAGCATCACCTCATTGACTGACATTCTCTGCCACATGGACTTGCTGGTCACAGTCTGACCAATGATGCCAAACACTGTGGTCTGGACTCTGCTGCTTTCAAATGCCAAGGATCCCACCTCCCCCTGGGAACTTTGGATTCTATGGTCCCTGTATTGCATCTTTTTCCTCCACAAATCACGGCCCAGACCTATAATAAGAAAAATAATAATAATTTGATGTTGCAGTCATTTTGCATGAGTCCACAACATAAGTGTGGGGATATGTCAACGTATGCCTGAGTGTGGAACTAACTCCAGCCATCCATACACTGGGATCTGAGTTCGGTGGAGGACACACATGGGTCACAATGTATCATCAAATACAGACATGAAGCCCAATACTCACCCGTGATGGCCTCAAGCTGCTGAGGGGGGGCTTACAATACTGCTCGGACAGACCAATTTGGAAGAGTATCATGAAGGCGTAGAGGTCATGGGTCATGTGGAGGTGCCTGGGGAGGGAGTCCCAGGTCTGTTTGGCGAGGTGGGAGAACTATCTCCTGCATGCAGTTGTTATGTGGATGTGATGAATGGTGGCCAGGGCAAGGTTGTCTGTACAGAGTTGGATGACAGACGTCCAAGGTCGGTTTTGGGTCTGGGGTTGTGGACTGCCTCCTGAGTGTGGGTGAGGAGTCTGAAGGTGATCCTGCAGCAGACAGTGAGCCATTGTAGCTATCTCAGGTGGACGGTGATGTGGCTGGGGCGGGGGATGTTGAAGATGAGGTGAACGGATGCACCCTGGATGTGGACAAGTTCTCCTGCAGTTTTGCTGTTGTCCCTCCGTACAGGCTGTTGCTGTAGTTGACCCGGCTGGTGTCGTGGACCTGAGGGACGGTCTGTCTTGCCTTGGAGTGGATCTATCTGTGGATCATTTGCAGCATGCGGAGGGTGTTGCAGCATGAGGTACAGATGGTGTTGAGTTGCATGGTAATTGTGAGTGATGAGTCCATGATGAACACCAGCTTGCGTGCGTGGCCACTGGGTGCTGGTGCGGTGCCCAGGTCAGTGGGACACAAGGAGTTGACCCAGCCGTAAGGGGACAATCCTCACATTATGACTTCAGTCCTGTCCAAGTCCAGCCTCAGGTGGCTGATGTTCAGCCATTCGTCAATGGATCTCATGCCTTCTTGAAGGTTGGATCTGGCAATGGCTGGGTCTTTGGTGAGGGTGAGGAGCAGCTGGGTGTCAATGGCATACGAGATGATGATGAGGACGTGTGAGCATGTGATGGTGGAGATGGGGGTCATGGAGACATTGAAGATCGTCACACTGAGAGATGAGCCCTGGGGCATGGGCCAGATGACCCCAGTGTACCACATGTGGAAGGGTGGAGGCCGACTTCCTGGGCCTTGCTGGTGAGCTACTTGTTGATTTAATCCTGGGCCCTCCTCTGGATACCAGTGTTGGAGATGTGTGAGCTGATAGTGTGGTAGCACATGGTGTACAATGCTGTTGAGAGGTCAAGGGGGTGGTCTCACCATTGTTAAGCAGGACAAAGTTGTTGTTGGTGGTGGCAATTATGACATTTGCAGTGGTGTGATTACTGTGGAAGATGGTCTGTTGCCGGTTGCCTGGAGCTGTTTGCGTGGAGGAAGTTTGTCAGTTGCTCGTTGAGTGTCTTCCTGATGACATTTGCTGGGTAGGGAAGCAGGGTGATGTTCCAGGAGTTCCTGCGGTACTGCCGTCCGTTGTTTAAGAAGGGCCTGGGTCTCTGCATGTCTCCAGCTCCCATGGAATGTTGCAAACTCAAAGGAGACATTCATGACGTGATGGACGTGGGCTTCAAGGATGGGGAATGATGTGGTTGAGATGTTGTGTGGGAAGGGGCCTGATGGAGAGCCAGAGTGGATGGTGTACATGAGCCAGGTGGTGTATTTGCTGCTGATGGGAGTCCAGAACCTGAGGGGTGTTTGTCCCGCGGATAATAGTGCTGTCTGCCTCTGTGTGCCAAGGCTGTCGTGTATGTCCATGAGCTTGCAGTGGTAGAAAGTTGCAAGGGATTTGATCTGCCTTGCAAGTGTGGGGTGTCTTTTGGATGGAGAGCTGCTGTCAGTCCACTCACAATGCTGATGAGCTCCTTTAAGTCGTGTGTTATGGTGCCTCGACCCTATCTGAAGGATCTCCACTTGTCCTTGCTGATGATATGGTGATGGCTGTGTGTGGCCATTTCCAGGGCTGTAAGGTAAATGATGGTTCTTTGTGTTGCAAGGTTTGCACAAGAGTCTGGCTAGATCTATATGAGTCCAGTAGGTCTGCCTTGTCCCAGGTAGCTTAACTGTTGTTGTGCTTCACAGGAAAGTCCGTCAATGTGGCAAGATTGTTGGATCAGTTGCTGATCCAGTGTGTGAGGTTGCAGGGTCTGGCGGGGGTGTTGGTTCGAGTGTCCCACACAGCTTGTCTGTGCTGACTTACATCAAGCATCTTTGGGGGACCGGTAGCGGGGTGTGGGGCAGTGTGTTGCTTGTCGGAGACGTGGATGCAAATGTTGATGGACCAATGATGGATGGTGGTGTGGTTCTCATCCAGCAAGAAGTTACTGGCCCCCAGCCACATGTAGCCTGTGGAGGTGAGGGCGTGCATGCAGATGTACGTGTTGATGGTTTTGGGGATTTGTGGATGTAGGCCTGGAGATCTGTAGATGAGAGTTACTCTGAGGGTTGCCAGGGGGTTCGTGCAAAACCGGATTTGAGACTCTGAGGGTGTACTTGTGAATAAATTGCAAGTCATCTGCCGGGATTGTTGGTGCCGTCCCTGCGGGTGATCTTGTATCCGTCAGAGATGGCAATGAAGAAGTTGTGTGCTGAGAATGCTTTTATCCAGGTTACTGTCATGAAGGTGATGTGTGGGGCTGTTGTGTTGAGGAGGAAACAGAGTCCAATGGCGTGCTGGTGGACGGAGCAGTGTGGAGTAGGAGGCACATGACCTGGTTGTCCTGACAGGGTCTGGTAGGCGGGGCAGCGCTGTGTAGGCAGTTGGAGTTGCACACTCAGCATGCAAAAGGTGTTGTGTGTGTGCTTAGGGGTTGCCTGATAGCAGGCGGTTGCTTGTGTGGTGGACATTGCTTGGAGGGATGGCTGCAGCATGAGCCTGTTGTGTGATGTGGGTCATGCAAGGACCAGAGGGTCGTGCACTGTGCACGTTGCAGGCGCAGACGGTTCTTTCTTGGGCACGGGGTTGGCGCAACAGTGGCACAGACAAGCTGCTGGCTGCATTAAGAATGGGTGGAGGGGGGAAGGGAGGAGCATTTAGGAGGCGTGTGGGTTGCAGAATCAGGGCACTCGGTGGGGCGGTGCCGCATGTGAGGTAGCAGGAGGCGGAAGGGGTAAGAAACTAGACAAAAAGTAGCACACAAAGACAAGGAGGTCAGAAAGGCACAGTGCAACAGGTGTATGTAAAGGAAGGAGTGTCAGGTTACTCATGGGTCACTCCGAGAAAATGTATGAAGAATCAACAAAAATGACGGCCACAGGATCAGGCAACAAAATGCGGAGCTGTGCACAGGAGACACACCGTCAGCAGGCGTTGACGTCCCGTTGTGGGGAGCAACCTGCACTAATACATACACAACCAGGTACTTCATGCACAATAGAGATTATTAGCCATGAAGAAATGCATGCATGTTGCCGAAGTACACATATACTCATATGCTCAATCTTTGACAATTATGCCATAGATGACGCATGCAAACTGGCAAGAGATCTGCTGTGACAGAGATGGACACTTTGGATTGTGCTGGACACCTTTATTGCACAAACTCACACAAATGGAAATGCATCCATACGAACAGACTCACAGGTCAGTTCACAAAACATGTGGGACATACGCTGGCCCCCCCTTCACAGCACGGATGTTGTGAATCCCAATGAACTGGCACACAAGTTAAGGGGATGAGCCAAACACATCCTGCTACACACGGAGAGGCTGCAAATCACCATAGAGCCTGTTGTTGTGATGTCCCACACTATGTCCACCCGTAGCATCAGCAATGTTTCAGAGGCAAGGTTTACGCACATTGATGCCTTCATCAGACTCCACACTCCACTACAGATGACTATCAAGAAGGGTGACTATCATGTCATGGGAGTGGGAGCTACATGTTATATGCTCCATGGTGAGAAGACATGTATGCATGCTACCACAACATGCACAGAAGCAATCCCCACACATTCCCAACCCATACCACCACCAAAAAGCCTTGCTGCAATCCTTACCCAAAATGACATTTCCACATGTCCGTGCATGGAGTGCTGATTCAGCACACGTTGCAATCCTCATGAGGAATAGCAGGAGGACAAAGATGACACGAGCAGACAACAGGCGCAAAAACCTGGGAATGACAGACACACAAGAAGTCACCTAAAACAAATCTCGCCGCACACATGGTCAGTTACGAAACATGAACAATGTTGGACACATGCAAATTTCAAAGAAAGTCTCTCCGCAAAACTGCGTGGCATGACATCATCACTCGAGTGACACATCAATACACACATCAAAGTCACTTTGCATTCAGTCAGCTGGACACACACATTGCAACACATGCCACTCAATGCTACAAGCTTGCACACTTATACCCAGTGACTCACCATTATGAGAAGAAGTTGCGTATGAGCTGACTCCGGATATCATCCTCCTCCTCCTTATCACTTGCCTCGTGACCAAGCCCTGGATCCTCCACGGGTGGGTGTTGCTGCTCATCAGGATCAAGGATGAGTGGCACTGCCATCTCAACAGCCATGTTGTGCAGCATGCAGCTCACAATGAAGATTTTGCAGACCTTCTCCGGTGCATATGGGAGGGACCCGCCTGTCTTGTCAAGGCACCGGAATCAGCTCTTCAGGAGACCAAACGTCCTCTCAATTACTCGCCTGGTCTACCCAAGTGCAATGTTGTACCTGTGATCTGCAGCTGTTCTTGCGTTGCGGAGAGGTGTAATTAGCCATGGCATGTTGGGATATCCAGAGTCCCCTACATGGAAACATCATGTAAATAAGTGGGTCAGGAGATGCCGTAAGAGCCAAAGATACCGCAACACACAGGACCAACAGAGTATACCCACCAACAAGACATGCTCTTTCGGTGTGCAGCCGCTGCATCATTTGTGGCACCCTGCTACACCTCATGATGTAGGCATCGTGTGCTGATCCTGGAAAACGTGCACAGACATGGGAAATCCCATCAATGGACCCAATGACATGGGGCATCCCTCCCAGGGCATAGAAATCACCCTTCACATCTGTCAACTCCTCTGGAGTAAGACATTTGATGAATTCATCAAGGTGCTCCAACATGGCTGCCAAAACATCACGCAGGACACGGCTGAACATTTTCTGTGACATCCCACCAACATCAGCTATGGTCAATTGAAACGTACCTGTGGCAAAAAAATGTAGGGATGCCATCACCTTCATCTTTGGTGTCAGCGCAGTAGGATACCTGTGTTGCGGTTGGAGGTGTGGTGCCAGCTTGTCGGTCAAGTCCTCAATCAACTGTTGAGTGAATCTGTAACGTCGGATGCAGGCATGTTCCCTCATGGCAGCCAAGTCTGGCATTGTTCTTGAGACAGGCGGTGCCCTGCAAGACATTGGTAGGAATAATGAAGATTGAGAGTCTGCCAACATCAATGTCAATGAACATAGCACATGCTAAACTGCTACTAAACATCAGGTAACTATGGAGTCTGGTGTGTGAAATACATCCAGGACACATATGCCAGCTTGCTGGCACTCCTACGATACACCTGTTGATTGTCAAGTCTACATAACATGCCCTGAAATGAGCTGGGGGCAAGTCTGAGTGAACAGCCAGTGATATCACCGGAGTGACACACATCCACATAGCAGCATTGGAAGGATGTCATCTCATCCAGACAGTTGACTGCAAGGCACACGCACAGGTCACATGGAATGTCAAATGTACATATGAAACACATTGCCATGAAGGGGTACACGTGACAACAAATAAACACAGCCATTGAGACGACGCAGACATGTATGCGTGGGAAAATATGATGTCCAATGCACACAGACCCTACAGCCGTGGGAATCCACTTGTAGCATGGTGTGTGTAGATGTGTGCCATGCCCATCTCCACACAGACCCATGTTGGATGCACCAACAGCAGATGCAGTTGACGGAACACTAACAGCAAGCTCATGGGAACACATGACACACACCTGACATAGTCACATAGGGGCATGCTGATCGTGACATGTCAGTTGATAGAGTGTCCCTGTCCCTGGCATCAGGACAGGGGTGTGGGTGGTGATGACTGTGCCATCCCACTGCTGCTGTGCATGACACAGTTGGACTACAGACACACATGTGGCAAGGGGCAAGTGGCAAGGTGATGTGTGCCACATAGTGCCCCATCACACATGACATGTGTCCACAGGTCATCAAACATCAATTGTGCAATTAGATGAGTGGACCTGAGCAATATCAATGATTGACACACCTAGGGCCTGCACATTCATTGCGTGTGTACGGTCCATATCACTGTTCTACTGGTGCCATACGGGTACGTGTGAAATGCACTGTACACATGCATTCATTGCGTGTGTACGGTCCGTATCACTATTGTAGTGGTGCTGTAGGGGTGCGTTTGAAACGCATCGTACACCCGCATTCATTGCGTGTGTACGGTCCGTATCACTGTTCTACTGGTGCCGTACGGGTACGTGTGAAATGCACCATACCCCTGCATTCATTGCGTGTGTACGGTCCATATCACTGTTCTACTGGTGCCGTACGGGTACGTGTGAAATGCACTGTACACATGCATTCATTGCGTGTGTACGGTCCGTATCACTATTGTAGTGGTGCTGTAGGGGTGCGTGTGAAACGCATCGCACACCCGCATTCATTGCGTGTGTACGGTCCGTATCACTGTTCTACTGGTGCCGTACGGGTACGTGTGAAATGCACCGTACACCCGCATTCATTGCGTGTGGACAGTCCGTATCACTGTTCTACTGGTGCCGTACGGGTACGTGTGAAACGCACAGTACACCCGCATTCATTGCGTGTGTACGGTCCGTATCACTGTTCTACTGGTGCCGTAGGGGTACGTGTGAAACGCACCGTACACCCGCATTCATTGCGTGTGTACGGTCCGTATCACTATTGTAGTGGTGCCGTACGGGTACGTGTGAAACACATCGTACCCACGCATTCATTGCGTGGGTATGGTCTGTATCACTATTGTAGTGGTGCCGTACGGGTACGTGTGAAACGCACCATACCCACGCATTCATTGCGTGTGTACGGTCCGTATCAGTATTGTAGTGGTGCCGTACGGGTATGTGTGAAACGCACCATACATGTGTGTGGATTTCAAAATGACATAAGGGACACATAGGGGACAAGTATTAGGCCCAAAATGCATACTGGTTGTCATGGATACAGAGTTTTCATGTGCAATGTGTCCATCAGGTGTCCTGGAACAGTCAGTTGGCCAAATAATACAATGGTTGTTGACTTGACATGATGCTCAAAATTTGAACGATGCGAATGCGTGTCATTGGTGTATGTTTAAAGTGATTGGAGTAAATGTATGATGCGAATGAGTCTGACCAATCACTATGTACTCCTCTAAATGAATGCCCCTCAGCAAGACAGATATAAGGCAGCCAGAACCCATGAGAGGGCACTTGCCTGCACAACTTTCCAGTCGACCACACTGCTGCTGTCTCTGCTTCCTCTGGACCATGTCGCTTACTGTGGAGAGGGCCCAGCCATTCACCCTAGAGGAGAATGAGGCGTTGCTGGACGTCTTCCTCCCACAGTACCCCAAGCTGTATGGGAGACCAGGGGAGCAGGTGAGTGCTGACTCCACTACCTTTCCCTATGCACCTGTTGTGTGACTGTCACTTCTGGCATTGTGTCCAGGTGTGACAGACATGCAATGTTGTTTAGAGTGGGTCCCAGGGGCGGGACATGCTTATGTCCCTCATGCAGAGCATGAGGTAGTTCCTGTGTGCACTCCTCACTTGCATTGTGCTTACTGTGACATTCACTGCATAGTGCATGGCACATACAGCCTGGCAAATCCTTGGTGGCTTTTTTTCCTATTGTCCTGAGGTGATTCAGTGGTCCCCCCTGGTGTGACAGGTGACTGTACCCACAGATGTGTATGAGTTGAGTGGACCTGTGGTGAGAGTGTCCATATGATGTGTACGACCTCATCGACATTGATGTGTGTGAATTTTCCTTGTCATGTGGGTGAGTGTCTATGTGAAGTGTTGCACCACAGCTGCATGGAGGAGGAAACAGCTCTACCCATCTGATGTGACAAGTAAGCCGAGCTGTGTGTCTGAGTTGCAGAGCTAGCACGACACCTGTGACACCCCACAGGCAAGTGGCACATGTGCAGAGTGAGGGTTGTATCCGCTGTTGTGACTGACAGGTGAGTGATCTGGGCCTGGGTGTGTCTGTCTAGTCTGCTGAGGGTGCGTCAGTGGAGTGGGACATGTGACTGCTTGGCACGTGCTGTCCATCTGCCTGCTGTTGCATGTGCTGCACAGTGTGTGCCATGATCAGTGAGTGTGTTGCACCCCTTATGCCACCTGTTGACTTTCAATGCCATGTAGTGCATTGGGGCTTGCACACAGGCCAATTTCTCATTGAGAATGATGCCATTCCTGTCAGCATCCTATCCCCTGTTCAACATATCAAAGATGTTCAAATGTGTGTCTCTGGGACATGGAGCAGATGTAATGATGTTGTCTCACTTTGTCATCCTGACAGGTAACTGCCTACGAGAAGATGGTGATCTGGCAGGACATCGTCAGGGTAGTGAGATTGGCGGGGGATCGCAGTCGGCGCCTACCACAGGTCCGAAAACGGTGGCATGACATCCGGTGCTGGACCCGGCGGATCGCCCGGGTCCAGCAGGGGATCGACACTGGCGCCGATGCCTGACCTCCCACATGACCCGTGTCCTGGCAGTGGTCTTCCCTGACCTCGATAGGCAGTTACAGGAGAGACTGCAGCAAGGAGGGGGTAGGTACATGGTTGCTTGTTGTGTTATGTGTCACCAGCTTTTGCAAGGGCTCTGTAGCCTGGATACACATTTCCAGAGATTATATGTACAGTGCATTTTCTGTTCCCCAATGTCACCTGGTACTCTTTTTCATCCCTTCCCCTACTTGACATGTGTCCCCTGGTCTGTGTGTAATCACATTTGCACATGGTCATCTAGGGTGCCAGAAAATCAAAGTGCACATTGCTTTCCGCATCATGTGGGAGGGTGGTCTGTGACATGTGTTGGTACCTTGCCTGTGCCATGACCTGTTCACTATGTTTGGGGTCCATATTTGTTGGCACTGATGATGAGTCTCAACATAGGAGTGTGAGGTTTCAACTGAACACCCTTGCAGCATGCATGACCAATGTTGTGGCCTCAGACATGATGTGCATGAGTGGGAGATATGCATAATGCCATGACGGTTGCTCATGGTACAGTCAGCTCATTCCAGGAACACGGAGCAGTGTGCCCACTACAATCCCCTGAGACACCCTGGCCTCCTAATCATGTGTGTCATCCAACACTGTGCACATTCTCTGTGGGTTCAGCATAGGTCTGCCTCTGTGGCATTGTTCCCTGGCCTAATTTGTATATTTCCAATGTGTGCTACATGTGTCCACTGGTCAGGGATACAACATTTGGCTTGTGCATACTCACACTAGGCAGTGCCTGTGTGGCTATTCACAACAATCTGTTGATGGTTGTTTGTCACAAATATGTGTTGACAGCCCCACGAGGTGATGTGTCAATTTAGCAATTGTTGCTGCACAGTTTTTGAAACCCTGATTAAGAGGTGTCACTTCTTGATCTGTATCAATCACATTGACTCAGGTATGGGGGGGGTTGTGCGGAAGAGGCCTACATGGGCACCCCTGATTTCTCCTTGCCAGGTCTGACCTGTGTGTGAGAATTGGCTGTACAAAGAATCACCGTGCAGTGACCCTGTGATGGTGGCCAGTGCTTAATGTTCGTGCTTTGCAGCCTGTGTAATTTTTTTAACTACATGAATACTGCTCATAAGTTATTGGCACATGTGTGTGGTTCAGATGCAACGCAGTTTGGTCTTTGTGTGCTGACATCTGTGTGGACATTCTGGCTTGCCATGAGGGTGTCTCCACAGTACAGCTATGTTTTTTTACAACACAATTGCCGGCCCAGTAGCTTATGCATTGTCCTGGGTTTGGACATGTGGGCCACTCTACATGACAGGCAGTGGGTCATATGTGTAGCCAACTGTGTCATCAGGTAATGGATGGCCATGTGATAACTGACATAATTCAAGTTGTTAGTCAAAAATGTTTGTACCTTGGCACTCACAGCACTTGTCGACAGTTCTTCATGTTTTAAATGTGGTAATTTGATGATTTGTGTTAAGAACACTAAAGTGCCTGCATGAAAGATGTCTCCCAAGGAAGTGCACACCAAACGATATTTCCACTTTCATGGAAAACGCTGGCACCTTTTCAAAGAAGCCACTGTTAGAATTAAATGGTGTTGCAGATTCTCCGTATACATGTTCCCACAGTGGTCTTGATTTTGTGAAACTCCTTTGTTGTTGGTGATACAAACTAACGTGTGTCAAGACATCAAGACCTCCGTGGGCCCATGTATATGTACTTTCTGCAACACCATTTATTTCTAACAGTGGCTTCTTTGAAAAAGGTGCCAGCTTCTTCAATGACAGCGTAAATGTAGTTTTGTGTGCACTTCCTTGGGAGACATCTTTCATGCAGGCACATGAGTGTTATTTTCACGAAATGGCGAATTGCCACATTCAATACAGGTCGATTGTGTAAAGTATTGAGAGTCCCAAGGTAACAACATTTTTCCGTTTTGTGTTCCACAGTACTTACAGGTCTCTGAGTGTGGTGACACCTTGAGTAGTGAGGTGTGTTAATTTACGTTGGGTGCACCACTACTGTTTCTTTCAGGGTAAACAAGAGGTGGCATGACTTAATTGTATTGCTGTGCTCACCTGTTCACAAACACTAGCTTCTCAGTGTATTTCTCATTCAAGTTGTGGCCTGGTGTGTTCTTTTTTGTCCTTTGTGTCCAAGTGGCATAGTGGGTCTACCAACTGGGCAGTACAGGGCTTATATATGTGCGGAGTAATCTAGCTGTGACTCATGATGCATTGCCTGATATGCACTGTGACCTATTGTTTTTGTGCTCATGTGTCAGATGTATACAGGTGACTGATGCATTTCTGTTTCTTCTCCTTGCCCACAGCATCATCATCGGAAACCGAAGGAGACACCTGCACGGACCTGCAAGAGGGACCCAGCGACAGTGCCACCAGTGCTGGAGAGTCAGAAGAAGCCAGTGGCACAGAGGGCGAGGGGAGTCAGTCCGAGGACCTGTTTGGAGGCGATACCAGCTACGACACCGACGGGTCTGACGCTGACCTCCTCAAGGAGGCGGAGGCTGCAGCACCACCTGGCAGCATCCCCACATCTGTCCCCGCCTCCTCCGTTACCATCTCCGCCCTCCCAGTTGCTCCCGTCCCTTCTGTCCGTGCAGAGGCCCACCATGTCTCCTTCGGCCCAGGCACCGCACCCCCTGCCACTGTCACCCCTGCTGCCCTCAGTGAAGAGTCTGTGGACATACTGCGGCAGTTGCAGGTTGGGCAGGCATCGGTGCTGAATGTCCTCCATGGCCACACTAAACTGCTTACACAGATGGTGTCGTTCATGGAGGGCATGTCAGCAACGATGTCTGACCAACGCAGGATTCTGCGGTCCATGGACTCTTCCCTGACGGCAGCAGTAAGTCTCCTGCAGCGCTCCGTCCCCCCCTACCGCGAACCCATCCACACTTCCCTCTCCCATACCTGTCCAATGCACACCCAGACAGTCATGATCACGCACCCCACCAGACACAGGCAGCACACCCCCAAGTAAGGCAAAGTGCACACCTCCTGGCACGCACACTCAGGGGGATCTAGGCACACCCACAGGGTCTGGGGACAGACGACATACACGCAGCCACAGTCGCAGTCCGCAGTCCTCACAACCCTGTCCCTCCAAAACCACTCCCCTTGGCCCTCCTGAGAAACGGTCACCCAAGGAGCACTTTCTGGGTGTGCTGGACCTCGCCCCCGCATCCCACATGCAGGCGAGGAAGTCCCTGGGCACGGGAGTTGGGTCCCCCACAACATCAACCCCCTCCCCCAGGAGTGCTGCACCCCATCCCTCGACCACCACACCCTCCCTTGACCTAGGGGAATCCTCAGGTGCAGGGGTTCGGATGGAGGTACTGGCAGTGGTGTGCAGCGCCGAGCTCACCTCCACCTTCGGCGCTGCTCCACCCCCTGTGGTGGAGACATCCACCCCTGCACCCACCACACCTACCCTTCCCCCTCCTGTCCCTGCGGTGCCTGGTACTGCCACAGATGATGCACCCCCCCGTCCGACGAACCTGGAGGTTCTTTTGTGCAGGCAAGCTAGGGGTAGACGCGGTCCCCTACGTCCCCCCTTTGACTTTACGTATGGACTGGCCATTGGCCTCTGTAAATAGTCTATTTTTGGTATTTGTTTTCTGTGCTGAATAAAGCCTTTATTTTTAATTTCAACACTATTGCATTTCAGGTACTTGATGTTGGTGCCGAAGCTCCTGGAGTTGGTGTTCTGGTAATGTGTTAGGGTTCAGAGAAATGTTTTTGTATGATGGTCATGAGGTGGACCATGGTATCTGTGTGCCATCACATTGTCTCTGCAAAGAATCATTGGTAGTGTGTGTTCATTTTGTTTTGAGACATTGTCCCAAGGAGTGTTCCTTCCTCTGTGGCACCTGACATCTTCCCTGCAAACAGTTGCACTATTGTTGTGCTGACGTGTGTCAACATTTCCTTTGTTGGTGATAGATCCCTTCAACAATGGCCATCCCTGCTCACCGATGTCTCCTGCTGAATCGTCTGTGCCATCCTTGCTAGTCACTGTACTTGTGTTTTGAGTATGTCGAAATGCCTTCAGGGACAAATTCACCCTTTTCAGCACTATGCATGTGTGTAATCACGGCCTACCACACAAATGGTACTTGTTATGCAGGGTATTTGGGCACGTGACTCACAATTGTGGGCATTGTATCTAGGGGACTTCCACCCTATTCCTTCCATGAGAGACAACATCTTGGTTGCTGGACCAGCACCTGGACGTTCCTATCAGTCCTGGGATGTGCGTGACAGTGTGTGTTCCCTTTGGCTATCTTAGTTTTGTAGGCAGTTACATGACTATACAGTCTTGTGGCATGATATCAGGGTGTGTATTGTGCTGCACCCGCCATGGGGGGGTATGCATGTGTTACTTGTCCTCACACCCACATGTGGTGTGTCATGCAGTGGGTGAAAGACATCCGTCCTCCTGGGAGTGGGACACTGCTGTCAGTGATGTGTTGTTATGGCACTGTCATCATAGTCCAAAGTTAGGGATGTGTACATACCACCATGTAGGTGTGGTCATCTGACAATGATGTACACCCCCCATATCTATGTCCTCTGCTGGTAGTCTGCATCCTCCTGAGGCTCAGCCGGGAGAGACGCGACTGATTGGTCGTTTAGCTTATTTTGCACAGCATTCTTTTTAAAAAAACAACTGTTTTACTTTGATTTTTACTGCCTATTTTTAAGTGTTTACTGTGTTTTTATTCTTGGCGTCCCGATACGATCCCTGTTGACAGCGCAGCTGTGATGATTTAGTGCCTGCGCTTGGCGCATGCGCACTGACACGGTGAGCTGAGGGGGTGTGTGGGGCCTAGGCCAATCGCAGCACACTAAGAGGTATTTAACGGCAGAATGGCGCGTGCGCGCAGCGGGCGCGCCGCTGGCGCGCCGCTGGCGCGCCAAAGGCAAGCTCGTCTGCGCCCGTCCGCGCTCGTCCCGCGCCTGGGGCCGGACACTCTGCTTGTCATCCTCCCGGGGGGAGAAAAATTTGGTCTAGGAAACAATTGCTTGATTTGTCAAAACCGAATTGTGTAATTCCGACCTGTTTTTTACTAGACAGGATGCTGATAAAGGGTAGAAACCCCTGCGAGTCACAGTGCAAATCTTGTAAGTTTTTTTTGCCTAGACCGACACCTATAAAGTCGCTTGATATCTCCACAATACCAAAGGCTAACAGATTGGACATTTATCAGGAGAAATAATCCATCAAAGCAGCCCTGATAAACTGCAGATCACTGCCTAAGCATGCTGCTGATCTGTGGCTGCTCCTAAAAACCTCAAATCTGGATCTGCTATTTTTGACTGAAACTTGGCTGCGAGAAGGATCGAATCCAGACATCTGCCTGACTGTTCCCATAGGCTACAGAATGGTTATTGCCAACAGAGCCGACAACAGACTTGGAGGAGGTCTGGCAATAATTTTGAAAGAAGACTGGGAAATCTCATATAAAAAAATAACTGAGCTGGGTCCTATTGAGGCCCTGTCTTTTCAAATTAAGCTCAACAAAAACCAGTCAATGGCAGGACTTCTGATCTATAGACCCCCTAGTACTCCGACTTCTTATAGGTCGCCACTTTTCGATTGCATCGCCAATCTATCACTACGCTACTCCAGCTACACTGTACTAGGAGATTTTAACGTGCATATGGACCTTGCTACGTGCCCTCAAACCTCCTTAGTAGATGATGCACTAAAAAGTTTAAATCTTGTGCAATTAGTTCATTCCCCCACCCACTCAGCGGGACACACACTAGATCTCATTTTCTCTAATGACAGGGCCATCAGTGTGGAAAAACCGCTACCAGTAACCTGGTCAGACCACATGCTAGTCACATTTAAGCTGAGACTAATATGCCCTGCTAAATACTATGGACCCACTGTAGAAAAAAGAAGAAATTGGAGGAAAGTTACTCTTGACTCAATGAGAAATGAATTAGCTAATACCACTCCTATTCCTTCTGGTAACCCCAACAGAGACTCCTCCCTTTTCAATACATGGCTAACCTCTGCCCTTGACAAGATTGCTCCGATCAGATCCTGTACAGTAGCTAGGAGCAAGCCTTCAGCGCCGTGGTTTAATACCGAACTCCAAATGGCAAAAAGTCATTGTAAAAAACTGGAACGCATTTGGAGAAAAAAATATGAAATCTCAGCTAAGGAGACTTATAAGGAAGCACTGAGAAAATTCCATACCCTCAAGCGTAAAACCATGAAAGATTTTTTTGCCAAACAAATTATGGAGGCAGAGAACTCCCCTAGGGAGATATTTAAGATAGTAGAGAGTTTCCTGAAACCTCAACCCCTTAAAAGTATCATTCCGACAACCCCTCCGCTGTGTGAGGAATTAGCCTCTTTTTTTCATGACAAAATTGCGTCCATTTACTCTGCCTTCCCGATTACGGATGAGCAGGAGATGCCCTTGACTGGTCATTCAGGTAAATGGTCAGATTTCCATCGGTATGAAAAGGACGCTTCCCTGAGGGATCGTATGAAAGTCAAGTCTGGCTGCCCTTCTGATTCCTGCCCGGCTAGAATTCTCAAACTCCTAGCCCCTGCAGTGAACAACACATTGAACAATGTCTGGAACACCTCACTCGACACAGGAATTTTCCCTACAGAATGGAAGAAAGCCTTTGTCCGTCCTATTCTAAAAAAAGAAGACTCTGATCCCACGGAATTGAAGAATTTTAGGCCTATCTACCTGCTCCCCTCTCCCGCAAAGATTCTGGAAAAGGAGGTCCAAAGGCAGCTGTCAGACTTTCTCGAATCCAATAGCTGCCTACATGACTCACAATCAGGTTTTAGGGCGGGCTATAGCACTGAGACGGCACTGCTGGAGGTGACAGAATCAATTCGGGAGACAATGGATAATGGAAGCTGTGCCATGCTGGTACTGCTTGATCTGTCGGCAGCCTTCGACACGGTCTCCCATAAGATTCTGCTCAATAGGCTCCACTCACTAGGTGTTACAGGGACCGTCTTACGCTGGTTCAAGTCGTTTTTGGGAGATAGATCTCAACAAGTTTTCCTTCACCCGCACGTGTCGAGCTCTAGGACACTATTGCAGGGGGTCCCTCAGGGATCCGCCCTGAGTCCATCCCTGTTCAACGTATATCTGGCCCCCCTGGCATCCATTGTTGAAGGCTTGGGTGTACGTGTTGTTTCATACGCTGACGATACCCAACTTATCTTCTCCTTCAAAGAGCAAAATGAGAATGCTTTCACTAAGTTCAGGCAGTGTCTCCGTGATATTTCCTCTTGGATGACTGATAACTGCCTGAAATTAAATACTGACAAGACCGAGATATTGTTTTTTAATCAGCCGATCCCTCCTCAATCCGAGCTCTGGTGGCCATCAGAACTTAACCCCTCACCGATTCCGGTCAACTCAGCAAGGAACCTGGGTTTTAGAATGGATACCCAACTAACATGCAAGGCCCAAATAGCCTATATATCCTCGCAATGTTTCTGGAAAATGAAGGCGCTACGCAGGTGTCTTCATTTCCTTCCTATGGAATGCAGAAAGATGGTGGTTCATGCGCTTATCACCTCCCAGTTAGACTACGCCAATAGCCTTCTCATTGGTCTCCCTGACTATCTTTTGAAGAGACTTCAAAGAATTCAAAATGCTGCTGCTAGATTGATTAGAAATGTGCCACTAAGGTATCACATTACTCCCCATCTGCAAAGCCTACACTGGCTGCCAGTAAAAAAAAGAGTGCTGTTTAAGGCTCTGGTCCTAGCCCACAAAGCGCTCAGAGAGGTTGGCCCCCGCTATCTGAGACAGAGGCTCCAAAAATATCAGAATGCCAGAACTCTACGATCCAGCAACTTGAACCTCCTAGCCATTCCACGCTATAGGAAAGCAAGGATAGGAGGGAGAGCCTTTGCAGTAAAAACGGCTATGCTGTGGAATATGATGCCTAACTCCCTGCGTCAGATCAAAGCGGAACTGCCATTTAGAAAGGCCCTCAAAACTTGGCTGTTTGACCCATCGTCCTCTTTCTAACGCCTCGATCTCTCTACCGTCCTCCTCCCGCCCCTCCTTGGATGCTAGCACCGGGACACCTCCGTTGGAGGTAGCTGTTGCGCTCTACAAATGATTAATAATAATAATAGTCATATGCACCCACCCCCATGCCTCTGTCCACTGCTGGGAGTCATATGCACCCACCCCCATGTCTCTGTCCACTGCTGGGAGTCCTCTGCATCCACCCCCATGTCTCTGCCCACTGCTGGGAGTCCTCTGCACCCACCCCTCATATTGCATGCCACTGCTGGTAGTCATATGCACCCACCCCCATGTCTCTGTCCACTGCTGGTAGTCATATGCACCCACCCCCATGCCTCTGTCCACTGCTGGGAGTCATATGCACCCACCCCCATGTCTCTGTCCACTGCTGGTAGTCATATGCACCCACCCCCATGTCTCTGTCCACTGCTGGGAGTCCTCTGCATCCACCTCCATGTCTCTGTTCACTGCTGGGAGTCCTCTGCACCCACCCCCATGTCTCTGTCCACTGCTGGGAGTCCTCTGCACCCACCCCTCATATTGCATGCCACTGCTGGTAGTCATATGCACCCACCCCCATGTCTCTGTCCACTGCTTGGAGTCCTCTGCACCCACCCCTCATATTGCATGCCACTGCTGATAGTCATATGCACCCACCCCCATGTATCTGTCCACTGCTGGGAGTCATATGCACCCACCCCATGTATCTGTCCACTGCTGGGAGTCCTCTGCACCCACCCCTCATATTGCATGCCACTGCTGATAGTCATATGCACCCACCCCCATGTCTCTGTCCACTGCTGGGAGTCTTATGCACCCACCCCCATGTCTCTGTCCACTGCTGGGAGTCCTCTGCACCCACCCCCATGTCTCTGACCACTGCTGGGAGTCCTCTGCACCCACCCCCATGTCTCTGTCCACTGCTGGGAGTCCTCTGCAAGCACCACTCTAATTGCATGCCACTGCTGGTAGTCATATGCACCCACCCCCATGCCTCTGTCCACTGCTGGGAGTCATATGCACCCACCCCCATATGTCTGGACACTGCTGGGAGTCCTCTGCACCCACCCCCATGTCTCTGTCCACTGCTGGGAGTCATATGCACCCACCCCATATGTCTGGACACTGCAGGTATTCATCTACAGCCACCCCTATATGTCTGACCACTGCTGGGAGTCCTCTACAGCCACCCCTACATGTCTGGACACTGCTGGTATTGATCTGCAGCCACCCCCATATGGCTGGCCACTGCTGGAATCCTCTGCACACACCCACCCACCCCTTGGAGCAGTACACTGCTGGCCTGGATCTACACACACACCAATATGAAGGTAACATGCAGGGCCAGACCGTAACCCCACACTTGTGGCGTGTGTACGCCTCATATTCCAAATGTACTAGTGCCGTAGGGGTACGGGAGAAATGCACCGTACCCCCGCATTCATTGTGTGTGTATGCATCGTATCACTATTGTACTGGTGCCGTAGGGGTACGTGTGAAAAGCACCGTACACACGCTTTCATTGTGTGTGTATGGTCCGTATCACTGTTCTACTGGTGCCATAGGGGTACGTGTGAAACGCACCGTACCCACACTTTCATTGCGTGTGTACGGTCCGTATCACTATTGTACTGGTGCCGTAGGGGTACGTGTGAAACGCACCGTACCCACACATTCATTGCATGTGTACGGTCCGTATCACTATTGTACTGGTGCCGTAGGGGTACGTGTGAAACGCACCGTACCCACGCATTCATTGCATGTGTACGGTCCGTATCACTATTGTGGTGGTGCCATAGGGGTATGTGTGAAACGCACCGTACACGTCCACTTCCGTAGTTGCGCTACGCAGGGGTTGCTGGCCACGCCCCCCCAAGTGACCAGACCCTGGTGGTAATGTATGGGCTCCATATTATAGGTTTAGCTTTGGGTATGGGGTATGTTTCCTGCTCCTCACCCCCACCCTGGCCCCTGGGTGTTGTTCTCACCTTCTGCGGCATGTGCATCGGGTCCGGTGCACCAGGTAGTAGGCTAGGAGGACCGGGATGACACGTACGATGGGGTCCATGGCGTGTACGTCACGTACCAGGGCTCCATTGCGTAGCGGTTCGCGTAGGACTCTGCTTTTCCGGCTGTGTTTGGCTCCCGTAAAAAAAGAGCCGTACGGAGTGACGTAGGGACGAATCGTACTTGCTGGGCCGGAAACCGCTGCCTAAATACGTCCGGCCATCGCGTGCAAGCTGTTCCGGATCAGAATCATAGGTTTTTTTGGACTGTACGGGCTTTTGTACGAAACGTACGGAAATAGGCTTTCTGTACGAATCGTACTTCCTAGGTTGTACGTTAAGTTTACCGGGTACGAGTCGTACGGAGAAAACGCTCCGTACAACGATTCGTACAGCCTTTTTCTAGGATTGGAATCGGCCCGTTAGTGCCTGCAGCCTGTTCCTGGGCCAGTTAACAGTTGGACTTTAATAATTCCTCCCAGACAGCCACACTATAGGGGGATTATGTGTGACTGAATGGGACCTCAAATGGCAGGATGGGGGCAGAGCTGGGCACAGCCTCACTTGCAACTAAATAGGCTGTGCCCTGCTATAACACAAAGGACTTGACACCACTGCATCGTTCATGCAGCCAGCTCGCAGCCAGGACAGGGGAGTCAGGAAACTTCAAGGACTTGAACAGGAAACCTCCAGAACCTTCTCTTACTTCAAAGTGGGCACCAGATATACATATTTGACCTTCAGAACCAATTCTTCATTACACCTCTGGAACTGTGGATACAATAGAAGGAGGACTGCTGTGCTGCTTTGCCACCAGAAGGGCAGCCAACTTGGCTGCCCTGCTACTCTGCTGTTCTTCTTGCTGAGAAGGAAGACTGGACCTGCATCCTTCCTCCGAGGCTGAATTGACTCCAAGGGCCAGACAGCTGACCACCTCTTTTGAGCTACAGGGACATACCAAGCTCCACAGGAGTGACCACCTACAACGCCCGGCAGAACGAGATCTGCGCTTTATGCTACAGCGGTGTGCAGACAGAATATTGAGTTTTTTATATCGACTGGCAGAAATATCAAGTCATAAATATGGTGAGTGAGAAAAATCGACAGCAAGAATATCATGGTCAAGAATATCGACTTAAGGTAAGTAATATCGATTTACAAAATAGCGAAGTGTTTAATATCGTTTGTAAAAATATAGGGGTCTATTACAATGTCGGGCGGATCGCCACCGTCCACATGGGTGCCACCCCCTACATTAACTCCCACCCACCTCCCATTTCCCTCCTGCCATATTATGATGGCAGGGGGTACCGCAGCAGACGGGAAGACCGTCCGCCGCTTTTCCGCCCAGTCAATGAGTCCACCGGGCGGAAAAGGGTTGAATATGGTGGCGGTGTCTGCTAGACACCGCCATCTATATTACTATGCATGCGGGATTCAGACTTTCCGTGGCGGCAGACTCACGCAGACTGATCCGGGCACCTACTTGCCTGGCTAATTAGGCAGGAACACCCGGCCAGCACCATTACTGCCTTACAATCCCCCGCTGGACAGATAAAGTGTACCAAACACGAGATTCACGAGGGATTGATCCTTTACTTCACGTTCCTCTACCAATCAAAGACAATGGCAGCAGAGCAGTTTCTTAGACAACGTTTCGTTCCCCACACTGTCACCTGACCAGTGCATAGAGCTCGATGAGCCTATTACGTTGGAGGAAATACAGTGTGCAATTTGCTCCCGATGGGCTCCCTGCTGAACCTTACAAAACTTATATAGATCTACTAGCGCCACGATTCTTAGACATCTATACTGAGACCATACATCTATCAAGTCTACCGCACACTATGCGTGAGGTTTTATTAATTATATTGCCAAGGCCAGATCGCGACCACGCACTACTAGGCTCTTACTGCCCACTGGCATTGTTAAACGCCGATTATAAGGTCTTAGCTAACATTCTAGCGGGACGACTCTCACCAATGGTCCCAAACATGATCAATGAGGATCAGAACAGGTTTGTTCTGGATAGAGCCACCACACTCAATCTGCTACGTATATTCCATATAATGTGGTATGCTCCTCCGACGGCGCCCCACTCAGGGTGTATGGTGCTAGATCTGAGGAAAGCTTTTGATACTGTTGAGTGGTCATTTATATTTACTGTCTTATCCCGATATGGATTGGGAACTACCTTCATCTCCCTAGAGAAATTACTATACAGTGACCCAAAGGTGAGGGTTTGTACTGGAATTTTGGTGTCAGTGCCTATATCCGTGAAGACGGGCACTAGACAGGGATGTCCCCTGTCCCTGTTCATCTTTGCACGGGGCATTAAGCCATTGGCTATGGCCATGCGGATGTCGGTACATAGTTGGGGTACCTGGTTGGGAGAAGCGAGCCACGCGATCTCTCTATATGCTGATAACCTGTTATTATATGTGGGCGATATAATGAACATCCAATACTCTGTACCTAACATACTGTCCCTGTTTACCCAGCTTTCAGGATTACGGTTCAACTGGGGGAAGTCGTGCTTATTTCCATTTGCCCCTAGTGCGGCCGACCCATATTTGTCAATAGACGGATTCATTGTCACATGGCAACCGAACACGTTTCGATACCTTGGTGTCCGTGTATATCATGAGGAATGTGACCTTTTGGATGGTAACTTCACACGTGCCCTTACATCCCTAATGTCACAAATTACATTTTGGAAGGCGTTAGCATTATCAGTAGTGGGCAGGGTGGCACTCATGAAGATGGGGGTAACTTTCCTATTTTTATATTACTTTGCTAACCCACCACTATACTTATCACCACCATTCTTCCGGCCAATAGAGTGAATGCCCCGAGATTTAATATGGAACAGATCACAATGCAGAGTAGCACTCACAAAGTTATATTTACCAACGGATGGGAGTGGGCTCGCATTACCGAATTTTGAACATTATTTTCTCGCATCTCAGCTACAATGGGTGGTGCGCTGGATGGTGGGCTTCCACCTGCCGAATACAGCGGGTGGTGCAGCTCTGTTAATGCTGGGTGGGTTCCTATCCTTGTTTCCCCCCTGTGGCGGAAGACCTGGCGAACTCCCTCTACTAATACAGTTGGCATATTGCTGCTTTCGGAGTATATTATTCCTCACCAAAAATATCAGACCTTATGCTCCGGCCATCCCATTTCTTGAAATGCCCAAGGAGAACACAACAACCACATTGCTGGAAGTTACAACTTGGCACGAGGTGGGGATTCATACAGTGGGAGACATTTACGAGGATGGGACGCTTATGACATATGTTGACCTTATGCACGCATAAGAATTGCCTCCTGGAAACTTTCTTATACACCCTTCATGGCTTGGTTTCCTAAGGCAACACTGGGGAGATATTACCCAAGAGCCAAAACACACACCTTGTACTCCAATACATCCATGTCATGGGAGAAGGTAAACACTTAATCCAATGGTTTCCAGACGCATTCCGCTTACGCAACGCTCAGGACTTGTCATCACTGCGTCCTAAATGGTAATCCGATCTAGACCGCTCATGCACGGATGTGGAGCGCAGTACTGGTAAGCCCCACCTATATCCTGCGTAATGCTTGCTTCAAACTAATTCAATATTGCATAGTGCAGCATGCCCATCTCACCCTGGAGAAATTCAATTGCTATTTTCCAGACAGGATATGCTTTGTCCTAGGTGTAGTTTTTTGGATGCACATCTATTGCACATGGTATGGTCATGTCCCGATTTGATGCAATTCTGGGAGAGAGTGGCACAACAACTAGCGAACTGCGCAGATAGACAGATACGCAACACTTGGGAGATGTATAAGAGAGACAACAAACAAAGAGCCACAAGTTGCTTTATAAATCTGGGACTTGTGGTAGCCAAACAGTTAAAACAAGCCGTTGGAAATCTAAGGACCCGCCGCATCTACAAGCCTGGCTGCATGCTATCCTTATTTTGGCCAGAGCAGAGGGGAACTCCCTTTGCAGGGAGGACACATTGGGACTACGTAAATTCCCCATTTCAAACTTCTGCGAGGTGATTCTTGTGGTTCTACAGACAGCTATGCACACTGACCCAATTGGAGCAGAACATAGAGCCTAGGAGACTCTCTCTAGAAAGATATGGGCGCGCACCCCCACACTAGTGGTGATCGCATTAGTTTATAGCAGAGAGAAACCTTTTACCAAAAGGTTTTGGTTATTTCTTCTATGCTTAGTTGTGAGTGTGAGTCACTATTTATGTTTCTTTTACCTTCCCCCTTTTTCTTACTGATGGGGAGCGGGTGATGTGGTAAGGGCAGCCTGAAATTTATTTGTTTCAAGTTTTAAGAATTAAGGTTTGCTTGATCTATTACAAACCATGATTTGATATCAACGATCATATACTGATACACAAAGCTGTCTTAAATGTATATTGATATGTGACAGTATTATTGTGTAACCTTTTATTTATGTAGACGGCCAGATGTCTATTCGCCAACCCACTACTCGACTACTTCTGATGCAAATGTTATTTCCAAATGTAAGCTTAACTGTTACAATAATTAATTAAAAAATCACAAAAAAAGACACGTCTACAAGCTGTCCTGGAACATGGATCAAAACTATACTCAGAACTGAAGCAGGAGAGATGTGTATTGAAAGAGAATTGCCATAATAAGAGTTTTGTCCAACCAGCCACTACAAAACAGGATACAAATAAACAACTTGCACAAGCACATGGAAAGCTGAATGTAGCAAAAAAAGAGGTGAATTTATCAAGGACATTCTGTCACATCATTTTCTTCCAACAAACAAGTTATTTGATGGAGATGCTACAACCAAACCAGTGATGCACAAACTCATACAAGAGCTTGAAAAAAACTTTCACCTGAAGAATATCAATATGAAAAGGTGTTCTCATTGAAAACTGCTGTTGGTTTGGACTATATGTCACAATTGCGAATGGTCAAGATTTCATCCATGCAAAACTTCGGAGTGGTTATTCAGACTGTTCTACAAATATCAAAGTCAATGTGCACCTTGCAAGATCTTGAACAACCTGTCAAAAAATGTGAAAGAATCAGACGAATGTCTACAAGTGAAACAATTGACCTTGCCTGCATCAACAATTCCACACCTATACCTGTGCAACTTGATAAATGATGAACTTGGAGATGTTAACTCGCCAAAAACATTGTAGATGCTTTAGTGAAAACTGAATTTTCAATTATTGCAAGTGGAATGATTGTCAATGAGGACTTGGTGTCAGCAGAGACAAATTCAAAAGGTACGGGCTATAGTGTTCAAGAACTTAACAGCAAATCGAAGGAAGCTGACCTTCGTGTTGTGCCATATGTTGAGTGGGCTGTTCAAAATGGTTCCAATCAAGTCTTTGTACTGTCAAATGACACAGATGTTATTATTGTGCTACTTAGATTTGTTGCAATGTTCATAAGTCAGAGTTATGGATACGTTATGGAACAGTAGAAAAAAAGACACTTAAACCCACTTCATATTCTGTACAAGAAACTTGACCCAGAGCTGCCTAGTGTTCGTATCAAGGCAAATAATCTTAGAGGTGATGATATTATGGGCAAATTTGGAACAAAACTTGGAGTTTTAACTGCTGAACCTCTGAAGTTTCTAATAGGTTTTGCTGAGACAGAAGAAAAATGTGACTTTAAAGATGTAGAAAAATACTTTGTGCATGTCTGGAAAATGAGTTCTGACCGTCACACATTTGACGATCTTCGGTACAGGGAGTTCAAGAGATCAGTTCCGCTAAGTGACGTTCCACATACATCATAATCTGTGTGTGGACATATTAAAAGAGCATTCTACTTGATCAGAAGAAGTGTAAATGTTTTAGATCACACAATGTAGAGAAACAGCCATGCAAATTTGGTTGGGAAGATATTGATGGGGTGTTTAATCCTGCAAAATATCTAAAGCATACACCCACAGAACTTACATGTACATGTACTTGCAAAACCTGTGCTACAAAAAGATGTCCCTGTTGATAAGCTACTCTCAAATGTTCCACGAGAGATTGCTGAAACAAATAAAGTGAACTATGAAAATGTGTCTAAAACAGGAGTGATAAATATAATTGTTTTCAATCTTCATATCATAAATGTTGTTTGGTGTATACATAAAAGGATTACAGATGATTATTATTGGTTTCATTTCTATATATGTCTCTTCTTCCTCTGTTATGGCTACCATTTTGGAAAATGGCAGAAGGACAGCTAGGAGGAGTTCTTTTTCTGTCTTTATAAGGCTACTTGACCCCCAAAACCTATATTTTGACACCAAAATGAAGTATACAGGTCTCATGGTTCCTGAAATATTACATAATCACTGCAACACATCCACGATTTAAAAAAATGTCATCCAGAATATTCAGACAGGATCAGCGCAAGCTAAATTGCTTCTCTAATTATCCAAAAACACAAATCGAAAATAAAAATCTCTGGACAACAATTTTTTTCAAGGATGTATATCAGGGGGGCAGGGTTCAATGTGCTGTACTTTAATAGTGCTGGAGAGGCATGCTGGCAACAGGGACCAGCAAGCAAGTTAACTCTCACAAAAAGTTGGTGTTACACATGCTAATAAGAATGGCATTACTTCAGAAATATCCCCACTAATTCTAGCAGACTCCTCCACAAAGCACAATGAACATACTCTATGAATCACTGCATCTATTGATAAAACCGTTCAAGTAATGAGAAAACAACAGTTGAAAATGAGATTCAATGTTCATTTATGTTTGTTAATGATCCGGATATTACTGGAGAGTTTTATTTATAGCTGTGTTTGCAAACCGAACTTCTCATGGGGAAATATGATTGCTTCTATTAGCACTTTTAGTGATACAAATCAATTTCTATTTCTGCGCAGATCCCTGACCTTTCTGCAGCACTGCAGCGGGACTCTCTGGTTTTATCAATACGCCGCTCGCGCTTACCGTCTGAACTACTGAAAATAATTTGGCGCCAACACACTACTTGGAGAATAATCAGGAGTGCAAGGCCTGCATTCTGCTTTCATTCAAGAAGCTGCAAGGGAAAAACTGTTAAACCCTCAATTTTGCAGCTTTTAATTTATTTAGCACTGCCATGGTGAAAAGGGATAGGAAGAAGTCTGCCATAGATACACTCATCCTCCCTAAATACTGCGTAGGGAGGCGGGGCCGGAGCAGCCTGGGAGTGGGAGCAACATTCTAATCAATTAGCAATCTCAGTTTTAAGATTTGCATAGGGAGAGTGTTTTACTCATATGTAGTATTTAGTTTATTTTCTATTAAGTTGTTAGGCACCTCAATCATTTGGCTTTCTTGCTGGTCGAGAATGGAAGAAACAGTACTAGCATCGCTTCCAGATTCAATATGTGCCTGAGAGATGGAGGGAGAATACATTTTTTTTATTCACATATTGATATCAGTCCGGCCTTGAGGAGAGAGGAGATATTTTGAGAGCATTAGAGTGAAACTTTGCATTGGAGAAGAAGGTCAAATGTTGTGCTCCAGGTACCGTATTTGACATTTATCTCAAGCTGTGTAACAAACTAGCACTGCAGATTCCTATCAACCACACACGTACAATTTTTCTCTGAATGTTTGTTCCACAGCAATCATTAAAATCCCGGTGCTACAATACTTGCCTAGTTCAGGTCACCCACACATACTCAATCACATAGGAAAGCCATAATTAAAATATATTAGCCTCTTCTAATTACACAAATAACTTTTTTTTTTAAATCAGACCAATCTAAACAGAACAATTTATTGATTTGTTGATGCCAATAAAACAACCACGATTGACATTATCCCCCCTCCAGTTGAAACAGACTGTGCATGTGATGTAAAATCACGATTTCTTGTGTGTCAAAGTAAGATATCGCATGCCTATTTTTTAAAGGGGAAAAGAGTAAGATTATCTTTCAAGGGAACGGCAGTACAGGATAGCATGGCAGCCAACACACATTTTAATCCAGCGCGCCTGCGTGTCACTTACCAGGGCCGACAGCGGTTTTTCACGACTCCACAGCAGGTTGAGGACTTCATCAAACACTACAAACGTACACACAAGCCGGGTGCGGAGCTGGACGATGAACAGGTATCGCTTTCCGGGGAGAGGTTGGATGGCGAACCGTAAGTAATGCAGATGAACAATTTGCACTGTCCTCTGGGTGGGATTTGCGATTGCTGCCCCACTTGACACAGGTGATGCGCTGGACTGGAGACTCTGTGTCCCTCTTCGGGACTGCCTGGAAGGGAGCTGCAGGTGTGACCGTTGCGAGGGTTACAGTTGTTACACGAGTTGTCGATTGCTGATATGGGAGTGTCTCCTATGTATGTTGTGCATCGCGCTGTGGTTGATTTGGTTCTCTAAGGTTGCCAAAATTTATATCGCCGGACACCCCCTCAGGGTCACCGAACCAGACCACCGAGTTGTTGGAGGGCTGGAGTAGATGAGGGGGTTGTAGTGGAGCCACCTAGACAAACGTCCTGGAGGGAAATACCCGAGACTTTATGGGGAACTATGGGTGTTGTTTCTCCCCCCAGTTTGGGGGGCGACTGTGGGAGGGCTGGGGAGGGGACTTGGCTGGCAGGTTGGGGTTTGCTCCAGTGGGCGGGGGGAGGGGGAGGGCGGGATGTTGTGGAGGGGGATGTTCAGGGGTGGGGGTGGGTGGGAAGGGATGGGGGGGGAGTTGTTGTTCGCAAAGAGTACGTGGGTGGAAAGGTCGAGGATCACTGTACTATGTGCCCCCTTGGGGCTGCTACTGGTGCTGTTGTGGGGTGTATGGCTACCTATGCGAGTGCGTGCGAAGGAGCGCTGCTGGAAACCGGGATGCTGCAGGGAGAGTGAATATCGGCTGAAAGATGACTGAGAGGACGAGGACAGAGAGGATCACGGTTTTATCATGGAATGTTCGGGGCTTAAATGATGCTAGAAAATGCAGGCAGGTGTTAGCCTATTTGGACCAGCACCGCGTGCAAGTCGCATTGTTGCAGGAGACGCACCTCAGGCCCAGCTCGCACTATGCCCTGGCTGGCAGGTGGGCGGCGGTCCGCAGTTTTTCCTCATACTCAGGGTATGCTCGGGGGGTAGCGATTTGGATCAAAAAGACTGTACCTTTTGTGAAGCTTGGAGAGCGTGTGGATGCGGATGGGCGGTTTGTGCTGTTGTGGGGCAGACTGGGTACTGATACCATCACGATCGTGAACTGTTATGGTCCTAACGTGGATTCGCCGACTTTCTTTACGCAGCTATGGGGACAGATACTCAACGTTGGCTCCATGCATGTTTTATGGGGAGGCGATTTTAACGTGGCGTTGGCCCCGGGCTTGGACAGATCGGATGGTGGCCATCACTACAACAAGAAAGCGCGAGAGGCAATTACAGGTATCTTGGAGGAAGGGAACTTAATCGATAGCTGGCGGTTTGTACATGCTGGGCAGCGGGAGGGCACGCACTTCACAACATATGCTAACTCATGGGCTAGACTGGATTATTGTTTGTTGTCACGGGGCATAGCGGTAGACTTGGGGAAGGTTATGCACCTGCCTCGGACATACTCCGATCACTGTCCGGTCCTTGTCCAGGTAGCACTCCTGGGGTATGGGGGAGGGGCCATACGTTGGCGTATGCAGCCCATGGCCCTACTGGACCCGCTGTTTCAAGCGGAGTTGGGGGAGGAGATTGCAGAGTTTTTCACTCGCAATAAAGATTCGGTAGACAGTGTGGAAACCATCTGGGAGGCATTTAAAGTGACGGTCCGGGGGTTCTACATTGCGAAGAGCTTTGGGGTCTTGAAAGACATAAGAAGAACATTTGCGAAATTAGAAGTGGAACTTAAAGAGTTGGAGACTAGGATGGCCCGGGAGCCGATGGGTCCCCTTCATGGGGAATTCAGGGAACGTCTTACACAGTATGAAAAGGAGGCGGATAGGGAGGCTCGATTCTGTGGCAAGTATTGGCGGGCTCGTAGATTCTGCGAGGGGGAACGACCGGGGCGCGCGCTTGCAGAAGTAACTAGGCTGCCGCGCTACACTACACGCATATTGGAGGTGCGCGCGTCGGAGGGGATTCCGCGGCGAGACACCAAGGGTATTTTGGAGCTATTCACTTCACATTATAAGGGTCTTTACACGGCTCGCAGCGCGATGGAAGCGGATTTTGGGGGATTTCTGGATGATGTTGCGCTCTGTTGGTTAAGTGATGATCACAGGCAGTTTCTAGGGGCACCGTTTGAATTGGATGAAATCCGGGAAGCCATTATGTCTCTCAGCAACGGCAAAGCATCAGGCCTAGACGGGCTACCGGCGGAATTTTATAAAAGCTACATTGATATTATGGCCCCTGTCCTCAAGGAGGTCTACGAGGAGTCACTGGAAGTGGGAGTTCTGCCGGGGTCCATGAGAGAGGTGCTGATCACTTCGTTGTTGAAACCGGGCAATGACCCCGCCGAGTGCGACTCGTATTGGCCGCTTTCCCTGTTAAATTGCGAAGCTAAAATATTGGCGAAGGTGCTCGCCAATAGATTATCCCTACTAATGCCCAGAATAGCCCTCCCAGACCAATCCGGGTTTATCCCGGGGCGATCTACGGCCCATAACTTGCGTACCCTTTTCTCCCTGATGCATACGATAGCGCCGGAACTACCTGTAGCTGCTGTATTTCTCGATGCTACCAAAGCATTCGACTCTGTGGAGTGGAACTATCTATTTGCTATTCTGTATAGGATGGGATTTCCGAAAATATTTGTTGCCTGGGTGCGACTGCTGTACACGGAGCCGACAGCGAGAGTCTTAATCAATGGGGAAATGTCGGGCCCGATCTCTTTGACTAGAGGCACCCGGCAGGGGTGCCCATTATCCCCGTTGTTGTTTGCTATTGCGATTGAGCCTTTGGCTTGCCGCATTCGCCAATTGCATAAACAAAGTGCCTTTAAATGCGTCCAGCGGCAGATAGACGTGTCCTTATATGCAGACGACTTGACGCTGTATGTAGTGGACCCGTTGGCACACCTGAATCCTTTGCTGCGGGAGTTCTTGGTCTTTGGCCGGATATCCGGTATACAAATAAATTGGAGGAAATCACAGTTTTTTCCCCAGACCTCTGCGGTGCGCCGCTTTTCCCTGGATTATCCACTCGAATGGTGCGACTCCGACTTGCGGTACCTGGGGATACAGATTTCAAGGCATAGGGAGGAGACCGTGCGTTTAAATTACGGTACGGCCATCTCTAAGCTAACGGAGGATGTGACGCGATGGATCTCCCTGCCTTTAACCATGGCCGGGAGGGCATCACTTATTAAAATGGTGGTGCTGCCTCGGTTCTTATATCTGTTCCAGAATATTCCATATTATCCAGGTGCTTTTTTGTTTCGTACATTGCGCACGGAGTTGATCCGACTGTTTTGGGCTGGGAAACAGCCACGACTGGCGTGGTCAATTATTATCCAGCCGTATGGTAGAGGGGGATTTGATGTCCCTGATTTTCTGGCTTACTACCTGAGTGCTCAGGCCCAATTCGCGTACCATTGGTTTGCGCCTACGCCATTTATGCCGCAGCTAGCTGTCGAGGATTGGGCGGTTCGGCCGCTTCCGCTGAAGGGTATTATTCACGGCCGGGTCGGGGTGCTCGACACCCCTGCTGCAACAGTGACGTGCACGATGGATGCCTGGCAGCGGATTCTCCGCAGAGTTGCGCTTCCGTTCTTATACGCGCCACAATTGCCACTGGTTTATCACCCGGGCCTCTCTTTGTTGCAGGAAAAGGGGTTCCAGGAGATGTGCGCTGATATCGGAGTCCGCTGCTGGGGGGATCTCTTCCAGGGTGGTCGGTTTAAGACGAAAGAGCAGTGGTTTCATGGGGTTCAGCACTCCCCGTTAGATGTCTTTTATTATCTTCGGCTGCGGCAAGGGCTGAGGGCCGTCCTGCCGCACTTCCCAGAGGAGCCTGCGGTGGTGTTACCTTTGCAAGTTGTACTTACGTCAGAGGATGGCAAACATCTCGTATCATACTTGTACCGCAGTGTTCAGGAAAATAGTGGTGGCGGGGTGTGCAGAGCGCTTGGACAGTGGAGTGCGGACCTAGGGAGAGACATCACGGATGCGCAGTGGGCATATTGTTGCGGCATGACCTCACAGATCTCAGCAAGCTGCAGATTAAGAATTATTCACTATAAGTTCCTGCAGCGAATGTACTGCACGCCTGCGAAGAAGTTGCGGTTTCATTTAGCGGATGATGACAGGTGTGAGCGCTGTCGCATGGAGGGGGCAGATTTTTTACACTTGGCGTGGTTGTGCCCAGCGGTGGCGGAATACTGGACGCAGGTCCATATGGCGCTGACAGACATGATAGGAGACACGGTGGATTGCAATCCGCTAATGATGCTGTTGGGCTACACTATGAGTATCCCTAAGGTGCATCGGAGATTCGGAGACATTGCACTATTGATGGCGAAACGGAGAGTGGCTTGTAGATGGGGGAGGGGCCGCGCACCGAAATTTAAGGATTGGATCGCTGACTTATTACACTGTCAGGACCAGAACCTAATATACGCAGAAACACAGGCAGTGCGTAGTAGGGCCAAGGACATCTGGGACCCGTTCAGAGCATATCTAGCGGCGGAGGGCATATTGGAGCTGGACGGATCGCGAGAGCCGGGAGAGGCGGGTCCTGAGACCGCTACGCAAGGGGCGGGTTAGTGTGATTGGGTTTGATGGAATGTTAGGATTGGCTAGAGGATGACTGGGGGCAGGATGAGGTGTGTTCCTGGCGAGGAGCGTGGCGGCTGCAGAGGGTAAGTTCTGCTGTGGTGATGGCTGGCAGAGTTGACCAGAACTGAGAGGCTCTAGGAGTGGAGGTGCAGCAGTGTACATGCGTGGCTGTGGCAGGAGGGAAACTGGCATGAAGGTCCGGCACGAAGCGGTCAATGATTGTGTGGTGACGATCGGGGGCGCATGGCAGGGTGAGCGGCACTTTATTGCACCTCCCTTCTGGATTCGGTATGGCGGGAGCTGCGGGTTGATACGTTGCCGTATGATATGATCGTATGGGCTATGGGGAGTGCAGGGCGGCGTACCCTACATACCTATGTTGAGGGTGCCTTCTAGACCCCGGTGAGGTATGGCACGGATTTCACTTGGATGGACTCGGTCGACCCCGCACACGAGGGACATCTGCACATGAACTAAAGGAGCATATCTGATCCCGAGTTGAGTAGCCACAGGATAGAAATGTAACGAATGATGGGTTGTAGATTATCGCCGCCGGGCCTCCGGGTTGTCGGCCATTCGGCTGTGTGCTTTACAAATGTTGGCTTGACCTGTGATGAATTGCAGCCGGCCCGTTGGGTTGTAGGCGTGAGGCTGTACCACTGATGTACTCTTTCAATAAAGGTTTTGGAAAAAAAAAAAAAAAAAAGAGTATCAATAATGATCTGACGTTTGATATAAATAATCCTCCCTAATATGGTGTGTATAATGTTCACATAACACTCTTACCTGTGTGGGAGCCTGATATGCATTGCAATTAAATGGTTTGGTAGCATAACATGGACATTGGGAAATAAAAGCACACTGGGAAATTTATTTCCTGTGCACTGTGGTTCTTTCTTAGATAATCACTAAAATCACTAGCAAGGTGAGCATACGAAACACTACAATACACATGCCATAAACCATTCCAGGTGTAGGTCTTGTTGGGTTTCGAACGTGTCTGCAAGCAGATGTCATAGCTTTCAATTGTTAATATATATAGAGACTCAATTGTGAAATTGCACAACACTTCTACATAATATATTTTACTGTTGCCTTAATGTGGGTGAAAACGCAGTTCTATATATTCCATTTTAATACAATTCCGTCTCTGTGTGACAGGTCTCTCCTTTCACCCATTGAATCCTCTTCTCGCAGGACCTGCCTCAGAAGATATTAGGTTGAACAATATCTTTGAATGGAATTGCACAATAGTCTTTGAATGGGCTAAGCCCACGAGACCTGTCTGGTCTCTGTTTTATTCTCTTGTATCTCTGCCACTGAGATACATGAACTGTGTATATAAACGAGTGCAGGCAAAGCAAGAATGCAAATGAGGCACCTTTGGTTCTCTACTGGTTCCCTACTGCTTTGCGTGTGATTGTTGAAATTGTCATAGAGGTTCTTTATCTTTCAGTGGAAGTAGGATCCGAGTTTGTTGCAGAGGTTCTGGGAGGGGGTGATGTCCGTGGTTTCGCTGGGGGTTTGATGAATTCCTAGATGATGCTGAAGAGTTCCTTGGAGTTGCTGGAGTTGGCGAGGATTCTGTTGCAGATGAAGGTCTGTTTGGTGGTTCTGATACATTGATGGTATTCCGTCATGGCGCCTTTGAAGGTGGCGTAGTTTTCGTGTGTCTTGCTGTTTCTCCAGTTCTTCTCCAGGTGTCTGTAGGTGCATCTGGTTTCTTGGAGATCAGTGGTGAACCAGGTGGCTTTCCTGGGGCGCTGCTTGTCGGGGTTGCACAGCGGGGCAAGTTTGTCTGCGCAGTTGGTGATCGAGGTGTGGAATTCCTTGGCCCCGAGGTTTGCGTCAGCTGCAGTGGGAGGGGTGTTGCCATTGAGGGCAGAGTTGAGTTGTTCCTTGGTGACTCTGCTCCAGTTCCTACTTGTGGGCCGCGGGGAGGGTTGGGGTGGCTTGGGTTTGTTGACGAGAAAGTGCACGCAGCGGTGGTCGGTCCAGGGGCGCTGAGTGGTGTGGCTGAAGTGGACACTGTTGCCTCCAGCGAAGATGGGGTCGAGAGTGTGTCCTTCCTTGTGGGTAGGGGTGGTGACCAGTTGTGTCAGCCGATGTTGGCGAGGGTGTAGTGGAGAGTGGCGGTGTTGGGATCGTTGGGATTGTCGAGGTGGAAGTTCAGGTGTCAGATGAGTATGTAGTCCGTGGTTGCGATGGCATGGGGAGCGATGAGGTCAGTGATGGCGTCAGCGAAGAGTGCTCGGGACTGGGGGGTCTGTAGACGAGGGTGCGACAGAGTGTGGAATTTAGACTGGTCTGGACCTGGAAGTGCAGGTGCTCGGCGGCGGAAAAGTTCTCAGGTCAATGCTTCTGCAAGTCGGCAATAAGACACACAGCTTACCATCACTCATTTGAAATTCCAAAGCAGAATATTTTAGGGTGCAATTACAAAATGCTAAAAACAGAACCAAAACACTATTCAAAATAGTCATACAACAAGCAACTTTGCAATCTAACCACCACTCTGTAGGTCTGGGGTCACTGCCAAGTGGTGAAAAGTTATCCGCCTATTCAATTGATAAGTCAGGGAGGATTAAATCAGATCCGCAACTTGCATCTCAGTTTCTGTTAAGTAGGCCCGGGTGGAGTTTGTGGAGTTCTGCTACGTGGAACTCTTCCACCACGCTACACAGAGTTTCACAAGCAGTGAAGAGTTTTAGGTCGCGCCCTTCATGCTGATTTTTAGTGCTGGCTTTTTGTCCCATGCTGGAAAATCAGCGCGATTGGTACTATGTGCAGCGCAAGAGGGTGCTGCTTCTTTTTGCCACTGGAGTAGATGTTCTACTCGAGCAGCAGCTTCGTCAATGTGAATGGAAAGTTTCTCAATGCGAGCGGTAGCACCATCTGCGACTGCCTGTGTTGGGAAATCTTGCCAGGGGGTGGTCTTGGGGAAGATTTGTCTCGCTTACGCTCACAAACTTAACGTTGCAGAGCACAGAGGGGCATATTCTCAAGGAGCTATCGCCAAGTTATCAGCACTTTATCGCAGCCAAATTGGCAATAAATTTATCGCCCCATTCATAAGCTGATGCAAACAGCTTATATCTCCAGTTTTCCGGCGATAGAATCCTCAAAAACCATCGCTACAGATGACCCCGGCAACTATCGCTAATGAGATGCAGAGTAGGCATTCCCGAGCAAAAAGCCGCGACAACACCACTCCACAACATTCTCAACGATCAGACAGATCGGCGATAAGATAACAAAACAGGGATAAGGCACATTAGCAGCAGGAAACTAACACCTGCTCTGACCTGGTGCAAAGTCGGACTACAGCTGGCAGCAGCCAAGGGAGCACAGCCCATAGCCAAACATGAAGAACAACAGATGCCCACGAGCAACTGAACATGCAGCCCGGAGCCCCAATAGGGCAACAACACCGACCGGCACCACCCCCCGAACCTCACCACCCGCCCGCCACCTCCCTTTGGACAAAGAGAATGCACATCAACACCACAAAATCATGAACCAAACAAATCCCCTGAAGTCGTACAATCACAACATCTAACATACAGGTGCGGCCAGAAAAATGGAAATCATAAATCCCAATCATATAATCCAAATAAAAACTTTATTGCAGATCAAACAAAAAACAACAATCTTTTAGAGACACGGCGGGTCTTCTCTGGGCATTCTGTAAGTCACAGCCTGCAAGACAGAAATACAGATAAGAAGGTGTGTCATGCGCCTGTCAAAGTACAGAGAAAGAGAGCGAAAGAGAGAGGGGGAGAGGGGGAGAGAGGGAGAGAGAAAGACAGAGACAAAGGGAGAGGGAAAGAGAGGGTGAGAGAGAGAGAAAGAGAGAGAGAGGGAGAAGGAAAGAGCGGGAGAGAGAAAGAGAGAGTTAGAGGGGAGGGAACGAGAGGGGGAGAGAGAAAGAGAGAGAGAGAGAGAAAGAGAGAGAAAGGGAGAGACAAAGAGAGGGAGAGAAAGAGAGAGAGGAGAGGTAAACAGAGGGAGAGAGAAGTAGAGAGGGAGAGGGAAAGAGAGGGAGAGAGAGAGAGAAAAAGAGAGAGAGAGAGGGGGAGTGAGAAAGAGAGGGAGAGAAAGAGAGGGAGAGAGAGTTCTGACACCGCAGACCCAGGCCTCACTGCTCACCTGCAGCCACCGGTGTGTCTCCAACCACGTGCCGGTACACACTGCAGTCCCCCAGGTCCCTCATCTGAAACAGTTGCCAGAGACATGAATGGCAGAGTCCATACAGTAGCACAAGCCATCCGCGCTTGCCTGCCCCTGCGCACATGCTGCTGCACCCCAGCCCCTCCTGCTGCCCAGCGGTGATTGCCCGCCCCTGCGCCACCAGGCCTCCCTGCTCACCTTCTGCCACCGGCGTGTCTCCAAGAGGGCCCACCATGTGCCGCTGGGAGCACCAAGCCCGGGGCCCACGACCATGGCACCCTCTACATCATGAAGCCCCGCACCAGGTCACACACTTGATTCTGGGTCTTGATTTTGCTATGGCAGAAAAGATATCAGTGCACCCGGCCTCATCGCAGGCTGCACACCTGCTCAGCACTAGAGGTGCCACTAACTCTGTAAACTGCGAGGCAACGCCATGTGGCGGTAGGCCTGCGCTGCCCGCTGGCTCAGTCCTACACTGCGGTCCAGCATGGCTCACACCAATGCCACCATTCCGGACTGCCTGGATGGCGCATCATCGCAGGCTGCACACACGCTCAGCACTTACGGTGCCCCTACCTCAGTGCACCGAAGGACACCGTCCCGTGGCAATGTGCCTGTGCCTGCCGTAGTGTATTCTGTGCCACCAAGTCTGAGCACCGCAAGCCATGGACCCTTTTTGATTGAGTCCCGTGATGCGGACGCCAACATGTCACACCGGCACTGTGCAATGTGCTGTGGCAGGGCCCTAGGCCCTCAGGCAGAAAGGATACCCACATGGAGAAACCCAGTAACAGAGTGGAAATGGCATCCAGCACGTGCGCCAGCCCCTTTTTATTGGCAGGGTCACATGTCCTGTGACGCCGGTGCTGAATGGGTGTGGTGTGGGTGTGAACCAGCCATGAGGAAGTGGCTGTGGCATGCTGACAACTAGACCTGTGAGCAGCAGATCGCTACAGGGAAGACCTGGGACATGTAACGTTGTCGTCCCCCGTGAGCATAAGCAGAGTGGGCTGGCCTGGTGCATGCCAGTCCAGCGTAAGGGTGTGAACAATGACCCCGGAGCTCTGGGCATTGTTCCATTCTGGGCTGGACAAGGAAGTGACTAATGCGTGTGTCTCTGTTCTAGTGTCGGCGCCACCCGGAACGCAATCCGCAATGTGTCACCCTGTGACCCAAGTCCCACAACATGAGCAACATGGATGTAAGGGGGAATCATCGACCCTACATTTATCTGTACCTCCACACTTGCACGATCATAGACATCAATCAATCAATCATTTGTAAAGCGTGCTACATACCCATGAAGGTCTCAAGGCACTGGGGGGGGGGTGGGGCGCTGCTACTGTTCGAAGAGCCAGGTCTTGAGGAGTCTTCTGAAGGTCAGTAGGTCTTGGGTCTGCCGTAGGGGGATGGGGAGGGTGTTCCATGTCTTGGCGGCGAGGTGGGAGAATGATCTGCTGCCGGCGGTCACTCTTCGGATGCGGGGGACAGTGGCAAGGGCGAGGTTGGCAGAGCGGAGCTGGTGGGTGGGGGTGTAGAAGCTGAGTCGGCTGTTGAGGTACGCTGGTCCGGCGTTGTTGAGTGCCTTGTGTGTGTGGGTAAGGAGCTTGAAGGTTATCCTCTTGTCGACAGGGAGCCAGTGCAGGTCTCTCAGGTGGGGTGTGATGTGGTTGTGGCGAGGGATGTCGATGATCAGGCGTGCAGAGGTGTTCTGGATGCGTTGGAGCCATTTCAGGAGTTTGGCCGAGGCTCCTGCGTAGAGGGCGTTTCTGTAGTCCAGTCTGCTGCTGACGAGGGCCTGGGTGACCGTCCTTCTCGCTTCGGTGGGGATCCACTTGTAGATCCTGCAGAGTATGCAGAGGGTGTTGAAGCAGGAGGAGGAGACGGCATTGACCTGTTTTGTCATGGAAAGGGTGGAGTCGAGGATGACCCCTAGGTTTCGTGCATGGTCGGTGGGTGCTGGAGCTGTTCCTAGTGCCGTCAGCCACCAGAAGTCATCCCAGGCCGAGGGGGTGGATCCGAGGATGAGGACCTCTGTCTTGTCTGAGTTCAGCTTCAGTCGGCTGTTCTTCATCCAGTCGGCGACGGCCTTCATTCCTTCGTGGAGGTTAGTTTTGGCAGTGTGGTGGTCCTTGGTGAGGGATAGAACCAGCTGGCTGTCATCGGAGTAAGAGATGATGTTGAGATCGTGCAGTCGGGCGACGTGGGCGAGCTGTGCCATGTAGATGTTGAACAGCGTTGGGCTGAGGGATGAGCCCTGGGGTACGCCACAGATGATCTCGGTGACTTCGGAGTGGAAGGGGGGAGGCAGACACTCTGAGTTCTGCCGGAGAGAAAGGAGGTGGTCCAGTCCAGGGCCTTCACTTGGATTCTGGCGTCATGGAGGCGTGTTCGTAGTGTGCGGTGGCAGACCGCGTCGAAGGCGGCTGACAGGTCCAGGAGGATGAGGGCCGCGGTCTCTCCGTTGTCAAGCAGGGTTCTGATGTCGTCGGTGGTGGCGATGAGGGTGGTTTTGGTGCTGTGGTTGCTGCGGTTGCTGCGGAACCCAGACTGGGACGGGTCTAGGATGCTGTTCTCCTCGAGGAAGCTGGTCAGTTGTTTGTTGACGGCCTTCTAGATGATCTTCGCTGGGAACGGGAGCAGGGAGATGGGTCAGAAGTTCTTGAGGTCCTTGGGGTCCGCATTGGGTATCTTCAGTAGGGCGTTGATCTTGGTGTGCTTCCAGCTCTCTGGGAAGGTTGCTGTCTCAAAGGAGATGTTGATGGCTTTCCGGAGATGAGGTGCGATGGTGGTGCTGGCTTTGTTGAAGATGTGGTGTGGGCAAGGGTCTGACGGGGATCCAGAGTGGACGGTGTTCATGATCTTGATGGTGTCATCATCGTCGATGTTGGTCCAGGAGAGCAGACGGTTGGTGCGGATGGTGGTCGTGGGGGTGGAGGTCTCAGTCTCAGTGGTTGCCGGGGTGGTCGCAGCATTGAAGCTGTTGTGGATGTCTGTGATCTTGTGGTAGAAGAAGGTGGCCAGCAAGTCGCACAGGTCTTGCGACGGTGGGATGACGTTGGTGTTGGAGCTGGGGTTGGAGAGTTCCTTCACGATGTTGAAGAGCTCTTTGCTGTTGTGTGCGTTGTTGTCTAGGCGGTCTTTGAAGGAGGCCCTTTTGGCAGATCTGATGAGGTGGTGGTGTCTGCGGGTGGTGTTCTTGTGGGCTGCGTAGCTTTCCGGTGTTCGTTCACGGATCCAGTCCTTCTCTAGCTTTCAGCATGTTTGCTTGGAGGCCTGGAGGTCCTCAGTGAACCAGCTGGCTGTTGTGGCTGTTGGAGGGTTTCTTGAGCAGTGTGAGGGTGTTGGTGCTGTCATCGATCCATTGTCTGATGTTGCGGGCTAAGTTGGGTCTGCTGGTGGGCTCCAGGCGATGGTGGTGGATAGCTGGTCTTCGGTGACTTTGCTCCAGCAGCGGCGAGGCAACTGTTGGGTGCGGTGGTGCGAGGTGGGTTTCCGGAAGGTGAAGTGCATGTACCGGTGGTCGGTCCAGAGGAGCTCGGTGGTGTGGTTGAAGGAGATGTGGGAGCTTGCGGAGAAGATGGGGTCAAGCGTGTGGCCGGCGGAGTGGGTGGGTGGTGTGACGAATTGTCTGAGTCCGATGTTGGCGTGGTTCTCGATCAAGGTGGAAGAGTTGGAGTTGTTGTTGTTTTCGGTGTGGAAGTTCAGGTCTCCGAGCAGGATGTAGTCCGTGGAGGCGAGGGCGTGTGCACTGAGGAAGTCGGCGATGGAGTTGCAGAACTGTGGTTGGGGTCCAGGGGGTCTGTAGACAAGGGTTCCTCTGAGGGTGGTGTTGGGGTCAGTGTGGATCTGGAAGTGCAGGAGTTCGGCGGTGCTGAGGGTGTCGTCAATGTTTGTCAAGACTTTGAGAGTGTTCCAGTGGACGATGGTGATTCCTCCTCTCATTCCGTTGGTGCATTCCTTGCGGGTGATCTTATAGCCTTCCAGGATGCCTATGGCGATTTCGGGTGCCGAGGAGGGGTTCAGCCAGGTCTCTGTCAGGAAGGCGACGTCTAGGGAGGTTGAGTCGAGTAGGTACCAGAGTTCAATGGCGTGTTTGCAGGCGGAGTGGGTGTTGAGAAGGATGTATCTGAGGTAATTGGGTTCTTTGGTTGGTGGTTTGGCGGGCTTGATGCTGGTGAAGCTGCAGTTCCGTCAGGAGAAAGGTCCTTGGGTGTGCTTCGGGGAGGCCAGGCAGCAGGTGCGTGAGCGTCCAGAGTTGAGTGCATGGAGGGTGCTGGAGTCATAGTGTAGACATGACACATTGGTGTGAAAATGAATGTTTAAAGCACATCCAATGGAGTGTCGCAGCTGGAGCAGGTCAGGGCCATGCAAACCCCACACCACATTGACAGCCCATGGAGGGCCAGCCAGAGTCCTTCAGGGAATGACAAATACATCAGAAGAGGAGGAGTCCAGTCCGCAGTCTGATAGCTGTGTCATTGGTGACCAAACAGGATATGGCAGACCATGTCGAGGACCAAGGTGAGTGTCGCAGAGTGCATCGGGGGACAGTGGAAGGTGATGATGCAGAGGGCAGAACCAAGCAGAAACAGGCCATATGGTGGAGATGGATGCTACCGCTTTCTTCTGACCATGAGGGCAGATTCATCCGCATCTCCGTCCTCTGCTGTTTTAGGTGCCTCACATGTGGGTGGTGGTGTTCTGTCTCCAGCACTGTGTGGCACTGGCACATCAGGGGCTGGGGATGTGGATGGAGTGATAGCAGCAGCATCCATCAGCACCAGGCCTTGTGGCAGCAATGCCATGAGGAGCGTCTTTATGGCATTGAGGGACCCAGCTACCTCTCGCTTGTGTGCAGCTGTGGCAGCTGATCTTTCCGCCCGCGTCCGCTCCATGTTCTCCATGAGCCTCCGCATGAGTCCCAACTCCCGGGCGAGCTCGCTGGAGCCACTCTAACTAGACAGTCGTTCTTGTCGCAGAGTAAGGACTCTGGCGATGTCAGCCATGGTTTGTTGGAGGGCATGGAGCGGACTGTCGGTTCCTGTTAGGAACTGTGAGTGGTCCCTAATGGTACTTAGACACCCACGTATGGCATCTAGTTTGTCTGCCTTGCGGTCAAACCCCACCTGCACCTGTTCAGCCAGCTTCTCCTGGAACCCCAACATGGTGTTGGAGGGCCATGTGTTTGTCGTGGGGGTCCTGGGAGGCAGCCATGGTGGTGGGTGCTGCCTGCTGTGTGTTCTGTGCAGGGGTGGGTTCTCCTCAAAGCAGCTGGGCTGCCCTGCTCCTGGAAGTGGGCTGCAGAGGCTGTCCACGAGCTGTTGGAGGGCGTCGGCATCAAAGGTGTCGTGGTCCTCTTCGTCATCAGAGAAGAGAGGTTGGGACTGCTCTGCAGGAGGTGTTGAATTTCCCTCTGCAATGTGAAGGGGAGATGCAGTTTAACATTGTGTTCACATGTATGTTGTCGCTTTGTACATGTTTACATTCAGACTGCATGACAGTGTACATTGTGACTGTTTGTGGGGAGCTGCCTATATGGTGCGGGACAGTGGACATTCCGACAACATCACGAATGTGTGTTTGTACTTGTACATTGTCAACTCACATTTCCCTGCTATGCCACATGTGATTGGCACACAAGAAACACCAGTTGTGTCCTCTGTTCTGTGGGGGACGTGTTGCGGATTGTGCCACATTGTTGTGGATGTTGATGTGCTCTGCAGGTGATGTGTGTGTGCCGCATTTTGGGGGAGTCGCCCCTGCAGCTCTGATTTGGCTGCCCCTTATCCCTTACATGTGGTGTGCCTCTGACTTCTGTGCTTATACAATGCTGAGATGTTGCATACTTGGATGCATTGGTCTCTTGGTGGGAGTTGGGAGTCTGGGGCATGGTTTGTCCACAGATGTGCTATGCTTACTTGTGCATGTGTGCCATTGTGCCCATATCCCCCCGTGCCCCCAGTCCCTGGTCGTTACTCACCCTGTTGCTGTTGTGTCTGGTCATGTTGAGCAGTCTCCGGGCCCCCGACCCTGCCACCATCTCCCCACTGATGACTGTGGACATCATTTCCTCCATCTCGTCCAGCTCCTCCTGTGGCGCTGGACTCCCACCTCCAGTCTGCATTGCTGCCTTCCGTTTGTTTGTGAGTTTCTGCTTAGTTTTGCCCTTGACATCATTCCAGCGCCTCTTGACCTCTTCCACTGTCCTCTTCAGCACTCCGACTGCATTCACCTTGTCCAAAATGGTCTGATATATTCCATGTTTCGAGTTGCCAGTGACACGGTGGAGGTGACGTTCAGGAGTTGATGGTGTTCTATCACCTCCGTTATCAGGATCCTGTTTTCTTACGGACTGAACCTTTTCTTCCTACGCTTCTTCTCCTTGCCCTTCCCTGACCCCGAGGTCCCAGGCTGATCCTCCGGGGGGCTTGTGGGGTTCTGGTTGTCCTCTGCACTTGCTCCAGCTGCCTCCATTATGCTTCGCTGTTGTTTGGCTTTTGTATGTGTCTTTTTTCCAACTTTTGTAGTGCATTTTCCCGCATGTCGCCTGGGGATTGCAGGCCTATGGCTGGTTTTGCTGATTTCTGTATCGCGATTTGCGTCATCGCTGCTTTTTTCGCATTGGTGTTTTGCATTTTCGCGTTGATTTTAATGTGTTGTGACTACCACCATGTGAAGACTTACATTTAGCTACATTTGCGGTAGTTATCACACGTTCTTGAGAATATCCCCCAGAGTGTGAAAAACTCTGCAAACTCCATGAGCTGAGAGGAATTTCACGGCCAGGCCTACTGTTAATCCTGGCCCATCACTGCCTCCTCCAGTACTGGCTATACTATAAGAAATTATTCTAACTGGAATACCTTCAAAATCCCAGATGAGGCCAATATACTCACCACGTTAGCATCACTAACACTCTCCAACCACTACAATGATCCTCTGTCCGCCAAGCTAATCAATGAGCTTAGATCTTCCATAATTTCCCTATGGACTAAGATTATCAATGCATCTCTCGCTCACAGATTGATTGCTGATTGCTTAGATAGGGCAGGTCACCCCAATTCTAAAAGACAAAAGGGTACATGTCTGACCTCAACAATTTCCATCTAATTACCAACATCCCAACACTAGAAAAGCCACTAGATAATTGCATACACCTGCAACTCTGCAACCACATTGAGCAGTTTCAACTCTTAGGCCATTGTCAATCTAGCTTCAGAATGGGACATATCACTAAAACAGCTCCAATACACATTCTAGATGATGCTCTGAGATTGCTAGACCAGAACGAACCCTGCCTGCTTATATTACTTGATCTCTCCTCTGCGTTCGATATGGCTAAACATGACAACAAGCTTGATCTTCTTGAGAGAAGGATGGGGATACCCGGTCCCGTTTTAAATTAGTTTGCTTCATTCCTTCATAATCAAGTTCAGAGAATTTAAGTTAATCAAACCCTATCTCACATCACAGCAGGCACGATTGGAGATCCTCATGGCTACATTTTTCACCTACATTAATCAACTTGCTCATGGAACCTCTTACTAAAATTTTGAAGCTCTCAAACATTCATTCCCACATGAATGCTGATGATACACAGTTGTTTTTTAAAATGTCCTCACCCAATTATATCAAAGCTCTCAACTGCACCTTAATGAAAGCCTGGCAATGGTTGACCTGCAATCACCTCATGCTTAACAGACTCCAAATAGAATTCCTTCTAATTGCCCTTCACAACCACTCTGCCCCATTGAAGAACGGCTCAAACAACTCGCAGCCCTCAACTGCTCCCCTCAACGTTATTGACACCACTAGATCTTTAGGTATAATGCTGGATAAATACCTTAATAAACAAGATCATATCAGTACTATCACCAGGGGAGTCAATTTGTAAATGAACGCTCTAAGAAAAATCAAACCCTTCCTACCCCCTGATGACTTTCAGCTCGCAGTTTAATTCCTAGTCATCTCCTGATTAGAATATGGGAGTGATACTTTTGCACGCTGTCTCTGCATAAGGATGGAATGGAATGGAATTGGAACCTGGGCTACGACACCAAAAGAATGTAATGCTTGTCTTGCAAATGGTATGAAAAATATATCTTTTCTGCCTGGCCAGCATGATATGCTAGTCATATTCTTAGAGTCACTAATTCCAGTGCATTGCGAGCGCGCGAGTTACAGTTAGCTCAACTAACTATAACAGGTGAATTTCTCTGGTTTTATGAGTCAAATAAAGTCTCTGAAACCTATGGTTTTTTCAGTGAATTTCTAAGGTTTTTTAAATGCTAATTTCTAACTATAACGTCTGTGAAACCTATGGTTTTTTCAGTGAATTTCTAAGGTTTTTTAAATGCAAATTTTTAACTATAACGTCTGTAAAACCTATGGTTTTTTCAGTGAATTTCAAAGGTTTTTTAAATATCGAACTACTATAGTGCTATTTGTCATTACTACTGTTTTTTCTAACTTTTCAACTACATAAAATAAACTGCAAAACTACTATTTAATGTAATATATTTCACAAATTACAGTGAGTTTTTAAATAATACAAAATAATTTAACATTCAAAAAACAATTTTTCTCCCTTTTTTTGCTGTCATCAGCTACTACTTAACTTCACTATTCACAGTGATGTCAGAGTAGTTTGATCATAAACAGCAGGGAAAAAACAATCAACTACATTGTTAAAAAAATCAATTCCCTAATTCTCAGAAATATAATACAAGATCAACACAAATAACACATCCAATACTATTTCCAATCTTCAAATCTTACCTTTACTTCGTAGTTTCTGTGAACATTTCCCAATACACCGAATAATGTATCAAACATTTTGCTTTGAAAGCATCCAGTATGAATTCCTTAGAGTATCTTTACACCTTCCCACGAAGCTGAATGGTGTATCTAAAATCTGTGTTTCAGAAATATCAAGTATGAGTTGGGTAATTCATAAGGCAATCTCGGTTTCATTTCCAAGTGTGTATCGTTGCAGTGACTCCAACCATTATTACACTTTAAATAAACTGTAAACTGTATAATGTCCACTTGTGGTAGTACTTCCAGCATGGAAAACAATAGCAACTGTTGCAAATGTTCTTCCAGAAATAGATACTTGACTAGCAGCAACATTTTTTATTTTGGTTTCTACTCTTCTTCCATTTGGTCTACAACATTGTAGCATTATAATCAAATATTTTCCATATCTTTGTAGGCATAATGTTGATAGCATTGTTGATTTACAACAAGAACAGATCACCTTGTGATCTGCTTCTTTTAGTAATTTGGAAAATGGTACAGATTTGCAGTCAGATATTGTCAAATATAGAAATCGTTCTTTGTCAACTATAGTGCTTGAAGTTAACAAACACTGTTCACATTTATGTTCCCATTTGTAACTGAGTCCAAATAAACTCTCAATCTGAATTCCTTCGTCTTCTAGTACTTCAAGCATGACTACCAAATATTCTTGTGCATCTTGTTGTATATTAGCACTGAACGTTAAAGGTCCAGTACATGTATCCAACAGTTGGCGAATACCAGAAGCAGAATGGATCTTACTTCTATCAGTTCTCAATTCTTGAAATAAAGTATAAAGTGCCGAACGTAATCTTTTTTCCTGACTTCCCATAATTTCACCATAAATATCTTCAAGATAAAATATAACATTTAGAATAACATTACCATAGCAGTTGACACCAGAAGCATTTTCATCACTTGTTTGTATTTTCTGCTTCTTTACATCTTTTCTCTTGATTTTGTTTGCTTTCCAACCATAGTTGATTCTTCACCATGTTTGCTTTTTGAACACACAGCACGTTTCTCATAAATAGGATATTCACCTAAACTTGGAGCATAAAGCCTTCTCAAACGATTATGGGGCATATCAGCAAGGCGAGGCGATAGAATTATCGCCGCTTTTGCGGTCGTTTTCGGCCGAAAAGCGGCGATAATTTTATCGCCTAATTAGCAAGCACACGCTAACGTGTGAAAATTTGCTTTAGCGTAGGAATTCCTAACGCCCAGCTTTGCATCTCTAATGAGATGCAAAGTGGGCGTTCCTGACCTGACATGACAGGAAAAATGTCACTAAGCGACATTTCTCCTATCATTAAGCCCCACACTATGAAGCATAGCGGCAAGAAAAGTATTGATAACCCCTGCTATCGTTACTTTCCTTACGCCTGCTTCAGGACTGACTTAGCCATGATATCCTATGGAAGGTGAATATCATGGCTAAGTTTGTGAGTCCCTATCATCAAGCTAACGCCACATTATGTGAGATTATCGCTGGGCTTCCAGCGATAATCTCACGTTAGGCAGTTGGCGGGAGGATTTTTATCGCTTTTGAGATAAGCGTTGCTAATAGCACGCTATCTAAGCGATAAAATCCACGCTAGCCGGCGATAATTATTGCCGGTTGTTGCTGATATGCCCCTATATTCTCTTACACAATTAACATCAGCACTAACCTTGTTCTCATCAAAATCAATTAAATACAAACCAGACAACGTTCTAACTCGAGATAATGCAACATATACCATTCCCTCTTTAACCCCTTCAGCGCTGCGCGGATTTCCGCGCAGTGCTGAAGGTTCTGAGCGCGGGCGGGGCCATGACGGAACGGTTCCGTCATAAGCACAGCCCAACCGACGTGCATGACGGAACCGTTCCGTCATAAGCGTCGAAGGGGTTAAACACAGTTCTTCCTACATTTATCATAGCATTATCTACACTTAAACCTTGAGATTTATGAATAGTGATTGCATATGCTAAACAGTAGGGAAACTGTTTTCTACGAACATACAAGTCTTTTACAAGCAAAAAACGTACAGCACAACGCGCAATCTGTCTTACCTCTGTAATCTGATCAAATTTAACTTTCAAGAATTCAATTCCATTTCTATTTTGATATTTCACAAAATCAACAACTTTCCCCATTGCTCCATTCACTAATCCTTCTTCTACATTCAGATTACGCCTCAAAATTACGCGACAGTTTAAACATACATGTAAAAAAAATTCTAAGCCAGCAGTTTTTGATACAGACTTTTCCACTAATCCAATTTCGTCTGTAGTTTTTCTGAAAGAAGAATTGTTATTCCTTGATGCTTGATTTTATCAATAGCTTCAATGTGAACTATTTCTTCATTTTCCAATTTCATAAACTCTCTATTAAATGTATAACACTCTTCCACTGTAGGCATTAAGCAAACTATAGACTTTTTGACTTTCATTTTCTTGTACATTACTTCTACTGGTGTGTATTCATTTGTAAACAAGTTCTTTAGTAGACGACTTTGAAAAGCTTCTTTACCATGTTTGCTTAGAACACCAATTCTTACATCTTTTAGAATATTTCCATAATCTTCATCCCTTGCTTGTCGCATATTCTGAGTGGGTTCTTTATATTCAAAATGTAACCACAGATTCACATTTCCAATACTTCCCAGAGATTTCTTTGTGTCTTCATGTAGAAGAGTTTTAAACACTGGTTCTCCTTTCACAGGTGTTAGTTGTAGCAGATCTCCAAATGTAATTAAATGTTTTCCTCCAAAGAGAACGTCATAATCTGTTTTTAATGCAAGTTGCAATCTTAAGTGTACAAAAGCAAGCATTAAGTTTGAGACCATGCTCACCTCATCAATAATTAATAGTTTCATTTTCTTCAGCACTCTTGACACTTTATGAGAAGATTCTCCAGACATCTTCTGATATTGTAATTTACTATCATGCTCAACTGGTAACATCGTAATCAATGCAAAGTAACTCCTTTAACATTATGTCCAGCTAATCCAGTTGGAGCTGTTACCACAGAACATAAATGTGAACCAGTAGTTTTTTGAAGATAACTGGTCAAAACTTTAATTAAAAAACTTTTACCTGTCCCAGCTTGACTACTGATGTACATCAGAAGAGGTTTAAAAGATGAACACACACATTCTTTGTTTTCATGCAACAAACCATGTTCTATCCCTTCTCTCACTTGTACATATATTTCTATTTGTTCAACATTTAGTTGTTCTTCTAACTTTTCCAATGTAATATTCTCCTTGTGTGCTTGTTTCATTGCAATTTCGACTTCATGCATAGCCATTGCTGCTTCATTTTCCAGTATTGGTTGTCCAAGAGGATCTTGACTACATTGACCACTACTTTGACTACCTTGAGAACTTTCATTAGCTATTTCAGCTGTAATAGTATTTTCCTGTTCAACTTCATCATTCAACATGTTTAAATATGTAGGGAAAATTGTACATGCAATGCTATCTTTACATGCATTAAAAGAATCTTCATAGCAGTCAAAGTCTCCAAGTAATTCACTTTCGCTACGCCATGGTTTAAAGAGTTGGAGAAGTTCTAAATAGTAAAATTCTCGCTTATCTGGAGTTTCACAACTCAGTTTCTTGTGGTTTATAAGATTACCCTTTGCATGTTTTACTAAACAACCATGACATCCAACTACTGCATATTTTCCTTCTTTTAAATTCTGTTTAACATTTCTTTTGAAGCTGTAATGTTGAAGTACTTCATACAGATAATGCTGTTCCAGATGTCGACTCCTTTTCGGATAGTATGTGTCCAACATATTAGTTTTAAGAATGTCTGTACTGTCTGGTTCATTTGCTGCTAAGTATTCAATTTCTTCTAATGATTTCAACACTCTATTCCATGAGCAGGCAAGACCTAAACTTACCCAAATTATTCCTCGAGACTTTGAATATAAACTTGAAGAGCACAAGCGGTCTGAACATTCATAGGATCCAATTTCTCGGTGGGAAAGCATTTTCAAAGTAAAGCTGTACAATTTTTTGCTGACGCTTTTCTCTTGGGCAATTTCTTCCCACATTTGTTTCAACTCTGTTTTTTCTGATTTTGTTATGTATGATGTAACATAACGGGCAACAGCAATTGAGTTACCTGCAACATACTGGATGTCCATGTTCGCATTCCACATTTGTAAAATGACTGGATTGTAGTCATTGATATACTTTGACACTTCTGTTCTTTTTAAGTTGTAGGTATTCTTTGGAGATTTCTGAGTTATTGTGTGCCTTACAGAAGAAAAAAAAGAATTTACTCTTCCTTTACAAATGACTGGATGTGCAAAACTAAACCGACATTTGGTGTAAAATTTTCCTTTAGACTTGTATTTTCTTCTGCAGTACTTTCGACAACGGTGACTTTGGAAACGTAAAACTTGCTGTCTCAAGCTTCTATCTCCTCCTTCTCTCGGAATCTCACATGTCACATACTGTTCGATGAAAGACAATACTGTTTCATCAGAATCAGTTCCAAATTTAGGTGCATCCTTGACCCATAGTAGCATATGTATATGAGGTGCACCTCTTGCTTGGTACTCCTTACTCCAAAAGAAATCGGTAACTGCTCCAAGAGGTGGATTCTTTTTTATTGCAGATAAAAGACATCCTAGGCTGAAATCTATGAATAAAATATCTGCACACATTTACAGAATCCAATGAACACAGTTCACCAGGAGTCTTCATTTCAACATTTTTAATATTGGAATTCAATTCTCTTAGAAACTCAAGCAAATCTTCCCATGCATACTCTGTGCAGCTAAGTGTGACAAACCATGCTGGTGTACCTAAGTTCTGTAACATACACTTGAGCTCTCCATGACGACAATACCAATACTCATTTGTTCCACGTTGACATGCCATCAAATTGATTAACAGTGCTTCTAAATTTTCATCTGTTTTTTCAACTTTCTCCACAAATTCTTTCGCAGAAAGAAATGATTGAGGAACTCCAGTTTTAAGTATGTGGTTCACTGCGTACGACAGAGAAGATAAATCACTTTCAAACAAAAGGTGAAATATGTATGGAATGCACTGCCGAAATCTAGGATCTTCAGAATATAATCTTGTTGACCGATATTCTGAAGCTGGAATAGGTACAGGTCGGTCATCATATCGTCTACCTTCTCCAGTAGGAAACAGCTGTGGAAAACAACAAGCTTCCAAGCTCTTCTCCCATACACTCATTGGAGTTCCCTGTGCTTTTTTCATTTAAAATAACTCAATGCTGCTTCCTATTAATTCTTTTGAATGCAAAGGACATATTGTGTAATGTTCATAAATCTCTTCAGTCCTTGACTTGTCCACTTTCTCTATTTGATCACTTGAAAGTTCACATTCATCTTCTAAACTTATTACCTGTTCATCCACATTTACATTTTTGTAATAAATAGTGTTCTCTATAAGATATAAGGTAGCCTTTTCAACTTTATTAACATCCACAAATTCTTGCCATATTTTCTGACTCTTTGTTGGTACACCATTTACTAGAATGACTACTGCCTCATTTTCCTCTTTCTCTCCAGCAATAGTTTCAATAGTTTTCTTAAAATCCAAAGGTAAGTACACCACTCTTCCTTTCAGCCCTCTTTGCAAGTCTGTTGGTGGCAGTTTACCTGTTTTAGGCTCCATCCGAATTATAGTTTGAACAGGATGAACGAATTGAATTAGAACCAACTCATATGTATTCAATTCTGCCAGTTCCTCTGGAATAGCTACTAATTCTAAGTTATTCTGTACTACTCTAGCAGGCATTTTGTTCTCTTCTAATTTGTTGTAACAATATTGACATATACGTTGATCACTACCTAACTCAAATTGACCTTCCACCAACAAGTAAGTTGCAAATTCTTCCCACTTACTATTGTTCTCCTTTTCACTTTTCAAACACAAATCAACATTCCTAGTTTGACTTTTATAATGAGTACGTCGACAACAAACACAAACAAAGTTTGGTATTTCAGAGCACACTACATTAAACCTTCCAATTTCTTCTTCAAACTGATCAGTGCTAATCACTTTACCATCTCCTTCAACATCTGTAATTGTCAAACTTTCACTTTCTATTGACTGCTCTTCTGAACCAAAATATCGCATTTCAATATCATTTCACTTTTTTTGAACATCTAATAAAGAACCATATAAAAGAGCTGTATTCAGTTCACTTAAACATAATGCAGGACTTTTTACATAGTACAGTTTCCTTACAAACTTCTGCATTTCTGAATGGTGTACTGCTAACATCCTCAAGTGATGAAAAACACTTTTACACACTTTTCTTGAAAGACAAGCCAGAGAATGCCCATGTTTCTCAGTATATTTTCTTACATTACATCGATCTAGTCCTTGCAACAACTTAATCTTCTGTTTAATTTCGCATTATATCAATAGATTCCTGTTGAATACTACAAATACTGCTGCAACCCCACTTATACACAGGAGCTTGTGTACGTTTCCCTTGCACTTCTTCAACTATTAACTCTTCTGCACTTTTACCAACTAACTCCTCTTCTGGAAGGGGACAACCATCCTGAACTTCGTAGCAACGACCTCCAGTATCAACTGCAAATGGTAAACTATTTTCCTGGAAGTAACTTTCCTCATTAAAAAAAGGCTCACTACTAGAAGTCCACTAAAGATTTTGCAAAAGTTGGTTCTGTTCACAAGTCTTTTTCTTCTACTTTTCTCAAAACTTTGATTACTTTATCTAATACTTTGATCCTCTTCAAAATCACAATGAATAACTTCTGTTTTAAAGTAAAAGCAGTATCCACTATACTTTCAATACGCTGCTTCTGTTTGAATTGCAGCACTTTCTTTTTATATTTGCAGCATGTTCTCATTAAATTCTGTATCACTCTAGTTCAAAAAAGTCTCTGACGAATTTCTTGAAATTGTTTTTGTCTCCGGGTAACAGATATTGCTTCTATATCATGTTTTCCTTTTATTTGAAATTAAAGTCTACTTCTCCTTACTTGAAAAATTCTTCTTTTTCCTTTGTGTGATGTTATTTTCATGTTCGTAATATTATTTTCAGGAATTGTCTAGTGTTTTTACGAGAAGAAACTGTTTGTGTAGTGCTCTCATTTTTTTGTAATTGAAAATATTTTCTTTTCTGCAAATACAAATGCTTCTTTTCTTGTCTTTTTTCTCAGTTCTTCTAGGCATTTTCAAATTTTTATCCAAACGAAATAATTTTCTGAAAAAAAAATAGATTCAATTATTTTTTACATATATTACAATAATAACGTACAATTACATAAATTCTACTGATGGCTTCCAGAGGCAGTGCTGCAACGTGATGGAGCACTGCAGGGGAGCAGTAGGATGACGGGTAGTGCCATAGAACATACAGCAAGTATTTATTTAATTATTTACATACACCTTTACAATTTACATGTAACTGCACTACCTCGTACTTTTCACCTCTCCACCACACCCCACCACCTCACACACTCCCTCTGCAACCCACCGCAGACAACTTTATAGATAATATTTTTGAACATTTTAATCTATATACTTAGGATGATATTATCAACCAAACGGCACACAGAAAAAATTACCATTATTAGCCTAACAAATTTATCTACAACTTTGCAAACATAACACTGACTGCACCCAAAGCTTTAATTGGAGGGGAGGGAGTCTGAGCACCGGCAGTTGTTTTTTGGGGGCCTCAAAACAGATCTCAATGGGGCTCTATTTTCAGGCCTCGCAAAGGTGGTCCGTTGTTTTTTTGTTTTTATTGGACTGTAGTGAGACAGTGAGACCATGCACATTGCTCACACCTAAAATGTGGAGACATCATGCCAGGTGAGTCGCGTTGTAGGAGAATAGAAATCCATGAAAGAGAGCCATTTTCTCTCACGATTTCCCTTCTCTTTTTGCAGCGCAGGAGCAACATCATCGTGGCGTGATTAGCAGAGAGACCACCAGGCGCACAATGCCCATTGCCCCGGACTCCCTGAGACAGCTTCCCAATAGCACACACAGAGCCGCACCCAAGTACTTCACAGCTCTTCAAAAGACCATTTGCTTGTAAAAGATGCTCTGTTTCTTTCCACCCCTTTCTAGAGCTCCTACATCCCCACTCTGCCTATTGCTGAAAGAACTAGCCTCACCAAAATTTCGCTCTGGTTGCGACTTTGGAGATGACCACATGCAGCCAACTCCAATACAACCCTGCTCTCACCTTTCACAGGGTGTTGTTGTTGTTCTACAAAAACACACGCTTTGCCTGGCTCACTTAGGGGCATATTATCAAGAACGGCTAAAAATTATCGCCGCTTTAGTGGCAGGAAACTGCCGCTAAAGTGACGATAATGAGCTTAATAATTTGCCCTTGTGAATTCCCATAGAAACCGAGCTTCACACGACAACCTGGCCGGCTATGGGAATTGACAAGGGCATATTATCAAGCCCACTATCGCCGCTTTAGCGGCAGTTTCCTGCTGCTAAAGCGGTAATAATTTTAATGCCGCTCTTGATAACATGCCTCGTTATCTTTCTAAATTAACATCTTACACTGTAAAGCTGCTTTACATTTCTTTCCCTATATCAACCTTTGTTTAAAACCCCACCAGAGAAGGGTGGTGAACTCTGGTCCACAAAGAGCAACTCAAAGCTTTTTTGTTCTTTATCAGAAACTTCATCTGCCTCTCAATGATTATCGCCAGCCTTTTTGGCCCCTTAAGAGGCTGGGTGGATGAGTATAATACGCAGTATTTAGGATCGGCGGCGGAGAGTGCACGAAAATAAGGACGGATAGTTGAATAAAGGGCGACTGGATGGATGGCCAGATGGATGAATGGATAGCTAGATGGATGGATGGATATATGGATGAATGGAAGGATAAATGGATGCATGGACCAGTACTTAGGATACACAGGTGGGCTGATAGATGCGTAGGATTGGTTCTGGAACAGATGTATGTATGAATATATGGGCGTGTAACTGGATGGATGGCACAGTGCTTACCATAGGCGAGTGGGCTGATAGATACTTAGAATAACTGCAGGGACAGATATATGTGTGTATGTAGGTAGGAATGTCTGAATGAATTGAAAGAAGGTTGGATTGCGCAGTGCTTAGGATGAATGGATGCAGGGCTTTAAGTAGGCCGGCTCTGAGCACCGGCAGTTATTTTCAGAAAATTAGAAACGGGTCTCTATCGGGCTCTATTTTCGGCCCTTGCAAAGGTAGTCAAGTTTTCTTTTCTTTTTTATTGGACTGCAGTCAGAGCATGCACATCGATGTGCGCATGCTCATTTTGCTCACTACTGAGAAGTGGAGGCATCATGCTACGTGAGCCATGTTGTAGGATGAAGGGCAATCCTTTAAAGAGCATGTTTCCCGTACGTAGGCTAAATCGAGGGGATTTTCTTAAGCACACAATGCTAATTATCGTCATGTAGACCACGCCCCTACTTGGATAGCCCACACCCCTTTAACAGGTTTGCCCCACCCCTTTTGGAGCACACCCAGTTTTTTTCCCACTTAAAGCCCTCACTGCACCATAGTATCAAAGAAATGGTCCAAGCTTCCATTTAAATGTACAATGGCACCAAGTTTCATAATTTGCCATCAACGCTGGCAGCCTTCTACCACAGTGCAAGAGTGTCTATCAGCACGAAGATTTGTTATCCACAGAAATGTTGTGTGATTTCTGTAGCTGTCTGCTGGAACACTCATCACCAAAAGGTATTAAAACATACAAATTTGCGAGAAAAACATATACCATACCATAAACCGCTTCATAAATGGGCTCAGTGCCACTACACCACCCTCATCCCCATTCTTGCTTAACCGAACGTAGGCTAATTCGAGGGGATTTTCTTAAGCACACAATGCTAATTATCGTCATGTAGACCACGCCCCTACTTGGATAGCCCACACCCCTTTAACAGGTTTGCCCCACCCCTTTTGGAGCACACCCAGTTTTTTTCCCACTTAAAGCCCTCACTGCACCATAGTAACAAAGAAATGGTCCAAGCTTCCATTTAAATGTACAATGGCACCAAGTTTCATAATTTGCCATCAACGCTGGCAGCCTTCTACCACAGTGCAAGAGTGTCTATCAGCACAAAGATTTGTTATCCACAGAAATGTTGTGTGATTTCTGTAGCTGTCTGCTGGAACACTCATCACCAAAAGGTATTAAAACATACAAATTTGCGAGAAAAACATATACCATACCATAAACCGCTTCATAAATGGGCTCAGTGCCACTACACCACCCTCATCCCCATTCTTGCTTAACCTTTTCTGTAGCTGTCTGCTGGAACCCTCATCACCAAAAGGTATTAAAACATACAAATTTGCGAGAAAAACATATACCATACCATAAACCGCTTCATAAATGGGCTCAGTGCCACTACACCACCCTCATCCCCATTCTTGCTTAACCTTACGAAATCAGAAAACCTGGTGGAGCCACTATAGCAATACAGTAACTTAATTTGAACAAGTCTCTGACGGAACGCCCAGCAACAAAAGGTATTAAAACATGCAAATTTCCAGATAAAACATATACCATGCCATAGAGCGCTTTATAAATTGACCCAGTGGCACTACATCACCTTTACTAGCTACACATATGCACATTACAAATGTCCGTGTTATAATCAGCAACATACCCACCTCTCCCACCCCACCCCTTCCCTTGCTTAACCTTATGAAATCAAAATAACAAGCCCCAGCACTCCTGTTAGTGCCATTATAGCCATACATAGCCTTAATTTCAACAGGTGTCTGCCAGAGCGCTCATCAGCAAAAGGTATTAAAACCTGCAATTTTCCAAGTAAAACATACACCATACCATAAGGTGGTTTATAAATAGTCCTTGTACCACTACACCACCTCCACACCGGCCCTTGCTTAACTTTACGCAATAAAACAAAGAGTCCCAGCAAACCTGGAAGTGCCACTATAGCCATACAGAGGCTTAATTTCAACAGACATCTCCCGAAACACTCATCAGCAAAACGTATTAAACATGCAAATTTGCGGGTAAAACATATACCATGCCATAGGGCACTTTATAAATGGTCCCAGTGGTACTACATCACCTTTAGTAGCTAGACATCTGCATGTTACTAAAGTCTGTGTTTTAATTACCAACATACCCATCTCCCCCTCCCCCACCCCCGCCATTGCTTAACCATACGAAATCAAAGAGAAACCGCCACCATTCCTAGTACCGCCACTATACCCATACTCGGGCTTAATTTTTAAAGTTGTCTTCCGTAGCGCTTATCATCCAAAAGTATTCAAACATGCAAATTGGGGGGTAAAACATAAACCATCCCATAGCACGGTTTATAAATGGGCCCAGTGGCACTACACCACCTTTACTAGCTATACATCTGTATGTTAATAAAGTTGTTTAAACACTCTGTAGAGTGTATAGTAGAGGATGGGGAGAGTAAACAAAGTTGTAATTCCCAAACTTTTGATATACTGTCCCTTTACTGTATGTATATTAAGGACATTAAATTGAATGAAAAACTTGACGAGTGTCTCAAAAGAGATAGTAAAACTGAGCACCGGTAAAACCCGTACCACTTAAACTCCTACGTATATTCAGCACAGGGATATAGCCTGACAATTACTATTACTTGTAATGACATGTACTTTACTAATGTCAAGAAAGTCATACAGAAAATATACCGAACATCTTCATTTCTTTTTCATCTCTCACACAATTATAAAACATCTCTTCTAAAGAAAGACTCCCCAACCACTTCTATTTCATAAGAACAGACAATAATTAATATGTTTACTACCATATATTTTAGCATATCTACCTTTTTATTATTCACTAGTCACAAACTACTAAAACTATTAACTATACCCAAATGCAAACCAGAAACCATGTTCATATTATATCTCAACCTATATACAAATGATTCAAACTATGCGTACATAAAAAGGAATGTATCACTTTTACTATCTCCATCTCCTCTCCATGTAATCTCCAAACACTGTAGACGGCCTCACAGTACAACAGCCTACCTACCTCTCACTGTCAAAAATCAGACCACAACCTGTCCACATAACATTCCTGGGTTTGGTTTTATCGCTTTTAACTTAATAACACATACATCTCCTACCCTCCCCCTTCCCCACTACTTCCACAAAAAGTATAATTTGCAAACGTGGGATGTTTTGTGTATCTCACCTGAATACATTAACAAACCCAAATTAATGCTGTACCTCATTTTCAAAACCATACAGTCCTTCAAAGATCACAACTACATTTGTTCTTTGTGAAAAATTCCTAAACATATATAAAGTACTTATATAACAACAGGTCAAACTTTATGCATATTTTATAACCAATATGAAACACCACACTTTACTAACAGGATATTATTATTAAAAATTAGCACCTCAAATACTTAATCACTACTACAGAACACATAACACACCTTGTTCATTTCTTCCTCACCTTTGTAGTTGGTATGCAGATTTCAAATGTCACACACGCATTCAATTCTTTCTTTCTCACACAGTACATGTAATGCACCACTTTCATCAAGAATGAAACCAGTAATGGCACAATTTCTCTGTGGCTCCACATATAAATACATGTAAACAACAAATCAGAATACTTAATTCCTTCATCGACATTCCAAAACTTATCTCCATTGGTTATTTTTGAATGTTGCATCTGTAAAGCTACTTTATACTCCACGCCACACACAGGTCAGAAGTTCAACCTATTTTATCACCACACTTTCTAGAACAGTCTACGACACCTGCAGGTTAAAAGTTCATGATTTGTTTAAACATAACCTTTTCTTTTTCAGCATATTCTCGAACATTTAACACCACCTGCAGGTTAAAAGTTCACCATTGTTTTAAGTTACAAATTTGCCTTCCAAATGCAAGTAGCACGTCTGGTTGAGCTTTGCACATTTCATCCTATCGTATGTACTCCACGTTTAGACTGCTCTTTATTAACCAATGACAAACATGCTTTTTCACGCAACTAAAATGCACCCTAGTTTTTAGTACCCCATGCTTCTAATCTTCCACTCAATTATCGTTTTCTGTGTAGTTTGCAGTCTACAAATACCGTATTGATTTACCTTCGCACTCCCTGTATAACACCACCTAAGCACCATATACAAATTACCGTGTTCCAAACAAAACTTCCTCCTACTACATATAAAATATTACTGACACTACTTAGACAGGTGTGGCACAGCGGCCAGGGCAAATGGCTTCACACCATAAGACACACAGTTTAGGCTCACGCTTTCATCCCCGACTCCCACACCAGCTTATCTTAGCAGCATCAGGCTCTACACAATACCTCACTTAATTTCTGTACCCAGCACTTTCAGACCAGTAGCTATGAGTAGTTCGCTTCACACCCCCTCTATAGCACACCTTAAACACCCCCACAAAGGTTGCAGTGCTCATTCAGTCCTCTTTCCTACTTTTTTCCCCCTTTTTTCCCCTTACTTGCTTAGACGGAATCACAAAATGGCGGCCAACACTTCCTAGTTGCAACTGCTCGCAGCACTCCCAACCAATAAGCAGCAAGCTCGTGCTCGTAACGGCTCAGCCAATCAAATGGCAGAATTCCAAAATATCGATATCTGTAAATTTTGATATTTCGCAAAAACTACTGAACAGATTTACACCAAATAAACAAAAGCGTGCTTTCTAGACCAAGACCCTTCTCCCTTCCAAATTTGGGGTAATTCCGTTCACCCGTTCGACCTGTAGCCTTGTCTAAAGTTTCCTATGGAAATTAACATGGAGAAAATATGTTTTGGGACCCCCTTTTTTCAGTTAGTTCAGATAACTATAACTCGCGCGACCGCAATCCACTGCTGATGATGTCACATATTACATCACTCATGACATGGTCAGTTGCATCACTCATGACATCACTGATGACATCATCCTTGTGATAGAGTGGCGGCCGCGCGAGTTATAGTTATCTGAACTAACTATAACGGGGGAATTTCAATGGTTTTTTACGAGTGAAATGTCCAGCTAACTATAACATGTGTGAAACCTATGGTTTTTTAAGTGAATTTGCAAGGTTTTTTAAATGCTAATTCCTAACTATAACATGTGTGAAACCTATGGTTTTTTAAGTGAATTTGTACGGCTTTTTAAATGCTAAGTTATGTATGTTTTATTATATATTTTTTTTTAAGGTTTTTCACCAATGCGCGCACGGTGCTCACACGGTGCGCGCACCCCGCGATTTTTTGAAAAAAAACTAAAATGTTTTTTTCACCCTTCTGGGTCCTTCAGGGTCCCCCTGACAAAGGCTAGGGGGTCAGGAACTCTCTACCCTGCCCCATTTTCACATTCTCCACCTTCCTTTTTCACTCTCGCACTGAAAACAAACAAAATGGCGGCCGACACTTCCTGATTTCGACCGATTCGAACGTTGACTGACATGAAACCACCAATCAGAATTACACTCGCGCACGTTAGGGTGCTCGCACGGTGCGCGGCTATAGATATGTATGTGCTTTTAACTGCAATTTTCTCAGGATCTACTGAACAGATTGACTCCATATATGCAAAAGGCACATCCCTGAGCTGAGGACTACCTCTTTGCCAAATTTCAAGTAATTCTGTTCAGCCGTTCGAGCTGTACCTTAGACTAAAGGTCCCTATGGAAAATTGCATGGGGAAAACGCGTTTTGGGACCCCCTTTTTTCTCAGCCCCCGCTTGACGAATCCCCCCGAGACTTTCAGGGTAGGAGCGGAACGTAGCGCCCCACCTATTTTGAAAATTTCACGAGGATTCGTCAACCGGCACCAAAGTTATTCCAAATAGAATGTTGCAGATTTCCTATGGAAACACAGTCCTAACTATAACTATCTACTGGCGACCGCCAGTAGATAATATATATTTATATATATTTATATATATTCACTGAAAAAACCATAGGTTTTACAGACGTTATAGTTAGGAATTAGCATTTAAAAAACCTTTGAAATTCACTAAAAAACCATAGGTTTCAGAGACGGTATAGTTAGTTGGACATTTGACTCATATAAAACCAGAGAAATTTGCCCATTGTAGTTAGTTGAGCTAACTATAACTCATGGGACCGCAATGCACTGGTGATGACGTCCCATATTACATCACTCATGACATTGTCAGTGACATCACTAATGACATCACTGATGAGGATTGTGTGAAAGGGCTTTGTGGATAACAGGCAGGCAGAGAGACGTGTGCACAAAGAATAGACATGGTTTCAAAATGAATGTGGGGTTTAGGCTAATTTAGCAAGTAAATAGTGTATTTGCATAGGCCATACATCACCCATGCCTGGTTAGGCTGGAGATGTAAGGGGCAATAAAGAAAACAGAGTTCAAATGCCTGAGTGTATTTAGAAAGTTAATATATGAAAATAGTTCTATTGAAGTGTATTTCAAAACTTTATAGGAAAAAGTCAAAAAAGTTGGAAAAAATAATTCCAAGGATAACGTGAATTTCTTACAAGTCTTGGAGATTGCAGTCCGGAAGTTCTTCAGTGGCTTGAGATGTAATGTTCCAAGAGGCGATTGTTGCCATCGTGTGAGAAAAGTGAAGCGATCCAATTCATATCCTCTAAGGGGCAGTAATGTTCCTCGAATGTTGGAGCGGCAATTTGAATTGGCAGGCAATCTGTGATGTTGTCAAAGGTCGCACGTTGCAGGAGATCTTTTGTGGTTGCACAGAAATCCCATTTCGCCAGGATACCTTTTTGCGTTGCATCCGCCTTTGCTCCACTGCCCGAACAATCAAGTTCATGGTTTTCAAGATACTCCATTACCTGCTGGATATCGGGAGCGATTGTTGGGATGTTGGCAAGGCATAGATCCATTCGCCAGTCGAATGGGCAAGTTTTGCAATAAAAAGATGGTTGCACGTAGATTGCATATGTGTAAATAAATGTGATGTTGTAGCTGGCTCCGATAATAGATAGAGGCAGGCAGCCGAAAAGTTGTTCCATTTTTTCACGGTATTGATGTAGCTTCGCGTAGAGGCGTATACTGTTGGACATGATTGGTACCACAGGGAGCGCAGCCATTTTTTACAAGCAAAAATAGTAGTAGGATGGCCGCAAACAGAGCGAGAATTATGGGCACTGTTCCTGTTATTCCAGAGATGATTGAATGAACGAAGTCTTATATTATACCAAAAACAGTTTGAAAGTCTGTGAATTGGCCGGAGGAGACAGTGTTAAAAAAATGTGCGAGACCTTGAGTGTCAGATGTGTTGAAAATTGTGTAACAATTCACAAAGTGTAATGGGAGGTTCGTATTTAGAAGGGACTGTATTTTACTTGAAGTTCGTGCAATCTGCAGTCGATAAATTTATTTTGAAGAAGTGAGTGACACTTCTGTTTGAAACAAAAGCGCTTTCAGATTGCTCAGTTTAATGAAATCTGTTTTCAAAGTAGGTATTGAAGGTCAATTTGAACTGTGGGAGTTACTTTGTGTGGGTGGGAATAGACATTGCCACAGGAAGTTATTCGGTTTGAAACAGTAAGGACATACGGTATGCCAGCTCATCCTCAGCCTCTGCTCCCAAGCTGGCGATCAAGATAAAAAAAACATGACATTGTTTAGGAATTAGTTGGCACAGTCTGGTAATAGTATCCTACCTTTATTTTCATTATAGAATTTTTTTTTTAAAACTCTTTTTATTAGGAAAACATCGACATCAAGACATAGTTTCACAGCAACACAGCATAGGCAAATGCAAGCACAAGGATTCAGCAATACAGAGGGTAACGATACAGTTGGAATCACGGAGAGGAGGAGACATCTACATCATGAAGTCTTGGGGGGGGTACATATTTCGCCTCTATATAAGTTCCAGGGGGTCCAAATCTTGGACCATTTCCGGGGGCAGCCCCTCGCAATGTATACTGATTTTTCTCGTTGCATGCACCAATCAAGGTCCTTTTTCCAGTCCGTTATCGTGGGTGCCTTGGATGCCCCCCAGTGCTGAGCGATATTTCTCTTTGCAATCATGCAGGCAAGTGTAACCCATTGGATGGCATAGGCATTGAGATCTGTGGGTTCCCAGATATTTAGGAGGCATCTGGGAGCCTCCGGTCGGATTTCAATCTCTAGGGTTTCACTAATGATTGAGTGTATCTTGTGCCAGTACTCCTCAATTAACCTGCAATGCCAAAGGATGTGTATGAAAATGCCTGGCTGGGAGCACCCCCGTCTACAAGACCCATCCGTGTGCCCCCCATGTGTACCAATTGAGGCCCCGCTATATATATTCTGTGCAGAATTTTTAGCTGTACTTGTCGGAGCCGCGCCGACATTGCTACAGTTTTAGGGGACGAGATCGCTGTCTGCCACCCTTCGTCGTCCAATTCTATTCCGTCCTCGGTCCACTTCTCCCGCAGAAGAGTCAGGGGATCACTCATGTTATTGATTATTTTCCTGTACGTCAGGTATATGGCCTGCTCAGGTAGGTACACGTCAAGGAGTCTGTCCACCAGCGGGGAGTAATCTGGTAAGGTGGCGCCCCTTGGTATCGTGGCCTGTAGCGCATGTCGGACCTGAAGGTATCTGAACAACTCTGAATCAGCAAGTGAGTATTGAGTCTGGAGTGTGCTAAATGGCTTGACTGCCTCAGCGGCCCAAAGATCTCCGATAGTGGATATACCGATCAGGTCCCACTTGTCAAACCCCCTTGAGCCGCCCAGGTATCCTAGTTTTTGTGAGTCCCACAGCGGGGTTGCTAGCGTTAGTCTGTTGGCCCAGCCCAGCGATTTTGCCGCATCGTGCCACACCTTAACTGTGTGTTTGGTGGGCCCCGTTAGGGGGAACTTACCAGGTGCGGAATATAGTGCTCGGCCGTACATCCCGCCGGGAAGGATCCAGCGGTCCATACGGAAACCCAGGGCGTCTGGGGGGCCATAGGTGCCATGATTAATGGCTATGAGATGGGCAGCCCAATAATATATTTTAATGTCCGGCAATCCAATTCTACCATCGTACCACCCAAGCGTGAGCTTTGGTAAGGCAATTCGTGGCCGTCCGCCCCAGAGGAGGTCTCTCTGTAGGCCCTCTACCTCTCTAAAATACGAGTTAGGTACAGGGTCAGCAGTGTTTTGGAGTGCCTAGAGAAAGCGTGGCAGGGACATCATTTTGAATAACGCAGCCTTGCCCAACATGGAGAGAGGGAGTTTTTTCCAGTGTGTAATGTCGCTTCTAAGTCGTTGCAGGGGTGGGCTCAAGTTGCGTGAGTATCGGATTGCCGGATCAAGGGAAATAAATATGCCTAAGTATTTGAATCCGTCCGTGGCCACTGATATCGGGCACTTTTGAGGCAGTTGCGGGGAGTCTCCGCTGAGGACATATATGAGAGACTTCTGCCAGTTTATCGGGAACCCAGAATATCTGCCAAAGATGTCCAGGATGTCGAGCAGCACAATAAGGGATCTCTTGGGGGAGGCGAGCTAGAGGAGAATGTCGTCGGCGTACAGGGATATACGATCTTCCCATCCCGGCGCCCAGTGTAGCCCGCATATGACCACATCATTGCGTATCCACGCTGCAAGGGGTTCGTGGGCCAGAGCGAATAGTAGGGGAGAGAGGGGACAGCCCTACCTAGTGCCACGACCAAGTACGAATGGGGCAGATTTTGTGTTATTAACGACCACCTGTGCCATGGGCTCAGCATAGAGGAGTTTCACCCAGCCTATAAAGATCGGGCCAAGTCCGAATTTTGTTAGGACAACAAACAGGTAAGGCCATTCAATGGTGTCAAAGGCCATAGTAGCGTCTAAGGACGCTATGATGGGATCCTCGCGTATGGTAGAGTCCCTACCCAGTACCCCATGTACCCTGCGCAAATTCAAAGCAGTATTACGCCGAGGCATGAAGCCTGATTGGTCTGGATGGACAAGGTCCCCTATAACCATGATCAATTTGGTAGCGAGCACTTTAGCTAGGATTTTGGGCTCGGCGTTAAGAAGAGAGATGGGCCGATAGGAGGAGCAATCAGTTTTGGGCTTCCCTTCCTTATATATGGTGACTATGGTGGCGAGGCGCTGGTCTACAGGCAGCATCCCCGTCTCAAGACTGGAAGTATACATGGAGCGAAGATAGTGTCCCAACTTGTCAGGACGGAGCTTGTACAGCTCAATAGGGATACCATTGGGGCCGAGCGCCTTACCAGGTCGGAGTGTTCGAATTGCCAGAGCGATTTCTTCAGTGGAGAGGGAGCTGTCTAAGAACTGGCGATCAGCCTCCGATAGGGTCGGAAGGGAGATATCCCTTAGAAGTCCGATCGAGTCTTCAAGCGTATGAGGGGCCACAGACCTGTACACCGCAGAGTAATGGGCTGCAAATTGAGTAGCTATATCTTGGGGGTCTGTCACTGAGTGACCGTCTGTCCCATGCAGCTCCGGCACCAGACGGCTAGCACGCTCTCTTTGATCAAGACAGGCTATTAATTTCCCGGCTTTGTCACCCCAGTCGTATATATTGCCCAGCTTTTCTTTCCCCATGACTTTGGCGCGATCAGTGACCAAGGCCTTATATTTGTCCTGGCAGAGTCGTAATTCATGCATCATTTCGGGCGTGGGGTTTGAGTTGACTGTATTCTCAAATCTGTGGACCCTATGCTCAACGTCGGAGATGTCTTTCAGCCTTTCTTTCCTTGCACCCGCTATTAGAGATAAGGCCTATTTGCTGGGAGTCAACCGTGTGTTCGTTTTCTAGAAAATAGGCATCAATGGACTTGACTAGATCCCCACGTATCTTGGAGTTTTTGAAGTGCCAGGGGTTTATGGGGGCGATGCGACCGATTTGCGCATGATCTAGGATTATGTGAACCCAGAGGGGGGAGTGGTCAGAAATGCCCCTAGGTAAGTGTCTGATCTTGTGAATGTTAGGTATCTGGGAGGCGGGGGCGATGATATAGTCTAAGCGGGAGAGGCTGCGATGGGCATGAGAATAAAAAGTGTGCTGTATCTTATCTGGGTGATAAGTTCTCCATGTATCTACTAGGCCCATTGCGTCCAAAAAATTAGAGAGCGAATGCGCCGTTAGGGGTAAGTGACGCGGTGGGTGTCTGTCTAGCTCGCCTGATACGACAGAATTAAAGTCCCCGCCTATGACAAGATGCCCCACAGGTAGTGTAAGTAGCAAAGCACTAAGGTCCGTCAGTGTTGTCGATTGCAGTCCTGGGGGTGCATAAACTGAGAGGAGGGTTACGGTTTGGCCCTCCCATGTGCCTGTCACACCCACGTATCGCCCAAGGTCATCTATGAAGGTCGATACAATTGATATCGGAAAAGATTTTTTAACCATTATTCCCACACCCCTCGATCCAGACGTGAAGCCCGCATGTGCCACCATCGAGTATCCCCACCTGCACATTGCCCCACATTTGTTGCCTATCAGGTGTGTCTCCTGGAGGAGAACAATGTCAGGGGAAAGTCATTTAATGTGTTGGGTCACCACACTACGCTTGATTTTATCCCTCAATCCGTTAACGTTCCAACTCAAGATTTTAACTTCCTTGTTACGCTGCATACCCATTTGTGTGTCTGTAGTGTATATGTTGGTGATGTGCCGTTAGATCCCATGCCGTCGATCATATAAACAGTAATGACAACCAAAAGAAGCCACAATCCCTCCCAACTCCCCCCCTCCCTGCTTCCCTGCAATCTGGGCCTAAAATTGCCCATACAAACTAAAGATGCAGAGTGCCTGTCGCCCGTCAGAAAAGGAAGAAAAAGAAAGAAACCAGCTAAAGGAAGAAAGTGGGGGGAGGCAGGGACAGTTCCCTGATCCTCACTCCCAAGTAGGAGTACATCTCAAGCATTGTTCAAGAAGGACAGACCGAGCAATGTCAGGCAGTGTCTCAAAAAGGCACCCGGTCCCGTACCAGGGTCCGCCGGGGTGCCCTCCAGGCAAACGCCGCCCACAGCGGGAGTCTGTGACACCGATATCTCACAGGCGTTGCAATGCCGCCACCCCCCGCAGATCAGCTGCCCGATGGTGCACTCCCCTGGAGATCCCCCCGGGTGTCCAACCACTCTGACACGGCCTCTGGATGGTCGAAGAAATAGGATTTCCCCTCCGCTTCCACACGCAGCCTCGCAGGGAAGAGCATGGCGTATTTTAGGTCGTTGGCTCGCAATCATTTTTTAACATCCTGGAACGTGCGCCTACGCATCTGTACCCCGTGAGTAAAGTCAGGGAAAAAAGTAATGGTGGCATTATCCAGGCGGAGCGGGGGGGCGACCCTGGCAGTCTGGAGGATAATGTCTCTGTCTCGATAATTTAGAAGGCAGGCCAGTATTGGGTGAGGCGGGGCCCCGGGCCTCGGGCGGCCCCCCCATACCCTATGCGCCCTTTCAACGACAAAGAGTTTGGAGAGACCTTTTGGTTGTAACTTAGTCGTGATCAAGTTCTCAATGAAAAGGTCAACGGCAGGGCCCTCCATTTTTTCAGGCACCCCCAAGACGCGGATGTTGTTGCGCCTCATCATTCCCTCATAATCGTCGAGCTTGTCCTCTGTTATTTTACGGAAGGCCTGCAGCTCTGCGACTTCAGTTTGAAGTTGGGAGGTATCACCCAGTAGTCCCATTGTGGTGAGCTCAAGCTGCTGCACATTCTCCCTATACTTAGCGAAGTCGGCCCTGATTAGTGTCATCTCAGAGGAGAGAGTGTCTATGGATGTATGAACTCCAGTGATGGCTGCCATGAGGTCCTTCATAGTGGGCTCAGACGGGGCCTGCTCCGCACCATGCTGGGCCACCTCACCCTGCACCCTCTTATCAGGCAGGTCTGTCTTCGTACAGGTGTATCGATCCAATTTGCTTTGTTGGGATGCCCTGGCTCCCTTAGCACTAGACATCGTGGAGCCCCCTGCTAGTCCAATGGAGGTGGTGAGGGTGTGTTTTAATCAGAGGGAGGCCAGAATCAAGCTATCGTGGCAAATACCTCTCCAAAGGGGGCACTTCGCGCCCAGCACGTGAGCGCTGCGGTGTAAGATGGCGTCTCTCAGTATCCCACACTCTCCGATGGGCAATCGAGTCCGCTGCGACTCATCCCCGACCAAGAAGGGCCCGAGATGATCGGTGCACACATGCAGGGGCCCAGTAAGGGAGTGACCAGTCCTCCAAAGCTTGCCCACCTCTCAGCCGTTATTTACTCGCAGTGCGAGCATCAGGTGCAAAAGGGAGTTGCCGCATACCAAAACACCAATGCCCCCAGGGGGCTGTGCCACCCAAAGTCCAAGAGCCAGGCCACCCTCAATGCCAAGAGCAAAAGTCTCGTTGCCAATTTTCCCGATGTGGGGCACCCAAGCACTCCGTCCCCGGTAGCGAGCCAGCACAGGTCGGAGTGTCCCAGTCCGAGGTCCCCCGCGGCCGCGCCCCTGCCCCGTACCTGGTATCAGAGCTCACCGCCGTCTGCCCTCGGGGAGCACTCCACCTCGGTGATCACCAGCAGCCTCATGTCACGGGTCGAGGCCCCGCACTCCCGCAGTCCTCAGCTGACAGAATCGGGGGCTCCGGAGAGGCCTCCAGATGCAGGGGGGAGGGCAGCGAACGCCCCCCAAGCACTCAGGCCACCGCCAGAGTACCTCCGATGCGCTGTGGGGGCAGGGTGGGGACAGCGCCGAGGAGCGACGCGATGCGCACCCCCCACCTTCCGGCAGAGATCTTGGCCCAGGCATCTCTCCAACACTGCTCTGGCAGTTTCCGGCAGTCCGCAGCCGCCCAGCAACCGTGGTATGCCGACGTCAGCCTCACTCGAGTCCCCTGCCGCGGGAACACCCCCGGGCCCAAGACGATGGGACCCGTAACCTCGAACTAGCGGCAGCGCCGGGCACCAACAAGCCGGGGTAGGTACTTCCAGTCGTGGCACAGTCAGGTGCAGTGCAAGATGTCAGGATTAGTTGCAGGATAGTGCATCGGGAGGAGGTTATTGGCGGAGTCGAGGCACTACATGTCCATCTAGCCTCGCAGCTAGGCCACGCCCCTTCATTATAGAATTTACTCATTCATTTCTAATAGCTATTGTTTATGTCACATGGAACTGTGACATGTAATGTGCAATTCACTGATGCAGCAGCTTAGGTTTGAATACAGCAGAAGCGGTTGGAGTTTGCATCAGCTCGATGCCTTAGCTCTTGCACAAGAATGTTTTTTTGAAAGGGTTGAAGGCAATAATGTATGGTTTGACGAGAAGGGTACCGAATGTGCTTCTGAGAAGCGCAATGTTTGTGTTCCACCTCAAAGTTCCGATGTGAGTAGAACTATTACCAATTCTCACACGCCGCAGATTGAATCTACTGTAGAAGAGATTGCTGACTGTTCTGCTGTTGATAATTTTGTGCTACAAAAAAGGAGTACCAAGGTACCTAAGAAGTTTGACGATTACATTTTGGAATACTTTTTTTTAATTAAAGGTGACATGTGGTAATCGTATCCCACTTTTATTTTCATTATAGAATTTATAGTCATTCATGTCTAATAGGTATTGTTTATGTCACATGGAACTGTAACTTGTAATGTGGAATTCACTGATGCAGGAGCTTAGGGTTGAATACAGCAGAAGCAGTTGGAGTTTTCCTCAGCTGGATGCCTTAGCTCTTTCACCAGTGGGTCCAATTATGGCACTTAAATAAAGACACTTTTTATAACTTACAGACTCCATCGCTTTATTACACACAGCCACTTTCTTAGGCACACCTGATTTCACCATTTCTCTTCTGTGGCATTACAACATTCTGCATTATATTCTTCACGATTATTTCTTTATTCCTGCTTGCTAAAACACTGCATTCGAGTCTTCACACTGGTAGGGGTGAGTAGTTCGCTTTCCACTTCCTGTATAGTATAAACGCATACTAACACTACTTACACAGGTATGCTACAGTGGCCAGTATCCTACAGCGTCCACAGCACATCACTTTACAGCAATCAGCTCACGGCTTAGGCTCACGGTTTGATCCCCGAGTCTTCAGACCGGCAGGAGTGAGTAGTTTGCTTCCCACTCCCGCTATAGTCTAAACGCATACTAACACCACTTGCACAGCTATGCTACAGCGCCCAGAGCATATCAGTTTACAACAATCAGCTGACAGTTTAGGCACACGGTTTCATCCCCGAGTGTACCGGCACCTCACCTCAGCACCATCTCACTCTAGCAAAACAGCACTTTCACACTGGTAGGGGTGAATACTTCGCTTCACACTCCCTGTATAGCACACCCTAACCACCCCACAGAGCCCACAGCGCTCCTACCCTCCTGTTTGCTACTTTTTTTCACCTTTTTTCCCCATACTCACTTGAACGGAATCACAAAATGGCTGCCAACATGTCTTAGTTGCAACCGTTTGCAGGCAATAACCAGCAACTCAGATGGCAGAATTCCCAGATATCGATATCTGTAAATTTCGATACTTCTCCAAAACTACCTAACGGATTTACACCAAAGCGTGCTTTCTAGACCAAGACCCTTCTCCCTGCCAAATTTGGGGTAATTCCGTTCACCCGTTTGACCTGTAGCCTTGTCTAAAGTTTCCTATGGAAATTGCATGGAGAAAACATGTTTAGGGACCCCCCATTTTTCTCGGACCCCCATTTTTCTCAGCCCCCCCTTCCTGAATCACCCCCAAACTTTCCACATAGGAGCTGATATGAACAAAGAATTAGTTTGGAAAATTTCATGAAGATTCATCAAACAACACCAGAGTTATAAGCAAAACAAAAAATGCCCTTCCTACTGAAACTTGGTCCTAACTATAACTACCTACTGGCGACCGCCAGTGGGTTATACATATATATATGAATCTGTGAGCAAGGGCACCCGCCCGAAATGCATCAGATTTTGCAGCTCGAAGAATAAAATATTCGTGCCTAAGAATTTGGTACTCGTGTTGTCTTTGGTTCGCCGAGAGGAAGTGCTAAGACAGCCCACTTTTCTTTTATATATATATATATATATATTACCTACTGGCGGTCGCCAGTAGGTAGTTATAGTTAGGACCGTGTTTCCATAGGAAATCTCAAAATTCTATTTTGAATAACTTTGGCGCCGGTAGACAAATCCACGCGAAATTTTCAAAACGAATGGGGCGCTCCGCTCAGCTCCTACCCTGAAAGTTTCGGGGTGATTCGTCAAGTGGGGGCCGAGATGAAAGGGGGGTCCCAAAACGCGTTTTCCCCATGCATTTTTCCATAGGGACTTTAGTCGCAGCTACAGCCCGAACGGCTGAACAGAATTATGTGAAATTTGGCAGAGAGGTAGCCATAAGGTCCATGAAGTGCCTTTTGCAGGTTTGGTGTAAATCTGTTCAGTATTTCCTGAGAAATTAGCATTTAAATCAATATATATATCTGTACGCGCGCAGCGTGCGCGCACTGAGCAAGTACTGTGCGCGCACCCTGCCGTGCGCGAGCGCACTTCTGATTGGTTGTTAGATGCCAGTAAACATTCGAATCGGTGGAAATCAGGAAGCGGCGGCCGCCATTTTGTCTCTCGCATAAAGAGGGGGTGATAAACAAAGGGGGAGAACGTGAAAAGGGGGCAGAGTGGGGAGATATTGACCCACTAGGCATTGTAAGGGGGTCACAGTAGGACCTTGTAGGGCAAAAGAAAAGATTTATATTTTGGAAAAAAAATATCGCCGAGTGCGCGCACCCAGCGCGCACCCGAAAAATTTTTTAAAACAAAAAAATAATAAAAATTCGCAATTAAGTGAAAAGATATAAGGTGGCTCTAAAAAGAGCCCTTGTGTTTATTGTGTGTTTTTTGGTACCTACAAGTAAGTACCGATGCAGAGTCTAAAGTTCAAGAGGAAGACTCTGTTGCCTTCATCAGTGAAGTGTACACCATCTCCTCTATAAATGTCTTGCATGTTGTAACGCAAGTTGTTGTGGTATATAGAACCCATACCATAGTCTCTGAGGAAAGCAGAAATAGATTTGTTGACGTGCTTCCTTGCTTTGTGAATCTGCGGACAAAATTGGTTGGACCAGTTCCACTTTTGCCTTTGGCATATGTTAGAATATACAAAGGCAGTTTGTGGAAAAAGCGACATCAATTGCACAAAGGTGTCCTTAATAAGCATTTCCAGACCTACCCCAGTTAAAGTGCCTAGGTCATTACCACCACAGTGCACAATAATAAGGTTAGGCTGTGGGAGATGTAATAAGGTTTTCACCAAAGGCATTAATTGGTGCCACTTTAACCCTCTCTGGCCAATCCATTTAATGTCTACATTTGGCAAAGCAAGGTCTCTCACCATACCTCTTTTTTCTGCAAATTTTTCACTCCAGAAGACATAGCTGTGACCTACAATCCACACTGTGAACATCTTCCAAGGAGATCTGGATGCACTCAGGAGGTGTCTTTCAGTAGAAAGGCAATATGAAATGAAAGACAGTTGAAAAATAGAGGCACACATAGTTTTTTTTTTATAAAAAGAACTCATTGGCTGTTTCAAACCATTCTACACTAAAAACTAGGCTGTATGTTTACATTTTAAAAAGCATGTTTTGTATTGGTTCAGAAAAATGTGTTACCAAAGAACATTACTATGGATTTGCTGTTAGGTTTGAAAAGTCAAGCACTCTTGCTCTTTGGATATGAAACATTGTCTGCTGAACTTCTGACCTCTCTCCTCACAGCAATGTTCCATGACCTGTTGCTATGGTAGCAGGCAGGAGACAAAATGGGGGAAGGGTACATTTGGAAAGGGGTTGAAGTTTTCAACCAATAGAAATGTGTGATTTCATTTGAAAAAAAGTGGGAAGCACTGAGATTTGAAATTAACATGTATATGTGTGAAAAAAGAGAGGGAAACATTGCCATTTACTGGTTCTGGAGAGAGGAGAGAGGTGTGGAGCTCTGATATTCTGACTCTGATAGTCTGCTGTTTGAGTGGCACATTTCTTTCTCAACTAACTATTTTAAAAGGTGAGTTATGAGTTTGAGAGGGGATGTATGTGGTGATTTTTGAGATAAATATTAGAATTGTGAATCGTCTTCAAAAGTTATGTTTTACATTTTGAGGTTTGCGAGATATTTAACTGTTTTAAACTTGTAAGATATTATGGAGTATGTTTTCACAATAAGTTTATGTGTACTGGTAAGAATGAGGAATACTGTTTTGTGCCTACCATCAAACCATGAGTCTGTGTGCAGAGAAGAATTGTTGACAGAGATTTAATTTGCGCTGCTGTTGAAAAGTAAGACTTGCAGTTGAAAGGAAAGGACAGCTTGTTTTTAATTGTGATGGTTAGGATTTAGCAGAAATCACTTTGAAAGAAAAGAGAGGAAAATGGCAGCACATTTGAAATTAGCATTAGTTCTGTAAGAATTGCTGACCCAGGAAAGGGGCAGCCTGTGTTTTGTGCCTACCAACACAGCATGAGTCTGTGTGCATATAGGAATTGTTGTCTGAGATTTAATTTGTGAAGTTGTTGTTCTGTAAGGATTGCAGACCCAGGAAAGGGACAGCCTGTGTTTTGTGCCTACCAACACAGCATGAGTCTGTGTGAATATAGGAATTGTGGCCAGAGATGTATTTTGTGTTGCAGTTGTTTTGTAAAACATGCACTTGCCGGAAAGGGACAGCTTGTTTTCTTCAAATGTGGTGGTTAGCACTCAGCAGAAATCACTTAATCGCAAATGAGAGGCAAAAGCTAAAACATTTGAAACCAACAGGGTAGATTTCCCTTTCAAAATAGCAAAGGCACAGGTAGTTGCCATATGTTCAAAACTGAAAATAACCCTTAGCACACATGCACTGTTACATACATCCCAGCAGTCTTCATGCAGTTTTGGAAGTCTCTTTGCTCATCTGTCTTGCACCAGACAATACACAGTCTCCAGAAACACACTCTTGGCACACACGCAGCAGCTTCTCCCACACTCCCATGTGTAGTACTCAGGTCTGTGTGGTGTTTCAGATAGCACTGTGTAACACAAACACATTCAACGTCAATAAGGCTCATTTCCTTTGCTCTAGTGTAGTCACTCACCCAGAATGCACATGCTCATGGTCTCAAGGAGCTGTTAGGACATGTGCTCTTTTCTGCCTCTGTGATCTACAAGGAAAATGTGTCAGGCTGTAACACTAATTATCACTTGCTCTACCATAGTAGTAAATGTGCTTTGAAATTGCAAATCAAATTCTGTTTTCTGCTTAGAAGCACACTATGAGGCTGTGTGCATATAGGAATTGTGGCCAGAGATGTAATTTGTGTTGCAGTTGTTCTGTAAAACATGCACTTGCAGGAAAGGGACAGCTTGTTTTCTTCAAATGTGGTGGTTAGCACTCAGCAGAAATCACTTAATCGCAAATGAGAGGCAAAAGCTAAAACATTTGAAACCAAAAGTGTAGATTTCTCTTTCTAAATAGCAAAGGCACAGATAGTTGCCATATGTTCAAAACTGAAACTAACCTTTCGCACACATGCACTGTTACATACATCCCAGCAGTCTTCATGCAGTTTTGAAGTCTCTTTGCTCATCTGTCTTGCACCAGACAATACACAGTCTCCAGAAACACACTCTTGGCACACACGCAGCAGCTTCTCCAACACTCTCATGTGTAGTACTCAGCTCTGTGTGATGTTTCAGATAGCATTGTGTAATGCAAACACATTCAACGTCACCAAGGCCTCATTTTCATTGATCTAGTCTAATCACTCACCCTGTAACACATGGTCATGGTCTCAAGGAGCTGTTAGGACATGTGCTGTTTTCTGCCTCTGTAAATGATAAGGAAAATGTGTCAGGCTCTAACAGTAATTTGGTACTATTCAGGAACACTGTTTTGTTTCAAAAAACATAGCATGAGTCTGTGTGTATACAGGAATTGTGGGCAGAGATTTAATTTGTGAAGTTGTTATTCTGAAAGAAATGCAGTCCCAGGAAAGGGGCAGCCTGTGTTATGTGCCTAAAATGACGATATGAGTCTGTGTGCACACAGGAATTGTGGGCAGAGATTTAATTTATGAAGTTGTTGTTCAGTAAGAATTGCAGTCCCAGGAAAGGGGCAGCCTGTGTTATGTTCCTAAAATGATGGCATGAGTCTGTGTGCGCACAGGAATTGTGGGCAGAGATTTAATTTGTGAAGTTGTTGTTCAGTAAGAATTGCAGTCCCAGGAAAGGGGCAGCCTATTGTCTTTACACAAATTATCCCTTAGCACACATGCACTGTTACATACATCCCTGCAGTCTTCATGCAGTTCTGGAAGTCTCCTTGCTCATCTCTCTTGCAGCTGACAATATATAGTCTCCAGAAACACACTCTTGGCACACATGCAGCAGCTTCTCCAACACTCCCATGCGTAGTACTTAGCTCTGTGTGATGTTTCAGAAAGCAGTGTATAACGCAAACACATAAAAACATCATCAAGGCCTCATTTTCTTTGCTCTACTCTAATCACTCACCCAGGTTGCAGATGCTTATGGTATGAAGTAGCTGTTAGGAAATGTGCTCTTTTCTGTCTCTGTAAACTATAAGGAAAATGTGTCAGGCTGTAACAGCAATTATCAGTTGCTCTACCACAGTAGTAAATGTGCATTTAAATAGCCAATCAAATATTGTTTTCTGCCTAGAATCACACCTTGAGGCAGTGTGCACACAGGAATTGTGGGCAGAGATTTAAAGTCTGTTGCAGTTGTTCTGAAAGACTTGCAGTTGCAGAAAAGGGGCAGCTTGTTTTTTTTCAACTGTGGTGGTTAGCACTCTGCACAAATTAGTAAATTACAAATGAGAGGCAAATGGTAAAACTTTTGAAATTAATGAAAAGTTTAGAAAATATTTTAATGAATTATAATTACAAAAAAGATTTTTTTTTAAGTTTCTTGCAGGTATTGCTGAGCAACAGTGTAAAAATAAAAAAATGCCTTTAAGGACAAGAAAGAGGAAAGAAAAGCAACAACAAGTATATCTGGACAAAACTGGGAAAAAAAATAGGAGGAGAAGCATGTGATGGAAAAAAGAAAAACTCTACTGGTAAGAAAACTAACTTTTTCTTTAAAAATATCTTCAAAAAAAAAGAAAATGGCAAAAATAAATGTAAAACAAACAGTGTTTTATGTACAAAGCAACAACAGAGTCAACAGCAAAAAACAAAAGCTAATGTACAATCAGAAGTATGTAAAACTGATTTAACACGAAAATTAGATTTTAAAAACATTCGTCGAAAAATGTTTCAGAGAAGAGTGATGTTAAATTTGCTAAAGAATGTGAAAAAATATAAGAAAAATCAAAATTTATTAAGAACATTTTTTTTATAGAAAATATTGTAAGTAAGGCTTTGGAAATAAAAAGAAAACATTTTATTCTAATTTTGAATAGGATGCGTAGATTAGATAAATTAGTCAATGCAATGAAGTCACAAAGCAAAAGGAAAAGAGAAGTGAAAAAAAGTAACTTTTGTAAAGTGTTCTTGGGAGAATGGAAACACAGTTCAAGTACTGAACCATTTTTTAATGAAGAGAGTTATCTTCAAAGTAATAGTTTGTTGCATGCAGTTGACACCAATGGTAGAGCATATGAAGTTAAGGATGGTTGTGTGATGGAAAAAGAGAAAATGGTCCCAAGAAATGAGGAAGAAGTAATGGCTGCTGAGGCTATGGGGAGACGTCCAAAAGCCCCAGTGTACACTTGGAACTGTAGTAGTATTTGTACTGTGCGTCAGGAATCTATTGATAAATTACGTGACTTTCTAAGAGAATATAGTAAAAAGAGTGTAAAACAGAAGATGAAGGTGCTTCAAACACTAGATCCATGCAGAGTGAGAGAGAATACTGGTTTGCAAGGACATTCTCTGGCTTGTCTATCTAGAAAAGTGTGTAAAAGTGTTTTTCATCATTTTAGGATGCTGGCTGTTCATCATACTGAAATGAGAAAGTTTGTGAGAACATTGTATTTTGCTAAAAGTCCAGCAGTAAAGTTGAATGAGTTGAATAATGCTCTGTTCCGTGGATCTGTATCAGATGTAGTGAAGGTTACTGATGAGATTCAGTTTTGTTACTTTGGTCCAGAACAAGAAAGTGCAGAAAAGGACACAGTTAATGAGGAAAATGAGGAACAGAATGTAGAACTCATTATTACTAAAAATTTTGAGGATGAAATGACAAAATTTACTATCATCTCTATTAAAAGACCAAATATTACTTGTATTTGTTGCCGCAGAAGCCATTATAAAATTCAAACAAGGAATGTTGATCTGTATAAAAAAAGTGAAAATGAAGATATTTACAAGTGGAAGGATTTTACAACATATATATTTCTGGAAAATTGTTTTGAATTGGGTGAAGATCAGCGTATTTGTAAATACTGTTATAAGAAGTTAGAAGAAAATAGAATGCCGACCAGAGCTGTACATAATAATTTAGAATTGGATGCTATTCCTGCCGAACTTTCTGATTTAAATACATATGAGTCTATACTCATTCAATGTGTTCATCCGTTCCAGACCATAGTACGTATGGAGCCCAAAACTGGTAAATTACCTCCTTCAGATTTACTGAGAGGTTTAAAAGGAAGAGTGGTGTATTTGCCCTTGGATTTGAAAAAAAATATGGAAACTATTGATGCAGATACTTTGGAAACTGAACCATTAGTTATTCTGGTTAATGGTGTACCTACAAAGAATAAGAAGATTTGGCAGGAGCTGGTAGATGTACGGAAAGTACAAAGAGCAAATTTATATTTGAAAAGGAATAATAAATGGTATGAATGAATTTATATAGATGAAGATGAAGAAGATTTACAAGAAGACACAGAAACACCAACTGGACAAATTGAAAAAGTGGACAAGTCAAAGGAAGAAGAAATTTATGAACATTTTAGCATACATCCTCTTCATTCAAAAGAAGTTATGGGAGACACTATTGATCTGTTTCAGATGAAGAAAGTAAAAGGAACTCCCGTGAGTGTATGAGAGAAGAGCTTGGAAGCTCGATGTTTTCCTCAGCTGTTTCCTACAGGAAAAGGTGGACGATACGATGAACGCCCAGAACAGATTCCAGCTTCTGAGTATCGGACTACAAGACTATATGCTGAAGATTCAAGATTTCGTCAAAGTATTCCTTATTTGTTTAATCTTTTATTTGAAAGCGACTTGTCTGCATTATCTTATGCAGTAAATCACATTTTAAAAAGTGGAGTACATCTACATAATGTGTCTGCTAAGGATTTTATGGAGAAAGTGCAGCACCGAGATGATCATTTGGAAACACTACTGATCAATCTGATGGCTTGTCAGCGTGGGACAAATGAATATTGGTACCGACGCCATGGTGAATTAAAATGCATGTTACGGAATTTAGGAACTCCTACATGGTTTGTAACCCTAAGCTGTGCCGAGAACGCTTGGGATGATTTATTGGATTTTCTACGAGAGGCAAATTCAAACATTAAAAACATTGAATACAAGACAGCAGGAGAACTGTGCTCATTGGATCCGGTTAATGTTTGCAGATATTTCAATCATAGATTTGAGGCTATGATGTCCTTCATCTGCAATAAAAAAATCCACCTCTTGGAGAAGTAGTGGATTTCTTTTGGAGAAAAGAGTACCAGGCAAGAGGTGCTCCTTATATTCATATGCTGTTGTGGATCAAGGATGCCCCAAAATTTGGAACAGATGCTGATGAAGCAGTGTTATCTTTCATTGAAGAATATGCAACATGTGCTATACCTAATAGCACAGAAGAGAAAAAGTTAAAAGAACAAGTTTTACGTTTCCAAAGTCATCGGTGTGGAAAATACTGTCGACGGATGTACAAGACCAAAGATAAATTCTACACAAAGTGTCGATTTGGATTTCCTAGACCTGTTCTTTCAAAAGGAAGAGTCAACAGTTTTATGACAGCTGTGCGACATACTATAACCAGAAAATCTCCCAAAAATACATACAACCTAAGAAGAAAAGAAGAGTCAAAATTTATAAATGACTTCAACCCAGTCATTTTATCCATGTGGAATGCTAACATGGATATTCAGTATGTGGCAGACAATTCTATTGCTGTTGCTCGGTATGTCACATCTTACATCACTAAATCTGAGAAAACAGAATTGAAGGAAATGTGGGAAGAGATTTCTCACGAGAAGACTGTCAGTAAGAAGCTGTACAGTTTCAGTTTAAAGATGTTATCGCATCGAGAAATTGGATCCTACGAATGCTCAGATAGGTTATCATCTGCAAGTCTTTACTCGAAATCCAGAAGAATAATTTGGGTAAGCTTAGGCCTTGCAGGAATGAGAAATCGGGTACTGAAATCTGTTGGAGAAATTGAATATTTGGCCGAGAATGACCCAGAAAGTACAGATATTTTGAAAAAAAACATGTTGGACACATATTACCCAAAAAGAAGTCATCATCTTGAGAACATGTGTCTCTATGAAGTGCTGCAGAACTACATTTTTTCACGGAAAGCCACAGAAGACATCAACAATGGAAAATATAAAGTCATTGGTGAGGAAGGATGTTTGGTGAAGCAAACAAAAGGAAGTTTGATAAATCACAGGAAGCTGAGTTGCGACACTACTGACAAAAAGGAATTTTACTACTTGGCTCTTTTACAGCTGTTTAAACCATGGCGTTCAGAGGACGAACTACTGGGAGAATTTCAAAGCTATGAAGATTCTTTTAATGCAAGCAAAGATAGCATAGAATGCAGTACTTTCACAACTTATGTCCAAATGTTAAATGAAGAAAATGAACAGGAAGCAAAAATTGCAGCTGAAGTAGCTAGAGACAGTTCTCAAGACAGCCAAAGTTCAGGAACACTTAGTCAAGATCCCCTAGGACAACCAATCATAGAAAATGAAGCTGCAGTAGCCATGACTAAAGTAGAAACAGCTATGAATAAAGCACAGGAAGATTCAATCGACTTACTAAATCTGGAACAACAACTGAATGAAGAACAAAAACAAATTTATGAAGAAGTCACCAAAAAAATTGATCATGGATTACTACATGAAAAAAAACAGTGCTCATACACATCATTTGAACCAATCAGGATGTATGTGAGTGGACAAGCTGGAACTGGTAAAAGTTTCTTAATAAAAGTCATCAGAAGCTACCTACAGCAAAAAACAGCTTCAAATTTGTCTTGTGTGGTAACTGCTCCGACTGGGTTTGCAGCCTATAACATAAAAGGAATTACCTTACATCGCTTGCTAATGTTACCAATGGAGCATGAGAACAAAATAGAATACCACAAGCTAACTGGAGAAGCATGCTTCGAAGTTTCAAGAGTGTTGAAGAAGATGGAAGTTCTCATTATTGATGAGGTGAGCATGGTTTCAAACTTAATGCTTGCCTTTGTGCATTTAAGAATGCAACAAATTCTTAAGAGAGACTATGACGTGTTATTTGGAGGTAAACACGTCATAGTTTTTGGAGATCTTTTACAGCTCACTCCAGTTAAAGGACAACCAGTGTTTAATACTGTGACACATGAAGACACGAAGAAGTCATTAGGAAGCATTGGTAATGCGAATATTTGGTCGTTCTTTGAGTACAAAGAACTCACTACCAATATGAGACAAGCAAACGACGAAGATTATGCAAGTATTCTGAAAGATATCAAAATTGGACTACTCACAGAAGTTGGCAAAAAAGCATTACAGAGTAGGATGCTACATAATTTATTTCCAAATGAAGAAATAGTTGCAGAAAAAATATACAAGAACATTGCTGAAAAAAATACTGTAATCTGATTAATGCCAACACTACGTGAGTGCTCAATATTCAATGAGGAACTTTTGAAATTGGAAAAGGAAGAGATTAAGAAAATGGAAGCAGAGGACAAAATTCAGCATGAAATAATTACTTTTACATTAACAGGCAAACTGAAAAATAAATTGGATTCACTAGAGAAGAACATTTCCAAAACAGCTGGATTAGAAAAAAATCTATATGTTTGCATGAATTGTCGAGTGATTTTAAGGAGAAATTTGGATGTAGAAAAAGGTTTAGTGAATGGAGCTATGGGAAGAGTTGTGGGTTTTATCAATTATCAGAAAAAAGAAGGAATTGAATGTTTAAAAATAAAATTTTTATTTTATTTTTATCAGATAGAAGAAGTTAAAGACATTTGTCGTTGTTCAGTTCGTTTCATGCTTGTGAAAGACTTATATGTGCGTAGAAAGCAGTTTCCATTTTCTCTAGCATATGCTGTAACTATTCCCAAGTCTCAAGGATTATGTTTATGTTTATGTTTGTGCAATTTTTAAAGCGCGCAAATACCCAGGGGTGTCTGGGCGCTCAAGAAACGGAAATCGTGCTACAGCAAATAAATCAAGGTGAAAAAAGCCAAGTTTTCACTTTCTTCCTAAAACTCAAGAGGGTAGGAGCAGTTTTGATATGAGTAGGCAGTGTGTTCCAGAGTTTAGCTGTGGAGACCGTAAAGCACCTGTCACCCCAGTTAACCTTCCTGGTTCGCGAAACTTTGAGTAAGTGAGTGGAGGAGGAGCGGAGTGTTCTAGAATGTTCAAGAGGGCGAAAAGCTCTTCTGAGGAACTGTGGACCCACGTTGTTAAGTGCTTTATACGCAATACATAATGCCTTGAACTTTGTCCGGCTTCTGACTGGGAGCCAGTGTAAATGCCTAATATAAGGTGTAAGAGATTTAAACTTGGGAATTTCCAGTAAAATTCGGGCTGAAGCATTTTGAACTAGCTGTAGTCTGTTTAAGACCTTTTCCTGGGCATTCATAAGAAGGGCATTGCAATAATCCGTTTTTGAAAAAACCAAAGTACTGATTAAAGTTTTGCCGGCTGAAGGGGGAAGGTATGGCAGTAATTTTTTGATCTTTTTCAGAATGAAAAAGGATGAGGAGACCACAGAGTTGACATGGTGGACAAAAGTCAATTTATCGTCAAAAAGAACTCCAAGGTTGCGAACCTTAGTTACTGGTTGAGGAGGCGCTCCCATCTCATCCATTGACTGTAGATAGTGCTTTTGTAAACATTGGTTCTACTTTGTTCAAAGAAGGTATGGCGTATGGCATATGTCACGAGTAAAAACATTATCTGGTTTATTTATGATAGACTTTGATGACTCAAAAGTTAGTGCTGATACAAACTATGTAAAGGAGTATAATAGATTAAGAAGAACCTATGCTCCTCATTTAGGACAGTATCCTGTGATTGAAAAACATGTTGTTTCTCGGAAAAGGAGATTTGAAAATATCTGTAATGTGGATGAACAGAACAAAAAAAAAAGGACAGTGATGTGATAGCAAGGAAAAAGGACAGTGTTGAAGAGGTTGTTGGTTGCCATTTTGAAAATAGCTCTGGTGTCAACTGCTATGCAAATGTAGTGCTGAATGTTGTATTTTATCTTGAAAAGTTGCTAGAACAGATAATAGTAAATCATGGAAAAAGATTGTGTTCTCTGCTGAGTCTCCTTTTTGAGAAGCTGAGTACTGATAAAACTGAAATAGAAAGTGCTACTGATGTTAGAAATCTTTTAGATGTATGTTGTGGTTCTACACAGTTTAAAGAAAATGTCCAGCAAGATGCACAGGAATTCTTAATATATATTTTGAGTGTACTTGAAGATGAAGGAGTAGAAGTAGAAAACTTATTTGGTGTCTCTTACAAATGGGAACATTGCTGTGAAAACTGTATGAACACATGTAGTAGTAATGTTGATTCAGAAAGGTTCATATTTTTACCATTACCACAAAGTAAATCAGTGACTTTTAGTAAATCAGTTAAAGATGCCAATCACAACATGGAATGTTCTGAATGTAAATCTGACATGTTTTCAACGTTATTTTTACAGAAATATGGTCAGTATGTAATTTTAATGATGCAACGTTGTAGAGCTGATGGTTCAAAATTGGATACTTTAATAAAGAAGTTTACAGGACAACAATTATAAATTTCTGGAAAAACTTTTGTTACAGTTGCAATAATTTTTCATGAAGGACCTACTGTAACTTCTGGACATTACACAGTTTATCTTAAATGTGAAAAAGGCTGGACACTGTGTAATGATTCCCAATTGATTTTCAAGCAACGTTTGCCTTATGATTTACCCAATTCTTACTTAATTTTTCTGAAACCTAAATTTTTAAAAATAAAAACTGCATCTGAAGAAAGCATTTTTTGTAATTTTAAAGGATTATAATTGAAGATATCACTTAAAAAGAATTTTGAAATTACTATTTGGCCTAAAGGAAAAGTAATAAAAACAATTGTGGACTCCTTTGACAGAAATTATTTTGGCATGTGTGCTTTTGCGACAAGGTTTAAAGACGGTTTATCTAGAAAAATTTTATTCATCTAAAAAAGTACTTGTAATATATATGTAATATTTCTAACAAGATATATTTTAGTGAGGTTAGTTTTTGGGCTTTTTTTAAACAATCTTTTAGATTGTTTTTTTTTTGCCCGCTGTTAAATGATGAATACAATTGTTTTCACTATTTTAAGTGAAAATTAAAAAATTCTGAAAACAGCAAAAAAAAAGGGCAAAAAATTGCTTTGTAAAATATGTAAAAACATGTAATGCTTTTTGTAATTTATGATTGAATATTAATACTTTTTTTCTTGTTTTGCAGAACTAGAAAAATAAAAAAAGAAATTCTGTTTCCTTGCAAAATACAAAAAAATTATTTTTTACAAATAATTAAAAAAAAAAAAAAAAATAAGTGAAAAATATTTGTATTTCTCAATCCTCCCTTTTCATGCTTCCATTTCTTCACCTCTTTTTGTACATTAAATTTAAAAAAAAAAAAACACATTTTTAAAAACATCCTTGTGTGTGCGCAGGGTGCGCGCACCCCAAAAACAAAAAAAACAAAAAAAATCCCCCAAAAAATTTTGGGGGTTTAGTTTTTAAGTGGCTCTTAAAAGAGCCCTTGAGTTAATGGAGGGAAACAGGAAGAGAAAAACGAAAAAAAAGAAAAAACATCTATGGCCTACTGCGCATCAAATTTTCTCTGAATGAGATCAAGACTGGTCTCACACACAGAAATAAGTCGACCGCAATCAGTGCAGCGTGTGGACAACCTCGCAAAACAAGGTGGTCCAAAAAGAGGTGTGGAAGAAGGCAAAGGCACCACTGCAGAAGAAGTGCTCGCCTGAGCTGCTGAAGATGTGCTCGGCCGAGCTGCTGCAGATGTCGTCGGTTGAGCAGGTGGAGGGTTTGCTCCAGAAGCTCGACGAAAAGTCACTGGATGCATTTTGTCAACATGCCTCAACATAGTGTGAATGCTAAAAGAATACTTCTTGTTAGGATTCCCACGTGACAAGACTTTTTGACAAAGTACACAAGTAACTTTAGGTGCATTTACCTTTTTTTGTCCCTCTGGAAAAGTGAAAAACTGCCATATAAAGCTGTCTTTCTGCTTCCTGTTCCTCTGCCTCTCAAGAGTGTCCTGGTCACTGTCTGAAGATGGTTGCTGTTCAGCCATTTTATCTCAACAACAGAATAGCTCCTTCTCCAAAGGAATCAGAACTAATAATGAGGGGAGTAGGTGTGGTTTGGGAAGAATCTGGAACTGAAAGTACTTCAAACCAATCAAAAGTGATGATTCATGATCACATGACTTGCCATGAGGGGATTGGGTGTGGTGTTGAAACAATGAGAAACTGAAAGTAATGATAACCAATTAGAAGTGTTGTTTTATTAAACATATAACCCGAGGTGCGCGCACTGCGCAAGCTCCGAGCGCGCACCTTGTGATTACGCATGCGCGAACGCGTAGGACCGCATGTGCATACGTCATATGCGCGTACGTAACGTGCATACGTTGAACACGCGTATACGCGAACGTTAATGCGCGTAATTTAAGCGTATGCGGAAGCGAACCGCGTGGCGCGCGTACGACGCACGCACGCATGCGTACGTACGTACACATACGTACTGGGTGCGCGCTCCCAGCGCGCACTATAACGTATGTATGCGTACGTAAATAACGTACGGCGGTATTCATAAAAAACTTACGAAAACGTACTAGGTGCGCGCTCAGAGCGCGCACCCCAAGAATTTATATTAAAAAAAAAAGTGGAGAAAAATTAATTGCAATAAAATAAACTGTTCAACTTTATCCTAATTGAAAGTTAAAAAAAAGAGCAAAAACAAATAAAAGGATACAGATAATATATAAATGAATACATAGGAATTTTATTTTAATTAAAAAAAATATATATTTAATTTAATAATTCAAAAATTAGCATTTAAAAAACCGTACAAATTCACTGAAAAAACCAAAGGTTTCACACACGTTATAGTTAGGAATTAGCATTTAAAAAACCTTGCAAATTCACTGAAAAAACCATAGGTTTCACACACGTTATAGTTAGCTGGACATTTCTCTCATACAAAACCAATGAAATTCCCCCGTTATAGTTAGTTCAGCTAACTATAACTCGCGCGCCCGCAATGCACTGCTGATGACGTCACATATTACATCACTCATGACATGGTCAGTGACATCACTCATGACATCACTGATGACATCACTCATGACATCACTGATGACATCATCCTTGTGATAGAGTGGCAGACCTCCTCTTACCCTAATATAACCTTTGATACACACATTCAAAAATAGAGACTAAAATTTTCAAAACAATGGACATACCAATACCAGTTACAACAACCTCTTCAGTAATTCTAAGATCCACATACACATCCACTCATTCACCAACAGTCCTGCACAGTCACTCATACATGTACTCACTCATCATATGTACTCATACACCTATACATCCTGTTACACAATGCCACTCATCCAAAGAGTTACTCACACACATAGTCACTCATGCTAATAAAGAATCAAACATACATTTACTTGCATATACAGTTATACACACACCACCACACTTACTTCTACGGAAACTTACACATACTTAGTCTTTTAAACAATCACTTATAGAAACACATACTTATTCATACAGGAACTCTTTCAATCTCTCACTCTCACATATACTCACTTATATACACCAATAGTCACATATACTAGTTTAAAACATATGTAGTTACTCATAAAGACACTATTGAGACAGTCATTCACTCACTAACACACCCATACACACACTCATCCACCCATACAGTCCTGCACACATGCTGTCTTCAACACATACAAAGAGTGAGTCACTCATTCATGCACCTATGCACTACGTAATACCCCCCACCGAACCATGCAGACACTCAGACTGATACTCAAAAAACCAACTAATAACCTATATAAACACCCGTGTAGCTACTCACCAACCCATGCAGCCACGTATACACAAAGTGAGAGACTGATACAGATATTTACATATTTAAACATTACTCACTAGGCTATGTATTCACTATGATACACTTAATCAGTCAGTTACACAATCAATTTTTCAAAAACAAATCATCCATTTAGACACTTATATACCCATTTATTCTTCCATCGACCTTGAGATATACATATATAAAACATATTTAATTTTCAGAAAAACAGACATTCACTGGTTGATGTCATCAGTGATGTCATCAGTGATGTCATTTGAGATGTCATCAGTGATGTCATGAGTGATGTCACTGACCATGTCATGAGTGATGTACTATGTGACGTCATCAGCAGTGCATTGCGGTCGCACGAGTTATAGTTAGCTGAACTAACTATAACAGGGGAATTTCATTGGTTTTGTATGAGAGAAATGTCCAGCTAACTATAACGTGTGTGAAACCTATGGTTTTTTCAGTAAATCTATATATATATATTCACTGAAAAAACCATAGGTTTCAGGGGTGTTATAGTTAGCTGGACTTTTCACTTGTACAAAACCATTGAAATTCCCCCGTTATAGTTAGTTCAGCTAACTATAACTCGCGCGCCCGCAATGCACTGCTGATGACGTCACATAGTGCATCACTCATGACATGGTCAGTGACATTACTCATGACATCACTGATGACATCTCAAATGACATCACTGATGACATCACTGACATCACTGACATAACCAGTCCTAGAGCCAGTGCTATGTTAAAAGACACTTAGAATACAGTGAAAACACCTACATACACTAGGGAACATTATGCGTTGGGGTCCCCCTGTGATTAGCATGACCTCCTATGAAAGCTCCTAGTATATAATAGGGCAGGGGGATTAAAACTACCTCTTAAAACAGGCCACAGGGCGTTTTTGCACACGTTAACTCAGGCCCTGTCCCCTCCCTTCACCACTGTGTAAACATGGCCTGTGTCCGTTTTTAGTTGGGAGATTAAGTTCATTTGAATCCTGAGGGTCCCTAGGGTCCAACTAGCCCACTAGGTACCTCCAGTAAGTGCCACAGAGCTGCATTGCAGAGAGGTGTAAAAAGTGGCACAGCCTGGACCACCTCTCTGCAATGCAGCTCAGTGGCGCTTACTGGAAGCACTTGGTGGGCTAGTTAGCCCCCAGGGGCCCTCAGTATTGAAGGGAAATGATATCCCCAATTTAAAACGTGCCATAATGCGTGTTTGCACACGCCACCTCAGGCCCCGTCCCCTCCCTTCACCACTGTGTAAACGTGCCCTGTGGCTGTTCTAAGTTGAGAGATTAAGTCCCCTTGAATCCTAAGGGTCCATAGGGTCAAACTAGACCACTAGGTACCTCCAGTAAGCACCACAGAGCTGCGTTGCAGAGAGGTGTAAAAAGGGGCTTGGCCTCAGAACGCCTGTCTGTAGCGCAGCTCCATGGCGCATACTGGAGATGCCTGTTGGGCTAGTTGGCCCTCAGGGACCCTCAGTATTGGAGAGGAATTAATTCCCCAACTTACAACTCGCCAGGGGGCGCGTTTGCAGAGTGCTGCAAGGAGGGGGAGTGGCCTCCGGCACGATGCCAGTTTATTTATTTTAATTTTTTAAGAAGGGGGCTGTGTGGTTCCCCTTCTTATTCTAATTTATTGGCCCTGGTGACCCCATCCCCCAGGGCCTGTCTCCTAATTATATTTTTTTGACCCCAATCCCCAGGGCCGGCCACTGTTTTTTATTATTTTAAAAAAATATATATTTATAGACACACCTAGGACATGCTGGACAAACCGTACGTACCTATCACCATGACGATTTGAGGGATATTCATTAAAAGGCGACTATGCATACAATGAATCCACGTGGAATGTATTTACACCACTAGTGAAGCTCTGACATGTCTGCTGCCCTACCGTGCCTAATCCCGGTAGACACCCTTGTCGTTTATTTATACAAACATGGGTAGCTATTGATGGGCACATTTAATACACATGCACACCAAGCCATTCAAAGGGGATTCGACAAAAATTCGACCAAATCTATGTAAGAAACCCCCCTCACGGTTAATAAAACACACATCCACTGCCGGATGTGTAATACTTTTTATTTTACTCTCTGGAAAGGGGACGAACATCACTTGAGAGTCACAGCGCGCTCCTGGCAGAGCCCAATGCTGTGTTACACCCACCATTGCCTGCCGAGTACCACACACCTCTGTGTTGTATTCCACCAGCTTGTGCATATGCTATGACACTCTCTAGCCCATGTGCACTGTAACACCACCCCGTGAATATGTCATGCCACACTTGTCCTCGCACGGGTTATATTGCCCCATCTAACGTGCCTTCCTCGATGCCTATGTTATAACGCACAGTGCTATGCCATACATATTACAATCTGGGATCCATATCTTTGTCACAGTGCATATGCAACGTTACACTCCCCAGCACATATTTTATACTACAACTTTAGAGACTAGTTAGGTTACACAACACTGCCCTGTGCATATTACACTCCAAGGCGCACATCGCATAGCACGCGCTAGTGCCTGTGCTATCTCGCGCATCTGCAATGAATCTGTCATTGCGCACAATGTATTGCATATTATATTTCACGCCCGGTTCATCTTATATCACACTTTTTGGTGCATAGTTTATACCATACACTATATCTAGTTTTCATTTTCAATCGTGCTCTCAGGACTATGTTCTATATAACACTGTGTTCACCTACCCTTTTCACGGGCATTACATTTTGCGATAGGGGGTGGAGGGTCAGGGGGTGTTTCTGCCAAGTGAGCCCGGAGTCACAGTCACAAACGTCCTCTTCTTCCTGAATAAAAGTGAGATTATGCTGCATACTTGTTCATATTTTAAGTAGTTCGCACAGGCACACATTTTAAAAACAATAAAGTTCCTAATACGCGCCTTCTCTGAACAGTTAGCTTGCTACCCCATCCCCCTCCTCCCTATCCTCTGGTTTGTTTGCCCTGCCCTCCTTTCCACTGCCCTCCATAGTCTGTTGTGCTGCCACGGCCCTTCCTGCCTGCTCAGTGTGGTTATATTGTTGCCTTTGCACCCTCCTACCTGCCTTCAATTTTCAGAGTCCGTGCCCCTGGCCTCTGCATCTCAACAGTATCATAATGAACAACTAGATTGCTAACATTCTATATTTATTACAAATGTGTGGAACGCCTGACGTCATCTTGATGTAATCAAAACTGTAATACCTAGAGCATTTCCTTTAGAAATTACATATAGGAGAGGGTCTTATTGGCATCAAAATTATGGTTAGTGCTCTAAAAGACTAAAATAAGGACATATTTTCTGAGTTTTCAAATAGCGACAAAGCATTTTAAATTATTTGTTATCTTTATGTTTTTTTATCCAGTTGACCACTTGATTAAATGTTGCACTTAGGGGAGAGGATGTGGTGTTACTTCCAGAACTGCAGACTTTGCAACTGGGAAACCAGGTTGGAGTTTCTGCTTCAGCTCGACATACTGTGATTCTGGGCAAATCACTTAGTCTCCCCATGTCTACAACCAAAATGAATTTGTTCTTGTGTGATGTAACCAATGCTCATGTAAAGCACTCCAATACCTGACAAGTCTGCACTATATAACACTGCAAAAACACAAAATAATAAGTGTTTTGTACACTTCTGTCATTGGGCTATATTTGGGCTACATCTGGGTGATTTTGGGCTACATTTGGGCTCTTTTGTCTCCGGTGTCCATCTTGGGAGACTTATTTGTTATGAAGTTTCCTGATTTCCTCATGTACTGCAGTCTCCTCAGTAGGAAATACTTTCAGTTTTTTACTTTGATTCCATGAAGAAGGCATTCAGATGTGTCATACATTTGCCATAAATTCAGAATGTTAGCACTCTTTTTGCTCATTAGATCACTGTAGTAAAGCTACTGCTCACCAGGGAAAACTGCTGCTGGTATTGAAAGTGCATGTCAGAATTTTTTAATGAAATAAAAGAGGATTTCAGAAGTCAAAATGTGCCCTAGTTTTTCTTTCTGCAGCACTAATCATACTTGTTATGGAAAAATGAACCCCCTCATTTTGTTCCTTTTTAAATTAAATGTTTTAAGAGTTACCACTTTAATCCAAGCAAGATGGCCTCAGGTGTGCCATACGTTTATCATAAGTAGGACTGTTAGCGCTCTAGTTGTCCTTTGGAACACTCTGGGAAGCTGCAGTAGAACACAAAGGAATCATCTGACAGTCTCTGCCCTTGTTGGATACACATGTTTTACTGAGAATGTCAGACTTCATTCTCACATGACTGAGAAAGATAATGTGAATTTACAGAAAATAAGCTCTCAGTTTAGCTTATAGATCACCTTCCAAACCTCTGTGGGAAAAGCATGAGAAAATATCTTTCTCTCAATCATGATATCCCAGCAGAAGGCTTTTTCACATGGTGAAATCACCTTAGAACATACCACAATTCCTAAAATGAGTATGGTACCATCAACAAATGATTTATAATGTAACTAAAGTCTTAAAACCTTCTATTAACTGCAATGCTTTTTAATGAGGTGGTATTGCTGCAGATCAGAGCATATAAATTCTCCCTACTTCCACGGACAGAGTAATTCCACAGTCATACGCACATACACTCATCATACGCTAGGGCCCATCACACTAACATCCATAACTATTACTCTATCCACACTGAAGATACAAGAGAAAACCTAAACCAATCTGCATCTAATGCGAGGTCAATGCGACCTTAAAGATATGTCTTGAGTCATGATTTTAAACACAGGAAATACATTCGGAACTCAATAAATGACAAAGAAGTAACCACCCGACACTGTGATTCAAACAAAAGGATTGTTTATCTAAATTAGTTCAAATGAAAGTCAATCAATAGCAAAATCATTATTCTCATAGTTACCTATTCTAGCTAAATGGGTCAGGACAGGTCTCTCAGTAAAGTCTCCCGAGTCGCCGTCCTCTCAATCAGTGTCGATCCTCTCCAGCATAGGTTCGGGAAGAAGTGGCCTTAGACCCTCTCTAGTCTAACAATATTTATAGCGAAACTTACAAATTAAAAGTAACACACAAACTCTAAACGTCCGTTGAGCCGCTGAGCAGAGCGAGCAGGAAAGGATGTTGACTTGCAACATTTAGAAAATCTCTGCTCCCAAAAATCACAAAAATAAAAACACGGAAGAAGGAAGGTCAAGCTAGAAAATGTTACATCCATGAATGCTTTTCCTCGGAACCATAGTGAAGCCACCGCAAGTTTATCAGAGTTCATTGTGGCTTTATTCTTCTCCAAGGGCAATTGGCAGCGAGCCTGGAGCTGCTGTCCTCACGGACACTTTTAATACAGACAGAGGCCGAAATCAGGTGGTTTCTAACCATGTTAAGCGAGGCCTCTCGTCACATTTCAATCACTCGAGTGCAGGCTGTAAATATCGGCCATCTTGGATTAGGCCAAAACAGACCATCTTAATTAAAAGAAACACAAAACAACGTTACCACATCGTAATGATTATACAGTGTTATCCCCACTACTACCCTTATGTGTATGTAATTACCTAGCCATCTGCGACAAAAAGAAGCATTAAAGCACGTTATTTTATAAGCGCAAACACGAAACAAATAGCACTTTAGCCACACATATTTAATTAATTTGCACACTAACTTAGTTCACGTATTAATTAGGCAACATAAATGCATTCCCACGTATAATTCTCTCATTAGTAATGTTGATTTATCAAGAACTTCAACAAAATTAGTAATTAATAATTAATTATCAGTAATTTTAATCATGACATAACTGGAGTTTAAATCTCAATAAATTTTCAATAGAAAACTCTGCTCCAGCAATCCCCCCTTTGGTGATATATTATCACCACAAAAACCAACCCCCCAAAAAAATTAGTCCCATTTCTTAGGAGAAATTTAAATGTCTTTTCGTTTACAAACAACATAAACATGTTACACACCAGTCTCTCTTTCATCATCCCTTTTCGACTCCAAATAAACACTTTCCCTCAATTCCTCTAATTCTATTTCTTGTGGGTCTCTCCTTGACCTCTTTTGTTTCTTTTCAGTATTTCCTCTAATTATTCTCTTTTTCCCTCCCGTGTTTTTACAACACAAACACACCAATCTTAGTATCAACAAAGCAACAATTACGCACATCAAAGGAAATAATATTTTACCAACAATGGTACTACCTATCTTAGCAATAAAACTCTTAACAGCAACTATCTTATTAGCTATTTTAGTCCAGATACTCTCAGCTTCCAGTGGTACTAATTCTTCATGCAAATCAGTAATATTTTTGATATAGACCTTTAGATCTTTGCTTACATCAGGAATGTAAGTGCAACAATGTTGAACTTTCAGCATTCCGCAAACTCCACCCTCTTTGGCCAATAGAATATCAAGGGCAAGTCGATTTTGCATAGACATGGCACGTACGGCAATCATCTCCGCATTTACCAAAAGAAACCCTCCAGTGGTACTTGTCGATAAACGATCCACCACTGTTGACAGTTTCTGAATTCCATATGCATTTAAAGAAATTCCCACTGCTGGAATTAAAGCTCCAAAGATATCACCTACAATTTCTGACCAAGTTTCTCTCTTAAAACGTGTTAGTAGATTAATGTGTCCTACATCTTCTATCTTATCTATATGATAAATCATCGGAAAGACCAGGCCAACATAACACGTGCCATACCAATGGTCAGGCAACCTGTAATAAGCCCTATTCCCACAAATATAATACACTCCCGGGAAAACTGGATCTTCTCCACCTTTAAAACCCCATCCTGTTGCAATAAAGTATGTATCATGACACTCACTAGTCCCAACAAAATAATTATCATATTGGGATTTCCTCCTGGTAATGCATAGCTTACCCTTTTGTGGTGCATCTAAAGCCAAAGTTGGACTGGCCCCATTCCTCAATTCCTTTCCCATCTCAATATCCCATATTGTCTCACTCACTTCATATTTCCCTGCCTTTTCATGCATGCTCACTCTTCTTTCCTCTACCATGTCTAGGAAAGCCTTTTCTTCTTCTTTCAAACTGCAAGTTAAATTGTTTCTAAAAATGTAATCTAATGTTAATTCTTCTGTCTCAATAAATTCTCACCAAAAATGTTAGCTTCTTTAGCTGGATTCAGCTTTCTATTCATAGGCAATTGTCCAAAAATGTTATCTTTGTTAGACATTTCATAATCTATTTTCCCTAACAAATAAAAAACACTACTCAACACACTACATGAAATCCCATACGTAGCTGGTAGATGGTGATAAGTAACACCTTCTGAAACGGATGCAGGCAATTGCATACAAACGTAGCAATCCCTAACTTCCATTGTCTTTACGTATTCGTACAATAACTTTGAAAAAACATTGCTAGAAAAATCATTAATTGACCTATCTTTATGTATGTAAACGTTACTACTTCTAGTTGGAACTACCTTTTGTGATTCTTCTCTATATTAGTCACATTTTCAGTATGTATTCCAAAAGTGTCTATTGTAACCCTAAAAGTAACTAGTAAAGCTAGTACACCCCATAACAGCATTAATAATCCAGTACAGCAGCAGCACATTCTACACCATCTTTTCAAGAAGGCACATCTACTTTGATTATTTTCTGTGTTAGCCATTTTACTACTTTGGCAGTGTCTTTTGACTTAGCCTCTACTACTCCACTACTGAATTTAGAACTCTAGATTATTTCAAACAGCTAATTTCAGATTTTCTTCTTTTCACGCTTCTCCAAGTGACTCCTTCAGTTCACTAAATTTGGATTTTCATCACTTTTCACTTCTTCTTCAGCAACATCAAATTGTATCAGATCTACAACATCCTGAGCATCCGACTCTTCTCCAATGTCAGTCAAGATAACTTTCAGGATTCCAACAGTTTTCTCCTCCTCAACCACTTCTCGTACGGTCCTCTCTGGATTTCCTTGACTTTCTGCCTCTTCACCTTCAGAGAGTGCCACGTACGTCCATTCCGGTGACCTATACTTCTGGTTAGGTTTTCTGATTCTCTTGATTTCCTCTGGTTCTTTTGAGACCTTTTGTTTATCACCCTTTGCTTGATTCTGACTGGACACCTCGTTCACCTGTTCAGCTTTCGATGAATTTGCTCGTGTCAGTCTGTACCTTAGCCTCTTTATCCTGTTAGGCCAAAGATCTCCTCTTACAACCCTTTTTGGTCTCACTTCTTTATTATTTCTTTCTCCGATCCAAGTTCTCTTTCTCAGAACTCGACCCTCTGATTTCTCATTCTCACTCTCATCTGATTCTGTTTCATTTGCCTCTGGTCCATGAACAATTTTCTTTTGCTCCACAGTCTTTTCCTCCACCGATTGAGATTTCCCTATTTCTGTCCCTCCTCGGGTCTCCGACACGCAATCTTCTTGCTGTCTACTTGTCCCTTCACCTAGCTTATCAGGAATGTTCCCTACACCTCCTCGAGGGTCTTCCCCAATCTGTCCCTCTCTATCTTCTTCTGACCCTGCTTCTTCAGGAGTAATCTCAGGTGGATCTTCAACCTCCTCATCTGATTCAGGTGTAGTCTCTGTGGATTTGTTCTTTTCTCTCCTTACTTCTCCACTGCTTGTTGGAACTTCAGGCACTCTTACAGAATCCGATCTCTCCTCTGAGACCCTCAATGTTTCCCTTGAAGTATCTCTCGGAAAGAAAAAAGAATCTCCTGACTCTCTTTCTCCTTCCCCCCTTTCAGGATTCTTTTTTCTTCTCACTGGTTCAGTCTCTGCATCATCACTGGAATCTGACTCTTCAAAATACTCCTTCCCAGTCCCATCCTTTGGATTTGGAACTCTCAGGGTATGACTTGCATGAACCCAGTTCTTCACACCAGCACACTTCACTGCAGTTGTCGTAGTCAGAATAACTTGTCTTGGCCTTCCCCACCTTGGAACCAAGCAATTTCTTCTTCTGTGCACCTTTATCCTCACCCAGTCCCCTGGACTCAGATCATGGGCTTGCTTCTTTTCAAGTGTTGTAGCGTCTTCTCCAACCTGGTGAAACACAGAATGAACTGCGTCACCAGCCAGGCCTTTACAGTAATCCAAAATCATGTCATCAGTTATTGTCATCAACTTGTTGACAGGCACGAAAGCATGCCTCATTGCACGTCCCATCAATATTTCATGTGGACTCAACCCTGTTGTTCTATCTGGAGTAGACCTAAAAGTCATTAGCACTAGAGGCAAGACATCAGGCCATTTCATTCCAGTGGCTAAACACATCTTACCAATTCTGTTTTTGATTGTGCCATTCATCTGTTCAACAACACCAGAATCCTCTGGTCTGTATGCACAATGTAGCTTCTGCTGTATGCTCAATGCTTCACAAATTAAACCCATGAGCTCATTGTAGAAGTGTCCACCTCTGTCAGACTCAATTGTCACTGGGAACCCGTACCTAGGAATCAACTCTCTTAACAGTAATTTTGCCACTGTTATTCCATCATTTCTCCTAGTCGGATAGGCCTCCACCCATCTTGAGAACAAACAGACTACCACTAGAACATACCTCAATTTATTCACTTGGGGCATTTCAATGAAATCTATTTGCATTCTGGTAAAAGGACCTCCTTCTCTGCCTATTGTTCCTAGGCTCACCACTGTCTTCTTTCCAGTATTGAACTGCTGACAAATCAAAAATCTTTGACAGATGCTTTCTGCAATCAGCCTGAACTTTGCATTGTACCAGGTTTGTTTAAAGGACCTAATCATTGCGTCCCTCCCCAGATGTTCCTGGCCATGATACATTCTTGCTATTGTTGATAGCATCGAATTAGGCATGACTGGTCTTCCATCTCTATAGATCCAAACATGATCTGTCTCTCTTGGGGCACAACCTGCTTTTATCCAATCTCTCATTTCCTCATCTCCTGCTTCATCCTGCAACTGTTTCACTTCATCCCACGTTTCTAGGACATTAGTAAACATCACAGAACAAAAAGACATCTCCCTTTCTCGTCCCCTGTTAATCAAATGATTGTTCTTTGCACAATACTGTGCTATGTCATTGGCAAAACGATTACCAAGAGTAACAAAATCATCTCCTTGTCCATGAGCAGCACATTTTACAACCGCTAATTCTTTAGGCAGCTGTATCGCCTCAAGCAACTTCCCAATCACTTCAGCATTCTTTATTGGAGTTCCACTCGACGTCAAGAAACCTCTCTGAAGCCAAAGTTGGCCAAAATCATGAACCACTCCAAATCCATACTGACTATCAGTCATCACAGTCACTCTCAAATTTTTCCCAATTTTGCAAGCTTTCGTCAATGCCACCAATTCAGCCACTTGAGCAGATCTTACTCCTTTCAAAGACGAAGCTTCCATAACTTCTGAAACTTTGCACACTGCATATGCTGCACTCAGCACACCATCATCAGTCCTCAGACATGATCCATCCACAAACAGCACATGATCACTCTCAGTTAATGGCAAATCTCTTATGTCTGGTCTGGGTTTTGTGCAGTAGTCAAGCACATCCAAACAATCATGATCAACATCATCTCCCACATTCACATTTTCAGCATCTGGCAAGAGTGTTGCTGGATTCACATTCACACATCTTTCAAGAGTCACATTTGATGCTCTCAGAATGATTTTCTCATATTTAGTCAGTCGACTATGTGACATATATTGAGTCCTGCTTCTTGTCAAAAGAATTGCCACATCATGAGGTACGAATACCCGTACAGGATATCCCATTATTATACCCTCACTCTGTTCCAAGCTTCTGCATGTAGCAGCTACTGCTTTCAGGCAACCTGGCAAACCCACAGCTACGGGGTCAAGTGTTGATGAGAAATACGCAATTGGCCTTCTCAGTTGTCCATGTTTCTGGATTAACACTGAAAGTGCACATCCATTTCTCTCACTGCAGTACAACTCAAACTCCTTCTCATAGTCTGGCATTCCCAAAGCAGGGGCTTCACACATTCTACTTTTCAATTCTTCAAATGCTGCCATTTGTTCTGCATTCAGTTCCAATGGGTCTCTCACCTCACTTTTAGTCAACTTAATCAATGGCTTTGCTATCAGGGAGAAATTACTTATCCACTGACGACAATAACCCACCATCCCCAGAAACATCCTCACTTCTCTCTGGGTCATTGGGGCTCTCATTCCTCTGATAATTTTGATCCTGTCATCAGTCACCTTTCTCAGACCTTTTTCAATATTGTGTCCAAGATAATGCACCTCTTTCTTGCAAAATTGCAATTTGGCTGGAGATACCTTCAACCCTCCATCTGCCAGATGATTCAGTAAAGCTATGGTATCTACTTCACAAGCTTCACGTGTCTTCGATGCCACAAGTAGGTCATCGATGTACTGTACTAGTACTGAGCTTTCAGGCATGATCAAACTCTCCAATGATTTCTTCAACAACTGATTGAATATCGAAGGACTCTCTGTATACCCCTGTGGGATACGACACCATGCCAAAATACGCTGTCCAAACCGAAATGCAAAAATCGGCTGGCTGTCATGATGCAATGGAATTGAAAAGAAAGCATGACACAAATCAATCACCGTGTACCATTCAGCATCATGAGGAATCTGATACAAAATCACTGACGGATTTGGCACAATGGGACAACATGCCACCACAATTTTGTTAACTTTTCTCAAATCTTGTACAATCCTGAACTTCCCATTAGGTTTCTTTAGCCCCATTATCGGTGAATTACACGGGCTACTCAGTAACTCTCTCAAAACACCCTGTTGAATCATCTTATCAATTATAGGAGTTATTCCCTCAATTATCTCTGGTGTCAATCTGTACTGTGGGATATTAGGATAAACAATTCCCTCTTTCACTGAAATCTTCACTGGATCTACATTATTCATCAATCCCACATCTTCTCCAGTAAAATCCCAAACCGCTGTTTTTACTGTGTGTCTCAACTCCTGAGGCAAATCATCCGGATTAAACACAGCATATGTTTCAACAATCTCACTCTCTCTATTATCTAGAGTCAGTCTGTACGGAACATCCTCATCTGGTGTTTCAAAAGCTATTCCATCCGGAGTACAAAAAATTGTGCAATTCATCTTACACAATAAGTCCCTACCTAACAAGTTCACTGGACTAGTGTCACAGACTACAAATCTGTGCATGTCTGAAAATGTCCCTATTCTTACCCTTACTGGTTCGGTAATACGAGTCTTAATCTGTGTATTAGCTACACCAACCACATGGATTGCTTCGTCCGAGAGAGGAAGATTTCTTATATCTGCTGACCTGACAGTTGATCTCGTCGCTCGTGTGTCTACCAAAAAAGTAACACTCTCCCCATTTATTTTCCCATCCACAAATGGTCCTGCCTGGTCTATTTCTAGAGTTGCACCAAGTATGCACTCTTCCTCCTCTTTTCGGCACCGTCAATAGTCTCCTTCAGACTCACTCCCCTCATTCTTTAACCAGTACTGCTGTACCGGGTTAGTACGTCTCGGTTTGTTTACCTGCTCATCATTGTAGAATCCCGAGTCCTGGTTATACCTTTGGGACCCTCTATTTTGAGGCAAGGGCGGTTTTGGCTCTTGACTCTGCTGTCTGACAAGTTTCTGCTGTTGCTGCTGATGATTACACCCCTCGTTCTGCACCTGTTGATTCAATGATTTATTCTCATTACTCACTAATGGTGGATTGGTACACTCGGATCTCCAATGCCCCAATTGTCCACAGTTGTGACATGGGAACTTCTTCTTGGCCTCCTCTAAATTCCCCTTTCCTTTTTCTGCATATCTGGGCCTATTTCCTGGATTATTCGCTTGTTCCACCATCTGTGCTTCTTGTCTTTCAGCAACCTTCACCTGTGCCCACATTGCTTTCTCTTTCAGCTTTCTCTGTTTTGCCTCAATCTCATCACTGAAGTACTTTGCATGTCTCAAGATTTCATCAATCTTTTTACTCTGCCAATCAACTGTGTGTTCACGTATTCTTTTACTTATTTCAGGTCTCAAGCCATATACAAACCTGTATACAAAATGACTCAAATCCTTATCACCCAGGTGTTCATCTCCACTAAACTGTTTAAAAGCCAGTATCAGCCTTTCGTAAAAAGCATGAACTGATTCTTTTGCTTCTTGATGTGTTCGATCTATCTTAACCCAATCTGTTTCTTTCGGGGGTACTTTATTTTTCAGGCACACAATAACCTGGTCATATTTCTTCATCACCTCTGGGTCTGGTGCTCCCATTTTCGGATCTCTTGGATACTCCTTAGCAGGCCAATCTACAACTATCTTACACTCTGCCCACAAGTCTGCTGGAACAATTATATCAAACAGACTATTCAGGTCAATCCACAGCACTTTTGACAATTTCACAAACCTGTCTACCTGCCTATACCACTCAACTGGCTTCTCTCTCAGTCGAGGAAAATCATTCGTAAATGACAAAATACCCTGTCTAGTCCATGGAACATGTACATATCCTCCTCCAGGAATCTCTCTCATAGGATAAGCATCCACTGTTTTCTCTTTTTCTCTCATAGGAAAAGCTGAGTAAGTCCTAGCCACTGAATCTTCCCTTTTCTTGTACCACCTATCCTTCCACTTTTCCACATCACCCCATTTTCGCAATAAGGCAATCATTTCTTTAATCTGCCCTGTTCTGCCAACACCATTTAGATTTTCAATGTCTTTGTCGGTGAAATCCACCCTGTAAGGCTTCTGCAAAGCTTTCACCTTATCCATATCAACTCCTTGTTCACTCGCTATTGCTTTTAACCTGTCATGTGTACTCTTAGCCCTCCAGGTGATACTCTTGCACATGAATAACAACTCTCCATCATGATGATTTTTCAATATTTCTGTAGGAATTGTTCCTCCAATAAGCTCCTCCAATTCTATACGCAAGCTGGCTACATCAATTGCCTGTGAATCTTTATCTTTCTTTTGAAGAACTTTCAACCAATCATTCAAATCCTCAGCTGTTATTTCTGTAGACTTTTTCACTGCACCCACTTGTTCTGCCATCCTCTGTGGTTCCAAAATCGATCCTCCTAAACAACCAGTATTCAATCCTGAATTAGGCTGTACATCTGATCCTCCACTACATGTGTCATGTCTCAGCTGTCTCAAATTATTTTCTCCTGTTCTCATTCCTGATTCCTCCAAAGAACAAGCACCAACCAAACCATTTCTTACATAGGGAACTGTCAAACCATTTTCACTCATTCTTTGCTTATCAAAAATAGGCACAACCGGACCTATGGTTACAGGCACTGTAACAGCTTCTAGATTTTTCGTCAGCTCTCTAATTTTCTCAGTCAGCTCAGATGTGGTTCTGGCTAATTCTCTTGTTTTCTCATCATCGATTTGATTCTCTCTCTCTCGCTCTCTCTCTCTCTCTCTCTTTCTGTGAAAGAGCTACCACTTTTCAAATCAGGTGTCACAATCTCAGTTTTAACAATTCGTAAAGTATCTCTTATGGGAGTAGCAACTGGCGTTCTCTCTTCTGGTTCTGGTCTATATGGAGGTGGTCTCTTGTAAATCATGTCATCCAAGACCTCATCCTCATAATCATTAGCCCCATACCTTCTCACTTCTGTGTCAGGTACCTTTTCTGCACCTTTTCTCCCTTCCGCTTCTTCAACAGTTCTCATAGGATATCATCCCTCTGACATACTAGCATCTCGCCATCTCCTCATTCGATCATGATGAGTTTCACGATCATATTTCCTCCCAAATATATACCTATTATTGCCTCCACTCCTCTGCTTTTCTCGCTCATGCACCTCATCTTCCCATTCAACCAACACCTCGAACTGTGTCGGCCTTGGTCTAGGCTCTAGACACATCATCTTTTCCCGTAAATTTCTCAACACGGGCAGATTAAATGAACCATGTTCCGGGAACGCTAAAACACCATCCTCCTTAGTGTACTTAGCCCAGTTGTCTAACCATATACAGGTATGATATCCATATTTCGCAACCATGAAGGATGCAGGTGTTCTTGTCGGAGGTAGCAATTCACCTTCTCTAGTTATTATGTTCTTATCCTTGTCAAACCTTGTTTATCTAAATTAGTTCAAATGAAAGTCAATCAATAGCAAAATCATTATTCTCATAGTTACCTATTCTAGCTAAATGGGTCAGGACAGGTCTCTCAGTAAAGTCTCCCGAGTCGCCGTCCTCTCAATCAGTGTCGATCCTCTCGAGCATAGGTTCGGGAAGAAGTGGCCTTAGACCCTCTCTAGTCTAACAATATTTATAGCGAAACTTACAAATTAAAAGTAACAAACAAACTCTAAACGTCCGTTGAGCCGCTGAGCAGAGCGAGCAGGAAAGGATGTTGACTTGCAACATTTAGAAAATCTCCGCTCCCAAAAATCACAAAAATAAAAACACGGAAGAAGGAAGCTCAAGCTAGAAAATGTTACATCCATGAATGCTTTTCCTCAGAACCATAGTGAAGCCACCGCAAGTTTATCAGAGTTCATTGTGGCTTTATTCTTCTCCAAGGGCAATTGGCAGCGAGCCTGGAGCTGCTGTCCTCACGGAAACTTTTAATACAGACAGAGGCCGAAATCAGGTGGTTTCTAACCATGTTCAGCGAGGCCTCTCGTCACATTTCAATCACTCGAGTGCAGGCTGTAAATATCGGCCATCTTGGATTAGGCCAAAACGGACCATCTTAATTAAAAGAAACACAAAACAACGTTACCACATCGTAATGATTATACAGTGTTATCCCCACTACTACCCTTATGTGTATGTAATTACCTAGCCATCTGCGACAAAAAGAAGCATTAAAGCACATTATTTTATAAGCGCAAACACGAAACAAATAGCACTTTAGCCACACATATTTAATTAATTTGCACACTAACTTAGTTCACGTATTAATTAGGCAACATAAATGCATTCCCACGTATAATTCTCTCATTAGTAATGTTGATTAATCAAGAACTTCAACAAAATTAGTAAATAATAATTAATTATCAGTAATTTTAATCATGACATAACTGGAGTTTAAATCTCAATAAATTTTCAATAGAAAACTCTGCTCCAGCACTATCATGTATATTGGTCCCAAGATGGCTGCCAACACTTCTTGGATGAAGTGCTGACAGCCAATCAGATCTCAGGATGAGATGTGTGGTTAGGCTCCGCCCACATATATATATGATTTTACTTTTGATTTTCTCAGGAACTACTGAACAGATTGACACCAGACCTGCAATAGGCACTTCCCTGAGCTGAGGACTACCTCTCTGCCAAATTTCAAGTAATTCTGTTCAGCCGTTCGGTCTGTACCTTGGACTAAAGGTCCCTATGGAAATTTTCATGGGGAAAACGCGTTTTAGGAGCACACTTTTTTCTCAGCCCCCGCTTGACGAATCCCCCCGAGACTTTCAGGGTAGGAGCGAAGCGGAGCGCCCCACCTATTTTGAAAATTTCGTGAGGATTCGTCAACCACGCCAAAGTTATTCCAAATAGAATGTTGCGGATTTCCTATGGAAACACGGTCCTAACTATAACTATCTACTGGCGACCGCCAGTAGATAATATATATATATATATATATATATATATATTACCTACTGGCGGTCGCCAGTAGGTAGTTATAGTTAGGACCCCTTTTCCATAGGAAATCCGCAACATTTTATTTTGAATAACTTTGGCGCCGGTCGACGAATCCTAGCGAATTTTTCAAAATAGGTGGGGCGCTACGCTCCGCTCCTACCCTGAAAGTCTCGGGGGGATTCGTCAAGCGGGGGCTGAGATAAAAGGGGGTCCCAAAACGCGTTTTTCCCATGCATTTTTCCATAGGACCTTTAGACAGGGCTACAGCCCGAACGGCTGAACAGAATTACTTGAAATTTGGCAGAGAGGTAGTCCCTAGGTCAAGGAAGTGCCTTTTGTAGGTTTGGTGTAAATCTGTTCAGTAGAATCTGAGAAAATAGCCTTTTAATCAATATATATATCTGTGGCAGCTTACCGTGCGCTTACGGTGTGCTTACCGTACGCGTACGGTGGCGTGCGCGAGCGCGATTCTGATTGGCCCTTAGATCTTAGTAAACATTCGAATCGGTCGAAACCAGGAAGCGGCGGCCGCCATTTCGTGTTTTTCACTCAGAAAAAAAAGAGTGATATCTTGAAAAGGGGGCAAGGTGGAGAGTTACAGACCCCCTAACATTTGTAAGGGGGTCAAAGAAGGACAGAAAAGTTCAAAGCAAACATTTATTTATTTTAAAAAAAATCGCGGGGTACGCGTACGGTAAGCTTACGGTAAGCTTACCGTACGCGTACGGTAGAAAAAAAAAATAAAAAGAGAAATAAAATTCAGATTTAAGTGTTTAGATATTAGGGGGCTCTAAAAAGAGCCGTTGTGTTTATGAATTGATTTTTTAGTGGTACCTACAAGTAAGTACCGATGCAGAGTCTAAGGTTCAAGAGGAAGACTCTGTTCCCTTCATCATTGAAGTGTACACCATCTCCTCTATAAATGTCTTGCATGTCGTAACGCAAGTTGTTGTGGTAAATGGAACCCATACCATAGTCACGGAGGAAAGCAGAAACAGATTTATTGACGTGCTTTCTTGCTTTGTCAATCTGCGGACAGAAATGATTGGACCAGTTCCATTTTTGCCTTTGGCATATGTTAGAAAACACAAAGGCAGTTTTAGGGAAAAGTGAAAACAGTTGTGCAAAGGTGTCCTTCATAAGCATTTCCAGACCTACCCCAGTCAAAGTGCCTAGGTCATTGCCACCACAGTGCACTATTATGAGGTCAGGGTGTTGGATTTGCATGAAGGATTTCACCAATGGCATCAATTGGTGCCACTTTAACCCTCTCTGACCAATCCATTTAATGTCTACATTTGGCAAAGCAAGGTCTCTCACCATACCTGTTTTCTCTGCATACTTTTCACTCCAGAAGACATAGCTGTGCCCAACAATCCACACTGTGAACATCTTCCAAGGAGATCTGGATGCACTCAGGAGGTGTAATTCAGTAGAATGGGAAAATGAAATGAAAGACAGTTTGGAAATGGAGGCATACATATTTTTTTCATAAAAAAAAGAACTGATTGGCTGTTTCATACCATTCTAGAATAAAAACTAGGCTGCATGTGTAAATTAATAGAAGCATGTTTTGTATTGGTACAGAAAAATGTGTTACCAAAGAACAGTACTTTGGATTTGCTGTTAGGTTTGAAAAGTCAAGCACTCTTGCTCTGTGGAATTGAAACATTGTTTGGCGCACTTCTGACCTAACTCCACACAGCAGTGTTCCATGAGCTGTTGCTATGGTAGCAGGCAGAAGTCAAGTTGGGGGAAGGGTACTAGGCAGAAGTCAAGTTGGGGGAAGGGTACTTTTGGAAAAGGGTTGGTTTTCAACCAATAGAAAGAGAATAGGAGAGAGGTGTAAAGAAAAGAGATCCTGGCTCTGATAATCTGCTGTTTGAGTGCCACATTTCTTTCACAGCTAACTAATTTTAAAGGTGAGTTTAGAGTTTGAGAGGGGATGTATATGGTAAATTAAGAAATGAATAATAGAAATGGAATTCCTTTTGTTGAAGTTGTGTTTATCATTTTCTGTTTTGGGAGAAATTTAAATGTGAGGAACATGTAAAATAATATGGACTATGTTTTCACGATAAATTAAGGTGTACTGGTATAAAAAAAGAATAGTTTAAGGGTTTGAGGTTGGACTCAGTAATGCAAATACATTCAGCATCACTAAGGCTGGTTGCCCTTGCTGGGATGTAGGCAGCCACCCAGGTTACACATGGTGGTGGTCTGAAAAAGCAGTTTGGACATGTGCTGTTTTCAGAATCTGAAAAGTGGATTCATAATGTATTTTTCTTTTCCAGAGGGGGAGAAAAAGGTGAATGCTCAATTGGTCACTTGCATACTTTGTGGTCTGGTCCACTTTATCTCTAAAAGATTTTAAAAAATTAGTTATTAATTTCTCAAGGATCTTGAGATGTGGTAATTGATTTTTAGTGTTTTTTTAAAAAAAAAAAAAAATACGCTTACCGTACGCGTACGGTAAAAAAAAATTAAAAAAAAGTTTCAAAGAAAAAATAAAAAAAAAGTTGAGAGGTAAGGTTGGCTCTTATAAGAGCCGTTGGGTTCATACAGGGATGGAGGAAAGAAAGAATGGGAGTATTATGAGCGTCTACAAACATGCTGGTCTATCTTATTGTTAATAAGGGGAAGACTGATCTCCCCAAAAACAATAAGACCACCACATCTTGTACACCTCATTTCAACCCTCCCAAATCGAGGGTTGATGTCCACAGGAAAAGAAGAAGGGGATGCTCCCACATCAGAGGAAAGGCTCAGCTGAGCTGCCGATGATGTACTCGGCTGAGCATCTGAGGCTGGGCTCTGGTGACTTACTGAAGGGTTTTCTTCAGCATGTCGAGCAAAGGTCCTTGGGTGTCTGTCCTGGAGGTGTCTCTTCATAGAGTGATTTCCAAAGGAGTATTTCCTCCTTGGATTTCCTCTTGATAAAACACGACCACAAAGTTTGCAAGTGACCAATGGAGCATTCACCTTTTTCTCCCCCTCTGGAAAAGTGAAATACTCCCATACAAAAGAAGTCTTTTGTTTCCTCCTTCTCTGGATCATGGTGGTGCTGCTGGCCTCACTCTCAGAAGAGGTCTGCTGTTCTGCCATTGTATCCCAATGTCAATCCAGCTCCTGCTCCTAGAGAATCACAAGCAGAAATGAGGGGAATGGGTGTGGTGTGGGAAGAATCTGGAACTGAAAGTAGTTTCAACCAATGAAAAGTGTTCTTTCAAGCAGTAATGAGGGGAATGGGTGTGGTGTGGGAAGTTTCTGGAAGTGAAAGTAATTTCAACCAATAAAAAGTGTTCTTTGTAAGTCACATGACCTGCCGTGCGCGCACGTGACGCTTACGGTGCGCTTACGCAGCGCGTATGTCACAATCGCGCATGCGCATTACACGCCCCTGCGTACCCGCGACGTTGCTTCCGGGTGTACGCGTACGTCACTCACGTACGCGCACCGTACTTATGACGTACGAAGCGCGTACCGTCAGCTTACCGTACGCGAACGGAAAAAAATGCATAAATAAAAAAAAAAAAACCTTTCCATAATGCAGGATATAGTACATATATTATTTTATACAAAGGGTTACAAAAAATGACAAAAAAAAATTTGCATTTAAAAAACCGTACAAATTCACTGAAAAAAACATGGGTATCACACACGTTATAGTTAGAAATTAGCATTTTAAAAACCTTGCAAATTCACTGAAAAAACCATGGGTTTCACACATGTTATAGTTAGGGATTAGCATTTAAAAAACCTTGCAAATTCACTGAAAAAACCATAGGTTTCACACACGTTATAGTTAGGAATTAGCATTTAAAAAACCTTAGAAATTCAATGAAAAAACCAAAGGTTTCACACATGTTATAGTTAGCTGGACATTTCACTCGTAAAAAACCAATGAAATTTCCCCGTTATGGTTAGTTCAGCTAACTATAACTCGCGCGCCCGCAATGCACTACTGATGACGTCACATATTACATCACTCATGACATGGTCACTGACATCACTCATGACATCACTGATGACATCTCAAATGACATCACTGATGACATCACTGATGACATCATCCTTGTGAAATAGTAGCAGACCTCTTCTTCCCCTAATATAACCTTTAATACACACATTTAAAAAAATGAAACTAAAATGTTCGAAATAATGAACATATCAATATCAGTTACAACAACCTATTCAGTAATTCTAAGAACCACATACACATCCACTCATTCACCAACAGTCCTATACAGTCACTCATACATGTAGTCACTCATCATATGTATTCATACACCTGTACATCCTGTTACACAACGCCACTCATCCATAGAGTTACTCACACACAAAGTCACTCATGCTAATAAAGAATCAAACATCCATTTACTTGCATATACAGTTATACACACACCACCACACCTACTTCTACATAAACTTACACATACTTAGTCTTTTAAACAATCACTTATAGAAACACATACTTATTCATACAGGAACTCTTTCAATCTCTTACTCTCACATATACTCAGTTATATACACCAAAAGACACATATAACAGTTAAAAACATATGTAGTTACTCATGGAGACACTATTGAGACAGTCTTTCACTCACTAACACACCTTTACACATACTCATCCACCCATATAGTCATGCACACATGCTGTCTTCAACACATACAGTGAGTCACTCATTCATGCACCTATGCACTACGTAATACCCCCCACCGAACCATGCAGACACTCACACTGATACTCAAAAAACCAACTAATAACCTATATTGACTCCCATGTAGCTACTCACCAACCCATGCAGCCACTTATACACAAAGTGAGAGACTGATACAGATATTTACATATTTAAACATTACTCACTAAGCCATGTATTCACTATGATACATTTTAACAATCAGTTACACAATACATTTTTCAAAAAAAATCATCCATTTAGACACTTATATACCCATTTAATCTTCCATCGAGCTTGAGATATACTTATATAAAACCTATTTAATTTTCAGAAAAACACACATTCACTGGATGATGTCATCAGTGATGTCATCAGTGATGTCATTTGAGATGTCATCAGTGATGTCATGAGTGATGTCAGTGACCATTTCATGAGTGATGTAATATGTGACGTCATCAGTAGTGCATTGCGGGCGCGCGAGTTATAGTTAGCTGAACTAACTATAACGGGGAAATTTCATTGGTTTTTTACGAGTGAAATGTCCAGCTAACTATAACATGTGTGAAACCTTTGGTTTTTTCATTGAATTTCTAAGGTTTTTTAAATGCTAATTCCTAACTATAACGTGTGTGAAACCTATGGTTTTTTCAGTGAATTTGCAAGGTTTTTTAAATGCTAATCCCTAACTATAACATGTGTGAAACCCATGGTTTTTTCAGTGAATATATATATATATATATATATATATATATATATATATATATATATATATATATATAATATACTATGAATCTAAGGTGACTTTGTAAGCATCATTACAGTATGGTGAGTCATTCCGCCAATTGAATTGATCAGGCAGTTTTCCTTGTTTTGGGGTATTGCACACCTACCATCTGATAATGCAGGGTGATACAGACTTTATCAGTGCATATATCATATTGTATCTATTTGCTAGGATTTATACATGTGATGTTGACATTCCTACTGGATCACTTGAGGGCAGCTGGCATAACGAGTTTGGCTTCACATTGGTTCTCCTCCTTTCTCACTCACTGCTCCCAGGCAAAAAAACTCTTATCTATGAGTGCCTAGCTAGTGTGTCTAAAATTAGGATTTCCTCTGGGCCTTTCATCCCATCTTTTTAGCCTATATTTTGTGCCCTTTAGTCAATTAATGTAGAGGCAGAAATACAAACATATATATAAATAACTGCTGCATATAACTGTTGGTGTACCCAGACAGTGACTTCTTGCTTCCACTTCCCTGAAACTATGAGCTACATCTGGGTATGGATGAGAAGCAGCTATCTCACATGGCTGGATAGCGTTTGATACTTAGAAATGCCCCAAACTCCCTGCAAAAGTAGTCAACATCAAAAGGGTCAAAGTTGACAGCTATTTATCATTGAACAAGAAGGTATCTTCTCTTATCTCCTCATGTACTTATCATCTGAAACTGCTTAAGAACATCATCCCTTCCTCCATAAGGATGCAAAAATATTTACGGTAGCTGACATCTTCAGATCACTATTGTACTACACAACCTCACTCTCTCTTGGACTCCCCAGAAGATATCTTATATATTTACTACAGGTTATCCAGAATTCAGCTAAACCTTTGGTCAGTGGGGCTCCTAGGTTTATCCACACCTACCATCTTAATTCCCTACATTGGCTCTCAATCAGAAAGTGTGTTCAAGTGCTTTGAAAGCTCTTGATACTGTTCAGACAGTCTTTCATGGCTCTTCTAGTTCCTTAGTGTCTTAAAAAATATAAACATTAAAATGCACCACTGTTAGAGACCTTAACTCTCCAACTTCTTATCCTATGATTACTCCTAAATACTCTAGATGTTGAGTAGAAGGATGGAGCTTTTCAGTCTGTGCAGAGCACTTACTGAAGTGACTAGCCTCTCACCTCCATGCTATTTGATGTGTTACCAACTTCAAGTCACAGACAAAAATATGGATTTTCTTTAAAACATGGTTCATTGCTCCATGCTCCACCTATATCGCTTCTTTGTCAGGCTGGTTTTAGGACTTTTTGCCCTCTCATATGTGTTTCCCCATTTCTCTAATGTACAAAGGGGTCTCTGCATCTTTTCTTTTCCTTTCCTGTCATCTTCAGGGACAACTGGTTCAGTTTTCTTAGCTTGGTAAGAAAGTGAATTATTAATTGGTGTGAATAGTAGTCCACCACAAGTAATGAAATCAGTTATGTTATGTTAGAGAATTTTATAATGCGTGACAGCTGCCCCAGCTAAGAGGCGTCCCGGCGCTAAGCAGCAAAAGAAATAGCACGCACAGAAAGCAAAGGAGGTCTACAGAGAAGGGAAAAGTAATGTTTTAATGGCTTTCCTGAAGTGAAGATAATTGGTGAGCCCTCGAATGTGGGCCGGCAAATAATTCCACAGAATGGCGGCTCTATTACGAAAAGAACGGCCGCAGGCGCGAACCCTTCTCACCGAAGGGATCACTACCAGGCATTGTCCCAGGGATTAAAGTGATCGCATGGGAGTATAAGGTAAGAGAAGGTCAGTCAGAATTTGCGGGGATGCCTGTTTCAAGATTTTGTAGGCTATACACAGAGCCTTGAAGTTTGAACTCGATTCACCTGGCCACAGGCAACCAGTGGAGGCGATGGATAGCACTAGTCACTGCACAGGTTCTACGCAGGACCAGGAGAGATCTAGCGGCCGCGTTCTGGACTCTCTGTAGCCTCTGTATTTCGGACTTATTAGCTTATTACAGAATCAAGGCTTGAATAATGATATGCATAGTCGTGGCATCGAAGAAGGCGAGGATAGGTTTGAGCCCACGCAGCAGGCCGAAACAAGTTCCCGACACATTTTTGGTCTGAATCTGAAAATTGAGTGAAGTATCCATCCAGACCCCGAGGTTCTTCACCACAGGCTTAGGGATGGGAGCCGTACCTAGACTCTTGGGCCACCATAGCTCGCTCCAACAGTCATGGTTCCCTCCCACCAACAGCACCTACGACTTGTTAGTATTCAGCTGGAGACAGTTGGTGGTCATCCACTCGGCAACTGCTGAGAGGTCGCCCTGAAATATCCTGGCGTCCTGCTCAGGGTCACTCGAGAGAGCCACCACCAACTGAGTATCGTCTGCAAAAGAGACCATGGTCAGTCCTCTGCTCCTGGCAACACCAGCCAGAGGTTGGACATAAAGATTAAAGAGCAGAGGGCTCAGGGACGAGCCCTGTGGGACCCCCTGGCCTATAGGGAAGACACCGGAAGCAAAAGGGGGGGGCAACTACCTAAAACGTCCTGTCTGCGAGGAAAGAGGACAGACACTTAAGTGCTGAGCCAGTGACTCCAGCCTCTGACAGATGATTCAGCAAGATGGCATGAGACACGGTGTCAAACGTGGCACTGAGATCCAAGAGGATCAGTGCTGACGTCTGCCCTGCGTCTAAGGCTTTCCACAGATGTTCAGTCACGGCCAAAAGTGCTGTGGCCGGGCCGAGAGCCGTTTTGAGAGGGATCAAGCCTATGATTTACAGTAAGATGTTCTGTGAGAAGGGAATTGATGTAGGTCTCTGTAATCTTCGCAGTCCAAGGTAACAGGAAGATAGGCCGAAAGCTTTCAGGTTTTTTGGGGTCTAAAGAAGGTTTCTTAAGCAGTGGTATTAACCTGGCCTGCTTCCAAGCCCTGTGCACGATCGCTGCACTCAGGGACCCATTGATCACTAGTTCCAGAGGGTGTATGATGGTGGGTAGAATTTTTGGGAATTGGTCAGGCTTCAAGGGATCAGCGGGAGAGCCTGACTTCACCTTTGAACAAAGTGTCAATAAAACCTCTCTAGTGATGGGGGGAAAGACCTCAAGGATACAGTCAGAAGGGTCACAAGATGTCTCAGAGGGGCCTATAAGGACCGTAGGAAAACTTTTGTATATGTCCTAAACCTTCCTGACAAAAAAAATTGCCAGCTCGTTACACTGCAAGTCAGAGGCTATCACCGAGCCTACGGCGACCTTCTGTGTTTTAAACTCCGAGACTATAGAGAAAATACTCTTAGCTGGATTAGAACTCCTGCTGATTTGCTCGGCGTAGAATACTGAAATAGTGAGATTGCCAACAAGGGATTTTATTTTAGTTACTTAGTTCAATTTCTTTGTTGTTAAGATTGAAAGTGTATTTTAGATCAATTATACACATACAATAAATGTTATGAAAGATGAAAAAGTACACACACGGGAATGAATTGTGAATAAAACACAAGTCTTTTTATATATCAATCAAAATCAAAATAAGGGGGATACACAAGGGAACAATAAATTTCAGGCAGTGTAACATGAAAGATGGGTTAACTTAAGTCCACATTTCATCAAAAAGCATCTATTTCCAAGTAGTTTTAACAGAGATTAATTTCATAAATGAAAAGAAATCAGCTGTAATTATCAAATAATACGTAATTAGATGATGGTGTCGACGTTTCGGTCTTGGTGGCAGAAGTCCGTTAGACCATCTTCAGGACAGTTAATATTTGCACAAATGATCCCTATATAAACATAATACAAATAATTACATTAATGTATACATAACAATTATAAAAAGTTTTTACATTCTAGACAACCCGTGTGTGGAGAGTGGTCTCTTATCAATTGATTTAATCAAACAGCTAATTAAATGCTGCATAGCAGCAAAACTAAGTCAAATATGGAAATTTACCATATTAGAGTCAGGCTGAAAACCCATTTATCAGACAACCATAGAAAATTGTGAACAAGGCTTAATGTCATGACTCAAGGGGCTTATGGAGCTTAAATCCATTTTGAGTCAGGAAAATTTTTAATCAACATAAAGGTAATTGCTTACTTTGTGGATTCAGGGAGAGCAAACAACTCAATCTTCCTTTTTGTATGTTTTTGTCAAACCGTATCGGATGAGTCTATAGCCAAAATCAAACAAGCAAGGCATTAGATATATATGCACGACAGCGAAGAAGAAAAAAGAGAGGAAGGGCCTTAAAGTGACTCCTACCTAATTGTTGACAAAATAACTCCTACATGGAGATCCGTAAATGAAAAAATCCTCGTTTGTTCTGATGTCTTTTTACTGTAAATATAGAAAGTAAACACCAGTTGGCTCGTGTATTACTTCTGTTTAAATTCATAAAATCCAACATCAAGATTTTAATCTAAAGTGAGACAGAGCAAAATCTATCAGGTGAGTTATACACACCTCTAAATCACTAATGATCTACATTCGTCATCTTTTGAAACTAAGGATGAGTGCTTGAAAGATCAAAATATATCAATGTATCGCTACTAGCAGCCCTCCATATATTGACAATAATGTATCAACTTGAGGGGTGTTAGGTGATATGAACACTCAATACAATAACGAAAGCTGGAGCCATTAAATGAGAGCAAAAACGCCTCTCAACACAGAAAGCCAGTGGGCCCAAATTTAATTAATTCAATACAATGTAGTTACATGCTATTCATAAACCTTAACCAGTTTATTTAGAACACAATGTAGATAATTATATCATGCTGCATATAGTAATGGATTTAAAATGAATAAATTCAAAATTGTGATGAAAACAGCCCTTAAATGTAGCGCAAAATATCGCGCCATGTTTTATGTTTAAGTCAAAGAAGGTAATGACACCAATATTCAAAGTGTAGTTTACTGACCAACCCTAACGTTGCCAGCTGGTGATACCTCTTGGGAGAACCGCTTTATGTCAATGAGCAGAGAATGTCTCTAACTAACGTCGTGATCAACTTACTTTTTAGGTTTTGAATCAGACTTCGAAAAAGCTCCGCCGTAGTCGGGAACGCCTCACTTAACCTGACTGGAGCACCTGCTTTTAAAGCTACCTAATTGATGGGCGGACCTATTACGTGTTAAATGATCAAGTGCACTGAGCGAACACGGCGGCCATTATTAAACGGCTAAATGGACTAGATAAATCCCATTGTAACGTGATATTAGTAATCTCCACAAAGTTGTACGAACTTCCAAGGAGAGTCACGTATTTAGAATCAACTGGTTGATAATGATCTAGCTGTATGATGAAGGTATCGAAATACCGTAATGTTCGTTTTTATTCATATTTATGCTAGACCTATGTCTAGATAGCGGCCATCTTAAGCGGCACTGATGTTATTGTATCGTATTGGAGTGAAGCTCTATGTGTTTACATTTGAATCGAAAATAAACTACGGTTAACCATACGATTTTAACGAAGCTAAAAGGATACCAAAGTCCAAATCATTGAGGCTAAACCTTCCCGAAGACACTGGCTTCAATATGGCAAATGGATTACATTTAAATACCAGAATACCGATGTTAGAGAAAATCAAGAAAACACAATCATTAAACATTGCAATTGAGATATATGACATCCATTATACAGACAAAACACAATTCCCTTGTATTTTAACATCTCTAAATGGTCTCAATGCAGGTGCATTATATTATACATCATATCATTTTAGAAGTTATTTTAGAAGTTACATGCATATGATGCGGAAACATGTTACAGGTGTTATATAAAACAATCACATATTTTTCATCTCACAATGAAGCCTGCACAGCTAATCAAATAATCCACTCAAATTATTGACAACATGTATATTGCAAATTCGCCTATAGTACTTCGTGCACACATTTTGACAACAATGAAAACTGTTGTCGTTGGATGTAACAACGAGCCAAGGTGATATTCAAAGATTATCTCTACCCTGAAGAGAGTATACTGTTGCCCTGGTAATTCTAGTTGATACATAGTAACTGGGCCGGTGTGTTAAAACCCTAGGTATAGATCGATGGACTAAAGGGTGTATATCATTAGAACAGTATCATCATGTCAGGCAAGATAAGGTATGCCACTCAGTTGCTGAATTCAGACCTTGTTTGATATTGTCCGTACGACAAATCCAGCGGTTCTCTCTCATTGTTAGTATATGATCAACATTAGTTTGTCTGATTGTGGGTTTTACTACATCTATGACCCACCAAAGCATGTCTTTTTCGGTGTGGTTCGCTTTAGTGTAATGGTCTACTAAGGGTGCATTCTCAACCTTGCATCTGATTCTCGACTGGTGTTGCAAGAATACACGGCGTAGAATACGGCGCACTCAGCATGGAGGGCCCTATGGTATTGCTTAACGGCAGTGCGGTAGAGAACCTTGGACGTAGGATCAAAGTCCAGTCGCCAAGTTCTCTCCAGCTTCTTACAGGTCTTGCATAGAACATCCAATTTAGCTTTATACCATGGATTAAATTTAGTGTGCCGATTCATGGACAGTTTGGCAGGAATAAGGCCGTCTAAAGGCTTTGTGATCCAATTGGAAAAAAATCAAATGGGCCTCATTAGGATCAGCCGGAACAACAGGTGAGGTGTCAGCGAGATAACTTTGAAAGTGTTCCCAGTTCAGTTTATGCCAGGGACGCTTGAGAGAAAAGGTGTTTACTAAGTTGCGCACTGGCGAGATATTGTGAATCAGCATGGAGACTAAATAGTGATAGGACCAATCCATCGGAACAGGGGGTTGAACCACAAGAGAGGGTATGTTTGTAAAAACAGGGTCTAATAAGTGGCCGGCCAAATGCGTGGGGCCTAAGACCCATTGATCGAGCTGACACGCAGCAAGATCAGCTAGGAAAGATGACACATCAGGATCAGAAAGATTGTTTAGATGTAAATTAAGATCGTCTATAACAGAGAAGTTAGAGGTATTGACCGCCAGAGTGCTGACAGTCTCGGAGAGAGCATCTCTAAACTCTTTGGACAGACCCGGGGGACGATAAATCAATAGACCTGTCACCGTATAGTTGGAATTAAGAGTGATTTTAATGGAAGCACATTCGCAATCGGTGCCAGGCTGCTTAACGAAGGTGCAAGGGTACCCAGTTTTGAGAATGACGGCAATGCCCCCACCTCTCGTAGGTCTGTTAAGAGTGTGAATCGTATAGCCCTCCGGAAGAGCAAGTACCTGCTCCGTCACCATGTCTTCTGAGAGCCAGGTCTCAGTAAGGAATAAGACATCGGGAGACTTGTCTTCCAGGAGGCAATGAACATCAGCAAAATGTTTGGCTAATGAGCGGCAATTGAGAAGAAAAACAGTTGCAGAGGTGCAGGGAAGGAGGCAACTGGTCCTCGCCGGGGCCATAGAAACGAAGCCACAGCAAATACACCCGAATAGACCCTCTGGTCCATGTAGCCGCGGTTGTGTGCACTCTGTTGAATGCCTCCCAATCGCGAGCAGCTCAGTCTGAGAGTAAAAATACCTGATTTTGCCTGAATTAGCAGCATGTCTGGTGTCTGGCGACAGACCGGCACGGACGGGCTCAGACGGGCTTGCCTTTGGCGCGGCTGTTCACCTATGATGTTTTAATAGGCCCCCGGTAGCGGAATTGAGGGGAGGGGGGAGCAGCTAAGTCCCTCTGCCGTGATCGGCAAACTATGGTTGTGGACCCAGAACAGCGAGCGAACAACAGGAGAGCAAGTGAGTGCCAGTGAGCCTCATTAATAATGCCACAAGAAATGCGGGAAACATAAAAGAGCAGTAATTTTAAAATAACACAATGCCGAGCATAACATACGTTTAAAAAGACAAATAGCGACCTGTCAAGTTGGCGCGCTATCCTCTGCTGGCACGCTGTACGGTCCAGTGAAAGGATTTAGAAATTTAAACCTGACCTCAATCCCTGGTAGCTATGGCACAAAGCAGACAAGCCTACCTTAAAGAAAACATGTAAAACACGTTGAAGTACCAAAACAGTTAAAAAGTCAAAAACAGAATACAATAAAATCCCACTTCAATATATAAAAAGAGAGAGAAATTTAATGAGCAAAAGGACACTGAAATGGCAACGATCTGATAAGGGATACTGGAGATATGAATTATATGTTTTTTGTAAAGATTAAAGTGGAAAAAGCACAAAGAAATATAAAGCACACAATATAAGTCAATGGTCGCAGTGGAACAGGACCAAGGTGCAATTTCAGGCTGACTTTGATGGAATCCGGGTCAGGTGCACCAAGTGGGCTGATGAAAGTCTGGTAGTCAAAAGTTTAAAAAGTTTCTAAGTCCCACTTCAGAAAGGGATTTTGTCACTTTTGAGAAGAAAAGTCTTACTCAAACTGGTCGTCACAGAAACTGTAGCTACCGCCATGGAAGCAAAGGCAGAATACCTATAGCAGGTTGCTACTGCTAGCACTCTGGAGGTTTGGATATTTCTCAATGAAAATTGTGTAAGTCCCAATGCAGAATGGGACTGTTGGAAATTACCATTTTCTGTGTAGTATTCCGCCAGATTGTTTACTTCTCGTGTGGAACCCGTTTTTAGTGGTCATAAAACTCTGCAAACTTTACTTCTACTAACCAGGAGCAAAATGCTTGTGCTCGCCTTTCTAAACATTTTAAAATTGACATGCTGCTAATTGGCACATTTACTTTACTTGCAAGCCCGTAATATATGGTACCACATGTACCCAGCGCCTGTGAATTAGATGCTACCATGGGTTGCAGCACTCTACCAGAGGCCTCTGTCCCTGCAACTGCCAAGCTGACCAGTTCCAACTGGACTAGCCTTGGACCCTGATGTTGGCCTCTGTTGGAGTGAGTCCTAATCCCGAAGTGGTGCCTTGAGGTAATGGACCCTTGGCTGGTATTTGACTGTTTGCCTCCTGCCACGAAACTGCAAGAAGTAGGACTTCGAAACTTTTTTGCCAACTTTATGCCTCGAGAACTGACAGAGATGAAGCTTTCAACATCAAATATCCGGTCAGTCTCAACTTGCCACTTTGCTGGACTGAAGAAAACTTGAGTTCCAGAAACGTTTCCTCAGTTCGAACGTAGAGGGATTAGCTGGGACTTAAGCCGAGCAGCATCCAATCGAAGTTGAGGCCTTCCTGGACATATACTTCAGATCTCACCCACTTGGAGCCTTCCCGTCTTTGTTGACTACAGTGCTAGGACATCACAATTCAGCATCTCACTGTCTGCAAACCTCGCTTCGGATCCAGCTTGCAGCTTGCCCAGCCGAGACCTGTCAATTACCACATTTTCTCTAGAAATATTTCTAAGTCAGAAGGTACATTTTCCACAGGAATTAACTTGGTCCCTGTATCTGACTGATGATCATTCCCGGTAGGATTTAACTTTTGACTTTAACCCGGTCTAGTGTAACTAGAAAACCACGGTTGGTGCTTTTAGGCACATGCATCAAAGGAAAACCCGGTCGCAAAACGGGCAGATTCTCAGAATCTGCCCCTTTGCGACCGGTATTTTTGCATTTGGGATGCATCATCCCATTGCAAAAATCGCAATTTAAGGAATCTCTAAATTGCGATTCCTTAAATTGCGATTGCATTTAAGGAATCCCAAATTGAGATTCCTTAAATGCAATGCATTAAAGTTAAAAAATTAGCGATTTCGCTAAAAGGGGGAGCAAATTACCATGAAGTTGAACTTCATGGTAATTTGCAAAAACTTAGAAAAATGCACTTTTGTGCATTTTTCAAAGTTTCATGTTGCGCACACACATGCCCTAAGAGCATGTGTGTGTGCAACATATGTGCACAGATCAATTTCAGGGGTGCAATAGGGTGTCACTTTGACACCCTTGCACCCTTGAAATTGCATGAGCAATTTGCGAGTACCTACTGGTACTCGCAAATTGCTCATGCAATCTCCAATTCATTCCTATGGGCCTGGAGGCCCATAGGAATGAATGGGACGGCATTTCTTAATTGCGACTCGCAATTTGCGACTCGCTATTAAGGAATTTGTAGGAATCGCTATTTTTATAGCGATTCCTACATGCATAGGCTTTTGCAATTCCTTAATTGCGATTCCTTCAAAATCGCAATTAAGGAATCGCAAAAGTCTTTGTTGATGCATGTGCCAGCTAGTCCTTTTTGGTGCCATTTTCAGTTCAAATTTAAAAAATTCATATCTTTGGTTCTACTTTTTGGCTTTCTGTTATTTTGGTGTAATTTTATGTTAAAATATGCTTTATTCTCATAAATTGGTTTGTACATTTTTTGTATTGTGTTTTAACTGTATTCCTGCTTGAGTGCTGCATAAATACTTTACACATTGCATCCAAGTTAAGACTGACTGCTTTGTGCCAGTCTACCCATGGGTTAAACACAGATTTATTTAGAGACTATAGTGGTTCATCCTCACAAGGACTGTGATTACTATTTGAAGTGCGTACTCACCATCTTCAAGTAATACTCCAATTTCTTACAGGGACTTAGAATATCCAGACTTTATTCTGGTCCACTAAGAACTGCATCAGAGCACTTCTAAGGCCCCCAGTCCTCAGGAAAATCTTTTAGAGACTCTCAGTGTGTCAGCTCGAGGCCAACAGTAGGGCCAGAACAGGTCCAGCACCTCAGGAAAAAGTCCTATATGGGCGACTTATTGATATTTAACAAGGAGTTTTTTTCGTTGTCAAAATGGCTATTTTGACAGGTTGGGCTGTAAGTTTAAATTCCAGAAGTCAGCATACAATGGTAGGCCTGAAACCCTGTTTTCCCTGTCACACTAGTGGATGGCACAATAAGTGCTACAGGTGACATTTAACTTTCTATGCCATGGGTGTAGTTTGTGCGCCATATACTGCGGTTACATAAGCCAATTAGAGTTTAACCAATTTTTAAATGATTTAGGGGTCACATCTCATACACTGGGCACTAGACTGCAGTGCCCCAGTGTGCAAAGTATAGAAATCAGCAAAACAATTCAGCAGAAAATAGGCGCCACCATGCAAAAAAGGGGCATTTTCTCACAAACAGTAATCTTCCTCTCCTGTCTCAGCAGATCATATCGACAATGATTGACTGAATGTGCTTTTTTATGTAAAATCGCGGACCTCATGAAAGAATCCGCGACACCATGAACTAAACAGAAATAGAGATGAGAATGGTATTTGCTTTGGTATTAATGTGCATTGATGGGATTATGGACCTCTTCTGTGCCTCACTTACTTGCTCTTCAGTCGATATTGTTTATTCTGAACCAGTAAGATCTACTCTGGTCACCTGATGTCGACATCATGTTCTGGACAAGAGCCCACTAGTCTGCAATTTTATGGATGGAATTCTGATGTGAACCTCTTTGCCTTCTGATAAAATGAAGATTTTCCTAACCTACTCAAGAAAAAAATCTATATTCTATGAAAATTAGGAGAAAGTTATTATCCCTCCCAACCATTCATCTGTTTTGGGAAATATAGCTTGATCCAGATAGTACAGTGGCACACACTTCTTTGTTGATCTGCTTATCTAATGTTGGGGGGTGGGTTTAACCTGTATCTTTCTGGATATGTGTAACTGTGTTGAGGTTTAATTGCATCTTTATTCCTCCTTTGGCACTTGATTGCCATCTTTTTACATTATGTTGTTCTTTCTTTCAAGCTTAATGTATGACGCCTCAGGCACAAGGCCAATGGCCTCTAGGTATCATTTTGAACTGAAATTTGTTTTTATTTCATTGTGGAGCCCTTTCTATATTACTCTAGAGCTGAAGGGCTGCATTATGCAAGTTCATTTTTCAAATGTGAGCTTTGGAGTCTTTCTCAGCTTGAGGAACAATCAGAATAGGCCATCACTATAACTGCTTTATTAGTAATGCTTGCATGATGCTTTCCTTTATGATGTAGATAGCTGCTGAGAGTGTAGTTTAAGGAGTAGAGTGCATGTAATATCTCCCTCCTTTTTTGTAGTCTAATGTAGCTTTTCCATAGCGCTTGTTATGGAATTCTTCAATTATTAAATACTTATCATAGAAAGGTGGGGTTGTGACATTTTATCAGCTGGAGGTGACATTTTGTTTATTTGGACTTGAATTGTCATACTTTCAGGTATTTAAGATGGAAGCAATATTTCCAGTGTTATTACAGAACAAGTCCTGTATTTATATACAAATGGGTACACTGCCTTCATTGTACTTTATTTGCGATTAAAGTTTTCTAACTGTGATTTTAATTTAATATATCTCTATTGAGAATCTTTTTTGAGGAGAATGTGATCTCCTACACTTTTTGGCTTTAAAGGTTATATAAACAAATACCTTATTGTAGATATTAAATGATATTCCTGTGAAGGTTGTACGTGTAATAATGTTCAGATAGTTTCTCCGGTACAATTTTGAAATTAGGCACAAGAGGGTCATATTGTTATTAAAAGATGGTGTGTGTTGGGACAGGAATGTCATATAGGCATGTAACCCTGCTGTGAGAGACCCGATTATATGTGGAATTGGTATGCTGACTTTTTGTTAGCCTATAAAGCACTCTAATCTAGTGTGTGCACTGAGGCCTAGGCCTGTCCACGGCAAAGTCAAGGTCCAGAACCTGTTTTTTGACACAGAGGGTCTGACCTTAGCCTATTTTGTGAGGTGTAGTAAGCATCCACACATTAATCCTTGATTGTATTGCAAAAGTTCTATAAAGTAAAAATTGGTCTGTGAGTGACTTGAAATTCATTTCTTGTGCACTACAATGGTGACAAGCATACGGGGAGTGAGATGATGAGGAGATGTGGTCCAGTGGAATAAGTGCTGCCTTTTTAATCAGGCGACAACGGTTCCAACATTACCAAGACTGCATGGCCCTGGGCAGTCTTATTTCTCTGCCTCAGTTTCCATATTAAACAAATCTGAGATCACTTTCAGATTGTAAACTAGTTATACAGGGTGAGCCCAATCTACTGTCGAAAGGTACTTAGCAAGCTTTTCTGCAAACATGGTAATAAATGCAATATTATCAAAATAATACACCTATAAATGCAAGGCGAAATAGAGCTGAATGCAATATGTTGAAACTAAAAAGAGCAGTATTGTATTATTATACCATTGAACTAGTGATTAAAGTCCTGATTCTGAAATAGTCCACTAAACAGAGTCTAATTTTGAATGAGCTTGAAGTGTTGTCTCTCTGAACATATTTTATTTGAGATTTAAAGATTTGATTTTTTTTAATTTGAAATACATTCCTGGGACTTGCCTTTGTTAGGAAAGTTGTGTGAGAATATGGTCTACAAATACTTCTAACATATTTTGACTCACTAGGATATGGAAAGAATATGACTCATTGCCTTTTGACAGGCCTGGACATGTTATCATTTGAGACCAATTTACATCTTCACATAACTTTTACTGACACTGTAACAACTAATCATACTTCAGTTTTTGGTGTTCTAACTTATGGGCTATAATAAAAAGAAGATTTCTGTAGGAAAATGCCTTTTTCACACGGGTAGCCTGCACTGTTTGCCTGGAACATGATGTGATTTTGACTGAAAGTGCACTGGGTTCTTGCTAACCTGGTCCCTAGTGAAAGATCTCTGTGCCTAAACTGTACCTTTGTTCCACAATCAGCACAACTTCAGCCCCATTATAAGTTCCTAGTAAACGATGCCCCTGGTAACTAGTGCACTGGAACGGAAGTGGGTCCACTATGGCTGCAGAATGTATTGTGCCACCCTAGGGACCCCTCACCAAGATCATGCATACTGCCAGTGCAGGCTGCGTGTCTTAGTGCACGGAAAACTGAAGGCTCAACTTGCCACACATCCCAGTGTGACATGTCCACAGACACTGCATGAGATAGCGGTAAGCCACCCCTACAGCAGGCCTTACAGCCCTAAGGCAGGCTGCACTCTCTCCCATGTGTGGACAAAACTGCCTGAGTGGATATGACCCTAAAATCCCCATGTCCATTCTTGGAAACTGTAAGTGCACAGGGAAGCCATAAAGAGGCTATGGGTTGGATACTTGTCAGTACAGAGTCCCAGCTCCATGATGGCTTCACTGGACCCACAGATGTTTGGTATCACACATGTTGTCTTAATAAATTCCCACCTTTTCCAGTGTTAGATGGATTAATTAATGCACAAAGAGGACACCTTAGAGGGGTCCCCTGAAAACCTACCAACTACTAGTGTGGTTACCAACTGCCTGCCTGTCACCACTAGACATATTTCTGGCCTTCTGGGGGTGGGGGCCTTTGCTGTCAGAGACCATTAACAAAGACTGCTCTGGGCAAAGGGTATTCACACCGCCTCCAAGCAGGATCTTCTGTCAGGGTGGGAAGCTTCAAAGGATATGCCACCTTTGAATTGTGGCCCAGTCCTCTCCAGTTAGTGGAGAATGCAAACTCCCCTGTTCTGACCCCACTTTTGGCAGGAGGACAGGTGGGAAAATTAGTAAGATCAGGATGTGTGCCCACAGTCAGCCAGAACCAACCCTCAGGTGGAGCAGGTGATATGGACCCCACTTTTCCAATTACTCTATCTTGGGTTGGAAAGAATTAGCCTAGGGTTAGGGTTAGGGTTGTGTCCCTTCCCTCAGTAAGTGGTCACATAGAGGGTGTAGACACTGTAAAGGTAGGTAGCCCATTGGCTACTATTTGTCACTTCCTTTTAACACCCATATATTTTGTATTTAAGTGTCATCCCTGGACCCAGATCTTTAGTGTCATTGGAACTAAAGAAGAATCAGACAAAGAAAAACTGCTGAACCGGAAAACAGAATGCCTGCTGCAGAAGTTTGGTGCAAATCCCTGCCTGCTGCTACAAGACTCAACCATTGTGGTGTGCTGTCATACAGTGCTACTGTGAGATCTCTAAGAAATCCAGAGGACCTCCAGACCTTTGCCAGTTCCCCATGGAGTGCGAAGAGACCAGTATCTACTGGAGCCGTGATGAAGCAATACCCAGGGTACCACACCCCCTAAAACCTACACAGAGACAAAGAATCCACTCCGGACTCCAACCGCTCAGGAAGCAAGCACCCATCGAGGGTTGTCAAAACCCATGAGACCTACTCTGTGAGTAGCCCAGCTGTCCTGAAATCGTCCCTGTAACCTGCCTACCCCTGACAGCGAAGACCACTTTGATGCTCAGAGCCCGGCTCACCGGTACCAACGAACCAGTTGTGCTCCCATGCTCCTGTGGCCCTTGAGACCTGATCCCTCATTTGGGTCTCTTGGACTTACCTGTAAGTCTCCTTGTGCAGCCAATTTTGATGTTGCCCCCTTCTTTGTAGCGCCTGCTACCAACGACTTCAGCACCCTGCTCCCAGACAAATTCGGGGCCCTCTCAATGATCTGCTGGTGGAAAATTGAACCTAAGCTTGCTACTACCTTGAAACCAGAAGGTGAACTCTGAGAACCACCTACATGTTTTTCTATACATGTATGTGCTTTCTACCATAGGAATGCATTTTGCGTGATTGCACACAACTGTGAGTTATTTTTTGAACTTTAAAAATTCATAACAAAATAAGGTACTTACCTGTGAGTGAAGTTCTTGGCCTGAAAAATTATGTAAAATTAAGTTGCAAATTGGTCTCGATTTATTCTTTGTGTGTGTGTCTCATTGATTGCCTTTGTGAGTACAACAAATGCTTAGCACTACCCTCTGATGAGCCTAACTGCTTGCCCACACTACCACAAATAGAGCGTTAGTATTATCTACTTTTGCCTCTTTATACCAATATGGGTCTAACTGGACTCTGTACTTCGTTTTAGTGCACTATATAGAACGCCAGCTTCCTACACTTTCAATAATAGCAAAAGCAATACAAGTAGTCACTTGCCATAACTGAGGGGGTCTTAACAACATGCTTCAACATTATTGAATGTTGGAAACATTTTAGCCTCTGCGAGATCTTTCTTATTGCCTGACCTTAAACTTGATCAATATGTATGATTAATGTTTCAATAGATTACATATCTTAAATGTGTACACGGCGGTTATGCAATTATGACCAATGGCTCAAATACAAGAGTTTATCAAAAGAGGAGAAATGTTTCTGAGGATACAAATCTGAACCTTTTATAGAAACGAGTATGAAGGAGCAGCATCCCCTGGAAAATAGTGTTTTTTCTGCTATTTTTCCTGATTTCTATTAGTTTTATAATTGTAGTGAGCAGGTTTTCATTCTGTTTCAAATTATCTCGTTTTCAGTTTCCCCCTTTTTCCATTTTCCATCTAGTAAATTGTGTTCAGCTTATTGCTGGATATAAACCACCCCATAACACATCATACTCATCACCCAATCATATCTTAAATATCTATTGTCAAGGTATATATAAATTATAGTAAACCTATACTGATCTATATATACTTTCCTTCATATTTCTTGTGTTCTTAATATTTAGGACTCAATATTTTGGGCCCAAAATATTTTTACTTCTGTATTTGTATGGAAAACTCCATAAAACAATGAACTAGATTGTCACCCAAAGTAATTACCAACCGTTGAGATTAATTCAAGCAATCCATCTGTCATTCTTTTAGATTTCGCAGTGTGATGCCCTGAGTACAAAAGATATGCCTAGCCATTAGTCCTCTGCTCACTATGTCATAGGCCTTCAAGCTGCACCCTACTGACAAGGCCTAAATAGGCCAAAACCAGTCTGGGCTAGCATGTGTTCACACTTGGAGGAGACCTGGCTGGAAGTTCAGATTGGACTGTTCCTATTGGAGTGGGGCCAAGGCTGATTACCATGTGGCGGGTTCCTGTCTCTGGGGAAGTCAGGATCAAAAAACACAATGATCTGTTTTGCTGTTCAGAATAATTACTTATGGCTGAGATTAAGTAAATTAATCTGCCCATCAATTTTCTGGTTTCCTCAGTGCCACACCCAAATGTGCAACACAGCTCTGTAGCTTATGACTTCAAAACATTTCCATTCATCCTGGGCTAATTCATTCTGGGACGTGGCCTACTGTACAGCGATGTTGTTGAAATTAAACGGCAAAGTCAGGTGGCACCTGAACCCAAGCATATAGTGCACCAACACTAAACAATATATCAAACAGTTATCCACCAACTAATCGAGTTGTTGAACAGTCTGATCAACAAAAGAGATTATCTGGAAGAGACAGTATCAAGGTTAAGCAAAGCATGTCCGATAAATCACAAAGTGTTTTACCCGGAATAAAAAGATAAACCGCAATGTAATGCGGGGTATTCATCTCTATGGGCCAGATGTACCACGAGAATTAGAATGCGCAAACAGGTTTGCGACCCGTTTGCGCATGTTAATTCTGATAGGTCCTTGTACAAACACTATTTTGCGAGTCGCAAATAATTTGCGACTTGTAAAACAGGGTTTTGCAACTCGCTATTAGGAAGGGGCGCTCCCTTCCTAATAGCGAGTCATAAGCCATGTACCAATGATTTGTAGCCACAATTGCGGTCGCAAAACACTTGCAAATTACCACCCTCTTCAAGAGGGTGGTAGTGCAGTCACCAATGGGAATGGGTCCGCAGGGGACCCCTTCCCATTTGTGACTGGCTCTGAAATATTTTTTAAGGGCAGGCAGTGGTCCGAGGGACCACTACCTGCCCTTACAAAATGAAACAAAAATGTTCCATTTTTTTTTTTTAAATGCATTCCGTTTTCCTTTAAGGAAAACGGGCTGCATTTTTTTGTAAAAACTTTTTTATTGACAAGCAGCCCCAGACATGGAGGTCTGTTGAACCCAGAAGGCCACCATCCCTGGGAGGGCCAGCCGTTCCCAATGGGGTTTCAAATTGCGAGTGGCTCATTAATATTCATGAGCCTCTCATTTTGCGACTGCATTGGGAATCGCAATCAGTGTATCTGACACTGTAGTACATTGTAAATTGCACCTTGCAATTAGCGACTCGCAATCAAGCACAAATTGCGAGGCGCTATATACAAGGATCGAACATCTGGCCCTAAGTTCTGTGAACAGAGGTGAAGCATCAAAAGAACCATTTTAAGCCATCTAATACTCCAAAATAAATGTGTCCTCTAGTTAGTGCTTATTGGTTTTCCCGCAGCTGTTTGCATACTCAAAATCTGAAGTATATTATAGCCAAGAAAATTAATAGCAAAAATCAACGTATTACCTCATTTGAATTCGAAAATGGCACACATCTATATTTAAACTCCAGCCAGTACTTTAGTATCATCTAAGGAGATAACGCACTCCATATTAGGCAAAAGAAGCAAGGTCATAACTTGCACAAGTTGTTGCAAGGAAAGTTGCATATACAGTCTCAATTGCATATGTGGCCAACTGTATACAGGAAAACCAGAACACAAAATTACAATATAAACCAATGTGCAAAAAATAACATCAGAAATAAGAATGTGATGACATGAGAAGCAGCACACATCAGTAATGTGACCCACGCAATAGTTCAAATGATATTTCAAGTTCTTGAAATATTTCTAAAAATCTTCATCTGGACCAAAACACTGTTGCAAAGAGAACCTTATTGAATTCACTGACTCTGAACACAAGAACCCAATGTCAGAACTGACTACAAGAGAACTTTATTGGATTAACAGACCGGAGGTACAAGAAACCAATGGCCGAATGGTAAAATTCACTACAGGCGTGTTGCATAATACCATATTAGCTCCATCCATTTATAGGCCAAGTTCAGACCGTTGCAGCATTATTTCAGCCATTGCTACGAAATTATGGCCTTCACTAATACCACAATCGAAAGTGACACCAGACTGAGTACAACTCTGGATGATTGTTCAAGTAAACCTTTGACAGTGCATTCCGAAGACTTCTCTAATATTGAACTAAGTGTAATTAATCTTATGTCTGTCATCATGTGTTGAAGGTCTTTTCCAAGGCAATTATTTTTCAACGATAATCAACAGTAGCTAGTCTTAACATGCAGCATATTTGGGTGCTTATTAACTATTCTTGATTGAGGAATTTGGAAATGTTGTGCAGGTGTAAATACGTCTTTAACTCTTGTCCTTTAATAGTTACATAGATTTTGGTACCACGATTCACGTATGTTTAAACCATTTTGCGTATTTTGGTTTGGTCTCCATGCCTCTGACTGTGGGCCCGCTGCTGCTGGTCAGGTCTGATGGTTGTCAGACAGCTCTACAGGGCTACTTTAGTTTTATGGAATTCTATGTGTATTTCTACATTGAGTTCGACCTGGCCCATTAACCAGACTGGTCACTGTAATTAATCTATTAATAGAGTAAGATTGGACCACAGATTTTCCATCAAATAATGGACTTTTCAGGGAAATAATGAAAAGGTGCTCAGCACAACTGTAGAGAAAACATAGGATGTTCCTGTGAGCGAAAATACACTCTTTTACTGTACCAATGAACTGATTGGCAAACAGGCAATACTTCATATTTAATGAATCTCCAAGCAAACTCTTTATTTTGGGAGTAATAGAAGATATTTAATCGCAACCAAAGCACAGGCTGTGAGTCACACAAAAGGGATCGAGGGAAAAATACAGGGTTTCAAGTGATGGAGCCAGGTAGAGCAATGCATGGCTTCAGGCAGCCAAGCAGAAACCAAGGCATGATATTGTTCTGCTTCCCCAAGTGGCATGTCTTTTACACACTGTCAGCAGTCAGCTGAAAAGTGCACCATTAGAATCCACTGGAAGAAAGGCCTGAGCAATAATACTCACTTTTTGAACCAGCATTGGCACTGCCAATAGTTCTCCCTATACAAGAGCTATTGGCTTTGCCAATGTATTTTACCTATGTTTTACACCAGCATGGCTGCTGTTCAGCATAACTAAAAATGTGTGGCATGGAGATGAGTGGTGTACAGAGGAGGGTTGTAGAGTGTAGTAGCATAGAGTGGCATCGAGTGGCGTAGAGTGGAGAGTTGTGGAGTTGAGCAGAGTGTAGAGGAGTGTCGTGGAGTGCCATAGAATTCAGTGTCATAGAGTGGAGGTTCATATAGGGGTGTGGAGTGTTGTAGAGTGGAGTGGAGTGCAGTACCATAGAGTAGATTTGAGTGTTGTGGAGTAGAGTGGTGTTTGGGGAGCAGAGTAGAGGGGTGTAGAGTGGAGTGTTAAGGAGTAGAGTGGAGTAGAATTGTGTATAGTGGAGTTGGGTGGCACAGTGTGGTGCAGACTGGAGTGGTGTAGAGCGGAGTAGTGAAGTACAGTGGAGTAGGATGTTGTAGATCATGAGAGTGGAGTAGAGCGGGGAAAAGTGGAGTACGGTAGAGGGAGTTCCATAGAGTGGAGTAGAGTGGCATAGAGTGTAGTGTCAGAGTGGAGTGGCATAGAGTGGAGTGATATAGAGTGGCATAGAATGTCGCAGAGGTGAGTGGCATTGAGTGGAGCAGCACAGATTTGCGTGCATAGAAGGCAGTGTCATAGAGTGCAGTGGCATAGACTGGAGTAGCACATAGAGGAGTGCATTGAGGTGAGTGTCGTAGAGTGGAGTGGTGCATAGTGGAGTGTGGCATGGAGTGAAGTGGACTGGAGTGGCACAGTGTAAAGTGGAGTAAAGAGTCAGACTGCAGTAAATAGTTGTTGAGTAGAGTAGAGTGGCATAGATTGGAGTAGAATGGTGTAAAGTGGCATGGTGTAGTTTCATAGAGTATCATACAGTGGAGGAGCATGTAGTGGAGGGACGTAGAGTAGGGTGAGGTGAAGTGTTCTAGAGTGGGGGCATGGAGTTGCATATAGTGTCATAGAGTGGAGTGAAGAGGTATAGAGTGGAGTGTCATAGTGTGTTTAGAATGTCATAGAGTGTTGTGGAGTCGGGTACAGTGGAGTGTGGTGGAGTGGAGTGGTGTGGTGGCGTGGTGCTGTAGAGTGGAGTGGAGTGGAGTGGAGTGGAGTGGAGTGGAGTGGAGCGAAGTGTTGTAGAGTAGAGTGTTGTGGTGTAAAGTGGAGTGCAGTGGAGTAGAGTAGAGTGGAGTGTTGTGGAGTAGAGTAGAGGGGCATAGAGAAGAAGGGTATAGAGTGGAGGGGCATAGAGTTGATGGGCGTAGAGTGTCATGTAGTAGAGTGTTTTGGAGTGGAGTCCAGTGTTATGGTGTGTCATGAAATGGGGTGGAGAGGAGTGTCATAGAGAGGAGTGTCATAGAATGAAACAGCATAGCATAGAGTGCAGTAAAGTGTCATAGAGGGGATTGAAGAGTTGTAAATTGCAGTAAAGTGCTGTGAAGTAAGCAGAGAAGTGTAGAGTGGATAGGCATAGAGTGTCGCAGACTGGAGAGGGGTGGAGTGGCATAAAGCGACACAGAGTGGTGTACTGTGGAGTAGAGTGGTGTAGAATGTCATAGAGTCTTATTGAGTTGAGGGACATATAGTAGAGGGGCGTAAAGTGAGGGACCTGGAGGAGAGTAGCCTAGAGTAGAGGGGCATAGATTAGATAGAAGTAAAGTGTTGCAGATTGGAGGGGCGCAGAGTGGTTCAGAGTGTCACAGAGTGAAGTGGAATGTAGTAGAGTGGAGTATTATAGTACAGAGTGGAACCTCATAGAATGGAGTGGTGTAGTGTGGAGGGGCGTAGAGTGGATTGGCGTAGAGTGGATTGGGATAAAGAGGAGTGGGATAGAGTAGAGTGGAATAAAGTGTCTTAGAGTGGAGTAGAGTGACATAGAGTGGAGTAAAGTGGCATAAAGTAGAGTGGAGTGGCGTTACCTAGAGTGGGGTGGCATAGTGTGGAGTGGCATAGAGTGTCATAGAGTGGAGGACAGTGGCATAAAGTGGAGTGCCGGAGAATTTCATAAAGTGCTGTAGAGTGGATGGGCATAGAGTGTAGGGGAGTAAAGTGGAGAGGCTTATATTAGAGGGATGTAAGGTGGATGGGCACAGTTTTGTTGAGTGGTATGGAGTGGTGTCGACTGATGTAGAGCAGAGGGGCGTAGAGTGGAGGGGTGGAGGGAGTAGAATGGAAAACCGTAGAGTGGAGTAAAGTATTGTAGAGTAGATTGGTGTGGCAGATTAGTGGAGAAAAGGGCTGTAGAGTGGAGTGGCGTAGGCTGGAGTAAAGTGCCATTGACTGAAGTGGCGCACACTAGCAAAGAGTGTTGCTGTAACATCTAGGCACAAACAAGATATGAAATACAATTTAACTCCAGACGATAACAGCAGCCAGGGGAAAGGGAAAGTGAAAAAAAGAAAACAGCTATGACGTCCATGGGTCCACTCAAGGTGATTGCATCAGTATTCCGCACAGTAGATTATTTTAAATTTCTAGCGTCGTAGTAAATCTACTATAATATGATGAGGATTTTAGGAATTTCACCTCTTTCAAATATGACCACGGATATACATAGAACATGTAGGCTCTTACCTAATACCTCCTCTTTCCCACTTTAAATCTAGTGACTGGAATACCTGAAAAAGCAGTAAAAAACCTGAGAAAAATGAAACAAATAAAGAAAACCATGTACATAAAAGACTAGAATAGCTCTACTATTGAACACCATTTGGCACCCAGTAGTAGTTACCACTACAAACATATCCAGGTTCTAAGGTAAACCACAAATGGAAATAAAGCATTCCTTCAAGGCTTAGCAAAACTATTTCATAGGAAACATGACTGCCTAATGGACAAGAAGTGCCAAACCACAAGTCTTTAGAAAATCATAGTCTTGTAACTCGCAGTCAATGTTCACAGTGTAGAAACAACAAATATTAGACTTTTCCTTCTCTTGTAAAGTATGAATATCACTATCCACAAGGTTCATGGATTTGCAGCACTGGACAGTGAGAATATATGTGAAAGTATTTGTATGCAATCATCTTACCAAACATAGAATAGCAGTCAACTATTGGTAACCCTTTATTACTCTCTGAATATCCGCAGGTTTCACAAAGGCAATGGAAGCAGGAAAATCACCCTACTTCATGGAAATGGCAATCCAGTACAGCTAAAGTCAAGAAAAATACCAAGAATATGTTTTTGTTTTGAGCAAATTTAGGCTCCACGGTTCGCTGTGTGCAGCTTATATAGCTACACTCAATAAACCCAATCACATCCAGCGCAGGCTTCTGTGAGGCTGAACCAATGCAGGGGAATGCGTAAGACTATATTGAATCCCCTGCCTTCGCTACTCTCCCTACTTTTGTGTGTTTGGATGAAGCCATTACATTACAATCGTGGAGTGTCGTAGAATTGATGTAGCATATGGTGGAAAAAAGTCAAACAGTAGAGCAGAGTGGCATTGAGTGGCTTAGAGTTAAGTGGCATAGAATGCCATAGATTAGTGTAGTGTTGTAGAGTGGAGTGGTGTAGAGTGGCATAGAGTGGAGTAGAGCATCAGAGTTGAGTGATGTAGAAGGGCATAGAGAGGTGTGTCAGAGAGTGGCATAGCATAGAGTGGAGTGAAGTGTCATAGGGTATAGTTAAGTCTCATAGGCCTGGAGTAGAGTGGAGTGGCGTGAAGTGAAGTGCTATGGAGTAAAGTGACATGAAATAGGATGGATTTAAGTGTCATAGAGTGGAGTGGCATAGTGTGGAGTGTAGTAGAGTGGAGTAAAGAGGTGTGACATGTAGTACAGTGTCAGAAAGGAGTAGAGTGGATTGGGATAGAGTGGAGTATCGTAGAGTGGAGTATAGTGGCATGGACTGGCATAAAGTGGTGTGAAGTGGAGTGGCATAGAGTGGAGTAGAGTCGTAGAGTGAAGTGGGGTAGAGAGGAGAGACATAGAATGGAGTGTCAGAGTGGCATAGAGTGGAGTGATGTGGAGTGTCATAGAGTGGAGTGTCACAGCATGGATTGCCGTATACTCGAGTGGCGTAGAGAGGATTGGAATGCCGTAGAGTTAAGTAGCATAGAGTGTTGATGGCCCGGTTCGAGGTCCCGGTGGTGGACCTGTTTGCAGCTCCAGGGAACGTCTTGAGGGAGAGGTTTTGTTCACTGGTCCAGTCCGATACGGGTTGGAGGGTGGATGCTCTGTCCTTCCGGTGGGATGGGGACCTGATGTATGCCTTTCCCCCAATTGCTCTAATTCCGCGGGTCCTTGCTGTAGGTCAAAATGGATCGGGCCTCGGTTGTCCTGGTGGCTCTGGTTTAGTCCAGGAGACCATGGATCCCTCTGTTGTTGAGGTTGGCGGTGGGACCTTGCTGGAGGTTGCTGGTGATTCCTTGTCCCCTGTTGTTTCCCCCTCTGTCCCGGGATTGTCTGGTCCGCCTGCGACTGGCAGGTTGGCTGTTGAGAGGCTGAATCTGGTGGTAATGGGGTGTTCTCCTTCTGTGGCTGAATTTATTTAGCAGTCCAGGTGCCCTTCGACTCTTAAATCCTATTACAGACATAGACAAGTGTTACCTTTCAAAGTAGAAACACACATTTCACATACAATTTAGTCTTCTTATGTCCTTACGGCTGATATTGAGTAATTTACAAATGCCAAAGAGTATTGCAATGCAGCATGGAATGTCCGGTTACTTACCGGTAATATTCATTACTCCGAGTTGTAGACCTCCCCGTCACAGTCCTGGTTCATGCGGCTTAGACTGTGACGGGGAGATCTACAACTCGGAGTAATGAATATTACCGGTAAGTAACCGGACATTCCATGCTGCATTGCAATACTCTTTTGCATTTGCAAATTACTCAATATCAGCCGTAAGGACATAAGAAGACTAAATTGTATGTGAAATGTGTGTTTCTACTTTGAAAGGTAACACTTTTGTTACGTTAGTAATTAAACTGGACACTTTCAATCAAGTACGTAGGCAGTATAGAGTCAACCATTGATACAGCAAAAAAAATATGTTTAAAGCTAATAGCACTTTATTTCTAAGAGACTGCAAATCCTATAATACATCTCATCATGAAACTAAACACTGTATTGCATATTTGTAATATTCATTTTTAAAACTAAAAATTGCTGTTGAATTGTCATTTTCTTATTCTAATAAAGAAAAATATTATTTACTACACAGCATAGTACAAGTATTTATTTTCCAGAAACTAACATGAAGGTGGGCAAGGAGGTTCAGACATGGTAATTGAAGTTAGTCCTAACACAGCTTCTGATTTCAAAGTACTTTCAATGACCTCATTCAAAGGTATGGATGGTGGCTGTGTGGATGACCCCCTCCAGCTCAGGCAGCTTCCTTCCTCTGACTTGCAAGCTTCTCTTTTGTTCTGGAGCAAAATTCATATCACATTTTTCTAATGTTTGCAAACTGTGTGTGGTTACACATACTGCATTTATGCACTCCTGACGTCGACTCCAGATTGTTCTTTTAGAGGGTTCTGGAATTGTTGAAGATCCTTTACCAAAAAGATGTTCATCGTTGGCCACACATCCTTCCACAAGTAACTCAATTTTTTCATGAGAAAGAAAAGTGTTGATTTGTTTTCCTTCCTGCCTCCTCTTGTTGACATTCCTGATTTGCTATATTGATTTAGGAGATTGTATGCTCAGTACTTCTTTTCTTTGCAGCTCCGTGATTCTCAATGTGACTGTAAAAATGTATTTTCTGATTGTGATGTCATCACTGTGCGTCCGTGATGTTCGCTATTTATGCATGTGATCAAATTGCATTTTGTGATTCGTTATTTTAAGAAAACAAATTGTACGAAATTGCTATTTCAATCATGTACTCAGTAGTCCATTTCATGTAGCGATTCACCAAATGCGACTCCCTTACAATGGCAAGTTGCAAAGTAGACTACAACAGCACGTCTGACTCTAAATTAGTTATAACTGTGGCTGCCTTGATTCGAGGCAATAAGCACACTAACAACTGCTGGATAAGTGCTGCATTGCTGATAACTTTGGCAAGCCTTGAGCAGCAGTGGAAAATATCATCATATTATTCAAACTCATTACAACTAAAGAACACACTTACCTAATCAAGACCAGACCTGTTGTGTTTGCCAATGGTTGTTTTCTAGTTTTATTTACGTTGCAGGACAGTACGGGATATGCAATCATGTGAAAATAACTATCTATCAGTGCTGCTGGAGACTGCATTTGATATGCATATCTTAGATTAATAGGCAGGAGACTTTTTAAAGTTTAAGGCACTTAAGAACAAATTCTAAGGAATGCTTATAACTGGGGAGATAACAAAGCACCGAGGCCCTTGGAGGGGCCAAGTTGCATGAGAGGAACAATAATTGTTCTTTTCAAGTCCTGTGACGGTGAATGCATTTTCGATATATAAGATTCTTATAAAGTCCATTTACTGCATTTCACAGAAACATGTTGCTGCGGAAACCAGACAGATTAGCAAAGAGATCTGCAAAGAAAGACTATAGCTGTGAGGCCACTTCCAACAGTTTCTTCACTGTGCGCATGCGGTACCTATGGACCTGCTTCTCCCTCACGAAAATGAAACCGATTCCTCTCACGGATATGGAATGCAATGATATGATCAAATAGCTGAGTGCTTTGAATGGGTCCCAAAAGCTGCAGATAATTGGTATAAATGTGCAAGCCCCCCGAATGCATTTAAAGAGTGGTTTTCGTTTTTTAAGACAGTCGTTCTATAGCACCTACTCACAAATTAAACCTTTGCAAGTGTCTGTGAGCTTTCAAACACTTTCAAGTTGCTGATTTATGGTTTAACATACCGAGAGCATCATTATGCCAGGTAATTCACGGAGAGATTGATCTGTGGCTCTGGAAAACAAGCCTGGTTTTATGCCTGGGTATAAATACTTATCTTGGTACACATATGCAGTGATTAACTGTCCTAATATTTCCTGTGCGTTAAGCTTGAAGGATTGTTTTTGTTCTGTCGGCGAAATTGGAAAATGGGAAGTAAAAATGAAGAATCATTGAAATGTAGTGGAGCAGTGGAAAAATTGCTATTGATCAATCGATTCAGTGACGGATGCTCGCGGGTTAGCGAGGATGCATTTTGTACCAAGTAAATAAACATTTTTGATTGTCTGCCTCTTTTTTTGTTCCAATATGAATTGTAACTGTAGACAACACACAGAGGTGACCCAAAACAAAATAAATAGTGCAATCAAGTCGCAAATGCACAGAGGCTGCTGAATACCTTCCCTATTAAAACAATGCTTATTTCAGAAAACTGGAAACGATGGCAGCCCAGTGTCAAGCGGGACACAGTCTCAGCTGAGCACTTAAGATTTTTTTTTGTTGTAGAAAGGGAGAACATATACTGTTATATGGAAGAATGGAAATGAATGACTCCATCCCCTAAATGATTGAAAAATCCAGATTGATGCAGTTTTATTTTCGAATTACAGTGCTTCCATTTTAAATGTCTTTGGGCATGCAGGTGCTTAGGAAGGGGTAAATAAAGGTGAGGGTGCTGTGTGTTGTTGTTTGTTAGTTGCTAGCTGAAAAGGAGAAATGGCATGTTGTAATATGGTGTGCACTTGGGCTGTACGAGTTTGAAAGATGTGCACATCTTTAAACGGCTTTACTCTGTCCCACTATGCATAGATCACTGTCTGTTTCTGATGTGATATGTCCTGGGTGTGTGTTGCTCTATACTATCACAGTGCATAGATTATTGTCTGTCCATGAAGTACTAAGTCCTGGCAGCTAATGCCCTTTGTGTTTTTTGTTATACACGAAAACAATAACATTTTGTTTAAAATAAATAAATCAATCAAGGGGTTTCAGTTTGGTTTGTGGGAGTTTTTATCACTTTTGTCACTGAACCATTTACATGACAGTAATTAGACCTGTGGTTCTGCTATACAGTGTACCCTGAAGGCAAACTGATAGTTTCTGCTTTTTTTAAATACATGTGGTCACTTTGGTCTTACAGAAGGGGCCGCAAACACATGTTTGGGTTCTTCTGTAAGAAGGAGAGCACCGGTGCAAAATGTGTGGTGATCCCTTATTTGCATGTGGCATGGCTCCAGTAAATGAGGGAATACCTTTGCCCTTGCACCCACAACATTTTGCAGACATGAGTATGTAAGCATGACACACAGTGTGTCTCTAATGGGGATGTTTGAAAGGGAGATTCAGGAGTCCCAGGGACCCCTGGCCATCCCTTAAAGCTGGGTACAATCATACACTGCACCTACTTGCTGGAGATCGATACCCCCTTAAAATAAGGAACGCCAATAAATCGTTGAAGTAAGTCCACACTTATATGTATCTTCGTTATCTTTTATTAAGTCAATAGGTTAACTGCATCCTCTGCTTACTGGCAAACAATACATATAGTGAAGGCACTCTCGCAAACATTCCAAGGTTGCCTTCTTGTCAACATTCTGAACGTTACCACTGTGCAGTAGAGTAAGGGGGTGGCCGGAATGTACCACGTGATCAGTTATAACACATCTCCCTCCTTAAAGAAGAGATATAATAACCTGAAGCCAAGTTAGGATAAAGCTATGAGCCAAGGAGAGCCTTGTCCTGTTCGAGCACCCCCAATATACAACACCAACAACAACTTGTACCTCTGCACATTCAATCCATTTGAAATTCGTTGTGCCACCTTGGGGGATTGCGGTGCCTGAGTTCCCTTCCCTCTGGTGCCCCTTCTGTTCGGGAACTCTGGGCACGCGACCCACTGTCTCCCTCTTGGTCTGTTTCCCTTGGACCTATGGCCACCCGGTCCATGCTCCATTTTTTTCCATCTTCCATGATGACCACATTTCTTTTAACCTCTCTTATTTTCCCTGGGGCGTAGTACCACTCCTCTTTGCCCCCTAAGTTCATTGGTTTCCTGATAAACACACTTTGTCCTTCGCTGAAAGGTCTTTCCTGCACCCCCCATTTTCTGTTGTACCACTCTTTATACTTCTTTTGTCTTGTGTCAATTTTCTTACTGATTTCCTCCTGATCCATCACCACCGGGTCTTTGGGGATCATCCAGTTAGGGGATAGTTTTGAACCTGCCTTCCTCCCTCTCAATAGCTCAAATGGCTTATGTCCAGTGGAGAGGCTAGGTGTGGTGTGGTAGGACCAAAGCATGTCTCTCAGCCAATTTTTAGCAAGTAACGCAATCAGCTTTGCCAGTGCCAGACCGCATAGGTTAGAAAAACAATAAAGCAATGAAAACATTGCTTTCTTTACTTTCAATCTGGCCATCACATTGCGTCATGGAACGCCTATTGCACTTTCTGAATGACCATATAACAAGCATTGAAAGCAATGTTAATTTTGCTTTATATACTTTCATGATGGTTATTGTATTGCATGATGTAACATGGACTGCGTCATCACGTGCAATGTCACAATGTAATGCTGCAATGCACGTTGAGTCTCGCCAAATGGCGACCATCTTGAAAGTATAGAAAATAACATTTCATTGTTTTCTATTCTTTTCACAAGTTTGAACCTTGCTACTGGTTTGCCAATGCTGGTGAAGTTTAAAAGACTTAGTTATCATCACCTGAGGGGCAATAGCCAGGGCGTCTCCAAGGCTGCCATTCAGCACACCATTGAGTATGTTAAAAAAACAAAAACTAAGTAGTTTAGTGATGTCAGCATTCTTAAGCTGACATCATGGTACATCATAGTCAGTCAAAGCCAAATGCAATAGAGATATGCTCCAGGGGAGGGACAAACACAAAATAGGGAAGAAGTCACTAGTTATTGAAAATAAAGCCACGTAATCATGAGCAAGGGTTGACTCAGTAATGTATTGTGTCCAGTGCTTCCTGAAACAGACAGCTGGAGATCTTTGAAGTAGCACTGCAAACATGAGCACAGGCCCACTGTCTGTGAAAGATGAAGCATCAGTTTCAAACCGTGAATCTGTTTTTCACTGATGTACTTTCACCAGCAGACGTGAGAACTGCCCTGGGGAGGCAACTTTTTCTTTGCGATCAGGTGCTTTGTCCCAGTTAAAGATATGCCAAGCTGCACACTGTGACATTGTATTCGAGAGGTAAACAATATTTGAATGCACACAAAGCTAAATGCTTTATGTGAAATGAAGATGATTCTTAATCCCCGCTGTGAAGTGAACGGAGTCCAAATGCCTCATGAATCCGAGCACAACTTAAAGTGAAAGCCCACACATTTCTTTGGTGTTGGTGGATTCTCCATCCACAAACATTGCCTTGCATCTGGGGACCCTAGAAACAGCTGTGCATTAAGTTTCTTCAGATCTGAGTCAGTGGCAACACATTAGAGTGCTGATTCAGTTCAGTTCAAATATATTTTATCAGTGTCAGTCACCACTACACAGCCTTGTGGATGGGTCAAGGCTCTTTCATGGCTCCACAGAGTCCAGAAAGCCTGACCATCCCAACCTCTGCACTGCTGTTGGCATGAACAGGGGGAGTCCAGGGCAATGCCACATGTCACTATCACAGGAGTCTACCACAAAGGTTGAGTAAAGATGAACATGGTACCTCAACCTTTCAAGGGTTTTACAATACAAGACACCATACTACAGTTATAATTTTCCACCCTCAGTATGACATATTTAGAGTCATACCATTGGGTGCTCAAATTATTGAGGGTAAGCATGGGGGAACTACCAAGGCAGTTATCAGATTTGGCACCGCAACTGCTCCATGGATTGGATACAGTTTGTGGCATTGAGCTCAGCAAGGCCTAACCAACCAACTTCTCTGACAATCTCCTGGCCAGGTGGTGGGCCGGAGGAGCTCCTGGGACCAGTTTCCTGGGACCCGTTTCAGCACAGTCAGGCACTGCATTAGCAGACCTGAGACAGGTTTGAAAGGCTGCTTCTTTGGGTGGTGCAATCTGCACTGCAGGCCCACTAGTAGCATTCAATTTACAGACCCTGGGTATATGGAACTTTACAAGCTACCTACAAGTAAATTAAATATGCCTATCAGGTGTAAACCACTCACAAGATATTTTAGGGGTGAGCGCACATGCATGTTAGCATTGATTAGCAGTGGTAAAGTGCTCAGAGTCCTAAAGCCAACAAAAAAGAGGTCACAAAAATAGGTGAAAGACGGTAAAAAGTTTGGGGATAACCGTACAAAACAGGGCCATGCCCAACACCTTTGGCTTAATGAACATGGTGATCTCCCCCCGGCTCCTTAGACATTTAGGGGCCGATTCCGATCCTGTATTTTTTTTTCCAGTCCGACTCGTATCGGTAAATTTTTCCATACAAATCGTACAAGTCCCGTCCGACCCGTGAAGTACGATTCGTATGGGAAAAATACAACTTTTCCCGATCCGATTTGTACGGATCGGCCCGATCCTTACAAATCGGATCGGGAAAAGTTGTACCAGACGGACCCGGACACTTTTCTGTACAAACTGTAAAAATGCAGTCCAACCCTACTAGTATGATCCAGACCGGCTTTCGGATTTATGATTTGTACGGAAAACGTCCCGTACACGGGGAATGCCATTACCCGCTACGAAGCGCACTTTGTACGACTTCTATCCCGGGAAAAGTTGTTCCCGGGGTGCGAGTCGTACAGGGGTACGAGTCGTACAGGCATACACCCCCGTGCGTTGTGTATGTACGGTGCGTACCCCAACATCACATATGTACTGTGCATACCCCCAACATCGCGTACCCCAACATTGCGTACCCCAACATTGTGTACCCCAACATCGCGTATGTACGGTGCGTACATACGCGATGTTGGGGTATGCGATGTTGGGGTATGCGATGTTGGGGTACGCGATGTTGGGGTACGCGATGTTGGGTGTACGCACAGTACATACAGTGCGTTGGGGTACGCACCGTACATACACAACGCACGGGGGTGTATGCCTGTACGACTCGTACCCCTGGGGACTCTGCTTTTACAGCTGTTTTTTGCTCCCGTAAGAAAAGAGCCGTACGGAGTGCCATAGGGACGAATCGTACTTTCTGGGCTGGAAACTGCTGCTTAAATACATAAAGACATCGCGTGCAAGCTGTTCAGGATCAGAATCATTGGTTTATTTTAGCTGTATGGTCTTTTGTACGATTTGTATGGAAAGATGCTTTCTGTACGAATCGTACTTCCTAGGTTGTAAGAAAAGCTTACCGGGTACGAGTTGTATGGGAAAAACGCTCCATACAACGAGTTGTACAGCCTTTTTCCAGGATTGGAATCGGCCCCCCTAATAGGTATTTCAACTGCAATGCACATATACAATCAGAACACCCTTTCTAATTAGGCCAAGCTAGTTCTGATTGTCCATTATTTATGAAAGTAATAACTTTGGTAAACCCATATTTATTCCGTTTATTACATGTTCCAAATATGCAAAGAAAGTATATTTCATGTCAGATGCTTGGACATTTTGTAATCTGTTTTGGTTTTGCTTGTTTTCTAGAATTTCCAATGTTCAGTGGAAAGAAAACCAAGTTGTACTCAAAGAAAAATAATCACTCCAAATCTAACTGACCATTAAGATCTTTCCCAAAACGAGGTACATTGTAAACAAAGCTATTCACTGGTGTTGGAATTTAGCACTGCTGTACACTTGAGTGCTGTTTTCCAAGATCAGGCAACATATTTATAAATACGAAAAATAAGAACTGTAGCGAGAGATTGGCAGGATCATTCTCTCTGTCATTTAGAATAAAATCTATATTATTGTTCAAAATAATAGGCACAAAGGAGACACACAAAATATATTGGAAAAATATGTCCATCAATGGTTATGCTTCAAGCAAACTTTTGATATTACAAAAATCAAGGGGGGAATTGGAGAATATGCATTAATCATTGACTGTGCATTGTGAGATAGTGAGATAATGCAAGATGTGTCTTTCATAACTAAGACAAGAGACACTGTAACATATGTTATGGAAATATAAGTTTCCCACATAATATATCATTTGCTACAGACCCTTGCTTTGTGTAAAAAAAAGAAGTGTTCATAAACAAAAATGGTTCAAAAATTACTAAGATTGATTTGATAGATCACTTTTCTTTTAAAATAGCACTAATTGCCCTAAATATTTTAACTTTGTAAAAACTACATTTTCTATTAAAATCTGCAAGCCTTCAAAACTACTTTACAACAACATAAAACAAAATTTTACTCCAGGATCATATTGTGGTAAAAGTGTAAGCATACAAATCCTCGCTTTTATCATACTTGCAATACGATAAAGAGTACTAGACATTACCTTTTGTTGATGAAAGAGTTAAAGGGCATCTACCTAGGCCCTTTTCGCACACACATCTCGGGGTGAATTACACGTCCAAGAGCCAAGCCTTCCAGGCCTGAGTCTGGCCCAAGATGCTAGAATTCCTTTTTGCCAGTCATCCCCAAAGCCCACATGAGCATTCCTCAAATGTACTCGGGAGGACATTACTTCCCTCTTGAGAATATTCCTGTCCTGAGTGACTCACTAAGGAAGCTCGCCGAGGCCTCTCAGATCAGATATGTTTTTACAACCTTAGACTGCAACCACTGTCCTTTTACTCTAATTTCCACTGTCTTGGGATAGCCATTCTAATATTGGTCTATAATTTTAGGGCTATAGGGTCTGAACCCTGAGACTGCACACTTGCCTGTCAGTCCAGAACTTCCAGTATGGACGCATCCTACATCGAAGGTGACACATGCTGTCTGTGTCATGCAGGAATCTGCCTTGGTCAGGGCTCCTTTAAGCATTCAGTATATATGTGGGTCAGGTACTTGTTAGAGCTGGCATCCTTGGTGTGGTTTCCCCTGTCTTTTTGGTTCTGCCTCCTGTATTTTTGCAGTGTTTTGAATTTCGTTTTTGCTGGTCTGGATACTTTGGGCACTTTGCCACTGCTGATCAGTGGCAAAGTGCAAGTGCTCCCTATACAACTTTTGTTTATGGATTAGTGTTTCCATGATTGGCTTATTTGATTTACTAGTAAGTCCCTAAGAGAGTGCACTGTGTGTGCCCAGGGCCTTTAAATCAAATGCTGCTAGTTACCCTGAAGCACTGGTTGTGCCACTTACACAAGCAGCCTTTCAAGGGTTCCCAGACTGGCCACTGCAGTGTCTGCATGTAGTTTCCTGCCATGTCAACCTGGCAAGTGCACCCAATTGCCAGGCCCTAACCTTCCCTTTTCTCACATATGAGACACCCCTAAGTTAGTCCCAAGTTACCCCTGTGGGCAGGGTGCAGCGTGGGTAAAATGTAGGACGTGTACTGATGTGTGTGACATTTCCTAAACGTGAAATGCTGAGCATTTTGTTTTTCACTATTGAAAGGCTATCTGTCCCATAGAGTAACAAATGGGGGTTTATTCATAACATCTTACAAGTATAACTTTCCATTGGGACAAGATAGAGAAATGGAGTTTACGCTCTCTGAACTCAGAATTTAATAACACGTCTTTTAGTAAAGATGTTTTTTTAAATAGTGTGTTTGAAAATGCCACTTTTGGAAAGAGGGCATTTTCTTGCCTAGCTATCCTATGTGCCTCTGCTGGGTTGTGTATTGACTCTCCTGGTTTTGGAGTTACAGGATCTGGGGATGTGCATTGATGGTAGACAGCCACTGGGGAGTGAGGTGTGTCCTGCCTTTCCTGGATGACTCAGAGCTGAACTGAATAAACCTGGGCTGCATTTATAGTAGTGGGAGGAGATTTCCTTGCACCTGAATTGGCCCTGTATCCTTCGCACAATGCTGTCTCCGCCTCCTGCCAGGAAGCTGGACCAGAGAGGACATAATTGGTTTGGTGTGAGCTAAGAGAATCTCTGCCACAAGAGAACAAAAGAAAATGTGGTATAAATATTCAGGCTCAAACCACAGAACTGTAGATTACTTCTGGGCTCAAGAGGAAATTCTGCCGAGGAGAAAAGTTGGGAAAGCTGAAGTAGAAGTACTGTCCCTGTGATGTGTGGGGTTGGCCTGCAGTGGCTGTTTCCGCCAAGAAGAAGACAAAGACTGAACTGTGCTGTGTATCCTGCTTGAAGAAGATCTTCAAGTGCTTGGTGTAGAGCTTGCCTCCTGTTTTGAATTCTCAGGTACACAAAGACTTAATTTCCTCTGACCTCCTGCACCAGGAACTGCTGTTTCAGCTACCACAGAGGGAAATAACAACACAGACGCCGGCGAGTAATGCTGTGACCTTCAACTAAGCCATGGACCCAGCTCACGGGACTGCACAGCACACCACCCCATCTTGCACCACAGCCTGATGTCTGAAGATGCCACACCCTAGCAACTGCACCTGAGCTGAGAGCACCTCTTGTGATGCTCATTACGCACCCCCCAACTCGCACCGCAGCCCTCACCTCACTGACGCAGGTGCTTCTACATTGCGGAGCTGATACCTGACATGGGTGACCTCCCGAATACATCAACCCTGCATCGTCATAAGGAATCGATGCCTAGACGCCACCGCCACATCGCCTCTTCACCAACAGTATGGAACCAACGCCTCACCTCCCCTGCATAGCAGTAAGGAACTGACGTCTCACCTCCCCTGTGGTCGTATGGAACCAACGCCACCTGGCACCAACGAAGCATCACCTCCCCGATGCCGTGTACCATCTTTGTTTTCATCATTTACCAAGTGTCTGTTCTTTGGGGTTGGTGTGACTCTGGGCCCAACACCGCACACCTCGCGGTCAGCACCATACTTTGGGATTTCATCTGTCACGACATCGTAATAGCCCCAGGTGAAGCTAATTGTTGGTAAAAGCTTTATTATTGTGAATAACCTATTTTTGGAGATATCTTGATATATGTATGGTGGCTTTTTGTCATTTTGGTCTTGTTTGGTTTAGATAAAGAGTTCCTATTTTTCTAAACTGGTGTCGTGTCTATTTGTAGTGTTTTCACTGTGTTACTGCATGTGTGCACAGGTGCTGTACACACTGCCTCTGAGATAAGCTGCTTGCTCGTGCCAAGCTACCAAGGGGGTGAGCAGGGGTTGTCTAAGGGCGTAGCTCCCTTACTATGACTCTAAGTCACAGTCCATACTGGGACAAAGGTGCAAACCATTGCCAACTAGAGACCCGCATTTCTAACAGTACTCAATGAGGGTTACAAAACCTGAAACAACACAGAGGAGAGTCTGCAAGAAATACACTAGTGTCTAAATACTTGCACTCCTGAAATTCATTTTTCCCATATTATAGTTAGATGATGATTTGGTTCCTAAAATTGAATAGCCTCAATCTGAAAGGTTGTTTGTTAACCTCACCAGTTACCAAAGTCACGGAAAGCATTAGCCTGCTTAAACATGAACATTTCCATCCATATGCCTGAAAGGACAGCTCACCTTACAGCCAATTCTTTAAAATCTAGATAAATTGCTTCAACAAAGATGACTACTTCCACAATGCATATCAAATAATGCATTAGCTCAAACATAGAGGCTGTCCTAAGAGATTACTGAACAGGTGTCTTATTAAGCTTGGTTTACTCCTAATGCGATGCTACTGGAACAAATACGTAAATCAAATGAGCCCAAATTAACATGTGTGATGACATTTTGCAAAGAAACAAATATGGTCTGAAAGACATACAATAAGAATTGTGTTTTCTGTGCCAGACCTGGAAGCAAACCAACATTTCTGAGGCATTCACAACACAAAGAATGTGGTTTAAGCTACTGTATGTCTGTGCGGATTTGTGTATGTTGGCAAAACTACCTAAAGGGGATAAAGCATGTGTTACACAACATAAATCAAGAATCTGTTGCAAGGATATGACAGCCAACCCCCTTCCTTCCAACACAGACAAAAGGAAACATTTGGTGGATAATATTGGATACAATATGACAAAACATACATGATAATGAGGAACTGCTACTGTTAAGGCAAGAGGATTGCCCGATACCAATGCTCCACACTGCTGAAAGTGAACTAAATGAGATGAGTGAGAGTTAAAATGCATAACTGATGTTGTAGATTAATATACAGTTGTTCAGTAGGAAGAACCAGATGCCCTCTGACAGGTGATCAATCCATTTTTGATCCTTTCACAAAACTAAGTCTGTGATGAAGGTTGCCAGAAAAGTCTTTACATGGTTGATTAAGTCATTTAGAATTTTTCAGCCACACACTTCTCAAAAGAACAGTTAGTATGTTATATGATGGCTAGAGCTGAACAAAGAAGAGACATAAGGAAGGAACCATTGGCTATGATCACTTGGGACAGACTTGGAGCCACTCACCACATGACTAATCAATGTTTCAATGTTTATTAGTCATAATTCAGTTAGTTAGAACCATTACATGATATAAAACAGCATACTATATAGCTTGTATGTACTCTGCTAGAAAGGAAAGATCTTTCTAAAAATTAGAACAATTCAATGAATAATAAAGTAATGCATATTTAAAATTTGATGACTAAGCTCCCCTACCACCTTGGTTCAGCTACGAATAATGAGAGTTGTCTACCTGAGACTGGTTCATGGGGAGGTCTAATTGTTTGTTAGACTCATGTTATAAAGTGCTTATGCCTGAAGTCATTAATGCATTTAATGCTATTTAAGTTCTTTAAATTGATGTGACTACAAATGTTTTTTTATCATGAAACAGTTGTGTAGGGAGCCCATGAGATCAATCCAATGGCAGAAAACATTCTGGCACTGGTAAGTGCACTCTTTACAAGTGGGTTTGCTGACCAGACATTCCGGCAATCAGAACGTTATTTAGACAAGAGGTAAACCCAACAGATGTAAACTCACGCTGGGCAGAAAGGTGTAATTGAGATAAATGGAGGCTTAGATAATATCTTACTTGAAAGATTTACAATTGGAGAGGACCCAGAGCACTGAGCTAGGTGTTTCTAGGAGTCTTAGGATAGTGATCAGTTATATGTTTTTGGACATTGTGGAAGGATTGAGAAGTTCCAAGGCTGCGTTTTAAAGAATCTCTGAGGTCCTTAATGATTTTCCCGCACCTTGATAAAGAAGTTGCGTCTGCTTGGGAAAAACATTTGGATGCCTTTTTTAAGGAAACATTGATTTTAGTAGGGACCTCCTTGCATCATCAAAAGCGAGGCAGCGGCACAGAAGCTGCAGCCATGATTCTCATTTGAAGTTGCATAATCTACATGTCCCTTCTTTGTCTTGTTTGGCCCATGCTGGATTAAAATTTACTATTGATAAATTTAAAGGGCATAAAATCTCCAAAGACCTTAGGGAGACCAAATCTTGCTGGAATGAGACTATCCCTATCTGCCTGTTGATTACCTTTTTCCAAGTCAAGAAGGTAATGGAATCAGGAGTGAGCGCTGCTGGCTCAATTTGGAAGGATGCAGCTGCCCTGTGTAGTTGCCTGTTCCATGGAGTTTCTAGGTTCTTGAAATAACTGTAAGACAGGCCTTAAGGGAGTTTTCTGGTGCTTTTAGTGTATGTATGTAATATTTCAGAAAGTCCGACTCGCAAGGTAGAGTTTGATTTAGCAGGCCAAGTTCCAATCAAAGTCTTGTTATGCGTAGGTACTTGGGCAGTTGCTAAATTTTCTTTTAACTGGCTCACTGGGTGTTTTCAAGGCGATCCAAGCAAGAAACGGGAAAAGCCTGTGTTGGAGGGGGGCTGGGTTCTCAAGAAGGTGCTGCTCCGCTATGTGATCTGGTGTCTTCCTGTGACACCTTACATCCAGAGACTGCCTTGAGGGTAGTAGTGGGTCTCAGTTTGGCCCCAGGTTTGATCAAACTTCTGCATAGTGCATGAATAGTGTTGGCCTCCAGGGTGGTGTTTTGGAAGGTTGCCAGGCCATTAGGTGCAGTCAGGGCAGCAGTTTTCTTTGTTGAGCCACCTAGCTCAGGTTCCAAGCGTGCAAGAATGCACGGCGTAACTTACGTGCAGCTTTGAGGGCTTGCAGACTCTGTGGGCCTACTGCTTGGTTTGGGGCTGAGTTGAAAATTGACAAAAGCTTGGTGACATTGCATGCAGATTTGTGCTTGGTGCACTGTTAGACCCTGCTGCCGGAGATCTCTGTTTTGTGAAATGCTGTTTTTACAAAGTTTTTTACATTTCTTTTTTGCCTATCTGGAGAGGGTAGAATAGATTGCAGGAGCTGATGGACCTAATGATTCGGAGTTGAGGTAGTGCACACTTGCCAGTTGAGGATTGACAAGCGGGCCTGAGCTAATACTAGGGGTGCATGATCTTTAATTTGTTGAAGAGTAGGTCCTTAATTCAGTTTCAGAGGGAGACGTTGATTCCTTGGCTGGGGAAGGCTTAATATCTGTGTCAGTTAAATTAGATACCGGGGTTCTTTTCCTAGGGTGGCTCTAGTAAGGTTTTTCCTAGTATATGTGTTGAACTTTTAACACGGTCTACAAGGCACCAAAGTATTTCCGGTAGTGAGCTTAGCTTATCAATCAAAGGGGGAGCGTGAGCAGAATTGGTCTGCCTCTGCCCGCCCAAATAGATTTTCCATGTAACTTATCCAGTTCCCTAAGTCCATTAAGCTTGAGGCGATGGATTGAATTAAATCTATTTGAAATTCCATTTTTTGTGATTGCCAAAGGAGAGATTTGGCTATTGTGTCTTGCTTAAAGGTAAGGGAGACCAGAGATGGGGTGACAGGGCAGGTGGGACAAGATGAAGAGTGGTCCCCTGGGAGGATTGGGCTTACAGACTTTATATTGAATTTAAATATAAGGAATTTGCTCCTTTCTAACTGGACGGACACAATCAGCCAGCTTGGCACCATACACATCGGACACCTGTGACCTAATCTGTGCAATTATGTAAAGATCCTCCCTGATCCAGATCCTCTTCAACACATACACAATATCTTTAGTCAGAATCATATACTTTCTCAATATCAATGTCCCCTCCTACACCGACAACACCGCAGCTCATTCCCTCTGTCACGGACAAGACGCCCAGTCCCAGTCAAGTTCAATGCCACCATAACAGCAATCGCTCATTGGATGAAAACCAACTGTCTGGAGCTGATCACCAACAAGAACAAAATTTTGATCTTCAGGAAGAGGTCTTCGCCATGGGACACTACCTGATGACCAACAGAGCTAGAACCAACACCCTCCCCCCTCTCCTTGCCAAGAAACTTGAGATCATCATCAACATCAAAGCTGAAGCTCAATGCTGTCACTGTCTCATGCTTCCATGCCAGTAGATGTTGTGAAAGATTTTTAAATGGCTTCCAGTCAACAACTGGAAAACCAGCACACGCGCCCTTATCACAAGAAATGTGGACTACAGGAACACCCTCTATGCTGGGATCAAACAAAAAAACAAGACTGTAGACCATTCAGAACTCGGTGGCCAGATTCACTCTCAGCCTCCCATGCTGTACTCACATCATACCACGTCTGAAGAAGCTCCATTGGTTCTTCATATAGAAAAAAGCACAATTCAAACTTGTCACTCACACATTCAAGGCACTACATAAACACTGGCTCCCCATACCTCAACACTTGCATCTGCTTTCACAAACCTTCCAGACACCTTCGCTCTATCAGACTCCTACTTGCACACATCCTAATCATATGAAAATTCATATCCGGCAGTTGAGTACTCTCCTACATAGCTACCATTGCATAGAATTACCTGCTGCTACAAATAAGAGCCGCCTCTTCTCTTTTTAAATTCCATAAGAAGCTGAAGGCCTGACTTTTCAAGAAGTCCCACTAGGCTGTAGGTTTGCCCAGACTTACACCTGCTCAGTGCCAGGATACCCATGTGGGGGATAGTTCACTTTACAAATCTGCATAACGTAACAATATAATTTTCTCCTTGGTCCTGTACCCATACCTTTGAGCTAGTAATCCTAGACATCTTCAGTAGAACAGCATGAATGGTATTTCCCAGTGGTTCCTTTCCTGCCAGTGGTAGCTCACTATCAAGGATACAATCCATAGGTAAGTGGGAATACTGCTACCTTTATCTGGTCCACTATCCCCTCCAAGCCAAAGAGACCATGGCCAAAGGGCATTCATACTCTCCCCATGGACATTTCTTACACTCCAGACCTCTACCTCTCAAGGAGACCAGCCATTCCACTACCATGTCCAACTAGCACAACAAGCAGAGCAGTTACACAGACACCGTTCTCTGTGACCCTCTGGAAGTGCTGCCTAGAACTCTTAGGTGTCACCTGCTTACCTTCTGGGCCCACCTTTCAACTAAGGATACTAGTGTATACTTGACACCCTCCTCCTGGGCAGTGCCTTCCCCTAACACTATGCTAGCCACCCCTGCAGAGTGCCCACTAGTAAGTGACTTTCTGGGGCAGGAGCAATCTCCCTTCTTGTACCCTGACTGAAGACAGTCAAAGCAACCAGCCCCTCTCAAAGGGCTTTTTCCCTTCCCACCTTGGTTCCAACCTTCCTGCTTCCCTGAGGTGAGTTGGGACACTTTACCCTTGTCTGAACATTGGGGCCCATAGAGGTTTTTAATTTTTGCCTTTTGCTGTAGGTCTGACCCACCAGCAAATAGGACAGCCTTTTCTGCTTAGCCACTAAGTTTCAAGTCCCTTTCAGCCTTGCTGTCAGCCAGCACTACTTGTGTGTCTACAGGTCTGAAAGAGACAAACTGTAAGAGGACATACAGCTCCTATCCCTAGATCAATTGGGTGGAACCAATTTTACCAATAGCATTTTAGGACCAGTGCACATAAACTCTGGCACTGAATAACAGAACGTGCAATACTAGCAAAAATAGGATCCAGAAAAAAAACCTCTGGAGTGACCATGAAGAAAAGGGGCATTGGCTAAAATAAGTATTCACTGTCCCTAACCCTAGAACAGAGGGTTGCAGTTTCACTGTGCTGCATGTGCGTAACTGTGCCTATACTTCTTGTGTCTTTTGCTAGATGAAGAACTACAAACCTCTAGGTGTCGCCTCATTCTAAATGATCGAAATCTCTGGGGCAAATCAGTCAACCTTACTGTTCAAGTGAGAACTTAGAGAGGCCACAAAGACTTAGCCAGAAATAGTGTATAGGAATAATTGAGAACGGAAAAATTATGTGTGGCCCTTCTTAAAGGCACCAAATCTATTTCTAGTATTGCCCGTTCTATCACTGCACACTCTTTGGGTGAAATATACTCAGTTGCGGCTGTCATAACTTGCCGGTGGATGGGCAGATGCAGGAGGTCGCACGAAGATGGTGGTCGCTCGGGGTGGGGGTGGGTTCGGGGGTCATAATTGAAGAAAAAAGATTTTAAAACCTACTTTTCCGCTGGGTCCCGCATCTTCTCTGGTGCTGCTCTCCTGCCTCCAACAGGAACAGGAAGCAGACAGACAGGCTCCCTCCCCTAAGCCAATCACAACGCAACATGAAGCATGTCATCAGTCTGGAGCATCGTGACACGGCGTTCAGCCATAGGCTAGAGGGGTGAGCATGTTCTCCATGCAGGCTGCGTGGAGAAGGACAAAGTGTGCATGACTGGTTTGGGCAGCCCAAGAGGGCTGCCAAACAGTCTTTGTGCACTCAGGAGTGTGCAAACCACTCCGCCCCTTCCCTTCTCAGTAAGCAGAGCAGCCCTGCCCACCCGCCTACCCACAAAGCAAACATAAAATGGTAATAACTAAAGGTTATCACCATTTTATGTTTTGGCTTCTCGCACTGCCAGAAAGGAGTGCGTGATGCTCCTCCACCACGGAGGAGCTGCACCTGATACGTACTTATTAACATAAAACGCTCCAAATTACGCTAAAGTGGAGTGTCACAGATTGTACTCATTTTTCTCTAATAAAGCATGCACATGCTTCTCTGCGAACAGAAAGTGTAGATTATCTGGAGGTAAAAGAGTGCAAAGTCTAACTCGTAGGCTTTCTGAGATTACGACAACCAATAACCATTCAACAGCACAAAGTATATGATCATGAATCAACTATAGCTTTACCTATTTCTGACAATGGAATGAGCAGCTGTGACTTGTGCACACACTCGTCTCTTATATCAGGGAACCCAGCCAGGCGTGTCCATTCACTAAGTTCTTCCCACTGTCACTAGCTTTACACTGTGGTGATTTTGTTTGGCTGGTATTCATTTGGAAACTTTCGATTCCCGCTGCTATTACCAATTGTTCAAATTCTGGAAAATCCATTCCTTGGGAGACTGCAAAGTTCCAGTGACTCTGCCATGACCTCTGAGTGCTGACCAGTGACAACTATTGTTGAACCACTGAGCTTAATTCTAGTAATTAACTTCCTTGATAGATCACTCCTGTAGCAGCTCGAATGTTGCCTGAGACTGTTGCTGTTCTTGCTTCTCTGTCTCAATTTTAATTTCTCACATTCAAAAGAAAATTTACTCCATTTACTGTGTTTCCAGATTCACAAATACATTCTTGAATGTATTAATTGAAGTGGGAAATGGGACTCACTGCCTTTATAAAGCATCTATTTTAATGATGGTTCATTTCATGTATTGAGGGAGTGTTGGTAAAAAAAAGTAGAAATTTAGCAGCTGAAGTTGATGATAACTGTCTCATCTAACTAGACCACGGAAACTGAATATTTGCTGTTCATGATTTATTGTTCTTTACGAACCAGTCTCATGTATTTAGATCTCTTGGGCTTAAACTATTTTACTCTGTCTGGCACTCATATTGGTAATGCCCAGTGCAACAATCTTTGTTGGCACCCATATGAACTCTTTCTTCATGGATTAACTGACACCATCCATCATCTTTGTTCCTTCTCTCTCCATAGAACCTCTATCACATTTATTTTGTTTATTTTATCACGCTGCTCATTCCAATGTAGAGTGTCAGATTACACCCTACATCACATACAGATTACCCATGGCAATGAATTATACAAGTGTGCAAATCAATATACAAGAAATTATACATAAGGTATCGAGGGATAGAAGGTGTAGGAGTAACATGTCTTCTATTCTGGTTGGCATGATATATTAAGAGCACTTGGAATGGAGAAACACAAGTAGGTATTTGAAGCACAGCAAACTGGTTGGGATTGCCTCCACCAATAACAAAAGGTACTCTATGACAAAAGCAGTAACCCACAGAGCTTTTTACATATAATACATATATTGTATGGGTGTTCCATGCAACCACCCAAGGTTTCTGATGCTAAACCTGATTTACTAAATGAAGTAGACAGGGTTTAGCATTAAGCCTGGGCGAAGCACTACGCTACGCTCGCGTAGTTTGCGAAGTTCGCGGTACTTCGCACTACGCGAACTGCACGTAGCACAGTGCAAACACGCGTAGCGTAGTGTTGCGTAGTGCTGCAGTCATTTTTTGCTTGCTCGCGGTCCTCAACGTCAAGTTGGCGACCTCGAGCAAGCAAAATGACATCCCGGCGAGACTTTTTCCTTGTTCGCGATCAGCAACATCAAGTTGGCGATCGCGAGCATGGAAAATAAACCTCCCAGCGAGATTCCCAACGCGAGGAGGTCAGGTTTCTCATTGCGAGGGGTCGCGTATGCTCGCGACCGCTTGCGATGAGAAACTACCAGAAAGCAGCCGCTCGAGTAAAAATCTACTCGAGCAGCAGAAAACTACAGCTCGCACTGTGCAAGATGCCATTTTCAATGATTGCACAGTGCTGGTTGCTTGTCCGCACTGTGCAATCATTGAAAACAACATCTTGCACAGTGCGAACATGTTACTACGCAGTTCGCGAAGTGCTACGCGTAGCTCGCGTAGTGCGAACTTCGCTTTGCGTAGCTTCGCGAAGTGCTACTTCGTGAACTACGCCCATCCTTATTTAGCATCAGAAAACTGTGCCCTTTCGAAGTAGGCTCAAGGAATGAGAAATGCTTTCATTTCTTCTTATGTTTCCGACTTTGTACTTGTGCTGCACTTTACAGCACACATACAAGAGGAACATGGTTAAAGTTAGTCTAAGCATGGTATTTTGTACTGGAAGGACATCCTTCTAGTACAAAACCTATGCTACACTCACGAAGACATCCTTGCACTATGGCGCAAAGGTTTCTCCATGGCACACAGCAGCCGACTTCAGGGCTGGTGCTAGGGAAAGGGGAGGAGAGAGCAATATTTCTGTAAATATGGCAATCTTCTCCTCTCTCCTTTTCACGCAGTGCAGCGCAGCATTTGCGGCTGCTGAAATGTGCTGCGTGAATAAGTGTAAGTGTTTCATCTGGTTCCCAATGCGGTGGCATCAATCACACTGCCTAAAGTGAACACTGTTCGCATTGGGATCTTATTACCATTAGTCCTTCATTTGAGCGAGCGATACAGAGGTGTCAGAAACTATGATTTTAGCACTATACCTGCACCAACTAATAGGCTTTGCAAGGTAATGTGTACCTTGGATAGGGAAAAACATCCATATATGGGAAGGCCATGTCCTTTTAGTATATCATATCAACAATGGGCTCTTTACTGCTGCCATTTATCACCTGCTTACAGCAATCCAGTCACTTGACAAGGACAAACAGTGGCAAGCTGAGAGGACACAATATGAAATCTAGTTCAAAGACAAGCTGGTCAGGGACAGACCAGGTTAAAATGAAGAACATCAACAAGCCAAGGCAGAAGGCAGAGATAAACCAGGCGAAGGCTAAATAAAAAACAGAGAAATAACAAATGTAAATCAGTAGGAAGAGGCAGATCCAAAGCAGGCACCATCTATGTAAAATAAGGGTGTTAACAACCAGGAATGGTTAACAATCCAGCAAAATATGCACTGCAGCACTGAGGACCTGTTCATATGGAGACTCTCCTATTCTGACATCAGCAATCGTTCAAGTTGCCGGGAATTTTAAACTGTAACTATCCTGTTATCATACAGCCAGAGGCGTAGCTAGAGCTTGTGGCGCCCGGGGCTATCCCTCAGATTGCCGCCCCTGTGGGGGGGGGGGGGTTTGCTGGGGAAAAAGGATGGCAAGCCCTTGAAAGAGGACCGAGAAACACGTTGTATCGCCGCTAATAGTTACCTCGATCATGCAAGTTACGGCACATACATGACACGGTCCAAGGCTACACAGTTGAATACACCGGTGACTGGCAGTGACTGTCAGTACAAAAGAGAACACACAGACTGCATGATTTATCTGGGGACTCAGAAAAACCGCATGTGACATCCATCAGAGAGCTGCGTGAACAATTACCTGGTAATCCCCTCAGCACAATGCAAACATGCACATACATGACACTGTTCAGGGATCCATCATCTACAGCTGACATTAAATGACCATTCATCATGGTCCCCCATTAAAGCAGTGCACTTTGTGATCTGCATGGTACATGTTCTTTGCAGCAGGCACATTAACCCTCTGTGCTACCTTTCCAGGAGTCAACCCTTCCACTAGACAACACTTGGATCTCTCTCTAGGAAGAACATTAATCACCAAAGTTATCATGACATTTTTATTGTTTCTGAAAATTGCTGGAGGCCAGGAAGGAGGCAGCAAGTTTTTTTTAAACCATTATATACTTGCAAACACTACGCACCCACCTGAAATAGGTACCCAGTGCGGTCACACCGTTCGCACCGCCCTAACCTGCTCAAGGTTCATGTGACCTCAGTGACTGGATCACTGTTGCTCTAGGGTGTGCTGCTTCGTAGGCCTGCCCGCAAGACTGGAGATGAACTTCAGTATGGATTGTGGTGGACAGGCCTTCAAGGTTAACTCACAATTGAACCACTAGGGTACCCCTGCTTGTGCTAAGACATCAAGCCTTCTAAGGCCTAGTGGGGCCTTGTAAGGTCTAGCATGGGAATATGCTCCCTCAGTAGAGTGGTCTGGTGGACTGGTCATGAAGGCTGAACCCAGTTCCCCAGTTCCAAATTCGACAGCTCTGGCCATAGTGTCACATCCTCTCCCCCACTGAACACCATACTGCCCCACTGAGAGAAACTCTCACTGCCTTCAGTTACAACCTAATTGTGCCCGCTATAAACACTTGGATGTGGCTCAATTCAAATTATGCACTTGATAAGAGTAATATGCTGCCTAAAAAAAAAAGTAACAGCAAACACTCATAGGGAATGCAAGATTAAGTAAAGCATGTGAAATGTAAGCAGAAACAACATGGTTACCTTAACGATCTCTCACTCACTATTCAGAAATCAGCGAGTGGTTTTACCTGAAAAGTTAAGGACATGACTACAGGGCCCTGAAGGGAACCGTTTCAAAGTCCATTGCTTATATCCTTAATAAACGTAAGCAGTATGGTTTAAAAAGAACACATCCATAAACAGAGCCATGGTACGCATTTTGTTTTCCAATCCACCCATCAACCATGTATTGCTGTCCCTCCAGGAATGGTGTACTTCCCCACCTGGGGACAACAATGCTGTTCAAAGAAAGACGAGAAAACAAAAGTAGCGCTTCACTGCAAAGTCTGTAAAGTGAGGCTGATGTGTTTGGATGTGAATAAAACCAATCTGGCCACTTTGCAACCTCTCTGTCTTGCTTTATTTAGTTATGTATTTATTTTTAATATTTAAAACCTTCTATTTCTCTCCATCCCGCTGCACTTTGGAATAGAAAAATGTCAGAAAAAGGGCATTTCCGGCCAGAGTGTTTTTTGGATCCATTTCACAGAGAAGCAACTAAATGAAAGAAGGAAAGAGGTTGTGAACCGTTTCTTCAAGTTACGGTTTTCAGAAAGAGAGCAAATAATAGGAAGAGAGGGGGGGGGCAGCTGCCAGCACAAAAAAGAAGAGGCCATTGCCCGAGTCCTATTCCTTCTCTGCCCGTCTCCGAACATCCACGAAAGCAAGCCGAGCCTTATCTGAATGCCTTTGTCCTCCCTCAAAATAGTGCCGCCTGGGGCAGACCGCCCCCACCACCGCCCCTAGCTACGCCACTGCATACAGCTATAAAGAAATATTGGAATGTGGTGGGAAGAGGTTTCCACTTCATGATGCCGCGTGAGACAGCGGCTGCCTACCTTATCACACCTGGCCAGAGAAATAGAGAAGCGAAGCATCACCCCCATGAGCACCAAGCTCCAAGACAAGTGGTACCTGGTGCAAATTCACACAACTAAGCAGCAAAACAGGGCCCGGCATAAGCAAATAAGAAGTATCAGCAACAAAGTTTGCCAAATAAAACCTGCAGCTGTCTTGCCTTATAATAAACTTTCATTACTTTAAAATAATCAATTTATTTTTGCTTTGAGTATTAAGAACTTTTTACATTATTTCTTTGATACCAGAGTCCTGGCAAAAAACTGAGAAGTGGGTTAAAGCCTTGAGTTTGTTTGGCTCTTACAGACTCAGGTAGTAAAGTCTGAGTGTAAAGAATAAATTAATTTCGAATAACAATTGTCATATCTGCTGGACAAGTATTTGTGGTCTGACAGATTTTGCCATAAAAGTCACAATTGTAACTATATTTTACTTCACGTCTGTAGTCAAACCATACCTGCACTACCCCACTCTACAATGAGCCCTTCTATACTGTTTTTTGCTGTTCTCTTTCACAGATAGTGGGATAACGATGTCTAGTAGGGACACTATTGTCCTGAAAGTCTTATTGCCCATATGTAATCTGTTGGACTTGGCCCTTTTTGGCAGGTTCACCCCTAAACTTTTTGCCTTTCCTGTGACCTGGTATTGGTGGTCCAGTGTAAAGTGTGTGCGCACTCTGAGTGCATGTGGTGAGATTGGCCTGCCCTCCCATAGGAATGCATGGGGGATATGTGTGTCCATGGCAATTCCTGGTATAAGAGGAGTGCAGGGGCGAGTTTAGTATGTATGAACTCATGAGAATAAATGCTGCACAATGGTGTGCACAGATTTATGGTGACTGGTGGAGAAATGCCACTTTTAGAAGATGGCATTTCTGTGTGCTATGTGTCTGCCTGCCTGATGTGAATTGCATGTCTGGCTTGTGAGTGACAGGAGCTGAGGGGTGTGGGTGGCTCCAGGAGACAGGGTGAGTCAGCCCAGTGATGAATGGAGAGATCTGCATGCAGGTGGGAGGGAGGAGTTGCACCTGGGACCTGAATAGGGCTGTGCCTTCCCTCCACAATGCTGGCTCCACCCCCTGTGGTGTGTCTGATCACTGAGCCCCCAGCTGACAAAGGGGAGAGGAGCTGGGCAAAACAAAGTGATCCAAATCCCCCCAAAACCAGTCCTGACTGGTATCCCCAAGCCCTGTGCTGTGACACAAAGGGAAATATAGTATAAATATAGGGGCTGTGACCCCATGAGGTTGTCCAGATCTGGAGTGCTGTTCTTGCCAGAGCATGCTGCTGCTTTTCCAGGGAGGGGCTACCATGAGGGCTTGCCTCCCTTGGTCCTGCATTGCCCTTTTCATCTTTGAGGACCTTTTTACTGGGCCCCCTTTGATTCATTTTCCTTATCCTTCAGGACTCTGTGCTGGTAGCGCCTCGTGAGCGCTATATTTTAAACTTCCCCAAGGAGAGAGGAATGTGTGGAGTTTGCAGCGCTGCGCTGCAGGACTAAAACAGGGCATCCCCAGTGTAGGGATTGCCCCCCCGATTTGCTGCCGAGTGGACACCTACCCAGCTTATGCTGTTTTTTTTAATAGGGCGGGTGCCCACCCTGCTGGGGCATTATGATACTTAAAATAGCGGGTGCCACCCCACATTGGGCACACTTGATTGGGTGGGTGCCCACCCCACCTTGAGGATTGATTTGGTGAGCGGGTGTCCACCCCATCTCACCGCAAAGAGCAAAGAAGCCGTCTCGACCCGGAAGCCAGGCAGAGTCCGCCTGACTCCGGGCGGGCCCAAACCAGGCAGAGGCTGCCGCGGCAGCCAATGGCAGTGCGGTTGGCCAGCAGAGCGGCCAAGTCGGAGCCTGCAGTCAGGCGGGGCTAACGCGAAGCTGAGGGAAGCCCCGCCTGTGTCGCCACAAAGGAGAGAGTCCCCGGGGAGTGGGAGCTCTCCTGCTACACTACGCCAGTCCAGGAAGGGGACCGGAGAAGCTGGGAGCTGCCTCAGCGTAGGAGCGGTGTCCTCGGTCAGTGGGGGCTCCTGTATGCATGCCACCTCAATGTTGGGGCGCTCTTCAAGGTGGCATGGTTGGTGCTTTGGTCTTCTGAGCGGCCCCGTCTAGCAGCAGGCCGCTCCAATGAGAGGGGCAGTTTTAATTTAGTTATGGGCCCCAGTGGGGCTTGGGGGCATTTCTGGGAGCAGGTTGTCGGTGCCAGTGAAGGCACAGTGTCTATTGGCCATGAGCAGGACCCGCTGTTGCGGGCGCTCCAACGTTGGGCACATTTATTTAAAGCGCCCCGGTGGGGCCCCTAGGTCACAGATGTGCCAGGGCCCCTTTTCCTCATTCCCAGCTGCGTTGCACCAGCGTGGGCAGCTACTGCAAGACAGGCCTAGTTGTCCCAAGGGCCCAGTGCGAGCCCAGGCCCTTATTTGATCTGCACAGCTGTCCAGCAAGTAGTGGGCAGCTGCAATGTTTAGGCCATTTATTCCTTGGGGGCAGTTCTGATTGAGTTAGGCATGAGATGCAATCCTTTGCCCCATACATTCACAGCTGTGCAGCACTTAGTGCCAGCTGCTACGTTTAGGCCTGCGCAAAATGCGCACCCTTGACTTCAGCTGCTAGGCAGCAGCCCTGACTCTGTGGACATAGGGCATTTGAGCCCCTTTTGAGATGGCCAGTTGGCCAGGGGGGCTGTTAGGTTAAAAGGGTGCCAGGCCCTAATGTGATTTATGTGGTGCTAGGAAATGTGATTCATGAAGTATGATTTACGCACCCTGTTTTATACCTCTAAATGTGGTTTTTATGATTATGAGGTTGGTTTGCATTTTATGGTTTATGCGAGTGAGATTATGTTACACTGAGATTATTTCCTAATGTGAGTTATGCTTAGGAGGTTATGGTTTAATATGTTTAGGCTTCTGAGGTTGGTGCAGAATATATTTCTCGCCTAATGTGATACTGTGCATAATATTGTTTGTGTTACAGGAGGATGCAGAGTATAGTGTTTGCAAGTAATTACTGGTTGTGTTCTACGTTTAGTATATGTCTATATTTATTATCTTTATTATGTGATGATTCTGACAGTGGTCCAAGTGGCCCTGTCATGTGTATATAATCCCCTGTAAATATTGCCCAGTGCCAGTTGGCACAGTGTATAGTGTGTGATTACTATTCCAATGTGTTTTATGATAATACAAAGGCTATTTTTGACATAACCTTGTGTGGAGTTCTTTTTGTGGTGTGCCTAGTATGTTGTTGCTGTGTATGTTGCGCAAATGCTTTACACATTGCCCCGGGATAAGCCTGACTGCTCATGCCAAGCTACCAAGGATGTGAGCAGGGGTTATCTTTGGCGTGTAACTCCCTTGCCCTGACTAGAGTGGTGGTCTGTGCCTGGCTTTGGCGCAAGCCTTAGCCAACCAGAGATCCCATTTCTAACATAATCTCTTCAGTGGCTTGATACTCTCTGCAACTTGAGTAGATTCTGCTGGTTACGAGTTGTCTATCTCAAGGGACAGTGCTCTAGCAGAATGCTTAAGAATATAAGATATTTGTAACTTTTCATTTCCCCCATTGCCAATGAAAATCTATATGAAAGTTGAGGGATGGGAAAACAAAAGAAAGAAAAAGGTAGAAGTGAAAGAAGATGCTTTATAGTTTTTAATGTCTGACAGCAGGAAGCAGAGAATAGTATGTGTGTCTAAGTTTACAACCTGCTCAAACACAATTAAAAGATCATCAACACCGGATGGGAATTACTGGAAAATGAAGCAGATTTTAATCGCATTTTTTGGCAAAAACCCCTATATGCTTACACCAGGTTCAGAAATTTTCACACAATATTTTCCACTCATGAGCAATCACCTAGTAAGGAGAACATCCAAGAAACCAAGAAATGCAACAACTGCATACATTGTAATAATGTTATAATTGGCAATATTTTAACACGTCCATCTACTGGCAAAAAGGTTCAACTACGACACACATGCGACTGCAACACAAGCAATGTGGTTTACTGCATTAAGTGTCCATGTGGCAAGGCTTATGTAGGGAAGACGGAACATAAAATAAATGTTCGGATCACAGAGCACAAGAGTAAGATCAGAACCAGAAGTACTTCATCAAGTTTAGCACTCCACTGGGATGAGGCTAAGCACACCATTTCACAACTCAGGTTCCAAATTATAGAAAAAGTGATACCCCAACCAGGGACTGACAATACAAAGAAATAACATCAAAGAGAAATGTATTGGTTTAAGTACTTGGACACCATGATACCTACAGGTTTAAATGACCGCCTAGATATGAACTGTTTTTTATAACCTAATTGCTAAACGGGACATTCCTTACGATGTGGTTAGGACCTTACTTCACAACCACGAAGATATACGATCTATCATATAACCCAACCCATAGGAACACTAATACCACTGGTGGCGGGAAACACTTGTAGGTGACACAGGATTTCCTCATAGTAGAGAGGTCTTTATCTTCAATGAACTTTATTAATAAAGAACACCTTTTTTTCTAGACTATAGGGTTAGAGACCTATACATTGTTACACCTCTTATTACATAAAGCCATAAGAAAAATATGACTACACACACCTCAGAGTGTTACATTTCTTTTAGGGCGTTCGAGTGGTACTCCACATTCATTCATTCTGTTACTTATCTATTTATTGCAGTTTATCAATGGCCAACACTTGTTATTGGTCCACACTTTAGTTTCGTGACTAGGCTCACATTAGTAAAGAACGTAGCGGTCTTTCTTAATGACACATGTCATATCTTTTTGAATACCATTTAAATTTATAAAATAAATTATACCATTGATGTTTACAAAGGTTTTTTTAATTCGAAACGTGTATTTCGCCACATGAGTATATAAGAATCGTTGACTATTCAGCATTAATAATACAGCATTATTACGCACACTCAGGTGCGGTATATCTTCTTTAGGAAGTTAATTTGGTAAGTTACATTTAGGAATTTCCTTCTTTCTTTTTTTCATAAATGTTTTAGTGGTTTACTTAGGCTATTGCTAACTATTGATCTTAAATTTAGTGACCAGTTACACACAAGTCAGCAGCAGAGTATTTTAAATACGGTGCACATTATTACTTTTTCTTGATATATACGAGGAACCGTTTTAGTTTTAGCATCAGCACTTCAATAGTACAGCGCTGATATTTCATATTATGTGTACCTTATTGTATCACTAGCAAGATTCTTCACATTTCCCACGTTAAGATGGTGGCCACAGACGTGGCGCTTGTTCGTGTAGTCCCATTTTTATTATCATGATGCTAGAGGTTTAACTGCCCCTTAGGCGTTACTAGCTTACGACTAACATTGGAAAGAAGTTTCAGCTCGTGAAGACAGGTCGGTGGTTTCGTCGGACGCCAGCTTCATATTTATACTTTGTCTCATTTTCTTTGCAGGATTCCTTTCATTCAATGCTCTTTCTCTTGAGCTTCAAAACACGTTTTTTCAAATTAGAAAGGTAAGCGTGTTTTCAGCGTTCTAGTATATTAGAAGCATTTTCTGTTATCATTTCTTTATGTTTAGACTGCAATTTCATCTCGCTATAGGCACGGGTTAATGGTGCTCGAATGGCTTTTCGCAACTCTATACAGGCGTTCATGCTCTAATCTTCCAGGTGAGCGAGTCTTTGGTTTTTGTACATATTGACCAACTATTGTTGAAGGGCACTAAAGCATATAACGAGTGTTTTTTAACATATGGCAGGATAAACATCACGTCTTTCTGAGCCCAACGGCATATTCCAACAAGGTATTTTCTCATACATTAAGGTAATGATTTCTAGGAGTAATAAACAGCACATTGAGTGTTCATGCACTTTATCACTTTTTCGTCATTCTTTGACATAAGTTTTCAACAACAAAGATTCACTCGGGTCAGGTTGGGTTCTTAAGTCCTAAGATAGTCAGCTCCTTCGCACCTTTGGATACAATGGTTTTCTAAGCTTTCGGAGCAATCCATTATTGCACGGGCCACTGGGTAGTGAAGCTTTTGTGGTATTACACAGTTTATGTTGATAACTTTAAAAGTGTATTATTTTCCTTTGTAGATTGGCCCCTGAGGAAAGGACTGAAACGTCGCGAAATGCATCGGGCATCAATATGAATGTTGTCTGAAAGCTATTTACGAGCTATGAAGCGACCAGCAGAATTGTTAACACACAAAATATAATAATGTATTGAATATCCTTTTCTGTTTCTGTTTTTGTTGTGGTTATGACAATGATCAAGTTATGATAACATGAATAATATTTATTGATAAATGATAATCCTTGTTGAGTATTGTTTTCATTAGAATGTTTTATTTGGATTAAATTAACCAATTCGATTACAACTCAGTGAACAGTGCACAGTGCACTCAAGTTAACATACTTGTAATAGCTCCTGACAGCAGGCCATGACATACTCAACCAGAATATTTGAATTACCTGTAAAATAATGCATATTTCAATGTACAATGCATTTGTTTTTGCGCCTATCTCTGTAGGTAGTCAACTATCCCAAAACTCTAGCAGCTGTTTGGGGTCCTTCAACAGCCATGATGTAGTGGGATATTTACTGATTGCCACTTTCTGTAGGGGGAATTGTAAAAAAGCATTAAACGTTTGTCCACAAGTAGTCAAAACATTTGAAATGGAGACAACAGATCCAGACCTCCTTAGGCGAGATGGGTCTTTTTGCTGCCCTCGCGTCTCACTCTGTCTAGGGCAGTGTGCATCCCAAAATTTTAGAACCACGACCCCATTTTTAAAAACAAATTATTGAATTTTCCTCCTAGCTTTAAAGGACATGAGGCGAGCAATTTTTTGATATAACTAAAACATCATATGGTGGTGCATTATCATTTAGACACAATACATTTTCCATTGCAATGGCCACTAAATTTGCACAGACATACAGCTTTACTAATAAAACTATATTGCACACAAATTGTAATATCTGGAAACTGGGTTTCAATGAATATTTATCATTTGTGCATTACAAAGTAATTGTCTTCATTTGGTTGGATCCTTATAAAATCTTTGTTCCCATCACACTTCAAGACTAGAGTAGATAGATTTTTATTATGCATAGTTAAAAACCATAACATATATTAACTGATCCATGAAATGTACCAAAACATAAATAAAAAAGAACATTCGAACAGTTACAATTATAGCAATTATCTGTGACCTAGGATGAAAAGAGAAGTTTAATAAGGAGTCAGTAAACTTAAAATGACATAACCTCACAGTTTTCCAATTTTTTTGTGGTAAGCGTCAAAAAATTTGTAAACTGACAGTTCAAAGAAATGTGAGCCGCCTTAAAGCATGTAACGACTGCCTGCCTGCATGAGCGAATGCCAAGTTGGTTAAAAAGTGCTCTTAACAACACCCTCATTTCGTTCAGTAGACCAGGGTACACACATTTTATGTGAACAATGTTTTCCTCCACAGTTTTACGTAGTCTGTAGCAAGCCTTTTTAAAGTCCCGGAGCCAGGATACTGTGTGAGCGTGGCCAAGAAGGAGGCCAAAGCAGTATCTAATAAAGTGCTCTTTTAGATGCCTGGACAACCCAGCCTCCAGGTAAGACTTGGGTGTAAGTGTTTTATAGTAATTTAAGCTCAGCCAGGCGTGAGATCTGGTTGATGGAGCCTCTTTGTCTTTAAGTACATAGATGTTTTTCATCACGCCATTAATCATTTTTTTGAATGGCTCTAGAGGCAGGCTCCTTTCCCATAGTGATCGAATGCCCAATTCGTCAATGGCCGATTCTAGATACTGAGGAGAGGGCGCATTTTTACTTGTTTGCACTTCCTGACAGACAGCTTGGCACAGTTGGTTTGCTGACAAAAGCTTTATTATTTTCCATAATTTAATGTAGTCCCCTTTTCTTGCAATTGATTGATTTATTAGACAAAACTCAAGCCTTATCCGGGCCAGCGAGGCATTGGGAGGGAGACAGAAAAGCAATCTGAATATTTTCATGGAGCTCGAACTTGAAATTGTCGCAACTCTACCTCGAAGCACCTGACTCCCATAAGAGATGCCTGGTGATAATTTCACTGTTATTAGTTTTAGCAGTGGTAAGTAACTTGGGCTGTCTAACGATTTCTGTAAAGTGTGGAATGCGAAAAGCAAAACATTACCCTTCCTCTGCAGGTACAGCCTCTGCTGGTGGAAGGATCACTTGTAGTCAAATAACACTTCAAGCTATCCATACGTTTTCACTGGCTCCAGTTGTTGTCTTTGTAGATACCATTTCTACCTTTTCTGTAACCTATTACTTCCATGACATTGGTTTTCTTCCGGTTTATTAACATGCTTTTGGTTATTGAATATTGAGATAGTTTCTCAATGAGACGTTGAGAACAGATTTTTGTTTGCCGAAGGAGAATCAAGCCGTCTGCATAGAGAAGGTTTGAGATGTGAATGTCTCCTTGTTTGTGGGACATGAGTTTTTACTTCATCCAGGGTAGTGGTTAGATCAGCTAAAAAGAGGCTGAACAGGTACCGCGCAAGTACACATCCTTGCTTTAGACCACGGAAGGTTTCTATTTTCCTGGACAGGAAAGAGCCATCTCCAATTATTACTCTTGCCCAAGTGCCTGTATATAGCAGATGTAGTGCTTTTAGAAAATGAGCAACGATGCAACGGTCTGCCAGTTTTTGCAAAGGAGGTTACACTCCACACAGTCATAAAGTCGTAAAGTCCACAAAGCACAGGTTGATCAGTTGTTTTTTTGACTGTAAGTGCTAAAATATTGGTTGTCGTGCCGTCCCATTGTGTGAACCCGGATTGGTTCAGAGAAACTGAGCATGGCATCATCTGGGTTTATGAGGGTTGTTGGAATTGAACTTTCAATCTCATGGTTAGGAGGTGCTGTGACCTTGGGGAGTGATTGAAGTGTTAGTTGAAAAATAGTATATAGAGGTATGCTGTTCCTCAGGGAGTGACACGAAAAAGGCCTATAATGATATGTAAGTCAGTAAGGTCAGGAGGAATTTCCTCCTTCAGGAAAAAGACCCTCACACATCCAGCAAACTAGATGTCATACTTCGTCATCAGGTAACCTAGATGTCATGTTTCATCATCAGGTCTGCTCCAAATCGGGGCGGCGCTGCAATCCCCGATCGGCGACCGTTGTGGCGCCTTTTGATGGAGATCTTTATTCCTTTATATGCCGGTTGGTGTAGTGCGGGTGAGGGCCCTAAATGTAGTGTGTACTAATAGAATTAAAATAAGTAGTGGAGGCCCTAAATGGTAATAGTTTAATAAAGGAGGTCCCACTGTAATTAAAAACAAAAAGATGCGTAACCCTGCAGTAAAGGTGTCTGGTTTACGCTACAATGGTCAATGGTCAACATGTTTCTTGCATTGGCTGAATTAACCGCAATTCATCAGGACCACAAAGGAAGTTCACACACTTACTGATAGTGGTAGCTGTTACTATAGCACTTACCACTCTTACAGCACCCTAATAAGTGGTTACTTATGTGGATAAAATTCCAAAGCACCTGTAAGGAGAAAACAAAAGAACAGACACACAACTAAAGAACATATCTCTAATACTTTCTTTGTAATCAGCCTTATATACTGCAAGAATTGTGGTGGCATGCAGCACTCGTGGTATAATGACATTCAGTAGTGATAAGAGGGTGCCATAAGTGTGGCACACGTACTCAATAGTGATTGAAGAAGGGGAAGAAACAGATAAAACAACGAACAACACTGCAGAAACCACATGTGTTTCAGTAATCAAGAAGCACCATGCCTCATCAAAAAGGGCACTTGAAGGTGGCAAACATTAAAAGCATTCAGTGGTTATGTCAGCACAGCTCACTAACTGACTCACCCAGTAGTTGTGTATCGAGGGTTTCAACGAGTTGGCGCTGGATTATAACACTGAGTAGTGCAGTGTTCTGTTGTGGTAAAAAAGGAGAAATAGCAGCGTTGGTCTCGTAAGCATTAGTAAATGGCCGTAAAGACCACGAGGTGTTAAGAGGCAGGCACTCTAGGTAAGAGTTAGTCATGAGGGTCGATATCCCTGTCAAAACAATGGTAGAGAAACCGTAATGGTCAGATCTAATAGCACAGGCTTACCAGAGTTCAGCAGGTTACTTACATGTGTCCTCAGTATGGGAAACGCCGAATCCTACCCTTGGTCCACGCCGACTTGGGAGACATAGCCGGAAGCAGACGGGCAGTATAAATTAAGGTAAGGAGCCAATCAGTAGCGGAGATTGATCATCTCCCCTGATAGAGGAGTAGAGCGCGAGCTTCACTTCCGTTGAAGAAGCTAAAGCACGAGCCACTCTACCGGAAATGTCTACGTCTGTAGAACGTCCCGCGATAGTGGCTGTTCCTCTGTGGTGAAAAGCTAGCGTGCGAACCAACCTCCCGATCAAAGGGATAGAGCGTTAGCCCCACTTCCGGGGACGTGTACGTTAAGTTAATGTAACGTATAGAACAGAGTGAGATTACTGGTGAAGAGCTAGTGCGTGAACTAACATCCCGAACAAGAGGATAGAACGCTAGCCCCACTTCCGGGAACGTCTACGTTTAGTTAACGTAACATGTAGAACAGAGTGAGATTACTGTTATCAGGCTGTAGGGGTGGGACTGTGGAAAGACGGGACGAATACCGAATAGATGGTTGTACATAGCCTCACCACGGCTCGGCCGAGGGTGAGCACACAACATCGTGCCACCCACAGGAGCCCCCCACCTATGCATTGCGAGCAGAGCCCTGCACACACTCACCCATTAAGGTAAGGCACCTCTCTTGTCAAACAGATGTGTGGTTTACAGAGGATTATACTGTCAAGCAACCCCATAGCTCACAGACTCAAAAGACTACTCCAGGGGATTTCCTCGTTCAACCCTTCTCTGTGTGTGGATAATCTCATCACCCACCTCTGTTCCAACAGAAATAATTTGGCTTTGTTGATGTTTTTGAAGGACTGGAGGATTATCCATTGCAGTGAGTCAGGGGAGTGTTGTTTTTCGTTAAAGTGTGTCGTCATTTTGGTATTTACTTTGTTACACCGGAAATTACTCCGATGTTCGATAATCCTCGTCTTAACTGGTCTTGTCGTCATCCCTATGTAAAAGAGGTTACATGGGCAGGATATCAAATAGATGTAGTTCGGGGTATTACAGTTGGTGTGCCTCCTGCATTCCCAGGTGAACCCATCGGAAAATTTGATATTTTTCGTGACTTTAGTCAACGGGCAGACCACACAAGATCCACAGGGGTAATGGCCCATAACAGGGGGAAGATTCCATAAAGTAGACTTTAGAAAAGACCCAGGTTTTTTCTTTTAGATTTGAACTCGAGGCAGCGAGCGGAACCCTGTTCAGACTGTTGACCATCATCCAGAAATCTCTCAAGTTTTTGCTTTTGCCGAGCTATAATGCTTTTACCCATATATTTGGTGTTGTTGTAATTTTCTCCTCCCAAACCATCTTCCAATACATTTTATTTATGAGCCTCAACTTAGCTTGAATCTCAGGGATCCCTGTCTGCCTCCTGGCCAGTCTCAGGACTTTGTTGCAGTTCCTCCTTACAATATGGCTAGAAGCAGGTGGTTTAATCCTTTTTAGGCTTTTTCTTTGTCCTTCTCAGACGAGAGTTAAAGAAACAACGTTCAATGTATATCAGAAGCCTAGACCCTTCTTGAATCACCAACTGACGGCCTAGTCTCCACCCCTTGGAGTAGCTGATGCAGCTGATGCAGTATGCCATAGTACGCTGCTCATTTGGGTCAATCGGAGCCATCCGAGTTGAGGACGAGGTGCCGGTGGTGCAGCGGGGCAGTTGCAGGAGCTGAAGCGGCTGGTGTGCTCATGTCCTCCTGCAGCTGGCCACACCGCTGAAGATCATGTCAGGCTGGTACTGGAGTGCAGGTGCCCCTGGGTACAGCAGTGTGGCCTGCGGGAAGAAGGTGCCATCAGCGTGGCTCGTGGACTGTGCAGCAGTTGCAGCTGCATGAATTGTAACCCATTGCCTCCATGAGCCTGCAGCACCAACGCCAGCAGCACCAAACGGTGCTCAATGGCACTTGAACTGCACCTCAAAAGCTCACCACTGTACATTAGTCCACCTAGCTCTAGGAGGGAGTCGCCATCAACACCACTGCTGGCCATGGTGACCAGGGACAAGAACACAACAAGGAAGGTGAGACAGCTGGTGTGTGGAGCCGCGGTGCACAACTACATAACTGAAATTGAAATCTGGTAAAGGTGGCAAAAAATGTCATAACTATAAAGGCTGCAGAATGTTTTAGGTGCACAGGAGCCAGGAGCTAGGCAAAGGGTAGTGAGCATTAGGCTGCCGGCACTGTGCAATGCATGGTGGCGGCTTCTGTACATCCCGGTGTCTGCCCCATACCAGCCTCACTGCAACTGCAAACCCCTGTGTTTTATAAGCCTGCCCCGCTAACTGCAACCACAATCCCCTTTGCCCTGTATCCCTGGCTAGTGGATATTCACCGGCAGACTGCCACTTGAACATCCCATTCTACATTCACAGAGCTTGAGGTGTAGAGGTGCGAAGGCCCAATCAGCAACCACCTATAGGCATGCTAAAACCCCAGGGGTAAACACCAGGTGAGCTCCCACACCTTTCAACAACTGATGGTCCTGGAAATCTTACCACAAAGATCTGAAAGTTGTGAATGGACCAACCAATGGTCAGGTTGAGAAAGGGCGCCACAACCTCCAACGAGGAGAAAGAAAAAACCTCAAACTCTGTTGACAACAAAAAGTGTTAAGGAAAAACTGGTCTGGGAGAACTAGTCCTTAATCACACCAGTGTCCCATATGGTTAAAAAATCTACAAACATACCACATAAATTAGACTTTTTAAAGGGTCCAGTCGGGCCATTTTCTCTACCTCAGTTGACATGAATACCATCTCAGCACCAATCTCCCCCAACCGTAAGCGCTAACAGTGATTTCTACAAGCCTAGCCACAATTCTGAGCCTTGTAAGGGGGCCGGAGACTCAGCAGTGAAGACTGAGATGGAAGGGAATGAAGAGAATGCCTGGGGCCTGATAACTGACCTGGAGCTACTCTCATTGAGGTCACTATCACCACAAACCTCCCCCAGTCCACCTCCACTTCCAATGTTCCCCATACCATATATTAATAAATGTTGCCCCACTACCAGTTGTGGTCAGTGTAAAAATCAACAAACGGCAAAACAACCTGGAAACTCAGTTGCACCCGGAAGCTCAAAATCCACTGTACCACACAGCAAATGGGCTATTGGAGCAACAACAGATGAGCCTTAGATTCACACTGGGCTTACCTCAATCCACCCTTAAATTACAAATTAAACAAACAAAGGATGATTTATGTGCCCGTAGTCTAAAACCAACAAGAATAGATAAGTGGACAAATTATACACATCCCCCACGAGGAGGGGAAAATTCACTGCTGGAGCACTCCGTGTCTAACCAATAACTCAATTACTAAACGCCAAATTATATAGACGAAAGCTGACATAGCGTCTCAAATAGGGTCACCCGAATTGTTCAGGAGCACAGAAACAAAACACTGCTGTGTCTTCCACAACTTAGGCTCTTCAGCAACAATGGGACCAGGGCCTATATGGGATATTCTGTTTAGAACATCACAGCTAACATTAGATGCCCTGACATATCAGGCAAACAAAATGGATGTCCAAGTGGATCTGCTTAGTATTATGGCCGAATCAGTTTCAGGAATTGATCAGAAGCTGGTTGACCTGAATAAACTGATAATCCGAGCACAAAATGATGCTGCAGCAGCACATGTAGATTGCACCGGTTCATCGGTGATCAACATCGCGAGTTGCAAAAAGGATCCAACACCACTAGCGCAATTGATGCTAGAATGTGGGAAGGACTGTGACTTTATTCAAATGACGATCGGTTCAATAGGGGATGAGGATGAGACCGCAAACTCTCAACGCCAATGGAGGAGGCAGGTGAACTCATCAAAGACGAGGTTAGCCTACAAGAGGACTCCCCCTGCAACTCCCAATCTCAACTAGAGAAAACAATGACAAAAAAACAAGGAAAAAGCAACACTAGAAACAAAATGAAAAGCAGTCTAGTAATTTTCCCCTGTAATAGCGCAAATAAACCAGCTTAAAACACAACTGAGCTCAACAAGGTGCCTATGCAAGTGCAAAGCCACAACAGCAAGGACCCTTTAAAGAAAAGGAAGTCTTATCCCTTATTTGATAAAAAGTTGGGAAAAATTCTACTCAAAGTAGCATTACCCAGTTTGTGAGGCATTTGCTCCAGCACTAACTCCTGCTTCTACACATTTGATCTGCGTCTTTGAAGCACAGCAAATCTGATAAGATAAATGCTGAATTTAAATGCATCTTTATTTATTGTTTGGACTTTTGCGACCCACCGAAACTTGGCTTGAGACCCACCAGTGGGTCACGACCTACAGTTTAGGAAACACTAGTCTAGAGTGTTTATGCCTGATAGCTGAATGATTCAACTTCCCGAATGATAACTGCCCACTGATAACTGCAAACATATTTTAATGGCTGGGTTTTCATAGCCCAGTTGTCAAAGGGACCTCTTTCTATCAATATACATGGCTTGGGCTGGGGTCTGCCCCTTTCAGTCAATGGATTTCTTTGACGAGCATCCTTGAGCCTTAGGCTTAAGACCTTTTCTCAGTTCAGTGGAGCATTCACTTCTCACCTTATGCTGTTGGCAGTTTAGCTATATCCTTCCACGTCCATTCCAGTGCCTGAGTGACTACTTTACAACTAAAGCCACTCTGTCACTTCCTGTGGGCTCCCAGCTGCGTGCATCACTCTAATGTGCAAGCACTGCCTGCATTACCACATTTAACCCATATTTGTTGGCAGTGCCAGTTCTTTTTACCATCTGGAGCTCTTGCACTATAAAGATCTATAAATAACCACAAAAATGCAACACGTCTGCCTTGTTTGTTGAAGTACTCTGTATGAATTCACAGAAAGCCCTACTTGTCTCTGTAGAGCAACTGAGCCAGGTTGTGAACAGATTGCCTCATACTTCTTTGGGAAGTGATCAGGGGAGGCCTGTAATGCAGTTGTGTCAATGTAAGACTGGAAGTTGGGAAGCTACAAAGCATTCTTGAGGGCATGTCCGGGCATAGCTGCGAGTTTCAACACCTAGTCAAGGGCTTTTGAAATCTTAATGAAGAGCGCCGTTCACTGCGGACGAGACTTTGATGGCCCTGGCTTGTTATCACTGCTGCAGGGTGCGTTTCAACGATAATGAGATATTAATTGGCCTTTGAACACAGCACTTCTCGTGTGGTTAAAACCTCAAAAGAAAAAAAAAGAAAAGAAAAGATCCAAAGGTTGCTATTTTATTCAGAACTGCACGCGGGTAGTCAAACGCAGGCAGTGCGGAGGCTCAGGAATTCACCGGATGGAAGATTAAGGTGTTTGCTCATTTATGAATAAGTATATAGCCTGGAGTCTGTGGATAAAATGTGAATATTATGAGAACTCCGTTAAACTGTTTCACTAAAACGATTACTGTTTAGCCTTATGGCATACTTCAACCGTGTACACATTGGAATCAAAATCTGAATTTTTAACACTTCTTCAGATGCCATTTTGAATTTAGAGCTTTGTGCATTGTTTGATCTTGTCGGGAACTGTCACCTCATACCAGGCTTCAGTGGCTTCTTTGCGACCGGAGAACACCGCGAAACTGCACTCAGGGGGGAAGTTAGGAAACGAAAGTCAAGAGATGCATTTTAGGGGCATATCAGCAACGAGGCGATAGAAAATTATCGCCGCTTTTGCGTCCGTCTTCGGGCGAAAGCGGTGATAATTTTATCGCCTAATCATCAAGGTCACGCTGTCGCGTGAAACCTTGCATTAGCGCCTGAATTCGGAACGCACAGCTTTGCATCTCTAATTAGATGCAAAGTGGGCATTCCTACCCTGACATAACTGGAGAAATGTCGCTAAGCGACATTTCTCCTATCATCAAGCCCCACGCTATGAAGCATAGCGGCAAGAAAAGTAGCGATAACCCCTGTTATCGCTACTTTCCTTACGCCTGCTTCAGGACTGACTTAGTCATGATATCCTATGGAAGGTGGATATCATGGCTAAGTTGCCTTGCCCTATCATCAAGCTAACACCAAACTTCGTGAGATTATCGTTGGGTTTCCAGCGATAATCTCACGTTTAGCAGTTAGCGTTAGGATTTTTATCGCTTTTGAGATAAGCGTTGCTAATGGCACGCTATCTCAGCGATAAAAATCCACGTTAGCCTGCGATAATTATCCTAGCGCTAAGTGCGCTTAGCGATAATTATCGCCGGTCGCTTTACACTGATGCAAAAAATAAAAATAAAAATAACTACAAATGACACTATGTACAGTTAAAGAACACAAAAGTCACAGTGTCATTCTTGTTTCCTAAAACCATTGATAACTTCACGCCTATTGTGAGAGGAAAGGTTTTTTCAATGCGACTTTCCTTACAGTCCTTCTAGTTGAAATTAGGCAAAGAGAGTTAGCACCAGAGAGTGAATCCTCGCTGAAACGCCTGGACTGTTCACCTAACATTCTTTGATTGTTTTTTTAAGTCAATTTTGCAATACTTTTCTGTGTCGTATGGCCAAGTTTTGCTTCGCTAAACACAGTTGTTTCCTTTCATTATGTGTTGTGTGACAGATTTTTTTAGGTCTCACCTACACAGCGCACAAAGCAACCACAGCATTAAAATTTGTTGTTTTTGTTGTCACTCTCAGTCAATCAATCAGGGAGTTTTAAGTGTGCTACTCACCCGTAAAGGTCTCAAGTCGCTGGGTGGGGGGTGGCAGCTCCAGTCAGTCGAAGAGCCAGGTCTTGAGGGTCTTTCTGAAGATGTGCAGGGTGGGGGCACATCTGATGTTGATCCCATCGTTTCCCCCGTGGTTCTGTGCCCATTTTTCCTTCTGTTCCCATCGTTACCCCTGTGATTCTGTGCCCCTTTTTTTCTGTTCCCATCGTTACCCCTGTGATTCTGTGCCCGTTTTTCGTTCTGTTCCCATTGTTGCCCCTGTGCCCTTTTTCCTTCTGTTCCCATCGTTACTCCCGTGATTCTGTGCCCGTTTTTAGGTCTCGCCTGACCCAGCGCTTGCGCTGGTCTGGCCAGACTTTAAGTAAGGGCTTCAAAAAATGCTACCGACGGCCACTGCTTGCAGAGCATGTGCGCGGGCGCGCGCTTGAGCAGAGGCGCCATATGGCGTGATTACTACTGCGAGCGTACCACTCGCACATATGCACTGCGAACTGTGGCCAGCGGTAGCATTTTTCCCCCGCGATCAAACAAAACTGTCGCCTATGGACTCCTTTCAACACCCAGCGTGCCATCTGGTGCCAATACGCTTTCCTTTTTTTTTTTTTTGTCAATCCCCCCGGGGCACAAGCAGGCATCCACTTCTGTCTTTTTGGCTGCGATCAGCTGTCCTGACAGAAGTGGATGCCTGCTTGTGCCCCGGGGGAAGTGACAGCAAAAACAAGAATGCATCCACTTCTTTTTGCTGCGATCAGCTTGTTTTACGTGGCATATTTACTTACACTTGTACTGCAACCCTTAACTTAATCTCACCACTGCAGCCCCACCCCTTGCACTCACCAGTGCAGCTTCTCACTATGCTCTCACCACTGCAGTCCCTCCCTGTTGCTCTCTCCACTGCAGCCCCTCCCCTTGCTCTAACCACTGCAGCCCCTCCCCTCACTCTCACCACTGCAGTCCCTCCTCCCCTTGCTGCCACTACTGCAGCCCCCCTTGCTCCCACCACTGCAGCCTCTCACTGTGCTTTCAAGACTGCAGCTCCTCCCCTTACTTTCACCTCAGCAGCCCTTTCCCCTCACCTCTGCAGCCCCTCCCCTTACTCTCACCTCTGCAGTCCTCCCCTTGCTCTCACCACTGCAGACCCTCACCTTGCTCTAACCACTGCTGCCCATTCCCTTGCTCCCACTACTATAGCCCCCTCCCTTGCTCTCACCTCTGCAGCCCCCTCTGCTCTTCCCACTGTAGGTCCTCCCTGCTCTCACCTCTGCTGCCCCTTCTCTTGCTTTCACCACTGCAGACCCAGCCATCGGCTCACCACATCCACCCTCCTGTTCCTGCCTATGATGTATTCACTGTTCACCTTCTCATGTGATTGCATTAGCTTCACCACTGTGATCACACCCATAACTCGCTAACCTGCTTCCCCTCACTCTCCTCTCTGGCTTTCTTTTGCAATTCTTCTTTCTCCTTGTAACTCACTTCTGTGCACGTCCCTAAGCCTCTTTATATTTTCACGTGATCTTCCCACTTCCTCATGTCTTTTCACTCCTCTCACTTTGTCTCTCTCTACTCAGTAAAACCTTTCTCGCCATCACGGTTTCTGTGCCCCTCCCGTTTAATGTCCGCCCTTCTCTCGGAGCGGCACATTCATATCCTGCGCAGAAACTTCATTATCTCCACAGATTCCAGAGAGAACAAGCATTTGCAATGCAACAGGTCTCGCATTTACGTTAGTTTGAGCTATTGGTATTGTAAATGACATTGCCTTTTTTTATGGTTTAAAACATAAATAAAACGCATTGCCATTTCCAATTCCAATAGCTTAAACTCGCTTAAATGCGAGACCTATTGCATTGCAAATGCTTGTTGCTTCTGTTCCCATTGTTGCCCCCGTGACTCTGTGGCCTTGCCTTCCGTTGATTTCGCCACTCCCGTTCCCGCTGCTGCGTCCTCTGTGGCCCCGCCCCCAGACTGCCCATTCGCTGCCCCTACCTCCCGCCTCCCAGCTGCTCCTCCCTCGCACCTCCCCATATATGGCGGCCGCTGCACGGTGAGGAGAGTGACCCTTGACCTTGTTAGGTAGGTTGCTCCCCCTCTGCACAGCACTGCTCGTGCGTCCTGACCCTGCCCCAGCTGCCGCTGCTGAGGAAAGTTGAGGCCCTCCTCCACCCGCAGGCTACCACCTGCACCTCATCCCTGGTGGCCAGTGGTAGGCCTCAGGTCTGTCCTTTTGTCGGTGTCATTCATTGTATTGCCCTTATTGTTTTTTGGTGTCTGTGACTGCTGTTGTCTGCCTTCCCCCTGTGCCTGTATTTTCTCCTGTACCCTTTTTTCCTTCTGTTCCCATTGTTACCCCGTGATTCTGTGCCCGTTTTTCCTTCTGTTCCCATCGTTACCCCAGTTATTCTGTGCCCTTTTTTCCTTCTGCTCCCATCGTTACCCCTGTGATTCTGTGCCCATTTTTCCTTCTGTTCCCCTCGTTGCCCCCGTGACTCTGTGCCCTTTTTCCTTCTGTTCCCATCGTGACCCCATGATTCTGTGCCCGTTTTTCCTTCTGTTCCCATCTTTGCCCCCGTGACTCTGTGCCCTTGCCTTCCGTTCCTTTCGCCGCTCCCATTCCCACCGCTGCGTCCCCTGCGGCCCGCCCCCCAGACTGCCCATTCATTCGCTGCCTCTGCCTCCTGACTCCCGCCTCCCAGCTGCTCCTCCCTCCCACCTCCCCATATATGGCGGCTGCTGGCGCACTGACGGCGTGCCTAAGGCAAGACCGTCTAAGGCCCGTCCGCGCCTGGATGGCGCCAAGCGCCAGAACCCCTGGTCCCCGCGCCCGCCATGACGAACGCTGCCACTATGATGCCAGCACACTGCACACTCTCAACTCCGGATGGATCCACACCTGCTTCAAGGCTGCCCCGAAACGCACACACGGTCCCTTCACCCACCGGAACTGCAGCTACACCAGCCTCAGAGCCGCCGAACCACCTGCCAAGAAAGACCTCAACCACCTCCGATGCATCCTACTGAACACCCGCTCCGCACACAAACACGCCGTCGAGCTCTGAGATCTCCTCGACGCATCATCCCCAGACGTTGCCTTTTGACACAGACTATGATGAAATACTCCTCTGCACCCGACATTTTCAAAGCCATCCCAGACAGCTACAAGATCACCCGCAGAGCCCGCACCAACGGAGTCAGAGGAGGAATCGCCATCGTACACAAGAAAAGCATCATGGTCTCGACCAGCACTGACGACACTCTCAGCAGCGCCGAACACATGCATTTCCAGATCCACACAGACCCAACTCTGCCCTCAGAGGCACCCTCGTCTACAGACCTCCCAGACCCTGACCCCAGTTCAGTGACTCCATCGCCGACTTCATCAGCACGCACGCCCTGACCTCCACCGACTACATTCTCCTCGGAGACCTGACCTTTCACCTTGAGAACAACAACGACAGCAACTCGACAACCCTGATCGATAACCTCGCCAACCTCGGACTGAGGCAACTCATCACAACGCATACCCACTCCGCTGGCCACACGCTCGACCCCGTCTTCTCCTCAAGCCCCCACGTCTCCTTCAGCCACACCACCAAACTCCTCTGGACCGACCACCGCTGTATCCACTTCACCTTCCAGAAACCCACCACACACCACCGCACCCAACAGATCCCTCGCCGCTGTTGGAGAAAAATCACCGAAGACCAACTACACGCAAACCTCGCTCTCAGCCCACCCACCGAATGCTCCAACACCTACGATGCTGCCCACAGCCTCAGACGCTGAATCGATGACTGTGCCAACACCCTCGCCCCGCTGAAGAACCCCCCCACAGAGACACCAGCAAGAGGGCCAGCTGGTTCACCTCAGAACTCCTAGCCTCCAAGCGAGCCTGCCGGAAACTAGAGAAGAAATAGCATAGCGAACAGACTCCGGACAGCCACGCAGCCCACAAGGACGCCACCCGCAACCACCATCACCTCATCAGGACTGCCAAGAGGACCTCCTTCAAAGACCGCCTCGACAACAATGCACACAATAGCAAGGAGCTCTTCAACATTGTGAAGGAACTCTCCAATCTCAGCTCCAACACTAATGACATCCCGCCGTCGCAAGCCCTGTGAGACTCCCTTGCCACTTTTTTCCACTGCAAGATAGCAGACATCCACGATAGCTTCAACACCCGGACAGCCGCAACAGACAGCAACACAACAGACTCTCCCCACACCATTGACCATGACCCCCTGCTAGCCAGGGCCAGCGTGAGCATCGAGGACACCATCAAGACCATGAGCACAATCCACTCCGGGTCCCCGTCAGACCCATTCCCGCACCACATCTTCAACAAAACCAGCAGCTCCATCGCACCCCACCTGCGCAATGTCATCAATCTCTCCCTCAAGACCGCGACCTACCCAGAGAGCTGGAAACATGCCGAGATCAATGCCCTACTCAAAAAACCCAAGGCAGACCCTAGAGACCTCAAGAACTTCCGGCCCATCTCTCTGCTCCTGTTCCCGGCCAAGGTCATCGAGAAGATCGTCAACAGACAGCTAACCCGATACCTCGAAGAAAACAGAATCCTGGACCCTTCCCAGTCAGGGTTCCGCAGCAATCACAGCACCGAAACCGCCCTCATCGCCGCCACCGACGAGATCCGGACCCTGCTGGACAACGGTGAGACCGCAGCCCTCATCCTCCTGGACCTCTCCGCCACCTTCGACACCGTCTGCCACTGCACACTATGCGCATGCCTCCACGCCGTAGGGATCTGAGACAAAGCTCTGGAATGTACCACCTCCTTCCTCTCTGGCAGAACCCAGAGCGTCCGCCTCCCCCATTCCAATCCGAAGCCTCCGAGATCATGTGTGGCATACCCCAGGGATCTTCCCTCAGCCCGACACTTTTCAACATTTACATGGCCCCGCTCGCGCATGTCACCCAACAACACGACCTCAACATAATCTCCTACGCCAATGACACTCAACTGATCCTCTCCCTCAACAAGGACCCCATCATTGCCAAAGCCAACCTCCACGAAGGAATGAAGGCCGTCACCAACTGGCTGGAGATCAGCCGACTGAAGCTGAACACGGACAAAACGGAGGTCCTCATCCTCGGCTCCAATCCTTCAGCCTGGGATGACTCCTGGTGGCCGATGGCACTGGGGGCAGCCCTGACACCCACCGATACCCACCGACCACGCACGCAACCTGGGAATCATCGTCGACTCAACGCTCTCCATGACCAAGCAAGTCAACACCATCTCCTTCTCCTGCTTCAACTTCCTCCGCCTTTTCCACAAGATCTACAGGTGGATACCGACAGATACAAGAAGAACAGTCACCCAGCCCCTCGTCAGCAGCAGATTCGTCTACGGAAATGCCCTCTACGTGGGAGCCCCGACCAAGCTCATCAAATGACTGTAATGCATCCAAAACGCCTCGGCACGACTGATCCTCGATGTACCATGCCACGGCCACATCACCCCTCACCTGAGAAACCTGCACTGGCTCCCCGTCAACAAGAGGATATCCTTCAAGCTCCTCATCCACGCACACAAGGCACTCCACAAGACCGGCCCAGCCTACCTCAACAGACGACTTTCCTTCTACATCCCCAACCACCAGCTCTGCTCCACCGACCTTGCACTCACCACCCTCCCACTGAGCCTATGACAGACCCAAGATCTGCTGACCTTCAGCAGGCTACTCAAGACCTGGCTGTTCGATCAGTAGTGCCCCCCCTCCCATCGCCTTGAGACCCTCACGGGTATGTAGTGCGCTCTACAAATGTTTGATTGATTGATTGATCAGGAGCTCATTCCAAGTCTTGGCAATGATGTAGGAGAAGGTTGTTCCACCCGTTATTACTCTGTGGATGCACAAAGGGTTCTCGGAGTTTGCTCGTGGATGCATGGAAGGAGATTCTATAGTTGAGATATTGGGGTCCGGTGTTGTGGAGGAATTTGTAGGCGTGGGTGAGTATCTTAAAAGTTACTCTCATTATGACGGAGAGCCGGAGGAGATTATGCAGGTGTTGGAAGATGTGTTCGTGTCGAGGGATACCCAGGACGAGTCTGGCTGCGGGGTTCTGTATGGTCTGGAGTTTGTGGAGCAGAGACTTGTTGATCCCGGCGTAGAGGGCGTTTCCGTAGTCCAGTCTGCTGGTTATGAGTGCGTGGTTGTGTCGTACTTTAGAATTTGGGACCGCGTAGGAGGCAGGGCCCTACCCCTGTCTATCTCGGTAATAGTGAACCGCGAATGGTTAATGCGGTATGTACAAGTGCTTTTTGTAACGTTTTAGCTATGAATGCACTGTGTATACGCTATTTCACATCACTGCGTGGGTTCCATTTTGTATCGGTGGCCATCTTATGGTTGCCCTCACATAGGCTATATAGCATGAAGCGAAAATGGGCCTTTCAGAGCACATGTGGCTTTCTTTGACTTTTCTGTGACCTGGGCAGCTTGGCTCCGCTGCCCCAGGTCTAACTGGTCTCACGAGTTCCCCGTCCTCTGGCCACCTGTGATTAGCATCAGGGCTTGACACACCATAAAGTCTTTTCATCCTACACAAGCCTCCAGCTAATCTCTTTCACACCTGACTGTTCCTGCTTTATGGCTTGTTTCCCAAAACAGGAGATGCTCATGTTTATTGGGGCCTATCGATATCTGATGTGGGATCTGAGCTTTGCTGTGTAAATAATTGCAGGCTGGCTTAACTGGAATGTGGGATGGTCATCATGACTCTGCCTTTTCGTTTTATAATGTATACTTTGAATGACCATACCATAAACTTAAGAATGTATGCCTGAGGCAAGAAATTCTGTATTTAAGGAGAAGCCCATTTCTGTGATTTTCAGCAGTCTCCTGAGAACATACACGCTGTTGTACTTCTAGGATACCTGTAATTGGTCTGCAGCCAATAAACTGATCTTTGACTTCACCCAGAAGACTCTGTGTTTCTGTAGGTCTGAAACAGGGAGAACCCCGAAGTCATAGGGTGTGTTCCCCTGCACCGCTGGGCTTAAAATACCCAGTACTTCAGTTGGCGCCCAACTCGGCGCGATTTCAGCGGTACCGGTCCAAGCCAGAGGTTCGTGAGGAGCTTCGTGTGGAAATTCTGGAGGAAGGCCGCCACTTCATCGACCCCTGCATGTCGACGTGGTCCGAAAGTCTTTTCTGCGAGGTTCTCCGCGTCCCGACGGCTACGAAGGACTGCTGCCCTGATTAATCGCCCTGTTTTGGACCCTTGACGATTTTGGTAGAGCGAAACAATCGAGAGAGTCTTCTGGTGACGCCATCGATCATCAATATTCAGTTAAGTATAAGTGGAGCGTCTCCCAGTTTTAATTTGGTATCCTTCGGGATCATTTTGATTTGGTGCTTGCAAGTCCCAAAGCTAGAGGACTCGTGTATTCACGAGACTATCGTATTCGATAATCCTTTGACGTTTGAAACTAGACTAGTGAGTGAAGATGCCTGGTTCTAGTGTATTTTGTAGATTGTTTTGTTTGGGTTGTGGAAGGGATTTCCAGTTAGAGGATTCATGTCCGGTTCCTCCAATTGGAACTCCTACTTATGAGCTCTATGTAAAACATGGCGTGGGCCCCATTGCATATAATGAAATATGGATCCGATACACCAGAAAGGACGGTGTTTTAAAATGGCCCCAAAATGGTAGTTTCGATACAAATATCTTAGATAATTTGGAAGTTAAATTGTTTAAAAAGAAAGCCCGGCCGGCGATGTTTCATTCTTTCTGCCTATGGCGAAAGGAAGCCAAACAGAAGGAAATTAAGCTAGCGAAAAGAGATAAGAGAGACAGAGGTATGTCAGTGATGCAAGCAGCTGTGCAATTTAAAGATAATGAGGAGGAACAAATGAAGGAACAGTTACATAGACAGAGCAAACTAGGGATTGATAAATGTTACCCTGTTTTGTCACCCCTTGTGCAAAATGAGACAAAAGAGAATGAGAAGGATTCCCTAATGTCCCATTTGTTAAGTTCGCCACCCCCATATGCGCAAAATGCCACCGCACCTCCACAGCTTGTAAATGCGCAACCTCCAGTAAATATGCCGCAAGCCTTCCCACAGGCGCCAGCTCCTCCTCAGCTGGCTCCTATCCCTGCAGTGCAGCCCTCTCAAGGACCGCCAGTTTTGCTACCTGTTGCCCCTGCGCTTCCTGCGACTTTGCCTAGCACGCCAGCGGCCTCCTCTGGCACTCCTTCTTGCACTACCCCGGTACCTGTATCTGAATCCGTTTTTCTTCCCTCTGTCTATCCCCCCGTTTTTGCCTCAACTTCTCCTTCAGCACGACAACGATTAGCTAATGTAGTTACTAGTCTAATGTCGCCTCTCTTTGGATCATCTAGTGCGACTCCTGCCTTACAGCGTAAGCAATTGCGCAGTCAGCTGCCTGATTCTGACGAGAAAGAGGTGTTAGATCATCTGGCACGTAGGTGGATTGGTTTCCCTTCATGCTATGATGTGGAATCAGTTGTTTTTGTGTTTCGTCAATGGAATGCCCCGAAACAGAGGTATGTGTTCGAGAAAATGTGTGAAATCCTCTGTGAGGAGTTGGATGATCATGGTAGAGATCCAAGCCCGCAGGAGTTGTGTCGAGTGAGATTCGATTTTGGAAAAGGTACGATTGTTGCCCCCAATGTCAATAAAGCAGTTGCGATCCTATTATCCTTGAGGAATGATGATTGTCAACAGCCGTTGTTTACACAAGATTTCCCTGTGGGGAGAAAGGGAAAAGCGCGACAATACCCTATGAGAGAAGTCCCTCCGGTATGGAAGGAAACTGTTGCGGCTGATGCCGCTCATGGTATTGCTGCTATGCCAGCACATTTTCAGCGTGTTTGGGTACATGTTCCATGGAAGCGATCTGAGGTGTTAGCACTTAAACAGACATTGCCTGATCCCCGTAAAAACCCTGCAGGTTATTATAAGGAGTTGTCGCAAACTGCAGAGTCGTGTGTCATGAATTTGGCCGACATAGATATGCTGTTTGGGAATGTGGTTCCACAGCCTTTATGGGGATCCATTCGTAATATAGATCACGCTGTAGAATTGGGTGACACATGGGCTAATATCGTTGCTGCAGACGCTAGACAAGTTGGTGGCGCAAAACCTGAGCCTTTAGTGGCAGAACTCCCTGGTAGAATTATTACCTACATGAAAACTATAATGCCTGCGATGCGCGTAAATTGGGACAAACTATCCGCATGTAAGCAGAAGAAAGATGAGACAGTGTCTGATTTCTTCACCAGGTTTGAAGAAACGTTTATCGACCACAGTGGTCAAGACATGAGCACTGAAGGTGGGCAACGGTTATTTGTTGATAAATTTGTGCAGAATCTACTTCCCGAGTTGTGTAAAAAATTAAAAGACTCAGAAAGTTCTTGGGCTGTTTCCTCTTCAGCGCAAATACTGGCTACTGCACAGTATTATGAAAATAGAGACAAAGATGAGAAGGATAGAACAGATAAGAAAACGAAAGAACTAAAGACAAAGGTCCTCTTGCAGCAGGCCTATCCGCCACGTGGAGGACAGAATAATTATAGGCAAACACAAGGTATCTATCAGCAGCCCCAACAGTTTCAGAATAATCAGCAAATGAATGGGTATTATCAACCACAAATCCCTGTAGGTCCCAACCAATGTTCATATTGCAAAGAGGAAGGTCATTTTAAATATAGTTGCCCTAAATTAATGCAGCGTAACAGTAATGCGTATGGCGCAAGAGGTAGAGGTGGCCAGCAAGCTCCTAGGGGTAGAGGGCGTGGAAATATTACCCAGAACGCGCGTCCTCTTCCGCCTCAAAATACCATAAATAGCTTCGATCAGCAAGCCAATGCGACTGGAAATACAGCTCAGTACTACAATAATGATTATTATGCAGAGGACGACAATGTAGAAGATGATGATTACTAGGACAGCCGTAGACAGAGAGAGGGAGTTGTTTCAGTGCCAGTGGATCAGAGCGGACCTTATGTTAAAGTAACTACAGTAAATGTAACGGAGCCCTTTCTGCTGGATACTGGTGCTGCAAAGAGTTCAATCATGCATTCAAAACTCCCTGGCGCGCCTTTGTCTGGCGAAATGAATGTCTCAGTAGGTTTTTCTGGCGCCCCAGTTAGGAACCCGATTTCTAGTCCTATGTCTCTTTCTGTTGGACCTTGTGAGCTAAAAGCACCCCTCATTCTAACGACAGGTTGTGGTGAAAATTTGCTAGGCTTAGATTTGCTAAAAAGATTGCATGCAACGCTATATTGTTCTCCCTCAGGAGTACAACTTACATTAGGTAAGAAAGTGATTTCCCCAATGTATTTGTCTAAGAATGCAATGCCACCTGAATTGTCATCCCTTCCGGATGTCCTTTGGGCCACTGGTCCCAATGATGTGGGTCTTTTGGAAATACCGCCATATGTGGTCACTTTAAAAGCCAATGTTAGATTGCCACGCATTCCCCAGTATAAGATCTCTAATGAAGGTCAGAAAGCGTTGTTAGAAATTGTCAGCGATTTGATCAAAAAGGGTGTAATTGAAGAGACAAGAGGCAACGTTTGCAATAGTCCTGTTTTACCTGTCTTAAAACGAACGGACCCTTCACAGCCACCTGTTTACAGATTTGTGATTGATCTTAGAGAGGTTAATAAGATTGTTTTACCACAGTTTCCAGTTGTCCCTGATATAACTGCCTTGTTAACTATGATCCCAATTTCAGAGGAGAGCAGAGACATTTTTGGTTTTAGTTTAGGAGGTCGAAGCTTCCGCTTTAAACGCGCTCCTCAGGGCTACTGTGAAAGTGCATCAATATACAGCCAAGCTTTAAAAGCGCAGCTTGATGCACTGGTTTTACCTAGTGGCGCTATCCTCATTCAGTATGTTGACGATTTACTAATCGCCGCGGATACTGAAAAGATTTGCAAAGAAGCTACATTGTCATTGTTGCGTCATTTGTCTGCCTCCCATCACAAAGTGTCTCTCTCAAAATTGCAATATTGTCGACAAGAAGTGACCTACTTAGGTCATCTCTTATCGAAGGAGGGAAGGAAACTGACCCCAGAAAGAATTCAAGCCATTGCACAGTTGAGTGTGCCAAGAACACAGAGAGAAGTGCGTGCTTTCTTGGGCATTACTTCATACTGTAGGCATTGGATTCCTAATTTTTCTTTGTTGGCAAAACCTTTGTTAGCATTGACAATTTGACATGCAAAGACACACCGAATCCTATTCCATGGTCTGAAGAGTGTCAGAAGCGTTTTTTGGAATTGCGCAACGCATTGTGTTCAGCTCCTGTGTTGGGTACCCCTGACTACAGCAAGCCTTTTACATTGTATGTTCATGAGAAAGATGGTTGTGCATTATCAGTGTTAACACAGCCTTTTGGCGACAGACCGCGTCCATGCGCGTACTTTTCGTCAACCTTGGACCCTGTAGCGAGGGCGTTGCCAAGTTGTCTGAGAGCCACAGCCGCTGCAGCTATGTCTATCCGACAGTCTGCTGGCCTAGTAATGGATAATACATTGATTTTTATGGTTCCACATGCTGTGGACACATTGTTAAACAGGACTAAGACACAACACTTAACTAGTGCGCGATTATCTGGTTATGAGCTGACACTGTTAGCAAACCATATACACATAAAGAGATGCAACACATTGAATCCAGCTACACTATTACCAATTCCAGCAGATCTAGATGAGATTGAGCAACATGATTGTCTGTTCAGAACAGAAGAAGAGACGAAAGGGAGAGTAGATCTCAAAGATACTCCCCTAACTGAGTGTGATGGTACTTTATGGGTGGATGGTTCGTGTTTCAAGCTTCCGAATGGTGATACGACTGCTGCATATGCTATTACGACTTTGCACACGATTGTTGAAACTGCGTGTGTGCCACAAAATTCGGCTCAAGCAGCAGAATTGATTGCCCTTACGAGAGCATGCGTGTTGTCTGAAGGAATGAAAGTGAACATATATACAGACAGCCAGTACGCCTTTGGCGTGGCTCATAATTTTGGGCGATTGTGGAAAGAACGTGGGTTCCTGACTTCGCATGGAGCTAAGATTCCGAATGGCAAGTTGGTGAATGATCTCCTTGAGTCACTGACCCTACCGTTACAAGTTGCGATTATGAAATGCAGTGCGCACAAGAAAATCACTGATGATGTTGGTCGTGGTAATGCGTTTGCTGATGAAGTCGCGAAAGAAACAGCAAAAGATGTGAAGACTCGAATGTATGTTGCAGGCCCTGCCAGATGCGTTGGTGATGTTGGAAAGTGTGAAAACACAATAGAGAGTGTAAAGTCCCTTCAAGCTGAAGCCACAGAGAAAGAGTTAAGCAAGTGGAGAGAAAGTATGGGTAAGTTGGATGAGAATGGTTGTTGGATTGATCTGTCAGAACATAGGCGATGGTTGTTACCTGATGCATATGTGCTTCCAGTGGTTACTATGGCACATGGAATGGCACATATCAGTACGAAAGGAATCTGTAAGTTGTTAGCTCCAGTATGGCAGAATGCTGGAAATCCTAAGTGTGCAGAGAACGTGGTCAAGAATTGTATGGTATGCTTGAAGTACAACCCTGGTAGGGGAACCCCAACTCCAGCTGGTCATTTTGCGCCTCCATCATATCCATTTGAAGTTTTGCAGCTAGATTTTATTCACATGGAAAGGTGCAACAGCCTGAAATATGTATTGGTGGTTGTTTGCGCTTTTTCAAAATGGGTAGAGGCCTATCCTCTAAAGGATAACACTGCTCTGTCCACAGCCAAAGCCCTTGTGAAAGAATTTTTCCCTAGGTTTGGAATGCCAAGAATGGTGTGGAGTGATAATGGGAGTGAGTTTGTGGGCCAAGTGATGAAGAATGTGTGTGAGGGACTAGGTATAAGGCAGAAATTCCACGCTGCAAATCACCCCCAATCAGCTGGATTAGTAGAGCGCTACAACGGCGCTCTAAAACTTAAACTGGCCAAAATCCAAGCGAGCTCAGGTCTTAAATGGCCTGACGCTCTGCCTCTAGCACTCCTGTCCACCAGAATGACCGTGCACTCACGAGTGGGACTTAGTCCTTATGAGGTTGTTTTTGGCCGCCCGGCCAATGTATGGGGTGTGCCAAGGCCGACAAAATTCAGTGAAATCGAGCATCCAGTACTGTTTGATTACTTGCACGAATTGACAGCTAAACTGCGTGTTTTACACCAACAGGTGCATGATACTCTCCCCCCGGCTTCTGAAGCTCCTGGACACCCTATCAAACCAGGCACGTGGATCCTTGTGAAAAACTTCCAGCGGAAAGCCAACGATGAGCCCCGCTGGATTGGCCCTCACCTCGTACTCCTGTCTACAAGATCAGCTGTTCGAGTGAAGGGGAAGAAAAACTGGATCCACGGCGCCCACATCAAAAGGATCCCTTTGCCTCTGCCGTATGACCAGTGGGTCCAGGAGGGTATCGTAGACTCTGAAACAGACACTGTACCTCGTTTTGTGCCGTTCAGTGATGCACGCATAAAAGGCACAGCTTCAGCGCAGGAAAGTGACGATATTTTGCAAGAAGCTGTGCCTCCGTCAATTCGATTGGACACTACCGAGCCTGAACTCTTGTTTCAAGATCAGACAGCACCTGGCCGTTCTCGTTACGATCTAAGGCCAAGGCCCATGGACAAATAAATATTCTTTTTCTTTTACCTTTTTATTTTTTGATACCAGAGCTCTCCCATCTGAAGGACTTTCTTGATTTTTGTTTTTCGAACCACCATCCGGGTTCAGCCGCAGGGTCGCGGTGCCAAGACTTTGGGGTACAGGCCGAAGACGTTAGGTCGACGGTTCTGGTTGGTCTAGGGCGTTCCCTGGACTGACAGGCGTACTCCTTAGCAGAAGATACTCACCCGCCGCGAGCGGCACGATTAGAGGATGGAGTTTTGTAAGATGGAGAGACTCACTGAGGAAATGAATTTTAAAGCAAGACTATGTAAAATAATGAAAAGCAAACGTTTTGTATTTTTATGCCTGTTTGTATTATGTAGTATGATAATGTTTACTGTAGGATTTGTATTCTTCTCCTCTCAAGAGCCCATTACGCCCACTGTACAGCCTATACCTCCTCCTACTATCTCCTCACACTCTTTTCACCCTCTGCCTGAACATGAACAAGTTAGACTATCAGAGCTTGTGAATAACTTGTTTATTCAGCTCCTGCACCAGCACCAACTAATCATGAATACAACAAATTGTTGGGTGTGTGGTTTAATGCCACATACCATTAATAAGGGTATTCCCTATCTGGTGCTGCCGTATAGTTACAATGGATCGTCATGGGCATTCCCGACCATGTTTCTCTATGCACTAGATGTGTACTCCCCGCGACAACCGCGTTCCATCAGACCTAGCACCAATAACAAAGCTTTAATGAAAGGAGTTGCCGATATGAGTAGAGATATCGATGCATACTCATCCATTCCCAAAGAAGAGCTGAGAGCTTATGTAGGGTGGAACACGACGGGGTATAGTATTAGTCTAGGTGAAAGACAGCGAAAAATCTCATCCCCAATCTGGGTAGTACCCCACATAGGTCGGTTTTGTTTGCAAGGTAATGGTCAGAATCCTAGAGCTCAACTGGGAAGATGTGACTGTACTGAAACGTACACTTTTCCGTCACAGTTTTCCCCTGCGTTTTTGGCTGCCAAGGGTACATATTTTATCTGCAATGACCGAGCATATACATGGTTGCCCCCCGATTTCTCGGGCACATGTTATATTGCAAATCTGCTACCGCCAACATTTACTGCCGCCTCCGACTATCACAAGACCAGAGTTGTGAGAGGCGTGATTAGTAAAGAGGATACTGCCGGTCAGGAAGCGGGAGATTTCTTTTAGGGTTTCCTGCCGTTTTGGGGACCTATGGTTAATAGTAGGAACCTGAGACAACTGACTCGTGTGGTTGAATCCACTGTTAATGTTACGGCTGGTGCCCTTGGTAATTTGACAGCTGAGCTCCAAGCGGATCGCCTCATGACTTTGCAGAACCGCATGGTTCTAGACGTCATACTTGCAGACCGTGGTGGGGTATGTAAGGTTATCCAATCCAGTTGTTGCATTTTCATACCAGACAACGCTCCAACAGTTTATCAAGCCATCTCCAAACTGCATAAAATATCTGAGTCCATACACGTGGATAAAGGAGATTGGTCACTGGTGGGGTGGTTCTGGGAATTGATATCTGCCTGGGGTTGGAAAGTTCTGATGGTCATTGGAATGATCTTATCCTTTTCCTGTTCTGTCTGTGCATACAGTGTGCTCCTGCGATATGTGGCCTCTGTGCTACATTATGTGTAAGGAAACCTGTATCGAGGGACGAGCTGAGTAATAGGATGATGCTACAGCAACATCTCCATGACTTTGTGAATATTGACCGAGACTCGGATTGAAATGAGTATAGTTATTGCCTATGTAAGGGCAAAAGGAGGGTCTGTCGTACTTTAGAATTTGGGACCGCGTAGGAGGCATGGCCCTACCCCTGTCTATCTCGGTAATAGTGAACCGCGAATGGTTAATGCGGTATGTACAAGTGCTTTTTGTAACGTTTTAGCTATGAATGCACTGTGTATACGCTATTTCACATCACTGCGTGGGTTCCATTTTGTATCGGTGGCCATCTTATGGTTGCCCTCACATAGGCTATATAGCATGAAGCGAAAATGGGCCTTTCAGAGCACATGTGGCTTTCTTTGACTTTTCTGTGACCTGGGCAGCTTGGCTCCGCTGCCCCAGGTCAAACTGGTCTCACGAGTTCCCCGTCCTCTGGCCACCTGTGATTAGCATCAGGGCTTGACACACCATAAAGTCTTTTCATCCTACACAAGCCTCCAGCTAATCTCTTTCACACCTGACTGTTCCTGCTTTATGGCTTGTTTCCCAAAACAGGAGATGCTCATGTTTATTGGGGCCTATCGATATCTGATGTGGGATCTGAGCTTTGCTGTGTAAATAATTGCGGGCTGGCTTAACTGGAATGTGGGATGGTCATCATGGCTCTGCCTTTTCGTTTTATAATGTATACTTTGAATGACCATACCATAAACTTAAGAATGTATGCCTGAGGCAAGAAATTCTGTATTTAAGGAGAAGCCCGTTTCTGTGATTTTCAGCAGTCTCCTGAGAACATACACGCTGTTGTACTTCTAGGATACCTGTAATTGGTCTGCAGCCAATAAACTGATCTTTGACTTCACCCAGAAGACTCTGTGTTTCTGTAGGTCTGAAACAGGAAGAACCCCGAAGTCATAGGGTGTGTTCCCCTGCACCGCTGGGCTTAAAATACCCAGTACTTCAGTTGATGGTCTTTCTTGATTCAGGTGGAATCAATTTGAAGGTCTTTCTGAGGATGCGGAGGGTGTTGAAGCAGGTGGAGGCGACGGCATTGACCTGTCGGGTCATCAAGAGGGAGGAGTCAAGTACGATACCGAGGTTTCGGGCATGGTCCGTGGGGGTGGGGTTTTTGACAAGGGCAGTGGGACACCAGGTGTTGTTCCTGTGGTGTCGCTGGGAGGTTTGGTGAATTCCTGAATGATGCTGAGGAGTTCCTTAGAGTTGCTGGAGTTGGCGAGGATCTTGTTCTGGATGAAGGTCATTTTGGTGCATTTGATGAGTTGGTGGTATTCTGTTATGGCGTTCTTGTAGGTAGTGCGATCTTCCGAGGGTTTGCTGTTTCTCCAGTTCTTCTAGAGACATCTGAAGGTGAGTCTGGATTCTTTAAGGTTGGCTGTGAACCAGGTGGCCTTTCTGGGGCTCTGTCTGCCGGGCTTACGCAGTGGTGCGAGTTCATCAGCACAGTTGCTGATCCATCTATTGAGTTTTTTGGCTGCTAGGTTGGCGTTGGTTGAGGTGGAGGGGCAGGGCGGTTGAGGGTGGAGTTGAACTGCTCCCTGGTGACCTTACTCCATTTCCTTTGCAGAGGGCGGGTGCAGGTTTGGGCGCGGTGGGTTTGTCGACATGGAAGTGTACACAGTGGTGGTCCATCCAGGGGGGCTGCTTGGTGTGTCTCAAGTGGGTGTTGTTACATCCTGTGAAGATGGGGTCGAGGGTGTGTCCTGCCTTGTGGGTGGGGTTGGTGACAAGTTGTTTCAGTCCGAGGTTGGTGAGGTTGTCCAGGATGGTGGCGGAGTTGGGGTTGCTGAGGTTGTCAAAGTGAGAGTTGAGGCCTCCGATAAGCATCTAGTCCAAGGAGGGGATGGTGTGGTGCACGAGGAGGTCGGTGATGGTAGTGGTGAGCACAGTTTGAGGTCCGGGAGGTCTGTAGGCGAGGTTGCCTCTTAGGGTCATTCTGGGGCTGGTCTGGATCTGGAAATGCAGATGTTTGGTGGCAGGCGAGCTGTCGTTCGAGCTCTTGTATGTGATGGCAAGTCCTCCTCCTGGGCGGTTGGGGCTGTCCTTCCTCCTGAGAACATACACGCTGTTGTACTTCTAGGATACCTGTAATTGGTCTGCAGCCAATAAACTGATCTTTGACTTCACCCAGAAGACTCTGTGTTTCTGTAGGTCTGAAACAGGAAGAACCCCGAAGTCATAGGGTGTGTTCCCCTGCACCGCTGGGCTTAAAATACCCAGTACTTCAGTTGATGGTCTTTCTTGATTCAGGTGGAATCAATTTGAAGGTCTTTCTGAGGATGCGGAGGGTGTTGAAGCAGGTGGAGGCGACGGCATTGACCTGTCGGGTCATCAAGAGGGAGGAGTCAAGTACGATACCGAGGTTTCGGGCATGGTCCGTGGGGGTGGGGTTTTTGACAAGGGCAGTGGGACACCAGGTGTTGTTCCATGCAGCAAGGGGGGTCTGAGGATGACTACCTCTGTCTTCTATGAGTTGAGCTTCAGGCAGCTGCTGCTCATCAAGGATGCAATGTCCTTCATTCCTTCCTGGAAGTTGAGTCTGGTGGTGAGGGATTACATGGTAAGGGAGAGGATGAGCTGGGTATTGTCGGCGTAGGATACTATGCTGAGTCCGTGCTGTCTGACAATGGCAGCGAGGGAGGCCATGTAGATGTTGAAGAGTGTGGGGCTGAGCGATGATTCTTGGGGGTACTCCGCTGTTGAACTCTGTAGGTTCGGAGAGGAAGGGTGGAAGTCTGATTCTTTGGGTTCTGCCAGGGAGGAAGGAGCGGAGCCAGTCGAGGGCGGTTCCCTGTATGCGGGCGTCTTGGTGTTTGGCAGTGAGTGTGAGGTGAGAGACAGTGTCGAAGGCTGCACAGAGGTCGAGAAGAATCAGGGCTGCGGTGTGTCCTAGGTTGGGGAGGGTGCGGATGTCGTCATCTGTGACGGCGAGTAGAGGGGTCTCAGTGCTGTGGTTGCTGTGGAATCTGGATTGGGAGGGGTCGAGGATGGAGTTTTCTTCAATTAATTTCATCAGTTGGACGTTGACAGTCTTCCCAGGGACTTTGGCTGCAAAGGGGAGGAGGGAGAGGGGTCAGTAGTTCTTCAGGTCTGTGGGATCTGCTGAGGGCTTCTTAAGTAGGGGGTCTAACTTCTGCACATTTCCAGTTGTCGGAAAAGGGGCTGGTTTCGAAGGTAGTGTTGATGGTGTGTCGTAGTTCCGGTGAGATGGCGGTGGCGGCTCTGTGGAAGGTGTGCGGGAGGCAGGGGTCCATGGGGGCTCCTAAGTGGATGCCTTTCATGGTCAATGTAGTTTCTTTGGTGGTAACTGGGGTCCAGGAGGAGATGGTGGGCTGGCTGGCGTTGCTGGATGGGGTGTGGTCTCGGAGTCAGGTGTCTAGTCATTGAAGTTGTCGTATAGGCCCTTGATTTTCAGATGGAAGTAGGAGGTGAGCTTGTTGCAGAGGTCTGTGGTGTCGCTGGGAGGTTTGGTGAATTCCTGAATGATGCTGAGGAGTTCCTTAGAGTTGCTGGAGTTGGCGAGGATCTTGTTCTGGATGAAGGTCATTTTGGTGCATTTGATGAGTTGGTGGTATTCTGTTATGGCGTTCTTGTAGGTAGTGCGATCTTCCGAGGGTTTGCTGTTTCTCCAGTTCTTCTAGAGACATCTGAAGGTGAGTCTGGATTCTTTAAGGTTGGCTGTGAACCAGGTGGCCTTTCTGGGGCTCTGTCTGCCGGGCTTACGCAGTGGTGCGAGTTCATCAGCACAGTTGCTGATCCATCTATGGAGTTTTTTGGCTGCTAGGTTGGCGTTGGTTGAGGTGGAGGGGCAGGGCGGTTGAGGGTGGAGTTGAACTGCTCCCTGGTGACTTTACTCCATTTCCTTTGCAGAGGGCGGGTGCAGGTTTGGGCGCGGTGGGTTTGTCGACATGGAAGTGTACACAGTGGTGGTCCATCCAGGGGGGCTGCTTGGTGTGTCTCAAGTGGGTGTTGTTACATCCTGTGAAGATGGGGTCGAGGGTGTGTCCTGCCTTGTGGGTGGGGTTGGTGACAAGTTGTTTCAGTCCGAGGTTGGTGAGGTTGTCCAGGATGGTGGCGGAGTTGGGGTTGCTGAGGTTGTCAAAGTGAGAGTTGAGGCCTCCGATAAGCATGTAGTCCAAGTAGGGGATGGTGTGGTGCACGAGGAGGTCGGTGATGGTAGTGGTGAGCACAGTTTGAGGTCCGGGAGGTCTGTAGGCGAGGTTGCCTCTTAGGGTCATTCTGGGGCTGGTCTGGATCTGGCAATGCAGGTGTTTGGTGGCAGGCGAGCTGTCGTTCGAGCTCTTGTGTGTGATGGCAAGTCCTCCTCCTGGGCGGTTGGGGCTGTCCTTCCTCCTGATCTTGTATCCATCAGAGATGGCGGTGGTGATGTCGGGGGCAGAGGTGGAGTTAGTCCAAGTTTCTGTAAAGAAGATGACATCTGGAGAGAGGGTGTCGAGGAGGTCCTAGATCTTTCCAGTATGCCTGTGTAGGGAGCACACATTGAGGAGGATGCACATCAGGGCTTGAGTGGTGTTGGTGTCCGGTGTGGGGGGCGGTGGCCATGGTGGGGCAGTGGCTGGTGCAGGTTTGGCAGCAGTAATAGCAGTAGAACTGTCCATGGGTGGTGTTTGGCATGGACAGCTGGCAGTTGTTGTTCCTTCTGGGGTTGAGTGCAAGGAGGGCAGCTGAATCATAGCAGTGGGTGGTCAAAGATCCAGGGTCCCCAGAGCTGGCCGCGGTCGAGTCATGGACGGGTGCAGACGGGCTTACCTTTGGCACACCAGCAGTGCAGCTGCAAAGCAGTCACCAATAAATAGGGATGAGGGGAGGGAAGTGCAGTTGGGAGGCGGGAGCGGGAACTAGCGGGGGAGGGGCCATGGGGGCAGCAGTGTCGGGAAAGGGAAACAGGCAGAATAATGGGCAGAAAATAACAAAACAGAGAATGACAAAACAACCAATAACAGATCGCAAAAGTAAAGAGGCACAATAACAGTAAGACAGAAAAACTGGCACAATAACAAAAGGCAGAAAAATGCGCACAACACAATACAGATAGCAGTGGAACCAGCAGAAGAGGAAGGCTCCCCCTCTGGCCCACAAGGGATAAGGTGCAGGCAGGAGCCTGCAGGTGGAAGTGGGCCTCGAACACCTACCATCTCAGATATTAACGGGGTAATTGGCAGCAGCACAACAGCAGAGCTGCTGGGGAGAGAGCAGGTCTTTGACCAGGAGGAGCAAATATGTCTCTCATAAGCAATCTTTGATTTGCTTAGCTGCCATAGACTTCCCTTTGTTTCTTGTGTAAGCTCCTACCTGGAGCATGGACAAAGTACATGTGTTCTTCCTTATCTTTGTTCTTCCTCATATTTGTGCAATATACAATTTTGTTATTTTTTGTAGGCGTTTTAGTATTATTCCTGGATGTGCAATTTTCTTTCCTGCTTTTAACACAACCATACTGCTTCTCATTTATTTTGCTTTAAACCTACCTTCTGTCTCTATTGACACTTTGCTTACTTACACCTGCAACTGTACCACTGTACGCGGCTCTATACCACTCTACTCTACACCCCTCCACTCTATGCCACTCAACTCTATGCATCTCCATGCAACATCAATTCTATGCCACTCTACCCCATGCCCCCCACTCTATGTCCCTTTACTCTTCACCACTCCACTCCTCTCCAAGTCACTGTACTCTATGCCACTCCACTATATGCCACTCCAGTCTATGCCACTACCCTCTATGTCACTGCACTCCACACCAAGCCACTCTATGCCACTCCACTCTACACTACTCCACTCTACTCTACACCACTCTACTCATTGCCCCTCTACGCCATTGTGCACCACTCTATTATACACCAATCTATTCTACACCACTCCAGCCTCTGCAACTCTCCTGTATGCTACTCTACATCACTTCACTCCACAGAATGCCTGTCTAAGGCACTGTACACCACTTCACTCTAGGCCAATCTACACTACAGCACTCTATACTATGCCACTCAAATCTATGCAAATCCATTCCCCTCTAAATAATTCTATGCCACTCTACGCCACTCTACTATGCGTCACTATACTGTGCCACTGTACTGTATACCACTCCACTATATGTCACTCCACCCTACTCCGCTCCACTCTATGCCACTATGCTCTATGCCACTCCACGCAACTGTACACCACTCTACTTTATGCCACGCCACTCCACTCTACTACACTGTCCTGTATGCCACTCTCCTCTATGATACTCTCCTCTACTCCACACCATTAACCTTTAATCATGCTAAACAGCAGCCACTCTGCTTTACAACATGGCTAAAAGACATTGGCAAAGTCAATGGCTCTCATTTAGATGAGACCTTTTGCCTTTTCCGCTGCTTTCCTACTAAGCCGCTAGTGATGTGGAACCGTCAACCACATCTTAGACCGGACCGATATGCAGTTCCAGCATTTCGATCATGTCAAATTCAAGTTTTTCCACATCACTAGTGCCGTTTGTGCTTTACTCTTGCCAAGCAGCTCTTCGTAGGAAGAACACTATTCTCAAACTTCTTTTGTCAATACGGGATTATAGAAAAAAGATATTCGACGGATGCAGCTTGTGGTTCTCATTTTTCACTGTTTACACTGAAACTGAATACCCATGCCAAGGAGTTCTTCTCCTTGTGGATGCCCTGAAGAAGCCTGCCACGGGTGAAACTCTTTGGCTGTATTGGCTTTCCACTATAATATCTGAAATAAAAGATCGAATATATAAAGATATCCTCTCGCTTGTACATTTCTGGCATTTGTGCTCTAAGTACTCTAAAGTTTGTTTATGTTGCCTCTCAGAGCTTCTTGTTTCAGGATGGTAGGGCTGTCACGTAAGTAGCTATAAAGGTGTCTCGAAGTATACTTCAAGAACGAGTTGATTGAGCTACCTAATGGACATTCCGGTGGATTTATTATGCTCTAATGTATTTTTGGGAGGAAGTAGATCATTGGTGTTGTCGGATGTTGCGTTTTTAGATATTTATACTCCTCTTCATCAATAGGTTCTTGTTGGTGCCACTCCTGAAGCTTGTCATGATATTCCAGAGTGATTTTTGGAGATGGGTTTTCTTTCAGTTTTTCATAATATTGTTTGTTCTTAAGTTGTTTTTCAACTTCTATTAGAAACTTGTTGCAGTCCTGTATTACAATATTTCCACCTTTATCAGATGCTTTTATAATAATTGGTCAGTCCTCCCTTAATTCTTTTATTGCCATTCTTTCTTCTATGGTGATGTTTCTTTTACATTTGGTTCAATTAATTTTTTTGTGATAATTTGTTCAGATCTTTAACTACCATCTCATGGAAAAGGTCCATCTTTTGCCCTGGTGGTAGTTGAGGGCAAAATGTGGAGCATGGTTGGAGTCCACTTTCTCCTCCCTTTCCTATTTCAATGCTCATCTCTGACCAAAATTGTGCATCTGTTTTTGCTTCTGTTGGTGTCTTTCTTTCAAGATGTCTGGGTACTTGGGCATTATATTTGTTTTATTGTCATATTGGAGATATGTCCTCCCTGTCATACTGTTTCTGCTTCTAAGGTGGGAGGTTAATTAAAAAATGTTTTTTAAATTTCATTTTGCGTGTAAACTTATACAGCTCTATTCTAAGATTTGCTAGGTCCATTTCTATATCTGGGCAGTAGGAGAGTCCTTTACTAAGAATTGTATTCATATTTCCATTTAGTTCTTATTTAGATAAATTTACAATCAGGTTCTCTTGATTTACTATTTTTTTTAGTTTTGCTTTTTCTTTTCTTACTCTTACATTTCTATCTTTCTCTACTTCTTCTGGTTTTAGCTTTCCACTCCCCCTGTTGCCTCCAAAATGTACTCCCCTTCCTCTTCTTCTCTGTCTTGTGTTCATGCGGATCAATTGAAGTTCCCCAGAAACATCCAGGTTGCTGTGATTTGATTCTTCATCGCTGAGCTTACTTTAGAGCTATCAACTTATGCTTCTGAAGCTTCTCTTGTCTCCAAACTTTATCCATCAGGGCTATACTTCTAAGCCCATCATATTTCCATGCAAATGTATAGATACGTCAATTTTGATAGTCAATTCGGTCTTGGTTGAATATTCTTGCCTTTCTGTTTTCTATTTCGATTTCATACTTATCGATTCTTTTTTCCGTTTGTTCAAGTGCCTTCATTATTTCATGAGTCATTGCATGCTTCTCCAATTCTTGTTCTAATTCCTTTAGTTCGACAATTGTCAGTTCCAACTTTCTTTCTGCTTGTAACTTCAAGGTGTGATCTTGTAAGGTTCTTATGAGATTGTCATCCCAATCTTGCAAAGTGGGTAATATTAATATTCTTAATCCTTTTGGGATTCTCTTATATTCAATCTATTTCTGTAATAATGTCATTTCCCACCAACTTATTAGTGCAAGAATGTTCCTATTCCATGAATATATTATCAGTAGTTCTCTTTTTGTCCTCTGTCTTGTGGTTGTATTTTCCATTGTTATTTTGTTGTCATTGAAGATCTCACTTGCTCTTTGAAATCTTTGTTGCCTTTTTTCTGTTATAGTTGTTCAGAAAACTAAAAAATACCTTTGTTGCATTTAAGCTTTTCTGTGTATTTCTAACCACTGCTGCCCTTTTGAATTGTTTCCCCATGTGGGATGCTGAACTATACCTTGTATTTCTTTTTTCTCTATGTTCTTTTCGTATTCAGGAGCCTCCCTAGTACATTGAGTCAAATCAAATCAAATCAAAATTTATTTGTTCGATTAATAAGATATTAATCATAAAAGTTACAGAAATACATCACAGCTAAAAATTTCTAAGAATTCAGACAATTCATTTCAGCAATTGGTCAGTTTCCTTGTTCTCAAAGACGCACATAAAAATGAGGCAACGCTAAAAGAGATTAAAAGATCAGACAACATTCGTAAAAAATGTAACGCAGGATGACATTGTCTAAAATCTAATTTACGTAAAAGAGGATTTAAAAACCTTTTACGATGATTACAATGAAATTTACAAAATAAGAAGATGTGCAAATCAGTTTGTAATGAGAGATCATCGCAAGGGCAGTATGGAAGATCATTACTGGAGTAAATATCACGCGGGTAGCCCTGCATACACGGGATATTATTTAGGCAGAATCGTAACAGAACAAATCTGTGCCGAGGGATTGTAACAAACTCCAGATAGGAGGGTATTCCTTCAACGTGGAATGGGCCCTCCAAATATTCCTTTATTGTAGGTTTATTATAAAGTGCATTCATTCTCCCATCATTGGAAAAGGCTAAAAAACGACTTTTTAAAAACTGTTTTGAAACCGATTCACAATTTCCCGGTGATTCAAACAAACTCCCAGAGTCTAGGGTATATAGGGTATTTTCCACATATTTTAACCATGGAATATTCTCAACATGTTCCTTGGCTAGGCAGTCAGTTACTATTTGTTGGGAGAGGGCCACAGTATCTCTGGACCATACTGAGTGCCATAGAAGGATAGGGCTACCTTGATCTGATCAGTTATATAGAGGATATTTAGCTCTTGATGTAGTTTAAAATTGAGACCCACCATAGATTTCCAGAAACTGTCCTCTATTACTTGTAGATCCTTTACTTTAACATGGCCCCATTCTCCAGCACCATAGAGCTTATAGCATTAGTACTTTTTTCCAGCAACATCCCTCGATTCGATACCATGTTCCCCCAAGCTGCTCGGTAGTCAAATGTAACCCCCAAATAGGAAAATCGATTTGTCTGTGTCACTTTACGGTTTGAGATCAAAAAAGCGGGGGGGATTTCTCTGCTTCTTCCCTGAGATTAATACGAATGACTTAGATTCATTTGTATGAAGATCCAGGCTTTTCATGAATTCTACATAATTATTCAACAATTTCTGGAGCGATCTTCCCATGAGTGCCATTGAAACTGCATCGTCTGCATACATTAAAATTGGAATGCGCTTCTTATTTATTCTCGGTACATCTAAAATCGATTCAAGCAGTCGGGACTCCACCCCATTAGTATAAAGTGAGAACAGAAAGTGGGCAAGAATGCACCATTGGCGAACGCCTCTCGTGACTGGGAGCCATCTGGTGCAATCCCCCTGGGAGCCATATCTTACACAAGCTTCACTCCTCACATACAGTTGTCTTATGAAGTTAATTAGTTGAGTCAGATCACTTGACCTGTCATTCGGCCGGCTTCACAAGTTTATGGGTATGCGAGTACTTGAATCGCAGAGCTATCAGCTGGGCCCAGAGGCAGGGACAAGGTTTCCTCCCCCACATCCCTTCCGAAGTGTTTGGGCCTCACCGCCGTAATCCAGCTCCTCCCAGTCGTACCCTGCAACTACTTACATCGCTTTCCGTGAGCTCTCCACAGCTATTCCACTTGCGGACTCCATTTCGTTGGAGATTTCCCCCATGATAGGGTAAGCTGGTGAAGTATGAGTTGGTATGTTCCAAACCCCCCTTCCCCTAACCAGTATATGGTATGACCCTGGGGAGCTCACCTTAGAATGTTCAGGTGGGTTCCATGATTGCTGAGAGCGGATGGTCAGGAATAAAGAGTGAGAACTTCTACTCGTGTGGTTTCAGCTTTATTACAACACTGGCGACGAACTGCGAAGGGGGCAGCTGGTCATCTCCCCTCTGTGTATTCTCTCAAGGCAGACTACGTGGTGAAGTACCACAACGTGTACGATTGAATGGAGAAGTGTACACGTAGGAAATTACGGCGCAAAGGAAGGCAAGCACTATAGAGAACACCGCGCTATCGAGCACCTTGAAGTATATGTGGAAAAGAGTTGGGAGAAGTGGACTAACAGCAGCCCAGGGGGCGCGTGGCTCGTGTGAAGGAGGTCTTGTGTCTGGCTATCCTCTGGGACTACACGGTGATTGTGCAAGTACGTTTTAATAGGTGCCCTGTGGATTCCCGCTGTGCGAAGGACGTATTGATTGTGAGGTGTCCCGTAAGTCACGGTCCGGGAGTGAGCAGCTGCGCTTTGGACAAAGAAAGCACTTACGTGGTCAGCGCAGTTGTCGCGAGGCACGTATGGTGGTGGCAGTGCTGAGGCAGACTCTTGCGTTTTGCAGCGCCCCATGAGGAAGTCTCTCTGAGGGACGAGCGCCGATCCTGTCGCGAGGCATGCATTGTGGTGGCAGTGCTGAGGCAGACACTTGCGTTGTGCAGCGTCCCATGAGGAAGGCTCGCTGAGGGACGAGCGCTGATCCAGCCGCTTGCAGCGTCTTGGAGAGTGCTACGGTCATCGCGGGGGAAATTGTCCTGGCATCAGACAGAACTTGTGAGTGGACGGCGTGTGGAGCAGCACGCTACGGAGGCAGCTTCGTCCCCGAGTTTCCTCAGCAAGCGGACGTCCTGTGAGGTAATATCCTCCCTGAGGAGCCGGCGCGCCAGCCGCTGAGGACCGTTCGATGACACAAGTAATTCGTCAGTGTTATCCGGCGCCCCAGCCGTTTTGAGCTGGTCGTTCCACTTAATGGTGGGTTTCCTTGGTTAAAGAGGTTCTGGAGAGAGGTGTCAGGCTTCTAGCTATAACGGTCCTGTCCTGCATCGAGGCTGGGGTGAGTGCAAGAAGTTAATCAGTATCAGAGGGTGATAGCGATCCTGTCAGTGTTTAAAGGAGTGACTCTGGTATCTTGAGCATTGGGAGGGGAAGCTGTCAGTGTGCTGGTGGTGGCCACCCCAAGGCTTTTCAAGAAATCTGTAGGGACACTCACCTCGCTTTTGAACTGGTCCAACAACATATCTGTGGTCGGTGGTAGCCATTTAAGTCACCATGGGAACGCCTGGCATGAGTCAACCCCCGTCTTTTTTGAATGACTGTGGGGATCCAGAGATCCACTGGAAGGATTGGGCCAAGCTGTTCGAATCATACCTAATTGCTATGGGAGGTGAAAGATTTTCAGCTTTGAGAAAACAGCACATTCTACTGCATAATTTGGGCGTGCATGGGTGCAAAGTTTATGAAACCCTTCCGGAACCTGAGTTGGAGGATGATGAGGGCATTGATGTTTTTGATGTGACATTGATGAAACTGGAGTCACACTTTGGGGATAAAGTCAACGTGGTGTTGGAGAGACACAAATTTTTCACCAGAGTTCAAGGGAAGTGCGAATCGATCAGTAACTACATTGCAGCTCTAAGGGGTCTAACGCAGTTGTGCGAGTTTGGGGATTTGAATGATTCTCTCATACGCGACCAATTGGTTAGATGCACAAACAATAGCAGGATTCAAGAAAAACTGTTAGCAAAAAATCCCACTTTGAAAGATGCGGTGACGATTGCGCAATCTGTGGAACATACTGCGAAATGTGTAAAAGAAATGAAAGTTAGAGAAGATGTAGTAGCAAAGGTACAGGTGGAGGAGCAGAGTAAAGATGTTTTTAAATTGTCCGATAAATGGAGCACGAAGGAGGCTCAAGCCACAAAAGCTAGTAGAGATGGGCATATTGTAAAGTGTTATAGATGTGGAAGCAGTAACCATCTGGCCGATAACCCTGTGTGTACTGCCAGAAGTGTCATGTGTAAGAAATGCAACAGGAGAGGACATCTAGCTAGAGTGTGCAGAGAAGGGATTAATAACACTGTGAGCGTGGTTAGTAGTGGTGAGGAATCTCATGCTAAGTATGTTTTCCAAGTGAGGAGCACGGCGGTGGGGGGAAAACAGAATTACCCTAAATGTATTGTGCTGTTCAATAACAAACCGCTGGAAGTGTTTGCGGATTCCTGTTCCCCTTTCACGTTAGTGAATGTGCATGATTTCAAAGAATCATTGGGTGGGTCCAGAGAAGTTTTAGAGACTCCTGATATCACACCTGAAGGGTACACGAGAGATCCCATTCCCCTGGTGGGCATGTTGAACAGCTACATTGATTTCAAAGGGAGGACCACAAAGGGGGGCGTGTACATTGTAGAGCATGGTGCCAATCTCCTGGGGTGGCAGCACCAAAGAGAATTAGGTATCAGGTTAGATCCCAACGGAGAGAATCAGGTGATTATGGTTGACAGAGCTAGCGATGAAGAAGGTCTACAGATGAAGTTCCCCAAACTTTTCACTTAGGAGTTGGGTAAACTACGTGAGTTTCAGCACAAAATTAAAATCAGACTTGGAGCCAAACCTGTGGTTCACAAGACACGGTCAGTACCTTTCCATTTGAGAGAGACACTCAAGAAAGAGTTAGATAAACGGTGTGAAGTAGGGGTCATACAACCCATCGAGGCTACTGAGTGGCTTGCGCCCTTAGTTTTAGCATCTAAGGGTAATGGGAAAGGCATTCGCCTATGTGTGGATCTACGCTCTTTAAATGAGAATATTTGGGTGGAGAGATTCCCTCTCCCCAATATAAATGAGTTGATAAGCACCATGGGCAAGGCATGTTATTTTTCAGTTATTGATCTGTCCAGGGCTTATCACCAAGTAGAGCTGCATCCCGAGTCGAGACCGTTGACGGCGTTCACGTCGGCGTTCGGGGCGTTTATGTTTGTGAGAATGCAGCCTCAGTATTCCAGAAAATAATGCAGCAGGTACTAAAAGGGGTCAAGAACACACTCTGCTTCCAAGACGACATCCTGATGTACGGGGAGACGGAGGAAGCACATGATGCCACCCTTCATGCAGTGTGTCGCAGTTTAAGTGATGCAGGGTTAACAGTACAACTGGACAAGTGTAGGATAAAGGTAACATCTGTGGACTACCTGGGGCACACCATCGCTAAAGAGGGGTTCAGACCCAAGCATAGTTTAATCCAAGCCGTCAGTGAGGCCCCACACCCAACTAATAAGGAGGAGCTTAAATCATTCTTGGGTTTAGTGGAGTACATGTCCAAATTTGTCAGGAATTTTGCTGATTTATGTGTGGGCCTACGTGAGCTCCTGAAGAAGAACACAGCATTTGTGTGGGAGGAAGAACACAGTAGGATGGTTGAGGTGATAAAAAAGGGCATATTAGATTCACCAGCATTGGGGTCTTTTGATCCCAAAAAGAGAACCATTTTAACCACGGACGCCTCTAACAAAGGTTTGGGGGCCATGTTGTCCCAAAAAGGTGACGGGGAAGAAAGAGTGATAGCGTTTGCTTCACGCACTTTGTGTGAGTCAGAACGCAACTACTTGGTCATCGAGAGGGAGGCGTTAGCGTGTTTCTGGGCGGTACATCATTTCAAATTCTTTTTGTGGGGTACCAAGTTTACCATTCACACAGACCACAAACCCCTTACATTCATGTTTTCCCCGAAACAGGCACAAAACATGTCCCCAAGGATAAGTAAGTGGGTGCTAGGGTTGGAAAACTTTTGTTTCAAAATTGAGTACTTACCGGGGCCAGAAAACGTGATTGCAGATTGTTTGTCGAGGTTACCCATCAAGGGCAATCACAGTGAGGAAGTGCTAGACGTACCCATTTGCGCGGTGCATCTCCCCTCGCTAACCGATGCAGAATGGGACAAGGGCATGGAGGAAGACAAGGCCATGGGTATGTTAAAAGAACTCATTGTCAAGGGGTGGCCGGACAAGCTGTCGGAAGTCCCTGACATGGTTAAAGACTTCTGGGAAGTTAGATTTGAACTCTCGATCATAGCTGGTCGCTTGCAAAGGGGGGAGAAAATTGTTCCACCGGAAGGGTTGAGGAAAAGGATTATAGACCTGGCCCATGAAGGGCATTTGGGCAGGAGCCTTACAAAGAACAAAGTGCGGAGTTGTTTTTGGTTCCCTAGAATGGATTCTGAGGTGGAAAGCGCAGTAAAAGAGTGTATCAGCTGTGCGAGAAGTGACAAGAGCAAAATCATTCACAGGGCTCCTTTGGCCCCTGTCAATGTACCTATGACTCCGTGGACTAAACTGGCCATGGACATAGTGGGTCCCATGGACATCCTGGGGACACAGAAGAGGTTTATGTTTGTATTGGTGGATTACACTTCCTATTGGGTGAATTTTAAGTTCACAGCATCCACCACAACTAGCAATCTCATTGCATTTCTAAAAAACATCTTTGTATATGAAGGAATCCCGGCTACCCTGGTAACGGACAATGGAGTGCAGTTCATCTCTGAAACTATGAGAGAGTTTTTGGAGGAACACAATATAAAGCATGAGAGGACTGCTCTCTATTGTCCAAAAGCCAATGGATTGGTGGAAAGGGTGAATCGTATGATCAAGGAGCACATACAACTAGCCACCGCCAACGGGTTGAATGTGGAAGAAGCATTGAGAGAAGCCATGTGGGCATATCACACCACGCCCAATGGGGTCACAGGGTTATCCCCATTTGTGTTTCTCAGAGGAAGGGAACCCAGCACCAAAATGAACCCGAGGTGGTTGGGTGGAGGAAGAAGTGTTGTACCAGACCTAGGTCGGGTGGAGGGACGAGTAGAGTCTCATCAACAGAAGTACAAGTCTTGGTACGATGGGAAACATGGAGCTAAAGAGGTGGAGGTAAAACCCAACACCCCGGTGTGGGTTAGGAAACCTGGTAGGGTGCAACCTGGAACGAGCAAATTCGGAGTACCTCAAAGGGTGGAAAGCACAAGTAAGAGTGTTGTTCGTCTGGACAACGGAAAGACATGGAGCAAAGACAGAGTTGTAAACACTGCGTGAACTAATGTTTTGTTGTAATCCCTACAAGGGGAGATGTGTTATAATCTTAGTATCTTAAGTATGAGTTGGTATGTTCCAAACCCCCCTTCCCCTAACCAGTATATGGTATGACCCTGGGGAGCTCACCTTAGAATGTTCAGGTGGGTTCCATCATTGCTGAGAGCGGATGGTCAGGAATTAAGAGTGAGAACTTCTACTCGTGTGGTTTCAGCTTTATTACAACACTGGTGCTGCCAGAATTCTCTGCTTCACCTTCATTTTCAGGTGAACGCACCATGCAGTGCAGCTGTTGCATTAAACAAGTTCATAGTTTTGACTGCTCTTCTCTCAATGCAGTTAAAATCAAGCAGCACCGCAGGGCTAGATTTTTCCAAGTTTTATTACTTCATCATTAGTACAAGATTACAGGGACAGTCGGCGTGTTTCGGCGCTTGGCTTCCACAGGACCATAGAGTCCTAACATCCAGATTGTCCATTTTAAAGTGCCCATAACATGTTTCCATCTTTACGTTCTTCCTTTTAACCCCTTCGCTGCTAGGCCTTTCCCCCCCCTGTGCTAAGCCTTTTTTGGGCCACTTGGGGTAGTGCGCGCTTAGGCCCCTGTAACTTTTTGACCACATAAGGTATCCACGCCAATTTTGTGTCCTTTTCTTCCAATATTATGGTGATCCTAAAGGTACCCAAGGTTTGTGCATTCCCCTGTTGGGGTTCCAGAAATAAGCCAAAATACAGCAATTTGTTTTTTGGGGGGGAATGGGAAAAACGGACTGCAAATGAAAGCATCTGGATTTTTCTCTGCAAATGGTATCCAAAAAGGGTGTGTGGGGCTGAAATCACCGTTTTCCCAGCTTTTAGGGAATGAGAGACGTTTGTCAGAAAACCAACATTTTTTACACAGTTTTGGCATTTTTCTGGGACATAGCCTTTTTTTGCAATTTTTTGTGCTTTCAACCTCCTTCCAGTTAATGGTAGAAATGGGTATGAAAGCAATAATGGATCCTGGAAAGCTATACATTTTAGAAAAGTAAATACAATTCTGAATTCAGCAAGGGGTCATTTGTGTAGATCCATCAGGGTTTCTTTATAGAAACTAACAGTTAAATATAGGAAAAATTGAAAATTAGTTGAAAAAAACAGCCTTTTGAGTCAACGTTTTTACCTGTAACTTCTTCTAATCATGACAGCTCTTTGAAAGCAATATACCGTTACATTTGCTGGACCTTCCTGGTTGTGGGGATATATAGGACTTGTAGGTTCACCAAGAACCCGACGAACCCAGAGTCAAAAACTGAGCAGCAATTTGCAATGGTATTTTATTATGTTCCGGGTATCTAGCAATTATTGTGGGAAAATGAATACATGGAAAAATCGGTATGAAAGACACCTCTGTATTTCTGAAATGGGAACAAATTATAGAGTTTAGAAAAAGTACATATTTGCACATTTTCGAATTTGGGAATACTCATACTAGCATGAGAATTATCGGTCATTTTTCAAAATGACTTCTTTTTTACACAATGTCTTTCATTTGGAAGGCAGAAATGCATCAGAAATCAATAGGTAATAACAGTTCCTTTACAAATATGAATTACCCTAAGTCTCCCGATAAAAATGGTACCTCACTTGTGTGGGTACGCATAGTGCCCACAACAGGAAATGGCTCAAAACCCAAAGTGAACACACCACATTTTCACAATGAAAATTTACCCTTTATTTGCGAAGTGTCTAGCTGTAGTTTTTGAAAACTAGCTCTGCCGGCAACTAGGGAAACATAGCAAACCTATACATTTTTTAAAACAAAACACCCAGGGGAATCCAGGATGGGGTGACTTGACAGCCTACCACCAGGTTCTGTTACCCAGAATCCTTTGCAAACCTAAAAAATTGGCCAAAAAAACACATTTTCCCCATATTTCTGTGGTGGAAAGTTCTGGAATCTGCGTGGAAACACGAATTTCCACCCGCCCTGTGTTCTCCAAAGTCTCCCGAGAAAAATGGTACCTCACGTGTGTGGGTCGGCCCAGTCCCCGCGACAGGAAATGGCGCAAAACGCAACTTGGACACACCTCAATTTCGAAGAGAAAAATGACCCTTTTTTGGCAAAGTGCCTAGTTGTCGTTTTTGAACCCGAGGTCTGCCGGGACCTAGGGAAACCTAGCAAACCTATACATTTTTGAAAACTAGACACCCAGGGGAATCCAGGATGGGGTCACTTAGCTGACTCCCACCAGGTTCTGTTACCCAGAATCCCTTGCAAACCTAAACAATTGTCCAAAAATCCACATTTTCCCCACATTTCTGTGGTGGAAAGTTCTGGAATCTGCGTGGATCCACAATTTTCCACCCACCCCGCGTTCCCCAAAGTCTTACGAAAAAAATGGTAGCTCACTTGTGCGGGTCAGCTTAGTGCCCGCGACAGGAAACGACGCAAAACGCAACGTGGTCACACCTCAATTTCGCAGTGAAAAATAACCCTTTTTTGGCAAAGTGCCTAGCTGTCGTTTTTTCGACCATAGGTCTGCCGGGACCTAGGGAAACCTAGCAAACCTATACATTTTTGAAAACTAGACACTCAGGGGAATCCAGGATGGGGTGACTTAGCTGCCTCCCACCAGGTTCTATTACCCAGAATCCCTTGCAAACCTAAAAAATTGTCCAAAAAAACACATTTTCCCCACATTTCTGTGGTGGAAAGTTCTGGAATCTGCGTGGATCCACAATTTTCCACCCACCCCGCGTTCTCCAAAGTCTTGCAAGAAAAATGGTACCTCACTTGTGCAGGTCGGCCTAGTGCCCGCGACAGGAAACAGCGCAAAACGCAATGTGGTCACACCTCAATTTCGCAGGGAAAAATGACCCTTTTTTAGCAAATTGCCTAGCTGTAGTTTTTTAACCCTAGCTCTGCGGGCACCTTGGGAAACCTAGAAAACCTATACATTTTTGAAAATTAGACACCCAGGGGAATCCAGGATGGGGTGACTTGACTGCCTCCCAGCAGGGTCCGTTACCCAGAATCCCTTACAAACCTATAAAATTGTCAAAAAAACCACATTTCCCCCATATTTCTGTGGTGGAAAGTTCTGGAACCTGCGTGGATCCACAATTTTCCCCCCACCCGCATTTCCCAAATTCTTGCGAAAAAAATGGTACCTCACTTGTGCGGGTCGGCCTAGTGCCCGCGACAGGAAACGGCGCAAAACACAATGTGGTCACACCTCAATTTCGCAGTGAAAAAGGACCCTTTTTTAGCAAAGTGCCTAGCTGTAGTTTTTGAACCCTAGCTCTGCGGGCACCTAGGGAAACCTAGCACACCTATACATTTTTGAAAACTAGACACCCAGGGGAATCCAGGGTGGGGTGACTTTACGGCCTCCCACCAGGGTCTGTTACCTAGAATCCCTTGCAAACCTAAAAAATTGTCCAAAAAAACACATTTTCCCAACATTTCTGTGGTGGAAAGTTCTGGAATCTGCGTGGATCCACAATTTTCCACCCACCCCACCTTCCCCAAAGTCTCACGAAAAAAATGGTACCTCACTTGTGTGGGTCGGCCGAGTGCTTGGGAAAACTGCCTAACTGCAGTTTTTGAACCCTAGCTCTGCCGGCACCTAGGGAAACCTACCAACCTCACACATGTCTGAAAACTAGACACCCGGGGGCTTCCAGGGAGGTATGGCTTGCATGGATCCCCCAACGTTTCCTTACCCAGAATCCCCTGCAAACCTCAATTTTAGCTGAAAAAAATCACTTTTTTCACACATTTTTGTGTGGGAAAGTTGTGGCATCACCGGGCTGACTCAAATTTCCCACCACTCAGCGTTCCCGGGTGTCTAGTTTTCAGAAATGTATGGGTTTGGTAGGTTTCCTTAGATGGCCGCCGAGCACGGGGCCAAAAACCCACGTGACCCCCTTGCAAAACCAGGTGGTTTTGAGATAGGCAATTTTGTTGTCGCCTCACTACGTTTTGGGCCCTTGCCTGTCGGGGTACTTGGGCCTCCCACACAAGTGAGGCAACATTTTCACCGTGAGACCTGGAGGAACGCTGGGTGGTGGGAAATTTGAGTGAGCCCAGTGATGCCACAACTTTCCCACACAAAAATGTGTGAAAAAAGTGATTTTTTCAGCTGAAATTGAGGTTTGCAGGGGATTCTGGGTAAGGAAACGTTGGGGGATCCACGCAAGCCATACCTCCCTGGAAGCCCCCGGGTGTCCAGTCTTCAGAAATGTGTGGGTTTTGTAGGTTTGCCTAGATGGCCACCGAGCACGGGGCCAAAAACCCAGGTAACCCCCTTGCAAAACCAGGTGGTTTTGAGATAAGCAATTTTGATGTCGCCTCACTACGTTGTGGGCCCTTGCCTGTCGCGGTTACTTGGGCCTCCCACACAAGTGAGGCACCATTTTTACCGGGAGACCTGGGGGAATGCTGGGTGGTGGGAAATTTGAGAGAGCTCAGTGATGCCAAACTTACCCACACAAAAATGTGTGAAAAACGTGATTGTTTCAGCTAAAATTGAGGTTTGCAGGGGATTCTGAGTAAGGAAATGTTGGGGGATCCACGCAAGCCATACCTCCCTGGAAGCCCCTGGGTGTCTAGTTTTTCAGAAATGTGTGGATATGGTAGGTTTCCCTACATGGCCGCCGAGCAAGGGGCCAAAAACCCAGGTGACCCCCCTTGCAAAACCAGGTTGTTTGGTGATAGGTAATTTTGATGTCGCCTCAATACGTTTTGGGCCCCTGCCTGTCGCAGGTACTTGGGCCTCCTACACGAGTGAGGCACCGTTTTTATCGGAAGGCTTTGGGGAATGTGGGGTGGGTGGAATTTTGTGGATCCACGCAGATTCCAGAACTTTCCACAACTGAAATGTGAGGAAAATGTGTTTTTTTGGACAGATTGTTAGGTTTACAAAGGATTCTGGGTAACATAATCTTTTGAGAGCCAGTCAAGTCACCCCATCCTGGATTCCCCAGGGTGTCTAGTTTTTAAGAATGTACAGGTTTGCTAGGTTTCCCTATGTGCCGGCTGCGCTAGGGCCCAAAATCGACAGGTAGGCATATTGCTAAAAAACAAATCCGTGCCTAGTCTGCTTTCTGCCGCCCTGGGGGAGGATATCGGGGGTGAGGTTGCCCTGATATGCCCCCAAGGGGGGCAGAAACACTGTGGCTATTTGTTTAGGGGGTGGGGGCATGGGCATGGGCATGCACGTTTTGGGCAGCCCCACTCTAATTCAAATTTGCCCCCAAAAAAACCCTGGCGTCTAGTGGGCTTTTTGTCCCCCCAGGTGGGGCACATTGGGGGCTAATGCCCCCATCTGCCCCCCAGGAGGGGCTGAAAGTCCACTAGACGCCAGGGAGTTTTTTGGGCAAATTTTAATTAGGGTGGGGGCTTCCCAAAACAGGCATGCCAATGTCCCCACCCTAATTAAAATTTGCCCAAAAAATCCCTGGCGTCTACTGGGCTTTTTGCCCCCCCCGTGGGGCAGATTGGCGACTAATGCCCTATCTGCCCCCCCAGTGGGGGAAGGAAGCCTACTAGATGCCAGATATTTTTTTTAGGAAATCTTAATTAGGGTGGGGGTTGCCAAAAACTGGCATGCCAATGCTCCCACCCTAATAAACATTTTCCCAAAAAAATCCCTCTCGTCTAGTGGAGTTTTTGCCCCCCTGTGGGGGCAGATTGGTGGCTACTGCCCCATCTGTTCCCCAGGTGGGGACTGTAAGGCTGCAATTTTTGTGGGGGAGGGGATGGGGGCATGGACATGCCTGTTTTGGGCAGCGCCCACCCTAATTCTAATTTGCCCCATAAAAATCCCAAGCGACTAGTGGGCTTTTTGCACCCCCTGAAGGTGCAGATTGGGGCAAATTCCCCCATCTGCCCCCCAGGAGGGGGCCGAAAGCCTAATAGGCACCAAGGATTTTATTAGCAAATTTTACTTAGGGTGGGGGTGGTCAAAAACGGGCATGCCAATGCCCCCACCCTAATAAAAATGTGCCCAAAATATCCCTGGCGTCTACTGGGCTTTTTACCCCCCTGGGTCATATTGGGGGCTAATGCCCCCATCTGCTCCCCAGGGGGGACATGAAGGCTGTCATTTTTGCGGGGGAGGGGGTGGGGGCATGGGCATGCCTGTTTTGGGCAGCCCCCACCCTAACACAAATTTGCCTAAAAAAAATCCCCGACTAATTGGCTTTTTGCCCCCCCGGCCTGGGGGGGTGGGGGCATCTGCATGCTCATTTTGGGCAGCCCCCATCCCTAAACAAGTACTTATTAGAGAATCCCTGGTGTCTAGTGGGCTTTCTAGACCCCGGGGATGGCAGATTGGGGGCTACTGCCCCCATCTACCCCTCGGGGGGGGGCAGAAAGACTAATCCTGTGCCTGGGGGGGTGGGGGCATCGGCATGCCAGTTTTGGGCAGCCCCCACCCCTAATGAAGTACTTATTCGATAATCCCTGGTGTCTAGTGGGCATTCTACCCCCCGGGGGGGCAGATTGAGGGCTACTGCCCCCATCTACCCTCCAGAGGGGGCAGAAAGACTAATGGTGCCAAAACAATTTATGGGGGGAGCAAAGGCCCTTGACCAAGGGGCCGCTCCCCCCTCCCTGGAGCCTAGTGGGTGGATCCCTGCTTGGGGATTGCCCTCCTGGGGCGATCCCCAAGCAGAAACCATTGGAAAGGGGAGATTCTCTCCTTTCCAACGATACCTCTCCTGAATTTCTACGTGCTCAGGGGGCTGAGATAGCCCCCTGAGCACGTAGAAACTGAAACTGAAATGAGCCTCTTGGCTCATTTCCGTTTCGGTTTCACTGAAATGACGTCGGCGCGACGTGCGCACCGATTGTCAATTCAGGGAAACCAGGGGAGGGGCCTTGGGAGCTGGGGAGGCTCTTCCCCAGCTCCCGAGGCTATTTTAGGTTGAAGGGAATCCCTCTGGTGCCTGCACCAGAGGGATTTCCTACGCGATGTTTCATGACGAGCTGGACTCGTCATGAGCACACGACCACTGTGTGCCATGACGAGTCCAGCTCTATGTATTGCCCACTGAGCTCATTAAATGTCTCACGACAGTTTATTTTCATATTGTGGTCTGCATGATACTAATCATATTTAATTAAATTACACCTTTACTCCCCATCACCTATTGTATCTGTGTTCATTGTGATGACAGTGTCTCCAGATTGCACCTCAATTAAATGCCGCTAGGTGGTCAACATGGGATCACTAACTGAAACCAAGTATGTGCAGTGGCTCACATCCCAGCTCAGAGCTGTAGAAGGTGGAACATGTTTTTTTTAAGTCCAAATTGAGAGCTAGCACTTCCTCTCATCATCAAAATGGCTCACTTGTAATAAGGTCGACCATTTCATCCTGATCAGAAATACTGAAAAATATAATAATAGCAGCATTCGAAAGACTCGGCAAGTGGTGCTCTTCCACATTTTTAATGAGATCCACAAATCAGATACGCAGAAATTAAGTCTTCCCCCTGTAGGTTCTGTGTGGCACTTACTCTATGTTGTTTCGTGTAAAACCATTCAGATTCCTATTAACATTAATGGGGAGAGTAAGGTTGGTTGTGTTAGTGCAGATAGATACTATTTTACATTATATCTCACAGTTCCCAACCCCTCATAAGTCACTGTCTGAGCTCAGATAGACATGCAATGGGTCCTCAATGAGGCTCAGCGATGTCTTTAATATAGCATTAGGATCCCCACCATGACAGGGATGGAAAGAAGGCCTAAGATGTAGACACCCTCTGTGGTACCCAGGGCAGTGTTGGCATACAGCTTTCCTCTTCAGGCACAGTGAAAAGCAGAAGGTTGGGGCCAAGACTGGGACCATTGAGAGGTGCGCAGAATGTGGGCCACATCAAGAATATGGGACCATAGACAGTATGAAGCCCCCCTTAAGCCTCATGAAAACCACTATAGATCACTAACAGCACAGAAAGGTCAACAAACGAAAGGGACACGTTGTTAGGGGGTCAGCTCAATGAGAGGCCAATGGGGGAGAACAGAGCGCTAGAGAAAGGAAAGAGACACAATAGAATGCAAACGATTACAGTGGACACTCTGAAAGGAATTGTTGCCTGGGTGAGATTTGGGTGTGCATACATTTGAGAGTTTTCAGTGTATCAGGCCATTTGTAAAGTACTATTGTTCAGAACTTTCCTGATTTTGGAGGTAACGTTTGTTGAAAGTCTGTAGTTTCGTTGTGGACGGATGTCTGTATGTAAGATGAAAGGGGGTATATTTGGATAAAGAAATAGAAAAACAGTCCACACAACCACAGGAATGAAGGTGATGGTGAGGTTGTTGGGGGATGGAGAAGAAAGTCCTGGAAGAGTTTTCAGAAATTATTCAGAGTACAGGGGTGAGACACATTTAGGTAGTTAGATGACATGGGGTTGAAAGACAGGCAGATGTTGGGAGTGTTTCTGAGGTGTTTGAAGGAAGGGTGGTGGTCACTGTCAACTTTGGCCCTCATTTCTCCTGGCACGACTGGGTTTGAACAGGTTAAAGGGTAATGGGTGATGGAGGTACAGAGGTATGTGGTGTTAAATCTACCGTGGGGGACAGCATGGGATATTGGGATTGCTCGTTTGCTGTTTTTATTTACAGTTATGCAAGTGTATTGGATTAGAATTCGGAACTGTGGATATTTGGCAAATCAACACTAAAATGGGCTGTGGAACTTGCAGGGAGATCGTGTTTTTATGCAAGAGAAGGGTGATGTGAATTTGTATGGTCTATGTGGCATGTGATAGGTAGAATTGCTGACAGTACTTAAGAAACTAATGGCTAAGTGGATGAGGCCAGATGTCAATTTATTCATCAGGGAGAAATTGATCCGGTCCAATTGTCTGGGATAGAATTGAACAAGATGGTTGGGTGTAATTTGAGAATAGTAAAGGTCAAATGGGAGTAGAGAGTGTTCTTTTTAACACAAGTACTACCCGTGAGGGTGTTGCATGGGTTAATGAAAGCTGGCAGCCATTAAGCGGATGAGAGAGGAAATTAATCGAGACATTTACGGTTTCTGCAGAGCAATGAACATCAGGGTCTTGAGGCATGTGAATGTAGTGTTCAAGCTGCCACTGCCGTATCGCCATGATGGGGTCACTGTCCTTGCTATGAAATAGTATTTATTTGGCATAAGTGAGAGATGTTTAGTAGGAATTTTGGGGCAAACTGTGAGTGTATTAGTGGACAGAAAGAACATATGGGGGGAAATGTCTTTCCACTAATGGTAGAAAGAGCTCAGACTATAGCAGACGGATAGCAGAGAAGGTTAAGATCAGAAACGTTGAGGGGGAGCATTTCAAAGATCAAGTTAGGATGCAACCCAGGACCTAGTGTAGAAGGTTAGGTGGGAAATTGGTGGGCGATTCAAGAGCAGTGCGATAACAAACATGGGGCTAGTAAGGCCAAAGGGTTAATGTGAGTAGATTTAGTAAACATTTGAAGCTGTAAGGGGTCTTTAGAGACTTACTGGTGAGTTAATGTGCTGAAGGCGAGCGATGGGATGGATGGTTATTTCATTAGGTCATTTGCAGGGTACTTTTAGTCTGTACTGCTATGCTGAATGATAGAGTCTGTGCAAGTTTAACTTGTTCCCACACAACTGGCTTTTTTTCACTCTACTGAAACATGTCTGTGTGGTTTGTCCTCCTCGAATGCGGACCAAGGGCAGATTGAAGGGAACAGTAAAATAAGTATGTAGTGCAGAACCATCAGATGCCACATCTGCAGTTCCTCTGCTCATGTTCAGAAGGAACTGCAATGCCTTATGCACAAACAAGCCTGCTTCCTGCTGTAGTACATATGGTAAGGCGTAGATGGAATCTGGTTGAGTGGAGGATTGTTGGTTGTATGATTTGACGGTGAAGCACAGGGGGAGATAGAGCTTATACAATACCAGGCTGGTAGCTGGAAATTTTAAGAACAGAATTATTTTTTGGGGGTGGGGGGGACAAATCAAAAAGTGAAAAGCATTTGGCCTGGATCTAGCATAGCCAGGATGGACAGGAAGTAATTTAAGGGTGTATTTTAAAGATGATGAATGAGATTTATAAAGTGCATGCATACTCCAAGAATTGTCCTGGTGCTAAATGTAAGGCTACTTGCTTCAATGCTGAATGTCAAATCATGCTTCTTGGAAGAGCCATGTTTTTAATTTCATGTTGACAATGGCGAACTCAGATATGGAACGAAGTTCCAGAGGAAGCTTATTCAAGGACCACAGGCCCAAGATAAGAAAATGATTTGCCTTCAGTCATGGCCCTGGGGATTTTTGGAATTCTGGCCAGATATCTGTAAGCTGCCCATAAATTTGCTGAGGGGGCAAAGGCACAAATCCTCCTCAATGCACAGCTCCTTTATCATGTAAGGCCTTATGAACCAGGACCAGGGTTTTAAAAAGATTCCTTTCTTTAATTAGCAGCCAGTGCAGCACTTTCAGATGCGGAGTCATATGAGTTTGTGGGGAAAGTTAGAGAAGAATTTGGGCTGCCGCATTTTGCACCACTTGAAGCCTATGGCGAATATACTCTGGAAGAGGCAAAGTAAAGTGCATTGCCATAATCAAGTCTGGAAGTCATTAATGCTTGAATCACCATTTTCTTTGCTTCAACACATAATAGAGGTAAGAATATTTTCAAGGATCGTAACAACCTAAAACAGGAGCCAGCCAATGAATGAATTTGTGTTTGGAAGGTAAGGGTAGTGTCCAATTTAATTGCTAAATTCAATACTGTACTTTGTTGAGGGCTGGGGAGAGGGTTGGGGTGGAAGGGAGTGTCCTTAGACCAGAACATCTTCCAACAATCTGGCAGAATTGGGTCAAGAAATAACATCTACATTTTTTTTCAAGGTTACATTTTAGTTGGTTGGGGCAGCTATATAAACAAATTGAAGAGACAGGTTTTAATAGCTCCTAAATCAAGTTCTTCACCTTTTTCCCCGTGTGAAAAGCAGCTGGTTGTAGTCAGCATGAGATATTAACTTCGCCCCCAAAGTCTGAGCTAATTAGAAAAAGATAAGTACTATTGGGGCCGAAAACATTAATGTGCATAGATATAGTTTACATTTGTACTATGTGAGGTGGAATATGATAGATTTAATGTTAGAATGTTTGTAGAGCAGTTGTAGAGTATATGGGAACATCTTGTATGGACTACTATTGGCGCCTCTTTGGGTCCCATCACAGTCTTTTAGAGATGCCCCAGAAGTTTTTCATCTCACTAGGGGCACAACTGCCATCACGCTGGGAGACACACAATGGAATGTGGGTACTTAGTTCGTACTGATAGTGAACTTGCTCTGGGCAGTTCGAGCATGGATGCCAAGCGTATATTAACCCAAGTAAGTTACAATGTTCTAGTGAAATTAACGTGATTTGTCAATGTTTTATATTGTATTTGATGCTTCCAGTATGTTGATGGAAAAAACTTCCTCACTTGGTAGAACGGGTCAACCACTACTGTATCTGCTTTGGTAGGACAATTCCAGATTGGCCGATGGTATGCTCGTGGTAAACATCAGTAAGTGAAACCCTCAAGTAGGTGCAGTGAGAGTGCTTCGAGTTGGCAGAACTTGTGTTTATATATCTTCCTCTCTGTACTTGTTTTTTTGGGTTTGTCAAGCCTTTGATAGATTGTCCAGGCAGTGTATGGTGGTTAGGGGATGACTAGGACTGATACTTTAGGGGATTATTGCCTACGGCCCCCATATTTTTAGGTCTCGCCTGAGCCAGCACAGGCGCAGCCCTGGCGAGACTTTTAGAAAGTGGGCTTCAAAAAGCTCACCACATGCTTTTTGTGTGACCTAAAGCGTGCGGTTATGCGCACGGTTACTTGCACAGGCGCCATCTGTTTTTCCTCGATCGTCATGGCTCATGACGAGAGAGGAAAACCTCGTTCGATCTATATATAGAGCCCCTTGCCCAAGCGCTAAAATTGGATGAACTAATCACCCCTTTTAGCTCCCAACAATATAGCAGTAAATTAGCTTTACATGCACATGATCTGCTATTATATACCAACAATCCTGTGGAGGTAATACCAAGGGTGGAAGCCCTTTTAGAGGAATTTGGTTTGTATTCTGGATATTTAGCTAACTCCTCTAAAACAGAGGTGATGTGCTGGAACATAAACAATTGGGAGGGCAGACTGAGCAAAGAATTTAGATATCTGGGAATCATTATAGTTAATGACTTAGATAATATACCTCTGATTAATCTAAAAAAGGTGTCTAAAGAGGTAGACCACCTTTTTACAAGATGGAAAAACCTCCCCCTGACTATCTATGGTAGGGTCAACCTAGTTTAGATGGTTATCCTACCTAAGCTGACATACTTGTTCAGTAATTTTCCCCTCGACTTTCCTAGTAAGGATATCAGTAAAATCCAGAGCAAAATAGGTAGCTTCATTTGGTCCAATAAGAGTGCTAGACTCTCTTGGAAGAAGTTCAGACATAAACTATTGAAAGGGGGTCTCGCTCTTCCGGATATAGCCTGGTAATCTTTCTCCTTTCAATGTAATAACATACGGATGCTCTTGACCACAACTGATGAAACTAACTGGGGAAAGATATTGAGAGAAATGGTCATAGTCGAGGGTGGGGGAGAAGGTTTGCTGTATAAATTTGGGGCACCAAGGTTTTTCAAAAAAGTTTGCTTGAAAGTTCTAAGAGCAGCCCTCAATGTGTGGTACAGGGTCAGATGCAGATGGGTGATTGGTTACTATTCCGATTTTGCCCCCATTTGGGATTCCCCTGGGATGCCTGCCTGCTTAGATGATAGTCTTTCATTACCAATTGAAAGGGCTAATATCTCGATATGGTCAGACCTTGTATCTTCAGATGGAGTTCATCCGTGGGAACTATTAAGATCTAAAATAGGAAGCTCTTTTTCTAAATTTCAATACCTACAGTTGGTTTCTTGGTATACAGCAGAAAAAGAGTCCATTTGTGGTGATTGGGAAACCGAGTTTATTCTTCAAAATTCAAATCCCAAAAAGATTGAGGTTGCATATTGGTATAAGAAACTCCTTGATGCAGATGACGCAGAACCCCCCCCCCCCTCCCCCCCCCCACACACAGTATGCAGCCTGGAACCAGTCACTCTTGGACTCTAAAGCTGAGGATCTATTTGATTTATCACTGCAAACCCTATATAAGTTTGTTAAACCGGCATCTTTAAAAAAGAATCATTTTTACGGTATTAATAGATTATACTATACCCCCGTGAAAATAGCTAGATTTGCTCCTCAAGTCTCTTCTAAATGTCCAAGATGTGACTTTTCTAAAGCAGATGACATTCACATATTTTATGAGTGCTCTAAACTAAGTGTGTTCTGGTTGAGTGTGGAATGTGTTCTAAGCGCCATCTTTAAAGTCAAGATTAATCTGAACCTTTCTATAGTGATTTTTGGTATGGATTTTGACTTGATGAATCTTCTGCGGCCAATACAAAGAGGTTTGTTACTACATTTAATTCTTATTGCCCGAAGGGAGATATGTAAACTCTGGAAAGACTCACAGCCCCCACTCCATGAAGATTGGTTGAAAGCTGCATTTGCTCTGGCACGTTTAGATCAGGGGAATTTAAATGATAGCAACTCTAGTATTTGGTCACATTTTGTATCATGGGATAGAGAGATGAGACTGGTTGAATGTCTCCGGGTCCTATGATTACGCCAAGCTTTATACGAAGAAGCTAGCCTGGTAACCTAAAGCTAATGCAGTTGCAGAAGCCTTGGGTGCCCAGGTTGAAAGGAAGGCTTCTTGTCAGATTTGCAGATGCTGAATGGTGAAATGAGGACTAAAAAAACCCAAAAAATTACAAAAAACAATATTCAAGGTAATCTCACTAACGTGCACAAGCAGTATGGAAGGTAAAATGTTGGAGTAGGTGGGCATGTTATTGGGGCTAAAGTGCTGCATGGCTAAAATCTTATGAGGTCCCAAAGGCGTGACCTATTGGCTATGCCAATGCTTGTTTAGCATGCAGTGGGTCTGTTAGATGGGAGCAGTCAGAAAGCCACTGCATACTTGCTAGTGTTTGCAGTTGGTGATACTGAAATTAGGGGCTCAGTTATTGCAGTGAAGGCCTAGAGTCTCACACTTGGACTGGTGGTTGGTGGGGAGCAATACAAATTATTACTAGGGCTATTTCATAGAACTAGTGGCAAAGGGGCTTTTTTAACCCCTTCAGCGCGGCGCGGATTACCGCGCCGTGCTGAAGGTTCGTTGCGTGGGCGGAGCCGTGACGGAGCGGTTCCGTCATACGCACAGCACGACCGATGCGCATGACGGAACCGCTCCGTCATGCGCATCGAAAGGGTTAAGGGTTGTTCCCATACTGGGTTGCTGTTCATGGAATAGGAGATGGTAGATGGAATATCAATTTGTGCGTTGAAAGTGGGTGCAGCTTTAAGAGGGACGATGGTAAGGACAGGTCGGGTTGAGAGTTGGCATTGGGGGCAGGATCGTCGTAAATATTTGATAAAGCTTGGGTGAGGTCACAGGAATGGTGATTTTGGTTTAAGTATTTGGGAATGCTTATTTAGAGACGAGGACATAAAGATAGGAAGGGCTGGTGCTGTGGGTTGACCGGTATGGAAGGAAAAGAAAGGGTGGCTGGATGTGAGCAAAACCCTTAAGGGAGACAGAGCTGGGGCAACAAGGGCCCAGGGTCGACATAATATGGCAGCTATGGTGCCCTCCCTTAGGAGTGTGTACTAATCAGGTGATGGAGATGGTGAGGTTAGGGGCTTGGGATCCACTTCTCAGAACACTAGTGTGTACACTGAGAGAGGGCAAACACTGCTTGGAGACAAGAAAGTGTTTCTAGCTTTGTAACTCCACAATCAATGGTAGAAGATAGTCTGCAATGTTGGCCGCTGGGAGTAGTGTAAAGGGGATTGAGCGAGCACATGGGCCCTCTTCCCCAGAACTTCATTGGAGCAGCTGAAAAATGTACATTTTCCAAATCAATGGTTCTGCAGGGAAGGAGGCATCCTTCATTTGGTAAGGAAATGGGGCAGCTGCCGTGCTGGTGACTGCATGGTGGACAGCCAGGAGGAATAGACACATAAAATTGGGGGCAGTGAAGGTGCCAGTGCAGACTTCTGTGTTGTGGGGTTAGTAGTGAACAGAGATAACTGGCATATGGATGGGGATATAGTACTGAGGACTATTCTGTATTTTATCGGCTGGAAACGGAAGGTTATCTGACCTGGTGAATTGGTGATGGAGGTGCGTGGAGTTGAGGAGGCAGATGCTGGGCCCCTTGTTTGATGGTACAGTGCTGACAGAGGTGTAGGGGACAGAAAGAACATCCATGAAATGGTTGTATTTGGTATATATAAAAGAGCTCAGGGAAATTAAACAAGGCTCAATATAGGTTTGGTATGTTAGCAAAACAGAGCATTGAAGAGACAAAAAAGGGGAGATTGGCAGCTTTGGTCCAAGTGTGGGCAGGCAGGCCAAGAGATAGTATGTTGGTAGAGCTGAAGGATAATGGGGCCTAATAGGCATGACAACTTGTAGGTCTCATTTCATGAAGGAACAGTGGATTCTAAGGTAATTGGGTGCTAGTAATCCCAGTGCAGGACTGGCTGAACTCAATACATGAAGGAATGGAGCAGAGGGGCAAATGAGTGCTGACACCAACTAATAGGCCCAGAAGGCCCAACAGTAAGTAACAAGAAAAGTTAGAGCGAGGGAAGCATGAGTTAGAGCCAATCGGCACAGGCTGATTTGTCTAGACGAAGGGGGGATTTGTGGTTAATTCAATGCATTAGTTTGAACTGAAGTGTTGGACCTGGCATCCTTGGTGAGGTTTACCCTAACTTTATGCCTTCAGACCTTCTGTTTTTGCTGATTTCGTTTTTACTGTCTATAGGACACTGGGCACTTAATTACCGCTAACCAGTGCTACAGTGCATGAGCTCTCTACTTAATACATGGCAACATTGGCTTATCCACAACTTGCATATTTAATGTACCTATAAGTCCCTAATAAAGTGTTCTACATGTGCCCAGGACCTGTATATTAAATACTACTATTGAGCCTGCAGCACTGATTGGTCCACCCACTTACGTAACCCTTTTTAAACATGTCTCAGGCCTGTCATTTTAGAGCATGCAGGTGTGGTTTTAAGCGGTCGTGTCGACCTAGCAAGTTAACTCTCTTGCCAGGCCCAAACCTTCCTTTGCAATATATATATAAGTCACCCCTAAGGTAGGCCCTGGTCTGCCCAAAGGCAGTGTGCAGTGTACTTAAAAAGTATATGAAAGGAAACAATGGCTCATGTGGGTTGATACTCAATAATATGATTTACGTCAAAAATCACAATAAATAAAAGGGTTAAATGTGGCGTCAGAAAGAGAAGTTAACCTCACACATCAGATAGTAGGTAGAAAAACATTTTTTATATATTTACAATAAACGAGCACTTTGAAAAATACGAAAACAATTTCACAATATACAAACAAATAACAATCTTAATAACAAAAACAAAGCACAATCTTAATACGCATTTGTGAAAAGTGTCCCAATGAAACCAGTGAATAAACCAAAGAAAAAAGAATAACAAAAAAATACAACATACAATGGTTTCAATTTATCATTATAAAGGCGATCAACAGAAAAAAGTAGAATGATCAATAACACTTGTTCGTTTCAGGTGTCGAAAAATATTTTTGATTCGCCTATCTCGTCAACGGCGTTTCGACCCTGTCTGAAGTAAAGGGTCTCTTCAGGACAATCTAATATGGGAGCACCTGGTCGGCAAGCGTTTCAAATATTGTGAATATATGGTGTCACCGTGCTTAATGTGAAAGAAATAACTCACGAGGCGCCCAGGCTGGGTGCCCTATGAGGGACGACTCAGATGAAAGCCGATAAATAATTTCAGTCTTGTTTGCATAAACAGACTCGGCGTAACGATCAATTCGTGTATGGGACAAACACGTAGCCTCACGATAAGGACTGCGCAATAGCTGTCATTCAGTATTGTTGATTGGAATAAACTATCCAATCAACAATACTGAATGACAGCTATTGCGCAGTCCTTATCGTGAGGCTACGTGTTTGTCCCATACACGAATTGATCGTTACGCCGAGTCTGTTTATGCAAACAAGACTGAAATTATTTATCGGCTTTCATCTGAGTCGTCCCTCATAGGGCACCCAGCCTGGGCGCCTCGTGAGTTATTTCTTTCACATTAAGCACGGTGACACCATATATTCACAATATTTGAAACGCTTGCCGACCAGGTGCTCCCATATTAGATTGTCCTGAAGAGACCCTTTACTTCAGACAGGGTCGAAACGCCGTTGACGAGATAGGCGAATCAAAAATATTTTTCGACACCTGAAACGAACAAGTGTTATTGATCATTCTACTTTTTTCTGTTGATCGCCTTTATAATGATAAATTGAAACCGTTGTATGTTGTATTTTTTTGTTATTCTTTTTTCTTTGGTTTATTCACTGGTTTCATTGGGACACTTTTCACAAATGCGTATTAAGATTGTGCTTTGTTTTTGTTATTAAGATTGTTATTTGTTTGTATATTGTGAAATTGTTTTCGTATTTTTCAAAGTGCTCGTTTATTGTAAATATATAAAAAATGTTTTTCTACCTACTATCTGATGTGTGAGGTTAACTTCTCTTTCTGACGCCACATTTAACCCTTTTATTTATTGTGATTTTTGACGTAAATCATATTATTGAGTATCAACCCACATGAGCCATTGTTTCCTTTCATAAACTTTCACCCAGGCTCCTTGTGAGTAGGGTTTCCTTGTTTCTTGGTTAGATTACTTAAAAAGTATGACATGTACTTTTACTTTCTACATGTCCTGGTAGCGAAAAACTCTTACATTTGTTTTTCACTACTGCAAGGCCTGTCTCTCCTATAGGATACCAGTGGGATTACCTTACAACATTTTATTAGTGTAATTTCTAATTGGAAATAGATGGGACCCTAAAGTTTAGTGTCTCTGAAAATACCATTTAAAATCACAACTTATGGTGAAGTTGAATTTTAAATTGTAATTCTGAAAATGCCCCTTTTTGAAAGTTGGGAGAGGAATAGACAGCTGGCGTGCACTCAAATTTTTGAAATAGTACCAAATTTAGAACATTGTTCAAAGACTTAAATTATACTTGGTGTGCTGTCCCTGAGGTGGTTCCACCCGCCACCTAAATTCAAAAGCGTAAGAGACTAGAGCGAGATGCACTAGACAGGGACTGCACTACTCTGAGACTCAAAACTGAGTAAAGAACGAGTTAAACGTCATTTATCAATTTAACAAAACATTGAATTATATTCATCATCAATCCATCAGTTATCATTTATAGATGAAAGTAGCAATTCATCATTTCTTCTTAACAAAGTGTTATTTTATTCACACTTTTACCAAGGTCAAAGCGAGCCAAAAAATCATGTTTACAAAGTTCTATAATACATATAATATAGCTTGATCTTCCCAATGCATTTCGGGCGCAGTATTCGCCCTTCTTCAGGAGAAATCTGGAAATGAAACATCAATCAGTCATATACAAAATACAAAAGCTATAAGGAAGGCAATTCTGGCGCCACACGGGTATTAGAACAAGATGAAAACTAAAAAACTGAAGCCACAAAGTTACGTCACCAACGAGTTGGTGAGAATTCTAGTAAGTATATACAAAGAGGAGGGGTGGTCCCAAGCAGAAGAGCAACACGATAGGAAGCGAAAGGGAAAGTGAAACACCATGTGCAGATGAGCATAATCACACGTAAAAAACGTGAAAGAGTTTAGACCGTCACCAAACCAGAAAAGCGAATAGTTACCTGAAAAAGCTAATATTACTAAAGCTGTCCGGAAATTGTAAGCATAACAGGGAACAATCTAAAGAAAATGAAACCTGTATCTTAAAAAATACTCAGTATGAAATATGAGGCTTTTTAAGGCGTGAAACAAACTTGAGAGGGCTTACCGGAAGTTCTATCAACCCTAGCGGACACAAGAAAACAGTCGATGACTGTGTTTACAGACGCGAAGATGCGACACAGTGTTGGAGAAGACAAGAGCCTGTGAATAATGAAACGGGGAGTTGAATTCAACACTATGTTCGCTAAACGGGACTATTAAGTGTTTTAACAATGGTCGCCCATGGTACCTGGAGGTTTCTATCCGTGTCTGTGAAAAGTAGTCCGTAGGTTCGTGAGACAGCGAGAAGTCACCCTCGTGGATTCCGGTGAGATACAGGTGCACGAGTGGAAATCACAGTATGAGAAAGCGAAGAGGGGTTTATAAAGCGCGGGGCCGGGAGAGGCCATATTGGGTTGGGAAATGTGTTCAATCAAACAGGAAACGAATCGGAAAGTGAAAGAGGCCAGTGTTGAAAAGCGCAAAGAAACAAGATGTGAAAACCAAGTGAGAAAACAGAGTGAAAAAACACACCTATGAAAAAATACACCTATGATTTAAAGTATCGGCATAAAAAGTGCGTAACAAGTTTTGAGAACAATAAACGGAATCCTACCTATTTACAATCTAATAAGAGATAAAAAATATAATATTCCCTAAAGTGACATCCTGCCTGTTTACAATATACATCAACGTTTCACCCCACCTTTCCCTCATATATTCGTGGACTCTTTGCTACACACAGCATATCCCACTTCTTTTTGTCTTTAAACACTCACACGCATACCTCAACAGTTAGGATACATTACGTTATATTCAGAGACTTGTCAACATCACTTCTTTAGTTGTCAATAAAGATTTTTGTATTCATTCATGCATTTACTACACTCCACATGTGTGATGGTGCCATTCGTTAGACATATTGGTAGATTCTCCATTTTCATTTAGATTGTAAATAGGCAGGATGCTAATAGAAACGCTTTTACTGTTAGAGATATTGTTGGCACCTCTCGTTGATGTATATTGTAAACAGGCAGGATGTCACTTTAGGGAATATTATATTTTTTATCTCTTATTAGATTGTAAATAGGTAGGATTCCGTTTATTGTTCTCAAAACTTGTTACGCACTTTTTATGCCGATACTTTAAATCATAGGTGTATTTTTTCATAGGTGTGTTTTTTCACTCTGTTTTCTCACTTGGTTTTCACATCTTGTTTCTTTGCGCTTTTCAACACTGGCCTCTTTCACTTTCCGATTCGTTTCCTGTTTGATTGAACACATTTCCCAACCCAATATGGCCTCTCCCGGCCCCGCGCTTTATAAACCCCTCTTCGCTTTCTCATACTGTGATTTCCACTCGTGCACCTGTATCTCACCGGAATCCACGAGGGTGACTTCTCGCTGTCTCACGAACCTACGGACTACTTTTCACAGACACGGATAGAAACCTCCAGGTACCATGGGCGACCATTGTTAAAACACTTAATAGTCCCGTTTAGCGAACATAGTGTTGAATTCAACTCCCCGTTTCATTATTCACAGGCTCTTGTCTTCTCCAACACTGTGTCGCATCTTCGCGTCTGTAAACACAGTCATCGACTGTTTTCTTGTGTCCGCTAGGGTTGATAGAACTTCCGGTAAGCCCTCTCAAGTTTGTTTCACGCCTTAAAAAGCCTCATATTTCATACTGAGTATTTTTTAAGATACAGGTTTCATTTTCTTTAGATTGTTCCCTGTTATGCTTACAATTTCCGGACAGCTTTAGTAATATTAGCTTTTTCAGGTAACTATTCGCTTTTCTGGTTTGGTGACGGTCTAAACTCTTTCACGTTTTTTACGTGTGATTATGCTCATCTGCACATGGTGTTTCACTTTCCCTTTCGCTTCCTATCGTGTTGCTCTTCTGCTTGGGACCACCCCTCCTCTTTGTATATACTTACTAGAATTCTCACCAACTCGTTGGTGATGTAACTTTGTGGCTTCAGTTTTTTAGTTTTCATCTTGTTCTAATACCCGTGTGGCGCCAGAATTGCCTTCCTTATAGCTTTTGTATTTTGTATATGACTGATTGATGTTTCATTTCCAGATTTCCCCTGAAGAAGGGCGAATACTGCGCCCGAAATGCATTGGGAAGATCAAGCTATATTATATGTATTATAGAACTTTGTAAACATGATTTTTTGGCTCGCTTTGACCTTGGTAAAAGTGTGAATAAAATAACACTTTGTTAAGAAGAAATGATGAATTGCTACTTTCATCTATAAATGATAACTGATGGATTGATGATGAATATAATTCAATGTTTTGTTAAATTGATAAATGACGTTTAACTCGTTCTTTACTCAGTTTTGAGTCTCAGAGTAGTGCAGTCCCTGTCTAGTGCATCTCGCTCTAGTCTCTTACACTTTTTGAAAGTTGTCATTTTCTTACGCTAGCCATTTGGTGCATTCTGCCTGTCTCTGAATACAAGTCTGGGGGTGACAGCTGAGCATTCTGCATTCCATCTAGCCAGCCACACAGAAAGGGGACTTACATATGACTGATGGTCCATCAACATCCTTACGGGCCATCCTGGGCAGGACGGGAGGGAAGAGATGACTCTTACACCTGAATAGGATGTGCCCTGTCCTAACACAAAAGGATGCAAACCCCCCCTGTAGTGTGTCTGGAGCCAGGGCAGGGACTCTTTGAAGTCTCCCCCATTTCAAAGGCACAACTGCGTATAAGTACTGGACCTGTGACACCACCAGCTCAATATACTTCTGGACCTGTGGATACTCTTCCAGGAAGAATGACTGCTGTGCAGCTGAAAAGACTGCCACTTTTCTGAACAGCTACTCTGAAGGATCTGCTGCCTAGCTGTGCTGACCTGCTGGCCTCCATCCTGGGGAAGAGAAATTCAACCTAGAACCCATCTTAAGCCCAGGACCCACAGGGACATAACAGGCTCCCCATAGCTCCTGGTTCCATCTTCAACAAGCTCCTCACGCCCAAGAGGTGCCTCTCAGGTCCTGGGCCCTTGAAAAAGGTTTTGGCTCATGAAATCAAGCTTTTGGGCTCTTCGCAAATGGGTCAGTTTGCTCCAGAACCGGGCTCCTCGCACAAAAGATCAGCCCTAGAAGGCGCAAGTTTGTCTCTTCTCACATCAAGCATTGCCACTCACAATCACAAGGCTCCAGCCCATCTGTCTGCAATGCCCGGCGGTTATTCACGCTCTGCGAACCATCACCAGTGATGCCCTCCTTGCTCCTAGCGAAATTCTTCCATGTTAACAGGACTCTTGGCACAATTCTTCAGAAGGTAAAACTTCAGCGGACTTCTCTGGGACTATATCTTACCCCTCTCCATTGCAGTCAGCTGGAACTTATGGATTTGACCCGGTCTTGCTCAACCAGATATCCCCGGTTGGCAGTTTATGCTTTAGAAATTCATAACTGCGAAGCCACTTATCGAGTTTTTGTCATTTTGGTCTTTTTCTGTTCATTAAATCAAGCTCTGTTTTTCTAACCAGGTGTGGCATCTTTTTGTGTGGTGTTTTCATTGATTTACTGTTTGAAGTATTGCACAAATACTTTACACATTGCCTTTTAAGTTAAGCCTAGTTGCTCTGTGCCAGGCTACCAGGGTGTGAACACAGGTTAATTTAGGGTGTGTTTCTGACTTACTCTGAGTAGGATTGTGGTTCCTGCTTGTACATTGTGCATATCTCTGCCAGCCAGAAACCCAGTTTTTAACATGAAGGTAATTACTAGAGTGTACACCGCAATGGCTGAGGATGTAATATGTGTGCTGTATCACACCTCCATAAATCCGCAAACTTTTCCACAAGCCAAAAGATGTCCATGCAGCCTGTACATTTGAAAGGTGTTTCCCTTGTGCATGGGATGGGACATCCCTCTTTGTTCAGGAAGATTCGGGATGGGCAGATAGAAGACATCATAGTGGCCAGTGGTATAGTGGTGTACCGTTGCTGCATCATGGTGGGTCGGGAAAGCCCATCCAGGAAATTCCACTCTCTCATGCATTGTGGATAGCCCATTACTTGTCCTGTTATACTGGTTTGGATGTAGCGGTTTGTGGATGCAGGATAGACTAGATGAATCTGATGTAACTATTAGGTCATCCCTAGAAGTATGGGTGCAAAAAAAAGCTAAGGGACATTAAATTGGGCCGGATATAGCTCCATAAATTGGGAACAAGGGCTAACGAAGAGTGGGGATGGGAGAGATAAGCAGTCCTGGTCCATGGGGGGCAAGCTGGCTGGGAGAAAGAATAGCTGAAACCAAGTTATCAAGAAAAGTTAGAAAGAGAGAACGGGCGTAGGAGCCAAAGAGGTGAAACTATTTTTAGAGGGTGAGGGGTTCCCGTTATTTCAACGTATTACTTTGATGTGAAGGACAATACTAGAGTGTATGAAGAAAGGGCTGAGGATGCAATATGTGCTCGTTATCCTGCCACTGTAATAAAGCAACATTTTCCGCAAGCACAAATTGAGTGGTGTGGTATGTCCGTACTCAAGTGTTGCATTGGTCTGCCCAACTGCCTCCATTACACTTCCAAAATATCTTTATGAACTAACTGAGTTCCAGAAAGAGCCGCTGCTATGCAACCTAGCTAACATACCATTATTGTTATTAAAACTTTATAGAAAATGGTAGTTGTAAACCTGTAATAAATGTGGCAAAAACTAAATGAATTGCGTTGTTTGGACTTCACAGGCGACAGTCTGAAGAGCCTTATGTTTTTGGGACGTACACTCCCCCTCCCCCTCCCCCACCCCTCTCATTCAGGGTAAAAGATATTATATATCCAGCTCATTTTCTCTGGCATCATTGTCTTTCCATTTCAGGAGTAATAAAGCGCTGCTCACTTTTGTAAAACAAACATTGTGTCCGCGTCCTCACCTGCCAAATTACACAGGCATCAACTTCATGAACCGTCAGCGCTATAAAATACAATTCCAGCAAAACCTTCGAGTGTGCTGAGTCTGACACGAACAGGCCCGAACGGCACACGCAGCTGTCAGTCAGTCTGCAAATGAAACTTTCTTTTCTTTGCTGATATGATGGGAGCGGGCCACCCAAAGTGAAGTTGGACGCTGGTGATGGCGCGTGGATGGAGCGTGTCTTTCACTTCACGTTGTCTCTCCCGCTACATCCAATGTCACGGCAGAGTCGTCGCACAAAAGACTTCAACCAACACGAGATTGCCTTTTAAGAGAAGCAGATAAAAGAAGATTCACAAAACCTTTCAAGTAACAAGTAAGAAACGCCATTTCTCTCTAAAAATACTACATCTTTTTTTCAAGGAACGGGTTCTCGTTCAGTGAAGTTTCTTGTGGGCGTTTTGGACGTGACGTCTACTTATTTTTGGGTTCCTTAACTGTATGTTTCAAGCTGTCTGTTTTTACTGCGGAATCTTGCAATTTCAGAGCTAGCTACTGATTAAAATAGCAGTAGTCGACCAGAGCGCTCCCAGCTATATCTGGCATCTGTAGGAATGTCACAGCCTATAATGAGAATTCCTGCCCCTCTCGCTTCCTACTGCGCCGCCAAATTCCACATTCTCGTGAGAGTTTGAGGCTCTTGCGTCCTTTCAGGCCACTGGTTCCCACGGAGTGCGCAAGATTGAAAGTCTGCACGCCGAATGCGGACAGGTGTATTTGATTCCTTCATCCGGTGTTCATTTAAGTGGGGAATCAGGCATGCCGAGGCCAGACGTAAACAGATCAATGCCTGATTTACTGCTGAATCAATAATGTCTGTGTCACATAAATATCACACTACGCGAGTAATTAGATTGAGGGTCAGAAAGCCCTGCTCGAGCACCATTGGTTTGGTTTCCATTTCCTTTTGTATCCACAGTTATTTTATTATTCGCAGATAGAAATATTAATGTTATTATTATTGTTGTATACAAATATTATTGTTGTATTAAAAAAAATCAGTAAACACATATGACCTGGGCCTTAATTAAAAATGTCGCCACGTGTATGCAATAAGTAGTGACTGTGAATGTTTTTTGCATACTAAAAACTGAAAAAAAGTTTAGACCCGTGAACTGAGGTAACATTTCATTGAAAGACAGATCTGCAGGTGTGTTAAAACAGGTCCTGAAAAGCGTGGGATTGTCGCAACGATTAAGGCTTGGCAATGTACATTCTGATAACTAGTTCTTGCACCAACATACAGCTATCCTTACTTCGTTACTACATAATGCTTTTAGAGTTAAGGACTGCTGGGCTGATTAAGAGAAATGGCGACGGTGAATGATCGACATTCAATGGTAATGCACTTTAATTCGAAAGTGTTATTTCTGCCAGAAGATTATCTGCTCGAGGAAATATCATTGTGACATGACAATGATTATTCTACTGGCGGACAATATTCAGGAGGAACACACTGTGTCTGTTACCCTTGTACTGTCTCCCACGGAGAAATGTGCCATTTTAGCTTTCTGATTGTTTTCTTCAAAGAAATGTGTTGCATTTTTTCCCATTTTTCCTCTTTTGACATGTTTGCAGAACATGTATTTGTGTGGAAATCTATAAACCTATCTTCCTTTCTCTCGCAAGTTTTAGCTAAGCACATATGGGTCTGACCCTGTCAAGTTACTGTGACCAAGTTCCCTTTATTCTTGATGGCCTGCACATAGCAGGCCAAAAGCCAAGCTTCTCATGGCAGAATGGTAAATTCTCAGGAAGTTCATGCCTCAGATTTGAGCTCGAGGCTGGAGAGACATCTATTTGAAAAGTCAATTCAGTAGTAGTGACCTCACTAATGCAGTCCAGGTGTACACTTACTGTGGACTCACATAGCAACCAAATATGCATATTGCCAATCAGTCAACATGCTTTAGCAAAAAATTACATTCAGTAAGAGATTAGTTAGCAGTTTTTCATTGCCCACAGTTCAAATATGCTAGCAATACTTCCCCTAAAAATAAAAGAAAAATTGAGGGAACGTTCTAAGCAGTAGATTTCCAACACACGCAATCCCATATGTCTAATGAACCTGAAAAACTGGGCATGGTCCTAGTGGATTTCATTGTGTATGCAATTGAAAATAAACAAAACACCTCCTTTACTCTGGCACGCACTGGGGCATATTTATAAGGAGTTAACGCCAGCAGAAAGTCACTTTTTCGGAAGTGCTGGTGGCGTTAACTCCTTTGCCTTATTTACAAGGCGGTGCTAAGCCACTTAACGTGGCTTAACGCTGCCTTGTAAATTATGCCCCTATTCATGCAACTTTTAACATGAAAGGGAAGTGCAGTGGGTGTTACAGTGGGCATTCTGCCACAACACCCATTGCTTTTTGACGCTGCCCCATATTTATAAGCTTTGGGGCAGTGCCAAAAATACAGCTAGGGAATGCCTGGTCTTAAGCAAGCGATACAATGAGAAATGTTTTATTTCTCCTCATATTTTGCTTTTTCCACTTGTGTACCATTCTGCAGCACACATAGATAGAGCAAATCGCCTGTAAAGATTGTATATCTGCAGGAATGTGTCCCTTCCTTTACATAAACAATTGCCCCTGCAGTGCAGACACCCTACCAAAATGGCATTAGTGTGTCTGCATTGGTGTTAGGCAGCTTTTTTAGTGCTTGCGCTGGGTAGAACGCAGGGGTGCACGGCATTCTTGTGAATACAGCGTATCCCTGCATTTTCAAAGTGTCAGAGTGCGGCAGTACCAATTTTGGTGTAACACCCATCTCGGCCAATTTCTTGTAAATATGCTCTCTGTTTCATAACTCTCTTAACCTACTAGCTTTCCTCTATCAAACTTTACTCACCCCAATAACCATAACCATGGGAAACTCAAGGCCAGCCATGTGTTGTGGCTCAGATTGCTTTATAAACAGGGTCATGCCACCATTGAAAGGCAAACTCTGACAATATAGCAACCATAGATCGAAAAGCCAGTGTTATAAGACCTGGCATGTCAAAATTGCCAGTTTACAGTTTTCTGGAATAGGTTGATGTTAGTTCACCTACAGACATATGTACAAGACCAGTGTACAAGGCAATTGCCTGAACAATGCCTCACAGGTAGATGTGGACGGGAAACAGCATTTACAATGCTGCCATTACACCGCGGTGCTTTTACAACGCGGTCGTTACAACTACTGCGTTGTTAGTACGCAATTCCTTCACATCGCAAGTCATTAGACCGACTTGCTATAGGGGGCGCTCTAAACTAAGGAATAGTATAATTTACTATTCCAAAACCTTCCCTACTGTTGCACATGCTGGAGTTGGAATAGTAAATTATACTATTCCTAAGTCCAGGGCGCCCCCTACAGCAAGTCGATCTAATGACTTGCGGTGTAAAGGTATTGTGTTCTAACAACACGGTTGTTGTAACGACTGTGTTGTAATAGAGTGCGATGTAATAGCATGCGTAGTAACATGCTATATTCATGTGGACTGGAGAGGAGTCATGTACTGTTCTCCAGCTTCTGACTGAACAGCATCCAGCCACTTTATGTTCTTTCAGCATTGGGGAAACCAAATATTCCAGTGCTAAGAATCTTAGGCCACAGTCAGGTATGTGCCTAAAACATCTTGTTCCCCTTTCACTGCTGATGCTATAGGACCTGTAAGGAAGAGATTCTCAGAGCATCATTGGCTTTATGTGAAAGGGACCCATCATTCTCTACCACACTCCTGGGGGTTTGTGTATCCCAAGGGGGCATTCTCATGCCAGCTACTGAGCTCACAATTCCCCAGCCTAGGTTCCAACATGTTCTATATCATGACAGCATGTTAAGAGAACTGAAACCTCCTGTCAATGCCCTCTTCTCAGTGTCAAATCCTTATGGTGACCACACTCTGTATACTCTTGTGCCTTTGTTTGGAAAAAGCCAGAGACTAGTGCACCTGCACCCAGCATAGGTAGTCCTCATGTGTCCCCAACCGTCTACGCTTACAGCCAAGCAGGCAACATCTAACACCCCTCAATGTGAAATATCTGTTCTTCCAAGAGTACACATCTTCAAGTGACAAGGCTGTATTCCTGCTTATCAATCTCTTTCCAGGATTCCACTCCCACGGGAATCCTCTCAGGTCCATTTCTCTGGGCTTCCACAAAACTGGGTGGCCTGTGCAGTATCCCTCCCATGACACACCATGGGGCCATGGAGGAATCTCCATCAGCATCACCTCCAAGTCACTGGCTCCGTCTCTGGGTTGGTTGTTTCAGGGTCTGTGTACTCTTGCCATCCAGACTCTGGTGCACTGGCATCTACTGGATGGTCTTTGGGTGAGGTGGTCTCCATATGCACTTTCCGTGCTTCCTGATACCTGTTGTGGAGCAGCTGCAGACACATCTATCTTGATAGGATTTTGCTCTCATGGGAATCCCTTAGACGCTTGCCCCTGGATTGCCACAGGACTGCGTCTGTCTGTGTGAGGGGCCTCTCAAAGGCCATGCCAAGGGGTCACTGATGAACTCCCAACAGGGCCACATCCATACTTCTCGAGAAATCCCAAGGTGTTAGACCTGTCACCTTGGCGTGGGTCTCCCTTTCATTTTTTGCTGTTGCCTCATGTGTTTTTGCTGGTGTTAGATGCTTTAGGCACTGTGCCACTGCTATCCAGTGCCACAGTGCAAGTGCTCCCTATGGTTAATTGATGTATGGATTAGTGAGTCCATGATTGGCTGGTTTGGTTTACCTGTCAGACCCTAGTACAGTGCACCAGGAGTGCCCAGGGCTAGTAATCCAAATGCTGCTAGTGGGATTGCAGCACTGGTTGTTCCACCCACAGAAGCAGCCTGTTAAAGTGTGTCTAAGGCTTGCCATTGCAGAGCATGTGTGCAGTCTGGTACTGCCATGCTGACTGGGCAAGTGCACCCACTTGCCAGTCCCCAAACCTTCCCTTTTCTTCATATCAGACACCCCTGTGGTAGGCCCAAGGGCAGGGTGCATTGTAAGTATAAGGTAGGACATGCCCTGGTGTGTATGGCATGTCCTAATAGTGAATTACAGCCATTTTCGTTTTTCACTATTGCAAGGCTACCTGTCCTCCATAAGCCAGAATGGGCAGTTTGATTATTACATTTTATAATCCTAACTGACTCAGGGAACATGGTAGAAATTCGAGTTTAGTATGCCTGAACTCAGAATGATAAAATACATCTTTTAGTGAAGTTGGTTTTTAACATTTTGTGTTTGAAAATACCACTTTTTGAAAGTAGGTATTTTCTTGTCTAACCATCCAAGCCTGCCTCTGCTAGGTTGTGTATTCCTTGTCTGGAGTTTGAGTGAAAGGGGCTGGGGGATTCTAGGAGACAGGGTGAGTCAGCACAGGACTGAATAGAGGGATCTGCATGCAGATGGGTAGGAGGAGTTGCACCTGGGACCTGAATAGGGCTGGGCCTTCCCGCAACAATGCTGGCTCCACCTCCTGTGGTGCGTCTGATGTCTCTGGCCTGCTCTGTGAAAGGAAAGAAGGAGTCATGTAAACAAAGTGATTCAGGACTGACCAGAACTGGTTTGGACTAGGCAAAGGTCTCACTGCCTTCAGTGAAGAAAGAGAAACTTAGTATAAATATTGGGACCCAAACCCAAGAACTTTAGATCAATTTGGGAAACAAGAAGAAACCTTTGCTGAGGAATGGAACCAGAGAGACTGAGGAGAGACTATCCCTAAGCTTGAGGGATTGGCCTGCAGTGGTTGCCTGACTGCCAAAGAGAGGAGAAAGGAACTTTGTGTACTTTATTCAACTTCTGAAGGATCTCCAAGGGCTTGAGAAAAGAGCTTGCCTCCTGCTGAAGTCTCAGGGACAACAGACTTCACCAACCAGCTCCCCAAGAGTTCTTTAAAAGTGCCTGTTGTTTTGCGAGGCTTTCGGAGGGACTGCGTGTGGCAAGGAGCTGGAAGCGCGACTCACGAGCAAGAATCGTGTCACTGCACTGCCACTGTCGCTTCACAACAAGAAAGTGCCTCGCATCGCCGGAGAAGAGGATCGATGTCACAGCAGATGCCACCGCATCACCGGGAAGCGTATCGCAGGGCCTGCCGCGGCCCAGAAGAACCGTTGAGTCATTGCAGGGTCCCCGATGCGCCTCGCATTGCCAGAGAAGAGGATAGACGTCACATCACCAAGAAGCATGTCACAGGGCCTGCCGCGCCTCGCATCGCCGGAGAAGAGGATCGACGTCGCATCAGACGCCGCCGCATCACTGGGAAGCGTGTCGCAGGGCCTGTCATGGCTCGCATCGTTGCCAAAGCGTCTCGCATCCCCAAAGAAGAGAATCGACGTTGCATCTGACGCCGCCGCATAACCAGGAAGCGTGTCGCAGGGCCTGTCATGGTCCGCATCGTGTCGCATCAAGAAAAGACGCCATCTTTGTTTCATTGCACCAGATCTTCATCGCATCGCTGTGTTGCATGCTGCAGCGCCACGGAAGCGCAGTAAGAAACCGACGCATCACCTCCCCTCGCAGAGAAGAACCGACGCATCCCCTATGCAGCAGTAGGGACCCCACGCATCACCGCTCTTGCGTGTAAGGAACCGACGCATCACCTTCCATGCAACACTTTTGTTGTATTGCGTTACGCATCTTAAGGTACATTCAACTCAAAGTGTTGCATTTTAAAATCTAAAGAGAACTAAGCTAACTCTACCATTTTAAGTACAGTACTGTGGATTTTTGTGGTCTAGTGATAAGTCTATATAAAGAATACTTATTTTTGATATAAAACTTGTGTGGTGTCCATCTGTAGTGTTGTCACTTGATTACTGTATGTGTTCACAAATGCTTTACACACTGCCTCTGAGATAAGCCTGTCTGCTCGTACCAAGCTACCAAGGTGGTGAGCAGGGGTTATTTTAGGAGTGTACCCCCTTACCCTGACTAGATGCAAGGGTCCCTATTTGTCAAAGGTACCTACCTCTGCCAACTAGAGACCCCCAAATCTAACACAAAGGTGGATGGTACTATGGACGAAAGTGCTCTCTTCAGCAGACGTCAGCCTCTCCAGGGCTCACAGATGGCATCCCTAGCACTGCCAGCCTCTTGCAGTGCCAGGGATGCCTTGTTATTCTCCAGGTGTTTCGCCAACATATTGCTCCTCTCTAGATGTGCAGTGCTTCTTAGGTGGTTAAATTGATGCACTGAATTGTGATGACAATCAACAATAACGGCCAGTGGTCTTCTGGGTAACAGGTTCATCATCACCTTTCCCTTCTTGGTGATTTTCTGGGTGACTGGTCTAACATCACCTTTCCCTTCTTGGTGATGTTCTGGGTGACTTGTTATCATCACCCTTCACTTTTTCCTCTATCTTTCAATTTTGTCCTTCTCAACGTGGTACTGTGACTTCTTGCCACATTCTTCTTCTCTTCTTCCTTTTGGCCAGGCCTCTCCATATGACGTGTACTACACTTGGACCTCCCTGGTCACGTCCTACCCCTAGGACTGACTCTCTTCTCCTCTGTCACGTGACAAGGCTTCTCGCTGTGTCCTGTCCCCTCTGTAGGAATCGATTCTTCTTGTGGACCTCTCACAGGTCTTCCTTATTCTGCTGTAATTCTCACAGGCCCTGTCTCTGAGGTATCTTCTTGGCATTTCTCTCCCTAACTGGAGGGCCACTATCTTTCCTTCCTTTTCCTTTCTTCACTCTGTTGTAAATTGGCAGCGATTGGATTAGCATTAGCGGAATCCATCTTGTATTTAGAGGCTATCTTGTCCATTTTGTGGAATCCATTTTGGATTTCTGGCAGCCATTTTGTTCGCCATGTGCTGCCACGTCCTCACCATGTGCTCTGTCCTCCCTCAGTGTTGACTGCTCTTGTAATCTGCCTAGAAACTAACTATATTTAGCATCTTCCACCTTCGCACATGCCCAGTTGAGTGTTCAGCTGTCCTTGCAGCTGTTAGTAGTATGTAACTGTCAGGATGTGTTTACTAGCATTGGCAAACTGTTAACTCCTCCTACTTGTCGACTGTGCATTTCTATATGACCTTATATGTGCATAAAACCGTCTTCTGTACTTGTACCGCCTTCTTTTTGAGCCCCTGTGTGGGTATAAAAGGACCATGCCCCTTCTGTGTGCTACTTCATTCAATACCGAAGGGTGCTGTGTGAATGTAGTTCCACCTCATGAGGTTTATTAAACTTTGTATTTTCTATTCCAGTTTCTGTGCCAACTTCTTCCTATTGGTCTGAGGACTCTGTGCAGAGAAGGGCGAACCCCTTGCACTGGTAAGCCTAGCTGAGGTCCACTTCTACAAATTGGCGTCCGACACGTGGGGCTCATCGGCGACTCGGATGCCTGAAGGATTTGTCGCGACGAAGGATTGGAATCTCGCTCTGGACGTGATCGCTGCCCGATGAGACCTGAGTCTTGGCAACCACGGCGTTTTTCCTTTCTTTCTTATCTGACCATCCAGGTGGTGCCGGTCCTCGACTGAGATCTCTTCTGTTGATTCGCCGTGCAGTGACCATTTGGTCGATTTTAGAACTTGGCACTTAGAACCTGGACACCAAGTGATTGGTAAGTGTCGTTCTGCGGTGCTTGCTGTTGGTTTTTATGCCTGGGATTGGTAAGGTAGTTTAGTAACACTTACTGCAGCTTTTGTATTTTGGAATTTGTGTTGGCCAACTTGGATTTCTATGAGATTCATATATAAATTGCAATTTATATAGGCAGGTAATGAGGAGAATTTTCTCTATCTGAATTGATTTGAACGGCACATCGTACTAAAGGTACCTTAAGGGCTACTTTGATTATAATACTGCATATTCTGCACTATTTTTGGCATACCTGTTTTTAGCACACTTCGTAGGATGTGTTGCTTTTGTAGTGGTACCAGTTTGAGACTCGATGAAGCACAACCGGCCCCCCAGGAGGGGACGCCTAGTAGGGATATGTATATTAAGTATGGTCTTTCTTCTATAATGTACAGCACATTATGGAATAAATACACTCGTAAGGATCCTGAGTTGCGTTGGCCTATGCATGGGTCATTTTATTCACGAAAGATTGAGTATGTGGAACAATGTATGTTTAAGCGAAAGACTAGGCAAGATATGTTTGACTGTGTACGAATGTGGGAGAAAGAAGTACTTGAACGAATGAAGCGTGATCAAGCCTTGATTGAAAAAGAACAGCGAAAGAACATTTATGCGAAAGCATTAGCGTTGAAAAACAAAGAAATAGAGTTAAAAGAGAGAGAAGATAGGGAGCGCAATTTACAGGTAACTGGACAATACGCTGTTCGGCGGCCCCTTTATCCTCTACTTAATAAACCACAAGATGATTTCTTATTATTAGATCATCCTCCACCTCCGTATGCTGTTCCTTCTGCCCCTCATGAGTCAGATGAAGACTCCGGTTCGGAGGAACACAAGGCTCGAGAAACTCGTTCTATGTGGACCGCTGAGCATGCGTCCCAGCTTGTAAAGCAGTTCATAGCACTGCCCCCGCCTCTGAATTTCTAGATAGTATGAAAGGGTGGCAGGAAAGGGAGCAGCTGCATTTTACTGAGGTGTTTGCCGCAGAGGTCCTTGAGCTGTTTAGGAAATATTCTGAGGAGTTAGAGCCCGACGATGTAGCAGATAATTGTAAGCAAATGCGTGATGGTCTTTTTGTTTTCTTCCAGGTGACTGCTACAATCAGGCGTTTGGTTAAACTGCGTGTTGATGCAGTCCGTTTGCGAGAGGAGAAAAAGGCTGCAGACGTAGCTGCACAGACATCTCAGACCGGCATGGCACAAGCTTCTATCTCCGGAACAGATAAGACTATGATAGTTCATGCGAAACCTATGCGGGAGGCCGCACCTTTGTAAGTTCCTCCTAAAGGACTGGGTACAAGTGATGATAAGGCTTCTATCGATGCGAAGGGTTATTTTATTTATAATTGGGTTTACACTCCTTGGAATAGGACGGATGTCATGGCACTTAAAACTGCATTGCCTGATCCGCGGAAAAATCCAGCCGCTTTTTATGAGGAAGTTGAGGGTGCTGTTAGCTCTTGTACTATGACTTTGTCTGATATTGATTTATTTTTCAGATTGATATTACCGCCTGATATGTGGAGAACTGTTCGTAAAATTGATGATCGTGCAGCTTTTGGGGCGTTATGGAAAGACTTAGAACAATTGGATGTAGAAAGGGAACCCACACAGAAGCCATGTCAGTTAATTTTAGATCTTCCCGCAGCTATATTAGTTAAGTTAAAAATGATTATTCCTTCTAAAAAGATAGATTGGACTGTTTTAGCATCTTGTAAGCAAAAGGCAGATGAATCGGTCTCTGATTTCTTTACACGCTTTGAAGAAGCATTCCACGATTTTAGTGGCCAGTCATTGACAGATGACACGGGCAGACATCTGTTTGTCGATGTTGCCAGGAACATCTAGTCGCCTAAAAGCCAGTGAGAGTTCATGGACTACCTCTTCTCCTGTTTCTCTCTTGACTATGGCTCACTATTATGAACGCCAGGAATTAGAAGCAAAGGGTAATGAGGATAAGAAGACTAAAGAATTAAAAACAAAGGTTATGTTGGCTCAGGCTTATGGTCCGCCTTTAAGAGGTAGTGATAGAGGTGGACGTGGATCTTATGGTTCGTCTTTCCCTTCTTATACTCGTTCGAATTTGTCTGTTGACCACTGCGCGTACTGTAAGAAATTTGGGCATTGGGCTTCCGATTGTCCAGCACTGCCTGCTCAGCAGTGTCCACGTGGTCGGGGACAAATGAGAAATCGTTCAGTATATTCAGGGCCTAGAGGAAGCACAGGTGATCGTGCTAGGTTTTATGCTAATATACGTGGGCAGGATGGGTTTAACACTTTTGATAGAAGGAACCAATATCAAATGTCCGACTATGTGCCGTCTGATTTTCAAGATTCTGCTTATGCATAGGATTGCCTAGGATGGGGTAAGGAATCAGTTGAAGTTCCAGTAGATCAGAGGGGTCCCTATGTTACAGCACATGTTTTGGGTTCTACTGATCAGTTTCTGGTTGATACAGGAGCTACTCGTAGCGCCTTGTCTAAACAATTGGTTCCAAGGGCTCCCCTGTCTGGCTTAACCATTACATCGATAGGTTTCGATGGAACCCCTTCCCTTAGCCCACTGTCACAACCACTTGCATTCCATGTGGATAAATGTACTGCTCCATGTCCATTTTTGCTTTCCCCGAATACACCAGACAATATTGTGGGTCTTGATATGCTCAAGTATTTCAGGGCTACGATACAATGTTCTCCAGAAGGTGTACGTGTTATCTTGAATGACAACCATCCTGTGACGGAGAGAGCTTGTCTTGTTAAAAAGGATATTGCATTAGCTTCACTCCCTAGTAGTTTGTGGGCTACTTCAGACACTGATGTAGGGCAAATGGTTATTCCACCAGTACATATTAGTGTCAAGGAGGGCGCTGTGCTGCCACGTTTGCCTCAATACAAAATTTCACAGGAAGGCGAAGAAGCACTCATACGTATTGTCCATGATCTCATTGAAGTGGGGGTTGTTGAGGAAGTTCCTTACAATGTTTGTAACAGTCCGATTCTTCCTATTCTGAAAAAAGATACTGACACTAGGATTTTCCGATTCATTATTGATTTGCGAGAAGTTAACAAGATTGTAGTACCACAACACCCTGTGATTTCGACATAACGACACTTCTTACTTTGGTTCCTCCGACAGCAACTACTTTCTCTGTGATAGACTTGAAGAATGCTTTCTTTTCGATCCGTATTCATCCTGATAGCCGATATTTGTTCGGTTTCACTTAGAATAATCGATCGTATAGATTTTGTATAGTTCCTCAAGGCTATACTGAGAGTCCTAGTATTTACAGTCAAGCATTAAAAAGACAACTTGATTCTTTCGTTTTGCCTGAAGGTGTGGCTCTCATACAATATGTCGATGACATCTTGTTGGCTGCTGATACCCCTGAACAGTGTGAAAAATGTACTTTGTCCTTGCTTTCTTTTCTTGCTTCCCATCATCACAAAGTGTCACGAAAGAAATTGCAATATTGTAGACTGAAGGTAACCTACTTAGGTCACCTTCTGTCTAAGGAGGGATGTGCAGTCATACCAGATTGCATTCAAGCTATTTTAGACACACCAGTGCCCCGTACTCAGAAAGATGTCCGTGCATTCATTGGTCTTACTTCTTTTTGTAGGCAATGGATATAAGGGTTTTCACACATTGTTAAACCCTTGCTAGCACTTTTGACTAAAGATACTCCAATGCCCCTCCCATGGCCAGATGAATGTGAGACTGCATTCCGACAGATACAACAAGCTCTTTGTTCAGCACCAGTGTTAGGTACTCCAGATTATACGAAGCCTTTTACACTCTATGTACGTGAGAAAGATGGATGGCAATTGTCAGTTTTAGTGCAGACACACGGTGACAAACAGCGTCCCTGTGCATATTTTTCAGCAGTACTTGATCCTGTTGCTCGTGCGTTACCTGGATGCTTCCGTCAATACTTCAGAGTGAAGGGATAGTTTTGTCACATAAGCTGTTGGTGCTAGTACACCATGCGGTTGATGCCCTTTTAAATCAGACGAAGACGCTGCATTTAACTAGTGCTCGTCTGACAGGATACGAATTGACATTGTTGGCCCCTCACATTACACTGAAGAGATGTGCGACACTAAACCCAGCCACTTTGTTGGAGTCTCATGATTGTGTATTCCTTACTGAGGAACAGACAAAGGGCCGTGTCGATTTGCAAGACACGCCCCTTTCAAGTGTTGATGGGGAACTATGGGTTGATGGGTCCTGTTTGAAGTTACCAGATGGTACAACGTCAGCTGCATATGATATTACAACACTTCAGACGGTAGTTAAGACAGCTCGTATTCCACAGAAGTCAACTCAGGCAGCTGACACGAGCGTGTGAACTTAGTACTGACTTATCTGTGAACATTTATACAGATAGCCGCTAGGCTTTCGGAGTGGCTCATGATTTTGGGCTACTCTGGAAGGAGAGGGACTTTCTTACATCCCACGGGATGCAAATAATGTATGGAGAATTAGTACATAATCTCTTGACTGCTTTAACATACCCGAAGAGAACAGCAATTGTTAAATGTAGCACACATAAGAAAGTAATTGATAAGATAGGACAAGGCAATGCTTTTGCAGACCAAACAGTCCGTGAAACTGCCATGCAGCGAAGCACCACGTCTATGTACGTAGTGAGGTCACAGGCTGAATGCTGGCATGATACCAGACAGGAAGTGCTAGATATGCAGAGATCTGCTTCTGCAGAAGAAATTGAGCAATGGTCTAAGGAGGGAACATTGGACAATGAGGGTTGTTGGAGGAATAAAGAGATGAGCAAGTGGAGATTGCCTACAGCCTATTTACAACCTATGATTCATATGGCACATGGGCCGGCACATGTTGGAGCCTCCTCAATAACGAAATTGCTCACGCAAGGTTGGGAGCATCCAGAAATTGCCGGCACAGCTAAAAAGATGGTGCAGTCTTGTATGATTTGTCTTCAGCATAATCCAGGTAAAGGGACACGAACTCCTACAGGAGGGTTTGCTACGCCAACCGCACCTTTCGAAGTTTTGCAAATGGATTACATCCAGCTTGAGCGCTGTAACAACGTAAAGTATGTTTTGGTAGTGGTATGTGCCTTCAATAAATGGATAGAGGTATACCCTACGAAAGACAATACAGCTCTCACTACAGCAAAGGTACTTTGAAGGAATTCTTCCCTAGATTTGGTGTTTGTAAACTTTTATGGAGTGATAACGGACCCCATTTTATTGGGCAAGTTGTCGCATATGTCCTGAAGGGATTAGGGATCAAGCAGAAATTTCATGCTGCTTTCCATCCACAATCAGCAGGGCTAGTGGAAAGGTATAACGCCACACTTAAATTGAAACTGGCTAAAATACTGGCTTCCACATCCTTGAATTGGCCAGACGCATTACCTTTGGCACTGTTGTCCATTAGATCAGTGCCACATTCGCGATCTGGTCGTACACCATATGAAGTGGTGTTTGGAAGGCCTATGAACATTTGTGGAATTCCTAAACCACGTCCCATACATGATATACCATGTGTATTGATGAGTGACTACCTATCACAATTGACTCACAGTTTGATTTCTATTCATCAACAGGTTCGAGAAGCTCTTCCTGATAGGTCTGCAGGTGAATGCCATGGACTTCGACTTGGAGACAAGGTGATGATCCGATCATTCCAGAGGTCGAGCAGCTTGGAACCGAGGTGGCGCGGCCCGGAGCAGGTGCTCCTTTCAACGAGAACTGCGGTCCGAGTGACGAACAGGAGGAACTGGGTGCACTCCAGCCACTGCAAGAAAGTGCCGTCTACCTTGGTGGATCCTGCTGCGGGACATCCTGGATACAGAGAGAGGCCAAGCCATATCACCTGACGAACCTGAGGAAGTCTTCCCGGACCACACTAATCCTGGAGTATCCCGATACCAACTGAGACAACCGAAAGAGCCTGCATCATCGAAATAGATAGGTTGAGCAACCGCCCTGGGTTAGTGAAACGGAATGCCGATGTGGCAAGGGGGGGAAACAGTCCTGAATAGTGTAGCGACACCCGTCTTGACCCTCGGTGAAGAAATCCCAGGGATAAGAGCTCCAACGATTGTTTTCTTTTTTTTTTTTCTTCAGAGAAGATATTGATTACATATGCCTAATTCATATTCATACCTTATATTTTTGATAAAGTTTACAACTTATGATCAAAAAACAAAGAAAAAAAAACAACAACAAAAAAACCCAGTAAAAAACAACTAGAAAACAGTAATAATTATATACGACAGACATCATTGAATTATAAAACAGAGAGAAATAAGGTGCATATTGATGGAGTTACATAGGGGGGGAAAGATGAGCCTTACTCATATAATACCCCTTAGCCATCTCCCTCCCCTGTTATCCATTTCGATAGGGGACTACAAAGTTTCATACCCCATTGCCTGATGTCCCTTGCAGACATATAAAGATATTTCAAGTTTAGCTATAGCTATGAATCTAGCTAGATATTCATGGAAACATGGTGGCAATGAGTCCTTCCATCCAGTTGCAATAAGTAACCTCATTATTGTTATTGAGATGAATAAGATGCTACATTGCGCCTGATCCAGTCCGACATTACTATCATATCCCAACATCATAAGTGTAGGGGTCATTACTACCCTTTTACCCAGCATATTCTCCCAGTGCTTGACTACCTCCGCTTTAAAAAGATCGAGTCACGGACAGCCAAAAAACATATGAATCTCCTCTGCTGGTCCCCTTCCACATCTTGGGCAGTTGCCATCCTCCCATTTTCCCTATTTAAATAAGGAGTGAAATACATACTATAGATTGTTTTGTAGTGTTGAGCCTTAAGGTTAGCTGAGAGGAGTGTTTTTCTTGCCAGCAGTAATGACATATCTATATCTACATCAGTGTTTTCTAATTTATCAGCCCATTTTGCCTCTACTTTTTCAACATCATCCAGTGCGGCCCCTGTAAATATACTATACAAAAACTTAAGTTTACTCACTGGTTTCTTGAGAACCTCAAATAATGTAATTTTATTATTAGATATTACTTGTTGTTTTTTTTCCAAAAACCCCCTTATTTGGAGGTATTTAAGATAGTGCCCACCTGGTATTCCTTATTTCCTCTGTAACTCAGAGAAGGAACAGAGTACGCCATTAACCTGAATATCCCCTACTATCTTCACACCGAGGTGCTCCCATTGCTTTCCTATGACATCGTAGAGCCCGGGGGAGCATATCGAAGACCTCCAGATGGGTGTATATCTAGTATATTTCTCAATCTTCATAAATTTCTGTACTTTGCTCCATGTTTTCCAAGCATTCAGGATGATCTTAAATCGTACTTTTTTGAAGTAGCTAGGCTCTACCTGTCGAAGCAATACAGTTCTTGCTTTGTCGCCTAATGCCAGTTCATAAATTGTAGGAATTGAAGGAATATCAGATGCTAGCCCTCTACAAGACCCCATATTATCATGCCTGTGATAGAGTCAATAGTTTCAGTGATCTCCTAACCTTACCATATTGCCAGATAAATTTGCTGAATACGGAGTCTAAAGCTTTAAATGTAGATCCTTCAATCTCAATAGGCAGTGTGCGGAATAAGTATAATATTTTAGGGAGCATCACCATTTTCAAAACATTCACTCTCCCTATGATAGTCAGATGTAATGAGTTCATGCGTTTAAGGTCTAAATCTATTTTGTTAATCAAGGGGTTAAAATTAGTTTGGATTATCTGGTCCATATCCGGGGTGATCTTTACCCCTAGATAAGTAGCCGTAGGGGTTCGCCGATGATCTTGAAAGATAATGTTCTCAGTACAAACTATTTGCGTTTTGGTTTTATTAAGTAGATATCCTGATTATTCACCAAACAAAGTAGCCAAATTTTCTATTTCCCTCATGGTTTCCTCCGTATTCAGGGTTAATACGGCGATATCGTCAGCGTATGCGAGTACTCTAGTATTAAACCCCTGGGTTGACACAGTTTAATGACCTTGTTCTCCATAATCATCTGAATAAATGGATCAATATATAGGGCAAACAGGATTGGGGAGCAGGGACATCCCTGCCTTGTTCCCCTACTAACTCTTATCCTTTCTGACTCGATGCCCATCATCTGTAATTTTGCATATGGTGAATTATACATAGCCTTAATTGCAGTAATAATTAATGTGCCGAACCCCTTAGCTACTAGAATCTTTCACAAAAATACCCACGCCACCCTATCAAAGGCTTTTTCTGCATCCAGTAGGATCATAGCCAGCCTAGAATCAGTGTCCCGAGCAATATCAAATAATACCACAGTTCTTCTTACATGATCTGTGGTGTCTCTACCCGGAACAAACCCATGCTGCCAAGGTGAGACCAGACTGGCTATGACCCCCTGGATACGATTTGCCAAGATCTTAGAATAAATCTTGGCCTCTGCATTTATTAAAGAAATGGGTCAGTATGAAGTGGGGTTCTCGGGTGGTTTATCCTTTTAGGGAAAGATAACTATATTCGTGCCTTTCCATGACTCGGGAGGTTTTCCTGAATGTTGCACCCCCAGGAACAGATCCCATAGGAGGGGAGTAAGTTCCTCCTGGAATAGTTTGTAGAATTCTAGTGGGATCTTATCCGGGCCCGTAGCCTTGCCAGAGCTAAGTTGATGTATTGCTATGTACACCTCCTCTAGTGTAAATTCAGATTCCAGTCTATCCCGTGCTTCCCCGTCTAACCTACTATACCCTGCACTAGCCCTAACAAATAGATCTCCCTTCAAGCCTGATTTTTCATCTTTATACAGCTCTTGAAAAAATTCAAAAAATACTCCTATAATCGCCCTAGAATCTGTATAAGAGATTCCCCCAGATTTTATGGGAGATATCTGACTCTGCGCTGTTTTCTGTCTGATTTTTAGAGCAAGCAGCCTACTGACCCAGTCACCATATTCATAACTTGCTGCCCTATGTGCCTGATACCCTGCTGCAGCTTCCTGAGAGTAATGCTTATTAATTTCAGATTTAGTCAGGGTATATCTAGTTGAGTTGTAGCAGCATCTTTCCCCTGGGCTATCTGGCTTATATGTTCTTTTTCCAAGTCCTGGAGTTTAGCATATAATAATTTGATCTTCTTTTGCTGCTTTTGTCGTTTAGTGGCACTGAAGCTAACCATTTCACCCCTTAAAGCTGCCTTAAACGCATCCCAAACCATATTGCGGGATGCACGAAATCTGTTTACATCAAAAAAGTTGATTATCCACTTTTTAAAGTATGTTATATATTCCTGATCTACAATATTGGTGGGAGAGGCACTCACTTGGTTTAAAAACAATTCGACGTTAATCTTTTTTTATCTTGAATCCGTTTGGATTATGCGTGCTGTAGAGGAGGCTTGCAACAGTCCAAGAATGCCAATCTATTCATCAATTTCAGGTTCTATGGGACCCAACCTCCACGCACTATTGCTTTCTGATATCAGATATTGTAGTGGTTCAGGGTTAATACGGCGATATCGTCAGCGTATGCGAGTACTCTAGTATTAAACCCCTGGGTTGACACAGTTTAATGACCTTGTTCTCCATAATCATCTGAATAAATGGATCAATATATAGGGCAAACAGGATTGGGGAGCAGGGACATCCCTGCCTTGTTCCCCTACTAACTCTTATCCTTTCTGACTCGATGCCCATCATCTGTAATTTTGCATATGGTGAATTATACATAGCCTTAATTGCAGTAATAATTAATGTGCCGAACCCCTTAGCTACTAGAATCTTTCACAAAAATACCCACGCCACCCTATCAAAGGCTTTTTCTGCATCCAGTAGGATCATAGCCAGCCTAGAATCAGTGTCCCGAGCAATATCAAATAATACCACAGTTCTTCTTACATGATCTGTGGTGTCTCTACCCGGAACAAACCCATGCTGCCAAGGTGAGACCAGACTGGCTATGACCCCCTGGATACGATTTGCCAAGATCTTAGAATAAATCTTGGCCTCTGCATTTATTAAAGAAATGGGTCAGTATGAAGTGGGGTTCTCGGGTGGTTTATCCTTTTTGGGAAAGATAACTATATTCGTGCCTTTCCATGACTCGGGAGGTTTTCCTGAATGTTGCACCCCCAGGAACAGATCCCATAGGAGGGGAGTAAGTTCCTCCTGGAATAGTTTGTAGAATTCTAGTGGGATCTTATCCGGGCCCGTAGCCTTGCCAGAGCTAAGTTGATGTATTGCTATGTACACCTCCTCTAGTGTAAATTCAGATTCCAGTCTATCCCGTGCTTCCCCGTCTAACCTACTATACCCTGCACTAGCCCTAACAAATAGATCTCCCTTCAAGCCTGATTTTTCATCTTTATACAGCTCTTGAAAAAATTCAAAAAATACTCCTATAATCGCCCTAGAATCTGTATAAGAGATTCCCCCAGATTTTATGGGAGATATCTGACTCTGCGCTGTTTTCTGTCTGATTTTTAGAGCAAGCAGCCTACTGACCCAGTCACCATATTCATAACTTGCTGCCCTATGTGCCTGATACCCTGCTGCAGCTTCCTGAGAGTAATGCTTATTAATTTCAGATTTAGTCAGGGTATATCTAGTTGAGTTGTAGCAGCATCTTTCCCCTGGGCTATCTGGCTTATATGTTCTTTTTCCAAGTCCTGGAGTTTAGCATATAATAATTTGATCTTCTTTTGCTGCTTTTGTCGTTTAGTGGCACTGAAGCTAACCATTTCACCCCTTAAAGCTGCCTTAAACGCATCCCAAACCATATTGCGGGATGCACGAAATCTGTTTACATCAAAAAAGTTGATTATCCACTTTTTAAAGTATGTTATATATTCCTGATCTACAATATTGGTGGGAGAGGCACTCACTTGGTTTAAAAACAATTCGACGTTAATCTTTTTTTATCTTGAATCCGTTTGGATTATGCGTGCTGTAGAGGAGGCATGCAACAGTCCAAGAATGCCAATCTATTCATCAATTTCAGGTTCTATGGGACCCAACCTCCACGCACTATTGCTTTCTGATATCAGATATTGTAGTGGTTCTCAACTTTTGTACATGAGAGTTTTATAAAGTTCAGAAAAAATTTTTAACAATATTTTGTCGTAGATTCATCTCAATTTTATTCATTGGATGTCCAAATAATGTTCATTGTGTTGATTTTGATTAAAGATCATATAATTCAATACATATAACTGGTTGCCCAATGCATTTCGAGCCTAAACGGCTCTTCTTCAGGGGCTCGATCTCTATCACATTAACAACATAAAAATTACAATGATGCGAGAGCGTCATATTGCACGTATAATAAGAATGTACATTCATGGTTTATTTTGTATATAATCTTGTGTGGTCACTGGATAGGAAGAGTGTAACCTGGGAGAACCACACCAAAAAGTGACTTAGCTGAGAGTGAGTATAACGTAGAAGTTGATCTAAAAGGTGAGATGTAAAACAAACTAAAACCGAGGTAGAATAAAATATAGTACCTTAATCTTGAATATGAATCGGAATTCAGGTTTAAATGGGTTTCGCTTTCTGAAAGGTAAAAACTTCAGTCATTACACTGTATCGCCTCGATCCGTCCCAGCGTGAGCCTCCGCGAGTCTGATCACCCCGTGTGCCGAAGGACTCGCTGCATTGGCAGAGCATCAGGTAAGGATTCAGAAAGATGCACAGTCTTTAACTTAAAAATGTTTTCTTTTTTCACCCCTATTCCATTCTTATTCTCATTCTATGAAAAGCCTCCCATGGTGCTTAAGTGGCACGTCCGCTACTGCAGCCTCACTCGGCCGCCATCTTTTCCCCGCTGTCTGCAACGATTGTTTCAACGACAAGCTGATCATGTCCACAATGAGATCAACTGTTGCTAAGAGAAAGATCATTTGTGCTATAGGGTTTGTTGTTGCTATTGTGGCTGTAGCAGTAATAACCTGGTTCGTTGAGAAAGTGGCTCCTGCTTGAGAGCTTTTGATCGCCACTACTCCAGTATCAGTTGAACACCACTACTTTACGCTTCCCTACCATGAGCAGAAGCATTGACAATCCTACTTAAATAATACCTTTATCCAGATGTTGCATCATACTCATAATGCCAAAAATACTACCAAATGTTGGGTGTGTGGGATTTCTTTTTTTTTGTGCATATTTACATAGCGCGAACTCGACCGGAAGGTATTGGAGCGCTGTACACGAGCACCGTATTTACATTACACATTAAGGCACGAGGAGATTAAGTGATTTGCCTACAATCACAGGATGTGGACGCGACCCCGAGGCTTGTACCCTGGTTTCCAACACCAAAGTCGGCAGTCTAGCCGACGGACCACATCCTCTGATATATACCTGCACATCAAAAGAAAGGAGGAACACCTTTTATTCCTCTTCCCTTTTCTCATAATGGTTCTTGTTAAGCTTGATATGCGCTTTTGTTTGCATCTGGAAGACGTACAGTAGGCGGACTTCTTTTTCGCCTTAATAAAGTGTGCTGCCAAGATAAAGATGGTTATCCTCAAGCCAAAGGGACCAAATGGGAATGGGAAGAGTATCAACCGGACAATATTTCAACACCATATGTCTTCACAAATATGAGAACTTTTACCAGTAATGAACAATTTGTGATTTCTGTTACTAGAGCTAAAGCAGATCTATGTATAAGCAGTATTGGGAGAATTCCAGTGGGGAAAAGCGAATGTACTGTAATTCTGACTATTGAAGGTGTAAACAACAGTAGTTTTATAGCCTCACATAATACTTACTTTATATGTGGTAGCCAAGGATATTATTAACTACCTGCTGGGTGGTCAGATGTGTGCTATGTGTCCTTTCTATTGACCCCTGTGTTTCTGGCACCTGCATCATACCACCGAGACCCTAAATTATTCGACGATATCTCTAGAAATAGATACAAAATGACAATAAGTGCTGACGAAGTAGACCAAACTGATACCACTCTGCAACAATATGTCGATTTTAATTTAGGTTTGTTCTTCTTTGTGGGTGCTGCATTAAACAGTAGGAAAATAAGACGATTGACTAGAGTTGTGGAAGCTGTTACCAATCTGACAGCTATGGCACTTGGGAAGATTATGGAGGAGCTGCAAATTGCAGGGATTGTATCTCTCCAGAACCAAATGGTTCTAGATGTGGTTCTGGCTGATCGAGGTGGTGCATGTCGCATCATCGGTAGCAGCTGTTGCGTATTCATACCGGATCACTCACCTTCAGTATATGACGCAATATCAAAACTGCATAAAATTGCTGCAGAAATTCATCCAGAGACTGGTACTTGGACTTTTGCTGGATGGTTTTGGACTCTTGTTTCTGCTTGGGGCTGGAAGCTACTGACTATCCTGTGTGTAATGATTACGATACTTTTTACATGCTGTGTATGTATCCAATGTGGTCCAATGCTTTGCTCCATTTGCATCTCTTTCTGTATACCTGTCAAAAGGAATGTTGCAGAAACAAAGGCCCAACAAATGTTGAATAAAGAGGTGGCCGAAATAATGCTAATAGATGTACGGGATGCATATTTAGATTACCCCAGAGGAACCAATGTCTTCAGCTAATGCTAAAAGGGTCCTATGTTGTAAATTGGCAGCGATTGGATTAGCATTAGCGGAATCCATCTTGTATTTAGAGGCTATCTTGTGCATTTTGTGGAATCCATTTTGTATTTCTGGCAGCCATTTTGTTTGCCATGTGCTGCCACGTGCTCACCATGTGCTCTGTCCTTCCTCAGTGTTGACTGCTCTTGTAATCTGCCTGGAAACGAACTATATTTAGCATCTTCCACCTTCGCACATGCCCAGTTGAGTTTCCAGCTGTCCTTGCAGCTGTTAGTAGTATGTAACTGTCAGGATGTGTTTACTAGTATTGGCAAACTGTTAACTCCTCCTACTTGTCGACTGTGCATTTCTATATGACCTTATATGTGCATGAAACCTTCTTCTGTACTTGTACCGCCTTCTTTTTGAGCCCCTTTGTGGGTATAAAAGGACCATGCTTCTGCTGTTCGGTGTGCTACTTCATTCAATACCGAAGGGTGCTGTGTGAATGTAGTTCCACCTCATGAGGTTTATTAAACTTTGTATTTTCTATTCCAGTTTCTGTGCCAACTTCTGCCTATTGGTCTGAGGACCCTGTGCAGAGAAGGGCGAACCCCTTGCACTGGTAGGCCTAGCTGAGGTCCACTACTACAAATCGACAATGTTGCATGTGCATCGAGGCTGTGCCATCCTGGCACTAGCTCTTGCCTCAATTCATGGAGACTTTGCAGGGTCTGTCACACCATTTGACGACATTGTTCCTCTTCCTCGTGGGGCTCTCTCACTTCCAGGCTCCTGCCTGTGCTGTCTGATCTCCAGATGTGGCCCCTTCCACACCTCTGAGCACAAGCTCTTAGTCTTTAATGATGGGTGCCCTCTACAGGTGCTTTGCATGCCTATTCTTCACTTGGGGTGTGCAGTGCTATCTCTTCTCTTGCAGTAGCCTCAGACAGCCACTGGGGGGCACGCACACTGCGCATGTTCGCCTCATGCCTTCTGTGGATTTTGCTGCTTTGTGGTGGTTTACAGCCTCTTCCCTCATTTCAGTAACCTCCAACAGCCCACAGGGGGTGTGTGGCACTCTCAGCACCCGTTCTGGCTATTCCTCACCGCCTCTGTCTCAAACTCTCACCTACTGCCCCTCTACCAGTGGGGAAGCCACAGTATCTAGAATAGGAACAAAATTACACTGGGGCGCTGGCAGGTTTTCCTTTCCCTGTGATTTCACTTTGGCAGCGCTGGCTGTAGGACTACTGCTCCACTCACAAGCATCGCAAGTTCTGCTTACATCGTTCTCTGCTGGCTGGCTGGCTGGCTTTGTAAGGCAATCGGGATGATTCTTCCAATATCTGTGGCTTCGCTTGACGGGCAGCAGTGCTGCTGCAGTCTTTCCTCCTTCCCCACGAGGGCATAAAGAAGCATGTGTCCTAGGGGAAAGACCTCCCTTTCCCATCTCACTAGTTTATCGGCTTACTGCTGAGAATTCCTGAGCTGCAGCCGGTCAGCTGTGCTGTGGGCCGCCAGGTGGTTCTGCTGTCACCTTTCTCAAGTGGCCTTAGACACTGGCATCATAAACATTCAAAGGTCCCCCCTCACCATGCATCCGCAGGTTGGGATATGCATTGCCGCCGAGAACCCAAAGGGTACCGCGGCTCCTTGTACACTTTCATTTTCTTTTCTTCCTGGGGGTAAATTGGGATGGCACAGGCCGCTGCTACCAGTGCAGCAGGGTTTCTGTTGGAGTCTCTGTCCCTGCACAGAGACAGCAGTTGCCTGGGCCAGGGTGCAGTGAGTGTCCTCTAGATGTTGCTGTGTTCGACACTCATTTTAAGTTGATGCGTCCTTGGGACGCAGAAAACTGGTGCAGGCCCAGTCCCACTCCTGGCAGAGTATCGCACCAACAGTCAGCAGCCCACAGGGATGGCACAGGGCCACCCACCATGCTGACCCATCTCTCACTGGCACAGCGCAACCTACAGCAAACCATTGAGTGAGGGCGGGGGCATGGACATATCCACAGCGGCACAGCTGCTCCGCAGTCTCTTAATTTTCAGACTCCTCAAGCTGACAGCACCGCTTTGGAACTTCGTCCAACCCGATTACTCTATCCCTTCTTGACAGTACTTTAGGGCATACCGGGGGTGCACAACGGGCTGGCAGTCAGTGTGTAGCCACTCTTACTTTCTAGATGCACACACTCTTCACGCTGATGGACCCTTCGCCCCCTTTACTGTGGGCGAAGTCCATCTGTCTACTCATGTGGGTACTTCAGGTGCGTGGTGGACTCCCGTTCAGGGAGTCGACACTATGCGCCTCCAGCACCAGACCTGGCACTCCACCCCTTTTTCTGCCAGGGACACTGTTGAAAGCTGAATGAAGGCTCACAGGATCCAGGTAAGTGAGTGGAATGTGGAATGCACTAGGCACAGTGCTCCACGCTCCACGTGCATTAAAAGTGGTATGTACAACAGAAACCTCAGCTCAGCTGCACCTCCTCCACCCTGTGGGCTCACCTCAAGCCCGACTGGTCAGCAGGCACTCCACCTTGTCCACAACTTGCTCATGGAGGTCGTAGCAGGCAGGACACTCAGTCAGCTCTCCCTCCTTGTCTCTGGGGACACTGCTCTCGGTGTGCTGGCTCAGGCTCATGGTAGGCAGCTGCTGCAGGGTCGAGCGCAGACGGGCACCATCTTCTTTGCCCAGCGGGTGCAGCTTATTGTCAGGGGTGCCTTCACTACTTCAATACAAGCAACACTTCACCCTGGCCAACTTCAGGGCTATTGAATGAACACGTGCAGTTCCAGCCTGCTCATCACCAATGTAATGGTGTGAGCCCCACGCCCTCATGCTAGTAAACTAATGCATGCTGACATATAGCTGAGGTTCTGGCAACTGGCCCAGGGCATGTGTGCCTGGCCCCTTTTATTAGCAGGGTCACCTGACTGGTGACACCTGTGATGGATGGGTGGCTGGTGAGTGTAGAAGCCAGCCCTCAAGGAGTGGCTGATGGAAACACATAACATAGAAACACTAGACTGTGACCAGCAGGTCACTTCAGTTACGAAAATTACTCACGACACACCAGCATGAATTCAGACACGGACACATTCAAGAAGATGTGCAGATCGTCAATGCTAAGTTGTTCACACTTCTCTTCATCCAAATTTACCTCCCCTCCCTCTTTGGGTCAGGCCTCTTCATCCATTGATCTGCTCAGGTGTCATTCACAAGTTTCTTTCACCCACCAGAGCATACAGCATGCTGTTGGACAGCTCGGGTTCTACGTTATATTAATATATTGAGGTGTCATTTTATTTGCATATTATATATATTTACCAAAGAAAAATGAATGCATAAAACATATTTCATTCTTGCCAAGACCAGACTGATTAGCTTTGCCAATGGTTGTTTACTTTTGGCCTGGTGGCAAACCACAATATTGCTGCATGGGTGTATTGTTTACCCTGTTTCTTCCAGTACAGATTTGCACGCATGTGTTTTGTCCATACAGGCAGCTTTTGAATGGATTTTATTGCCAGGTTTTTTCGTATGCAACGTCTGGTTTCACCTAAGTGTTTTCCACAGCAGCACAGATAGAAAAGACACAACAAAGCCATTAGCTACAAGAATACTGAATGACTTTAAGTGCCTGCCATCAAGTCACCTTCAGAAAACAAAGTGACATGAGCAAATATAGATTTGCTTTTCCCAGAGAAGTATGTGGGGTGAGAGAACATTAAAAGACGCCTGCATTAAGCCAGTGTACAGTTCAGATGCAAATGTTGTTTTGATTTTCCATAAGAAAGAAATGCAATATGTTCGCTTGTCTGAAATTATTCTTGTGCTCTGAGAAAGGATGCTGTCTGGGTTTGAATTCCTGGCCCTCTGGTTTGCTGTGATAAACATCTTGCGAGTGAGTCACACTTTTTTCCAGTCCTCATTTGGAAGGAGGGCGGACGTTTTGATGCTACTCTGTGTTTCAGTCAAGTTCTCAGCCCCCACCCCCAGTTTTGGAAAGCTCGCATCCTCTTTGAAAAAAGAATTCCAGTGCCTCGGTTTAAAAGAAGAAATCTGTCAAAAGCTACCCGCATAAAAAGTGCAGAATCTGCAATGACATTTTCACAAAATAAATACTGGGCCTTTCGCGAGGCCATTTTCAGAATTTCGAGTGGAAAGAGAGGGAGGTGGAAATGGCCTGCAGACAGTGCCAAGGGGCTGAGTCTGTCAATGACAAAACTTAAATAATGCGCTTTCATTATGCTGGAGCGGCGCATTCCCAAGCCAGGCATCAAAAAATAAATGTACCAAGTTAAGGAAATTGAAAACGTCTGACTTTACTTCACATTTTTATACACAGGCAGGCCGTCTGCTCTTTCTTGTGTTTTGGTACTTGGGGAAATCAAAGAAATGAAAAATTAAGTGCTGAATAAAATGCATTTCTCTAAACATTTTGATTTTGAAAAGGGTGTATTGAACACGACTGGATTCTGCTTCCGTTTATTATGTCTCTACAGAAGTCTAGAGATAATTATCACAATAGAAGAAAGTATTGGCTATGGATGGCTCTTCTCCACTAGTGAATTTCTCAATGTAAATAATATATTTTATTAGATATCGTTGAATGTATTTTAAACTCTTCATGGGATAATCATAGAAATACATGAAGATATGACCTGAAACCTATCGACGATCTGTCGAGACTTAACAGATTGCGAGGATTACCTGGTTACAAAAAAAATGAGTTAATGACACCAAAAACAATGGTAGATGGATATTTAAAATATCATCCCCTCCATATCCATTTCCTCATCCAATTCTTTACAGCAGTAAGACGGATCGATCTCCCCAAAACAGAATCCATCTGCAAAACCAGATTGCCATTCAAAATGCATGCAAAATTTACAGAAGAAATTTAGGAATACTCATTGGGAAGATGCAACAGTCACAGCTTCTTAGGAGTAGTTCAGACACAAGTGGAAACTTGAAGAAGCAAGTTTACATATTGTGTTTGTGAATCTGTTGAAGGTGTAGGTGAAACCATCTGTAATCTGGCTAAATCTTTTCATTACTATGCCAATAATTCCCTGCTATATACAAAAACTGAATCATCTCAATTTTCTGTTGAAAAATCAAAAATGAATGGGTCAAGTGAGACTCAAACTTCACCCAGTGAAAATGGAATTCCTCCTTTTGTAGCCCCTTACTGAAAGAACTCTAATTTTCCTTCAATAGCATGCTGTCGTTGGCCAGGAATCTCCTCAAATATTTTCAATTGATTCAAATTCTTGGGTTCACCGTGGACTCAAAATAAATTGCATCTTGACTCCTACATTCAAACCTTGCTAAAAGACCACTATGCTCCATGACCATAAGACTTAGGAGCTGACTTAGAGTTTGGCAGAGAGAGTACTCTCTGCCAAAGATGGAAGGATGGTCCACTATCCAGATTTAAAGTTGCGTAGATCTCAAATATGTCAGTGATGGATACTAATCCATTTCTGTAGCTCAGCTATTCCTCCGACAGCCTGACACAGTGAGGGCCGCTGGAGCTTTGGCCACACGACAGCCAGCCCAATTTAGACCTGGTGGTCAAATAGCCAGATTTTACTCTCATTTATTGCCCGAAATAACATGTGGTTATAGAGATGTAGGGTGGGGTGTACCCTAGTGCCGAGTAGTAGAGTTTATTGTACCCTAGTACGATGTGTAGGGTGAGTACCCTAGTACTGAATTGTGGGGTTGGGTGTACACCAGTGCTGAGTTGGCTTGCCTATTGCTGTGTTGCAGGTTTGTGTATTCGGTTACAGTGTGAAGTGAGTTGCCTGAGATTCTTCTTGGGTCAGAGGTTTGGTGTGTTGTGACTCCACGTCCTTTCTCGTCACAGTATGTTTGTATCTGTATGTTCCCAAAGGAAAGGGGATGGATGAGCCTTTAATGTATTTATTGCTTTAGGAAGTGTTGATTGCTTTAGGAAGTATTGTTTGCTTTAGGAATATTCTAGCAATTCTTTTTGTTATTTTAGTGCATTGTTATGTACCCCAATGTTCCCAATCTAGGCCTAGGTAGCTACACTACCTTTTACCTATATTTGTTCTACCTTGCTTTGCATAAGGGTTCTAGCACTGACCCTTTACCCAGTTATGTGCTGAATAAATGTCGATCAGTTTCCTGGAAACTAGCCTCATTTATTATGCATGAGGATTCTTAGAAAAGTCCCTGCACATGACGTACATAATAGCATGAACATATTCTGTGTAAAAGTCATGGTCATCTTCATCCTAGGGCGAAAAAACTGCTTTGCATAATCACAGGTATTGTTCTAGGCTCATTTGCATAATCTTACTCATCACATATCGATTGTGTAAGGAACCCGAGGCTATATTTATGGTATAAAAGAACCATACCAAGACTAGATAGGCAGAGGAGAAGTGTCACGCTGACGCTAGACGCTGAGGTCCCGGCCTGCAGAAGCTAGAACACGCAGCAGTCTGGCATCCCTTGCGGGGTTTTCAACTTGAGACCAAGACGGGGTCCTTCGTTCTCTCCCATCAGGTAATGGGCAGGGCTCTTTCCTAGGGGATTCTTTGCTTTACACCTACATACATGCTAGATACACTTAGGTACACTTAGTTAGGGTTTGCATCATAGGAGTACACTTGATTAAAGTCATGTATATATATGCCTGCATATATTCACTGTTTTAGCACAATGGTAGAATTCTACCTTTTATTTACTCAGTTAGTTCTTGTAATCTTATACATCTGTTTCTGTCTAATGATTGTTGCAGCAAACATGTTTTATACTAGAATGATGCTGGTTCACAAAAAATGCTTATTGAAATGTCCCCGTAGTTTATTCTGTGTCTCTCTCCGAGACTCAGTGAGCACGATCAACTGATCAAAAGGTACTGCACTGTTTCCACGCTCCCTGAAGGATCAAGGGTTGTCATGTTCGATAGTTGCCAGAAACTATTCGCTACTTGATAAGGTTAGGGGGCTTACAGTGGCACTGTGAGCTAACTGGTCTAAAGGCTGACATATCCTTTGAGGGTGTCTGGAATCAGTCTGGACACCAATCCCTTAGTTTATGTTGTCTAAACATGCAGATTCTATGTATTCTTAGGAGCTACACTACATGGCGGCACCAACGTTGGTTTGGTTCTTATTTAACGGTCAAATCTGAGTAGCTCAGCTGAGATTTCTCAGAGACCCTTACTCACATTTAACCAGAGACGTCTGGAGTGGGTAGGGAAAATTCACCAAAGCTGAGGAGGTATATCCTATGTATTGGCTATAGGTTTGTTCAAACTTGAAGGATTATAGTTCCCCACATTGTGCATATCCTTATCTCTTTTCCTTACAACTTCCTTCTGCAATGTCTGTCCAGGACGGCACTGTGAATACAGGGGAAGAAGAGCTTGAAGGTGCTCTTAATATTTCAGAAAATTGCAGACATGCACTTACCATGAAATTAGTAGATTATGGCCTCCCATCAATAGGTGGCACAGTTACCTTCATGATTGAGGCGCACAAGGCAGTCAGGGCAGAAGTATTCCATTCTCGGATTAAATTCCCACCTGTAGATGCACGCCCACATGTGTTTCATACTTATATTCCAGATGAGACACCTGAAGAATACTCTCCATACTAGGACATAGAAGTCCTGTTAACCTACCAAGAACACATTAATTGGTTTAAAGGTGTCTTCCCCCACACCACAACAAATGTGAGACTCAGTACGCTCAACAGAGAAGGAGTGACCTGGCCGGTCCTAGGTGCTTACACACTGCATCCAGAGATTGATACATTGCCAGCAGCAGACTTACGTACACTTTACAAAGAGATAGTAAAACTGTATAGAAACCTCACACAGTTCGTAATGCGAGCACTTACAATTCAACCTACAGGGGTCACTCAAGCTGGTCAACTGCAAGGGACTGTGACAAAAATTAGCCCACAAACACTGAATGCAATTATGGGAGGAATGCCAACTAGACGTGAGCAGATGCCATTTGGGATGGGAAACAACCTTTACAATGCAGTCATTACATCGCACTACCTTTATATAGAAGTTATTACATCGCATCATCCTTTACATCGCATGTCATTACAACGCATGTTACTTCAACGCAGGCATTACATCGCAAGTCAGAACAATGCATACCATTACAATGCATAGTACCCTTACACTATCCAACACTTACCCTACTGTTGTACTAACTGGAGTTAGAATAGCAATTTTTACCCCTACTCTATGCAACACTTACCCCACTGTTGCACTCACTGGAGTTAGAATAGTAATTGTTACCCCTACACTATACAACACTTACCCTACTGTTGCACTCACTGGAGTTAGAATAGTAATTATTACCTCTATACTATCCAACACTAACCTTAAATGCGATGTAATGGTATGCATTGTAATGGTATGCGTTGTAAAGGTATAATGCGCTGTAATGGAATGCGTTGTAAAGGTAGTTTCTGAAAATGCGATGTAACCCAAGACAGAAAGTCTGTCCATTGTGTCGTTCAGGAAGATCATCTGATGTTCTAAATAAGGCCTCCGTTCCCTGAACCTGCCATTCTTTAGTCCCCCAGACAGATTGTGTGTCTTTAGTGTCCCTCCAAAAGTCGAAACCCTGTAAAGACAGTTGGGTAATAAAGGAAGCAGAGTATATCTGTTTTGTGTTAGTAAGCACATTTTTCTTTGCAGGTGTAGGTGCAAGCTTGTAATAATACGAGGCTGGGTCTGATGTGTTAAACCCAGAAAAAATAAGCAAACTTCTGTACAAATGTAGCTGAACTACCTTTCGGAGGTGTTCGGCAATGTTCCCATTGATGGTAAGAAAAAACATTACTTGCAATACTTGCTTTGTACAAGAAATGATGACCATAGTGTTGGTAACAAAACATGATGTCAAAATTAGATGTATCATCATACAATTCATCATTTGAAAATGCAGCAGATTGTTCTAAACCAGCATAGTATTTACAGTTTCAAAGTCCCAATAATCAGAGAAGGTACAAGAGGTGATGACATCACTAAGTGAAATTTTAAATAAGTGTGGTATTTTTAAAAGTTCAGTAGATACCATATACATCATAAGAAACTCCCATACTATTCTATCAGGAACTGGAACTTCTGTAATGTTCACTAAGGACAGGTCTCTGTGTTCACGGTGTGATAATGCGTGCAGTGCCAGGACCAAATTCACATGTTGTACTGCTGAGCATTCTGGGAGATAATGTCCAAGAAAAAGACTATCACTATACCAATCCAAAGGAGTAGGAACAGTAGACCAATTGCAATACAGAGCTGTATCCAGGGAGAAACAAAGTGAGCCTTTTTCAGCCAAAGGTAGAAATCAGGAATTAGTTGTGTTTGGGAAACAGGCAGTGGCGCTAACTCAGGTTTGTTTGGATCCAAAGAGAAAGTATCAAAATGGATGAAGTAGCCAGACACAGATTTATCTATCTTTGGTAGCTCAGCAGGTTTTGTAGAACTGGCAGATGCCTCTGTTCAAGACATATTCACATAGAAGTCAGTATTAGGCCGAATTGAGATATGTATTTCATTTGTAGTTTTTTGCTGTTCAAGATCAAAAGGTACAAGTTCCATTCAGTGGTTGATAACTCCTTCACTTCATGGAGTAGAATCTTCAAACGTTATCAATCGTTCTCTCTGAGCTTCCTGTATGGTAGCAAGAGAAGATCTGGTGCTACCAATGAGCTCATGCGACCTACTATTGAGTATTGGCCACATATTGTGGTTTGATCAGATCAATTGAGACAAATGTCTTTTCTTTCTTGCCGGCAAAGGGCGGCAGAAGTACTGTTCTTGTTCCTTCGACTGCCAGGACGGGTAAGACGGCCCATATTTTTTTTGGGCCACAATCTTTTGCCTGACCAGGTCCCCAATCTTCAGGACCCAGGCAGGTCTTGCCAGAACAAGTTTTACTTCTCCAGTGGTGGTGCATTTTACTTGGACATTGCTTTGTAATGCCCAGAATTCATTGAGTTCCTGTAAAATAGCCAAACGATCATTGATGTCAAATGGTTTTTCATGCACCACTGTGCTGCCACAGTTGAGGTAAGGTACCCACATTCTAATTCCAAACAGGACTTCGGATGGTGTACGGCCCCCCAGGGAACTTCTTGGCATGTTGTTTGGTGCCCGCTGCACCCCATGTAGGTGACTGACCCTACTGCCACCGGAGCCTAATACCCTAGCTGTTAAGGATTGCTTTAAGTCTGGTTCTGCCTCTCCACAATTGAATTTCCCTCTGGATGATATGGAGAGGAGTACTGCAATGCTACAGCCAAACTTCCCATGGCTTTTTTGTAAACCTGTGAGCTAAATGCAGGGCCACGGTCAGAATGTAATGTGTCAGTTGTGTATGTGCCTAGGAAGACTCACAAACCCTTTATAACAGTTAGGGCATCAGCCGAGCACTGAGGCCAAACCCCCAGGAATCTAGAGCAGAGCTTATGCTCCTGGGCCCGGCTTATGCTCCTGGGCCCGGCTGACCCGACCCTCTTCAAGTCATTATGGCCCACCTGTCTAGGCCCCCCCCCGGTTCCGAAGGATAACATCAAAAGCCTGGGGGTATGGCTGGACAGGAATCTCTCTCTTAACACTCAGGCCACAAAGCTTTTCGCCACCTGCTTTGGACTTCTCCGGACTTTGAAGAAGGTTCTCCCCCTGCTCCCAATGGAGGCAAAACAAACAGCCATACAGGGCATAATACAGTCACGTCTGGACTCGAACAACGCCCTTTACCTGGGAGCCCCAGAGTACACATTGAACAGACTGCAGCTGGTACAGAACTGCGCGGCCCGTACCTTACTGCAAATTCCCCGCAGAACCTCAGTTAGGGAGGCACTGACCAGCCTTCATTGGCTACCAGTACGAAAAAGAGTCTCTTTCAAAGCAATGTGTTTTGCCCACCAGGCCTTCTGGGACTCGGGCCCCAAAATCATGCGTAGCCTAGTCAGCCAATATCATCCAGGCAGAGACCTACGCTCTAGTCAGGCTTTCATGGCAACGGTCCCCAGAATTAAAAGGACTAGAGCAGGCGGAAGAATGTTCACCTTCAACGCCTCAAAAATCTGGAACTCCCTTCCCCTTCACCTGAGATCTAACCCCAACCTCGCCTCCTTCCGTAAACAACTAAAAACACATCTGTTCAAATCTCGGTAACAATTCAGCCCCTCCCCCCTCCTCCCAGTTCTGTTATCCTCACTACACCCCCCATCTGGTTCCTCTAGCGCTTGGACGCCCCAGGGCAGCAACCGCGCTGTATAAATCCATTTTCATTCATTCATTCATTCAGATTGTAGCGTCTGCAGTGGTCCAAATAGACACAGGTGAGAGGTCTGTCTGATATCAGTAATGGTGTTTGTGGTGGACATGCTACGGTGGAGCCTTTAATCTGCTGACAGATGTCGCACTTAAGGACAGAACCCTTGGTCTGTTTAGTAAGACCTGGCCATCAATAACGCTACTTTAGTAGTGAAATAGTTGCAGTTATACCTGCATGTGCTGAACCCAGAACCTTGTGTAAAGATAGAATTAATCCTAATCTGCGATCCATGTTTGGTATTACTCTATCCCCCACTCCTGGAATTTGAGCATACAGAATGTTATGCGCATCCAATTTACAGGAGTGAAAAACCTTTTGGCAAGGCTGAGCTGTTGTTCTGCATAGCGTTCACAGCTATCATTATCTATCCGTCTATTCTCATACTAGAATGAGTGATTGAAGCAATGGCAGCATTTCATACTGTTGCCTTGGTGGCTTCATCAGCTAGTAAATTCCCTTCAACGTGCACGCCAACACGCTGATGACTCAATGTGTGATTTACATGAGCCTGTGGCAAGACTTTTGTCAGCTCTGCCACTGGTTGCCAAAGTAACTTGTGCTTTATTGTGCAACCTTTGGACTCTCTAAACCCATTCTGATGCTAATAGTGAAGATACTCATTGTATGACTGGACACACACAATAAAATGAATCGCACACAATGAGTTTGGGGGATTCCCGATCCGTATTTTTAGTGTCAGTATCATGGCTTTTAGTTCTGCCAACTGTGCCATGCTATCTCCTTTAGACTGCTTCTATGTATTGCTAGGACAGAACTTGCCATCCTGCATATGGGGGACCTGGTCAGGCAAAAGATTGTGGCCCCAAAAAAATATGGGCCGTCTTACCTGTCCTGGCAGTCGAAGGAACAAGAACAGTACTTCTGCCGCCCTTTGCCGGCAAGAAAGAAAAGACATTTGTCTCAATTGATCTGATCAAACAACAATATGTGGCCAATACTCAATAGTAGGTCGCATGAGCTCATTGGTAGCACCAGATCTTCTCTTGCTACCATACAGGAAGCTCAGACAGAACGATTGATAACGTTTGAAGATTCTACTTCATGAAGTGAAGGAGTTATCAACCACTGAATGGAACTTGTACCTTTTGATCTTGAACAGCAAAAAACTACAAATGAAATACGTATCTCAATTCGGCCTAATACTGACTTCTATGTGAATATGTCTTGAACAGAGGCATCTGCCAGTTCTACAAAACCTGCTGAGCTACCAAAGATAGATAAAACTGTGTCTGGCTACTTCATCCATTTTGATACTTTCTCTTTGGATCCAAACAAACCTGAGTTACCGCCACTGCCTGTTTCCCAAACACAACTAATTCCTGATTTCTACCTTTGGCCGAAAAAGGCTCACTTTGTTTCTCCCTGGATACAGCTCTGTATTGCAATTGGTCCACTGTTCCTACTCCTTTGGATTGGTATAGTGACAGTCTTTTTCTTGAACATTATCTCCCAGAATGCTCAGCAGTACAACATGTGAATTTGGTCCTGGCACTGCATGCATTATCACACCGTAAACACAGAGACCTGTCCTTAGTGAACATTACAGAAGTTCCAGTTCCTGATAGAATAGTATAGGAGTTTCCTATGATGTATATGGTATCGACTGAACTTTTAAAAATACCACACTTATTTAAAATTTCACTTAGTGATGTCATCACCTCTAGTACCTTCTCTGATGATTGGGACTTTGAAACTGTAAATACTATGCTGGTTTAGAACAATCTGCTGCATTTTCAAATGATGAATTGTATGATGATATATCTAATTTTGACATCATGTTTTGTTACCAACACTATGGTCATCATTTCTTGTACAAAGCAAGTATCGCAAGTAATGTTTTTTCTTACCATCAATAGGAACCTTGCCGAACACCCCCGAAATGTAGTTCAGCTACATTTGTACAGAAGTTTGCTTATTTTTTTTTCTGGGTTTAACACATCAGACCCAGCCTCGTATTATTACAAGCTTGCACCTACACCTGCAAAGAAAAATGTGCTTACTAACACAAAACAGATATACTCTGCTTCCTTTATTACCCAACTGTCTTTACAGGGTTTCGACTTTTGGAGGGACATGAAAGACACACAATCTGTCTGGGGGACTAAAGAATGGCAGGTTCAGGGAACTGAGGCCTTATTTAGAACATCAGATAATCTTCCTGAACGACACAATGGACAGACTTTCTGTCTTGGGTTAGCCAATATTAAGGATTTGAACCTACCTCAGATTTCCTCACTTACGCACTTTGAGGGATGGCAAAATTACACATAACACAGTGAGGATACACTAGATGCCATACTACATGATAGTTCTTACAATTCATCAGACTCCAATTGGAAGGGATAGTTGGTTTGGCCTATCAACACAAATAGGTGTCAGTCACCATTCACATGTACCACCGAGGGGCTCGGTATCCATAAACCTGACCAGTGTTATGTACAAACTGAACACTTGGGTGGTGACATCCTACAGTGTTGGGAAGTTGTGCCTAGAGTGGCTAAAACCCTCAAAACTGTCCCAGGTGAAACAACACTTGTCCTTACTCTCAGATGACATGGATGATAGAGATTTTTTGTTAGTTCCCCAGAAGCCATGTCAAACGCGCCTCTTGTGTGCTATTGACAATAAGGTATGGAAAATCTCCCAGCAGGAGGCAGCTGAGAGATTGCGTGAGTTTGACACGGTTAACCTAGAAAATGCTTTGGTAGTGGTCGACAATGGCATGACCACACTATCATCTAGAATGTATTCAATGGGTCACATTATGTCTTCTGCTATAGGCATAATGGAACAGGATTTGTCTATTTTACAATATGGACAATCGCAATTGTGATCCATTCTATCATTAAGCTGGACGCTACAATCATTGCGTTTTGGCCAAGTCCCCTGGAACTACATCAATGGCACAACTCTATTGTCTGCATACAATCTGAAAGACAGATGTCAATTTCACAAAAGATGCAAAATATACAATGCTGCACATTGAAAATTGGACCAATTTCCTTTCAATGTAGCTGAGTCACCTTCTACAGAATGGTTAATCCATGGCTACATTACACTGCCAGTCACAACATTCCAATTTCAATACTATCTACAGTACCAGCAGGTAGGCAGGTATGAAATGCTGCAAGAGGGATATATACATGTGTACTGGGAATTACCGTACAGATGTAGATACAGAAATTGGGACACAGAATTTTATCTCAGCAGTTCAGACTGTAAAACTGCTTTAAGTGAGTGTCTAGTTTGCAAGGATATTTTGCTTCATGGAGCTTGTAACACTTCGCTTGCCAACTTATCCTGTCACTTGAAGGGTTCCCCAGCTGCTGTGATTCAGCTGGTGTTCAAGTTGCTTTCGAATGGAAGTTATTTGATGCTGAATTATGAAGGTTGTTGTGGGATGGTACCAGGCATTGCATATCTAGTCACAGTAAGTTCCAGGGTTACTTGTCGTATGCAGGTATTGTTTCCACTGACCCACACAGTTGTAATTAACGGACTCACCTGTATGCGTGAGTGAGTGTGCTGCATTTGTTTCACCATGGATTCCTTCGCTTGCGAGGTCAACTCCTGGTGCTGGGTGGAAAGCATGTTCACTGAGGCAAGCACGAGGTGTAGTAATCGCAGGGAGCATGACGCCATGGTAGCAAGAAGTGAATGCCTGCAACAACCACCACTTCCTTTTGAAACTTATGTAGTATACCGCAATTACGGCCACCTTAGTAAATTTAGATGTATTCTGTGGAAGCCTACGATGAGCGCAACATTCTACTGCACTGAAACTTGTGTTTGGAGCAACCTTCTACGGCCGAGCCACCACACCAGATTTTTTTGGGACTGTGTTGGCGAAGTGACTCATTAATGTGTGAAGGAGCAACTAGCTCTGGGTTACCGCGCAAGAACAGTAAGTAGGAGATTGAACTAATTAAGAATCTGGAACTCGTTGAGATAATGCGGGAGCCCTCAGCAATGTGGATGAGTCAGTAACTTCAAAGGCTAACCGGTTATTGACATTTAAACAGGATGCATTTTGCAGCATCTTGAAGCAAGCCAATTGTGTCATTTTTTTGGGTTGATTTCTTTCGGGTGAGATATCACTCACCTGGAGAACTTGGAGTTTTCTGGTACTTTCTATACTTCTCCCTCCAAGCTACTGATGTTGCTCTAATATTTTGCTTTTTATTTCTGTTGTCACTATGCTGACTTGTTTATTTCATGCCATTAGCAGTTTCTGTTTATGTTGTTGTATTCTAGTCTGATTATTTGGTGTGGATTTTTATATTTTACACCTTTGGGTGGTGTATGGGGGTATGCTGCTCTGTCTTTCCTGCTTAAATGTATGCTAAATGCAAGTTGAATTTACTCTTACTCAATGATTATAGAGTCTCGTGCTCTGGATTGTGGTCTTGTGTGTTTAATAATTGTGTGCGTGTGGGGAGATCTTGCAATATGGGTTTCAGTTGTAGGAATGTGTGTAGCCTAGTGCAGAGATGTAGGGTTGAGAGTTCCCTAGTGCTGAGTTGTAGGGTGGTGAGTACCCTAGTGCTGAGTTGTAGGGTTGTGAGTATCCTAGTACAGAGTTGCAGGGTTGTGAGTACCCTAGTACAGAGTTGTAGGGTGGTGAGTACCCTAGTACAGAGTTGTACAGTTGTGAGTAGCATAGTGCTGAGTTGTACGGTTGGACATACCCTAGTGCTGAGTTGTAGGGTTGGAGGTACCCAAAAAAAGTACATGTTCAATGGATGGTACCATCTGTCAAACTTTTAAATAAGTGATTTGAACGGCCTTGATAGTGGTTCCTGTCAATGACTAGAGATGTCTGCTGTGGCAGCGCACTTCTTAAAATTCGAATTACAAGTTCTCTGTCAGTGCGACAGAGTATTTTACTCTGTCACTTTGATGGAATAAAATCCCTTCTCCAAACTATAAATCAGCCCTGTTGGACCTGACATCCTTGGTGTGGTCTTCCCCCAAATGTTTTGTCTTAATTCCTCTTGTTTTCTGAATTTGTTTTTGTTGACTTTAGGACTCTATACACTTTAACACTGCAAACCAGTGCTAAAGTGCATGTGCTATTTTCTTTAAACATGGTAAGCTGACCTTACATCCAATTGGCACATTTAATGTAGTTGTAAGTCCCTAGTAACGTGGTACTCCATATACTCGGGGCTTGTAGATAAAATGCTGCTAGTGGACCTCTAACACTCATTGTGCCACCCACTAAGGTAGCCTTTTATGAAATTTCTCAGGCCTGCTACTGTAGCCTGTAGTGCGATTTTAGACTGCTCTTCCGACCTGGCCAATGAATCCTTTTGCCAGGCAGAAACTTTCCTTTTTTATAACATATGCCATCCCTAATTAAGCCTTATAGGCCCATAGGACAGGTTGCATTTTATTTAAAAAGTAGGGTATGTGTTATTTAGTCTTACATGTTCTGGTACTGAAAACAATCTTGTATTCATTTTTCACTAGAGTAAGGCCTTGCTCTCCCATTGGATAACATTGAATTACCATACTACATTTAATAAGTGCTAAAATTTGATTTGGAACAGATGGGGATATCAAGTTTGGACTCAAATGAATTGCGATTTAAAATCCTCTTCAATGGTAAAATCGGATTTTAAGCAACAATTCTGAAAATAGCGCTTTTAGAAAGTTGAAACTATGGGCAGTTGGGCCCTTAACAACAACCACCTTGGGCTTCAGACAAAGTACAAGAAACAAGCAGAAAGTTGGCTGCATTGATTCAAGTCACTTTACTCAAGGACAAGAATAAGTTACTCAATAAATTCGGCCTGTGTATTCTTTTCATAATTCATTAGACACATTTATTGTATTTTTACATGTCATAAAAAGGAACACTACTCATCTTTAATATCAATCACATGTACCACACAAAAGACAAAAAACGATGACAGTACATTGCTACATTGATAATAACAATGGTGTAAAAAACACAGTGCAAGAATTATTGCACATTCATTCCTAACATAACTAAGGGTGCTTTGAATTCAACAAAAAAAGTGGTGAGAATTGCTGGTGCATGTAGAAACACACATTAGAAGTCAATTGTTTTAACCCGTCTAATACTTTTTGGCCAGCAGGTTATATCATTATTACTCTAAAATATCATGACCCCCTTTAAATTTCCTTGGGGTCCAGGATCATCTAATATGGATGGATTAATGATTTTACTCTCTCTTTTTCACTGTCTATACTGATGAAAAAATAATGAAATCCCCGGTGGTTTTCGCAGAAGCGTTTTGAACCTCTCGTGGCTGGTGGTTCTCAGGGCCGGCTTTAGGGCGGTGCGACCGGTGCCACCGCACCGGGTGCTGGCTTCCTGGGGGCGCCGTGTTTGAAAGTTTATTAACCTTTTGAAGCACCTGCTGTAGCGTTTCTTTCCGCCGGCAATTACCATGCCTCACATAAATGTCGAGAAAACTCGTGTGATTAATTATCTTCCTGGAGAGAGATCACCATTTCGTAAAGTTGAGGTTTTGACTTAGGTGAAGTTAGTGCAGAGGGTTAATATGCCTGCTGCAAAGAACGCGTACCAAGTAGATTACAGAGTGCATATGATGTAAACAGATCAGCAGATTACTGCTTTCAAAAGAGACATCCTTTTGTTACCTGCAATTTATAACTTAAAGTCCTAATATAGAATAGTGAGCTATTAACTTTCATCCCAGAACTGCATACACACTGCAAAGTATACATTATTAGAACATTGATTAATGTTGCAAAAAGGGTTAATTTGGCTAGAAATCGATTCTTATTATTAAAGAAAACTCCCAACTATGCTGTTTCTTTTTCGAGTCTGCGTTTGTGCTTCTCCACACCAAGCACTCTTAAACTATACTGCCTACCAGTATGGATGACATGTGACTCCAACACTTTCAGTCCTTTGGCTTATGTAACATTTCCTATATACTGATTTACACATGTATGATTGATTGTCTCTGAGTAATGTGTGTGATGCAAAGTGCTCCGACACCCTACACTGGTATGAGTGGCGCTATATAAGTAATTCAATGCATCTGAGAGAGTGTGGTTATGGTGACTTGGTCACTGTTAAAGGGTGCTAGCGAGAGAATCCGTGGTGGAGGTGGTCATGGGTGGGGGGGCGCCAACAAACCTTGTCGCACAGGGCGCCACCAGCACTAAAGCCGGCCCCGGGTTCTCAAATTCTCATCAGAAGGAGGGCTGGTAATATTCTTGTGTCTCTCTGAAAAGTGTATAAGACACTGTATTAGCTGTAATCAGAGACCTCTCTGGAGTGAAGAGCGTTTATTTACAGCCTTAATCGAGTGTTACCTTGTATCTTCAAAGGAAGGCCAATTACATCCTTGGATACATTGTGGATATTGGAAAATTCTGCTCAATCCTCTTAGATTTCAGTTGATGTCCTCAGTCTGGAAACAGAGGGAGTTCAAAATGAGTTAAGTTTTTTTAATCGTGAGTCAGCTTCTTATGTAACAACCGGTATTTCACTTGTGTACATATTTTGTCTCGAAGAGCAGCAGATCAAGACGGTATGCCGTTTTGTAAATGTAATGAAATCTGGCCGAGTGGAGCAGCAGGGACATTTAAACACGCACGTTGCTGGGGTCGGTTTGCCCAGAATGCGGTGCTGAAGTTCACAAATGACTCATCGCATGCGATGAAAGTGGAACATCTTCTTTTTGGAAACAGAATATTCTTTTGGCTCATTTAGCAGAATTCAGCTACCGGTTGTGTACACTAGAACCGGGCCCGAGTCTGGGCGGTGAGCTAGTACGGTTCACGATTCTCGATTCTCATGATAATACATTTTTGTCTGCTGTTTTAAAAAGGACTTAACTGAAACTAGGGGGCATATTATCAAGCCAGGCGATAAACTTATCGCTGCTTTAGCGGCAGAAAACTGCCGCTAAAACGGCGATAATGGGCTTGATAATATGCTCTATGGAATTCCAATTGAAGCCCATGTTAAATGTGAAGGGCGTCTAACATGGGCTTCAATTGGAATTCCATAGAACATATTATCAAGCCCATTATCGCCGTTAATTTTATCTCCTGGCTTGATAATATGCCCCTAGGAACCTAACAGTAGAGTTAGTTGATTTAACAAGTGCGTGGAAATAACAAACTTACTTTAGGTACTATAGTTCCTGGATCTCGGGTGCCTTCATTTTGCTCTGTGGAGTTGGTGGGAAAGATGGCCTTGTTCTGTTACATTGTTAAAGGCAGACCTGAGTAATCCATTGTTGGGTCTTAGTTCCAATGCATTCTGGTACATGTAGTTTGTCCTAGAAGCAATCAGAATCTCTGGTATAGGTGTGGAATTACTTATATTATGATATATTGGTTTCAGACATTTCATTCAGGCCTTGGTTCGCTCAGCTGAATTTCAGTATGAGGTATGCTTCTTTTCTTATCAGATTGGCTTCCAAATCACCTCCTCTGGGTTTGGCAGGATAATACTCAGAACCATCCACCGAATATCTTTTTCGGAGAGTTTCATCTCACAGAAATGGTTTGCCAAAGGTGCAGAAGATGTTTTTGTCTTGATTCAAGATTTATGTTGGACTATGCGTTTTTACCAATAAAAAGCTTGTCAGTAGGGCAAGTTATTGCATAAACCACATTTTTTGTTCTACAGTTTGAAAACGTATTGTGCTTCCATTGGATCTGTCCATTCGTGAGTGTTGGGCCTTCGATTGTTTAACCACACACAATGCATTTTCCACATTTGTGGTGACCCTGCACCGGTTTAAGATTCCATGTTGACATGAGATCTCCTTTTTTGGTTTGCTGGTTGCAGCATGCTCTTACTATTTGTGACCCAATGTTGGCATTTTATTTCATGGCAAAGAGTGGGAGATAGAACCCACGTTCTGAATTCTTAATTAATTCCCAGTTACTGCAAATCATTTTTTTTAAGTTGTTCGTTTGGGGGTAAAATGTTGACACGCAAACCAGTTTTGTCAATTGGGCCTTCTGTTTTTTATTTAGAAATTCTTCAAGTGGTTTGAACCAGGCCTGTTTCATCGAATGTTTCAAAAGCTTCTGCAGATAGCCTCTTTCTTTTAATTTTTCCCGTGGGATCTCTGCATGTAAAAAATAGTCCTGTTTCCTTGTACAGTTCCTTCGAATTCTCAAGAATTGCCCAAAGGGAAGGTTATTCTGTAGGTTCTTAGGGTGGAAGCTTCTGTAATGTAAGGCATTATTCTTGTCAGTGCGTTTTCAGTGTAAAGTTGTCAACAGTGTATCATCAGACGTTCTCTCTTCCACATCAAGGAATATCAAGTTTTACTGTTTGTCATACTGAATTGTATGTCACGGCTTCTACTATTCAGTCAAGCATGAAAAGCCATGAGTTGGTCCTCAATGCCATCCCATAGACACCAAATGCCATCAATATATCACAGACACTGGGCAATTTGGCTAGAAAAAGGATTGTTATTATGGATGTATTTCTTCTCCAAAAAATGCCACGAAGAGTACCACCATTTCCAGCGCAAAGGGCCATCCCAAGACGGCCCCCTTTATCTGGAGGAAGAATTCATCTTCAAATTTGAAGTAGTTCCTTTTCAGCACTAGGGTGGCCAACTTGAGTATACATTTTGTTGGAACTCTGTGGGGACGGGGTCTTGTTTCCAATTGAATTCAATTGCTTCCAAACCTTTGTCTTGCGGAATTTGCATGTACAAGGAAAGCACATCAAATGTCACCATCCATTGGTCCTGTGTGATGAATTGATTCCTTTGAATTTATTATTAAAGTCCATGGTGTCCCTCAGGTATGAGGGAACATCTTGAAGGAACAGCTTTAATAAAATGTCTACATATTGTAAAATTGGCTCCAACACTGAATCACATCCTGATACAATAGGACAGCCAGGAGGGATTTGGGCATCTTAGTGCAATTTGGGCAGAAAATAGATCACTGGAATCCTTGGGGTCGCTTTTTTTAAATACTCAAAGGCCTGCCCTGCTCCATGAGAAGACAGAGTTGACCTTCTTCCTTCATCGCAGGCTAACCTGAATGGCTCCAAGGGTCAGTTGGCTGTTCTCCTTTCAGAGCTAGAGGAACACAGCAAGCTACAGAAGTCTCACTATAACTTCCCAGCTGCCCTGCAGCAACTTGACGTTCCTGGACCTGCAACTTTACCTGCCTGAACCCTGCTAGCCTCTGCTGGAGTTAGTTCGTTATCCCCAAGAGGTGCCTCTCCAGATCTTGGGCGGAGAGCACTCTTTCATAAAAAAGGGAAATCCTGAAGTTTTGGGCTCTTCTCAACTTTAAACTGGCTCGGTCACAGCAAGACCCTGCCAATCATGATGATTGCCAATGAGATGCTCACGTGAACCTAAACCTTCATGCTACAGTGACTTCCAGAGATGACCAGCCACAGGAATTCCGCACTTCGCGCTACAGCAACGATAGCTCACGATGATCGCCAATGCTAACCTCCAACAAAGACCTTCTGGGATGCCCACCAGATCTTCGGGCTTCTTCGATGGCTGTCCGTGATTCCAGACCTGCTGTTTGCACTACAGCAATGACCGTCCACGATGCTCCCCCTGCTCCTCATAGCCATCACTACTTGAAACAGGACTCTTTGCGCCAGTCTTTGCAAAGGTCACTTTTTCAGCAGGACTAACATGGACCCTGTATACGGCCCTCACTGCATCACGTTTGGCATGAACATGTGACTTTCCCCTGGTTTGGCACAAGCAGATAACTGCGAGTGCCACTTTGTGCTTTTTGACACTTTACTTACCTAAAACTTTGACATTCAATATCTCTTTGCTGGAAATGGGAGTCTCTAGTTTGCAATGGCTTGCACCTTTGTCCAAATAGGGTCCCTTGCTTCTAGTCAGGGAAAGGGGCATACACTCCTAAAATAACCCCTGCTCACCCCCTTGGTAGCTTGGCACGAGCAGACAGGCTTATCTCAGAGGCAGTGTGTAAAGCCTTTGTGAGCACATACAGTAATACAGTGAAAACACTACGAATGGACACCACACCAGTTTAGAAAATTAGTAATCTTTATCTAGACTTAACACAAGACCAAATGACAAAAATCCACAATACAGTAATAAAAATATGACTTTTAGATGTTAGAAATAGCTTAGTTCAATGTAGATGGTAAATGTGACACTTCACTCTCAAAGTACCTTGGATGCGTATTGCAACATAAACAAAAGGGTCACAGGGAAGGTGATGCGTCAGTTCCTTACCAGAGAGGAGATGAAGCGTCTGTTTCTTACTTTGATCCGGTGCGATGCGACAAAATGGCGCCTCGATGCGATGCGACGATCCGGTGCAATGCGACAAAATGGCATCTTTGATGTGAGGCGACAACGTGGATGCGATGCGTACATGCCCGACGGCCGTGTGGCAAAATCGATGGATTCTTGAGCCACGACAGGCCCTGCGATACGCTTCTCCAGTGATGCAACAGCAACCTCTGCGGCGGCGGCACGCTTCTCCAGTGATGCGGCACGCTTCTTCGGCGATGTGACGGCGAACAGCTGCAGCAGTGACATGCTTCCTCGGTGATGTGACGGCAACTGCTGGTGTGGCGACATGCTTCTTCCTAGTTGCGTCACGCTTACAGCTCCCAATGACACGCAGTCTCTAGAGGGCCCAAAACAACAGCAGGCACATCTCTGCAAGGGGAATTCCTAGCACGGAAATTCCGGGGGAGCTAGAGGTGAAGTCTTTGTGTCCCTACGACTTCAGAACAGGAGGCAAGCTCAACTTCAAGGCCTTGGAGATCTTTCTCCAGATAGTTAAAGTACACACAAAGTTCCTTTTCTCCATTCCTTGGCAATAAGTAACCACTGCAGGCCAACCTCAAACAGCAAACAGCACAGGGGTAGTCTTCTCCTTCAGCTTCCTTAGTTTCTCTCCTTGACAAAGGTTTGTCTTGATTCCCAGAAATGATCTAAAGTTCTGGGATCTGGGCCCTAATATTTATACTGCAAAATCCTTTGTCCTCTGTGCCCAGCCAAAACCAGTTCTGTCCTCCCTGGTACAGCTTCCTGGCAGGAGGTGGAGACAGCATTGTTGAAAGCAGACCTGACCCAGGTAGCTGAAAGGAAATCTCCTCCCCCTACTCTCTATTCTATGAAGGCTCAGGCAAGTGAAAGGACATCTCCTTCCCCTATTCTCTATTCAATGCAGGCCATATTCAGCCCAACCCTGACCCATCAGACTGCTGGAGCCAATGCCCTCTCTTGCCCCCTATCACTCACAAACATGACATGGAATACACAAACCTAGCAGAGGCATACTGGATGGTTAGGCAAGAAAATACCTACTTTCTTAAAGTGGATTTTCAAACACAGAATGTAAAAATTACCCAACACTAAAAGATGTATTTTAAAAATTCTGAGTTCAGGCATACTAAACTCGTTTTTCTACCGTGTTCCCTGGGTCAGTTAGGATTATAAGATGTTATAATCATACTGCCCATTGTGGCCGATGGGACCAGGTAGCCTTGCAATAGTGAAAAATGGAATTGGTTGTAATTCACTATCAGGACATGCCACACACATCAGGGCATGTCCTACCTTTTACATACAATGCACCCTGCCCACAGGAGTACCTTGGGTCTACCGTAGGGGTGACTAATGTGTAGAAAAGGGAAGGTTTAGGGACTGGCAAGTGGGTGCACTTACCAAGTCGACATGGCAGTCCCTGACTGCACACAGGCTCTGCAATCGCAGGCCTGAGCCATATTTTATAAGCTGTTTCTGCGGGTGGCACAACCAGTGTTGCAAGCCCACCAGCAGCATTTGATTTACAGGCCCTGGGCACACAGGGTGCACTGTACTAGGGTCTGACAAGTAAGCCAATCATGGATTCACTAATCCATTACAACAGTTTACATTAGGGAGCACTTGCACTTTGTCACTCAATAGCACTGACAAGGTGCCCAAGGCATCTACACCAGCAAATACAAAGCAAAAACACAGGAGGCAACAGCAAAACAATGGAAGGGAGACCCACACCAATGGTGTGGGTCTCCCTTCTTCTGCTGATTGCATTTTGTCATTTTGGTCTCATTTTAGTTATTGAAATTTACTCTTTATTTCTAAACTAGCTTAGATTTTTTTTTATTGTGTTGTATTTTCTCTGTAGTACTGTTTGTGTGCTGCATACATACTTTACAGTTTGCCTCGATATTAAGCCTGTGTGTTTTTGTGCCAAGCCCGATCACAATTCAGATTCAGTGTGTTTAAGCACATAGGGCCAGATGTATGACCCGTTTTTGCATGTAAAAACATCATTGGCCATGTATAAAGCCTATTTATCGAGTCTCAATTTATTTGCAACTCGCTAAATAGGTTTTGAGACTCGATATTTGGAAAGAGCGTTTCCTTTCAAATAGCGAGACTCAAAAGTATGTACAAATGTTTTGTGACCGCAATTGCAGTAGTAAAACACTCGCAATTACCACCTACTTGAAGTAGGGACCCTTACCCTTTGCAAATGCATGCAAAAATATTTTTTAAGAGCAGACAGTGTTCCCAGGGACCAGTGCCTGCCCTTAAAAAATTAAACAAAAACGCTTCATTTTATTTAAGGAAAACGAGCTGCATTTAAAAAAAAAATGCTTTATTTCAAAGCAGTCCCAGAGTTGGCGGTCTGCTGAGCCCAGCAGGCCACCATCCCTGGGAGGGCCTGTCATTCCCAATGGGCTCGCAAATTGCGAGAGGTTCATTAATATTAATCATTAATATTAATGAGCCTCGCAATTTGTGACCCCATTGGGAATCACAATTAGTGTTGAACACACTATTCTACCTTTTATTCTGTGCCTTGCAATTTGCGCCTCGCAGTTAGTCGCAAATTGCGAGGTGCAAAATAAAATGGTCGTACATCTGGCCCAAAGATCACTTTGGTTTTATTTGAATTCTTGGTAGCTGCAGCACTGCCATCACCCTTATTCTTATGTTGCTGCTTAACGGAAGTTCCCCCTCACTGATATGCGGGGAATCAAGATCAAATGGCTCCTGTATCGATTCTTAAACCATTTGGGAAGTCTGTGATGGCGCAGTATTGAGAGGGTGAAATAGAAGGGGACAAAGTCAGAGATTGGTGCAGGATTTCTGCCAGATCAATCTATTTGGTTGTCACTCCTAATGCTCTGGCCCGAAAGGTATCCAGCTTAGAGCCTGCTGATGAGGTAGATGGCTTGACTTTGTCCTTCCCTCCTGGGAGCTTCCTTTGCCCCATAATACCATACCAAGGGACAAAGCATAATAACAAAAAGAGTGCTGAAAAGCAAATAACCCTCAGATGCAATGGCTTGCATTCATCTTCCTTGCTATTCTTCTCATTTCCTAGAGTTAGATCTGCAACTGGGGGGCCACAGTTCTTTGGACCTACTATGTGAAACTCCTTCAGTCTGTAAAAAAACCCAATCTGAGCACCAAACATTTAGTAAATATCTGAAAATGTGATAACTCAAAATAATCATTCTCTTATGTTCTGGTCGTAAGTTTGATCCTTAGATTCATTGGTAGCCAGCAGTGCTTAATTTGAACCGGTGGTTTCCGGTGCTCAGCACCAGCACTTAATTATCTGCACCAGCACATGTTTCAACCCCAGCACTTATAATAGTTGCCACATGGTGGTGCTGTTTGTTATAATTTTGAGATGAGCAGAACAACAATTGTTTAATAATTCAGTATGCATTCAAAACAACAAATACCTGCTCCCCAAGCTATTTTTATAGCTTTGGGGGCCTGGAACAGTCTGAATTGTCACACTTGTAGCAGTGTGCTGGTTAATAGTTGTGTAGGTACTGTCATTGGCAGCGCTGGTGGTGTCAGTGGGTGGTGCAAGCTTCAGAGGCCTCCTGACAAGAGCCCTGGCACTTATTTGTTTTCCAAAATAAACACTGGTAGCCAGTTGACCTCACAGATTATGGTGATGATGTGATTATATTACTTCAGGTAGTAATCAGTCTGGCCACAAAATAAAGTATTACATTGAGCATTGAGAGAGCTGAATGAGGGCCACTTGTCAGATTTGCATTCCCCAAGTCTAGTCTGGTAACTGTAGCATCATCAATAGCTAAGTTTTAAGTTGTCAGCTTTGATATCTGGCACGGCTGACTCAGCCTTTTCATCCAGTTGATAAATTGAATCCGTTTACATTAGAATGAATTACCCTTAATATCACAAATCAGTAACTTATAGCATATGACATATACAATAATTTAAATATTTTATTATTCACAGTGATGTTGTTAAACTGGTTGTGGGTTCATTTCAGGAACATTCATAAGCGATTTTCAGCTGGCACAATGTCCTTCATTTGGCGATTGGCCGAAAACGTGTGTTGGATCTAAAAAAAATTGGTTCTAAATTAAAGTTTCTTTCATCATTAAAAGCCAAAAAGTTTTCACAAATGCTAACTTTGTTATGAAATGGTCTCATATTCACAAAGGCGAGGCTTGAGACACAAAAGTCCACAAAAATCTCTACAAGAGGGTCTGAGGGCGACCAGTTTACCGACTATACTACCTTCAGTCCCCAAAACATATCTACAAACACTAACAGAAGGTCCTAAGTCGAAAAGTAAACAAAATGCCGCATGATGCTGTATGTGCTGCCCCTTGCATCAAAGCATTACTGCATCACTAGGCAGGAAGATTAAGAGTCTATCGGGCCACCCTTAATGGCGGAGCTTCGTCATGTGAGACCCTAGGGGGTCAGAGTCAGGAAGATGACTCTGAGTCAGTGGATCCCTGCTCTGATCCAGAGGAAGAATAATTCGATCCATAACGTCTGCCCTTGTTGTTAAAGACTGGGGCCACGTAATTCTCATTGGTGTATGGATAGATTTTCTCCCATGAGAAGCGAGCTAAGTCCTTTTTGAACTTGTCGATCTTATTAATCAGGATATTGTCCCTGTACTCTTTATTGGTCTTATTGGCCTCGTCAAGATTCTTTTTATACAATGCAGCTGTGATAGTTGTTTTGATCTGTCCCTCCAAAGTTTGTATTTCGATAAGGATCGCGTCTGCCTGGCGCTTAGCCGTGCTGATGATCAAAATCAGCCAGTCACGGGTACAGCGCCAGGCAATGAGCGACCAGTCTCGCATAAATTGCTTATCGGTGAGGAACAGTCTCGGTGCATTGGTGACTATTAGACCAGTTGGTGCACATTTGCCTCGTAAATACTCAGTCATTATGAGCCCGTGGACAGCTGTCCGTGACTGTGTTTTCTTCAAATTGAGTAATGTGCCCCAATCATCTTTGGAATGTCCTGTCAACTCAGGGAGTGACTCTAGAATACTAGGATTGTCAGATAAGATTGAACTGAGGATTTCATCGTCGAATGCTAGGCCTGCAAAGTCAGCCATAATGGTGTGGAGGTACAGGTTGAGTCAAAAAATCGAAGGGAGCGGAAAAAGACCACTAGACAGTCTAGAGTCTAAAACAAAGACCCGCAGCCATAGGCTGCTCACACAATTCCACAAAAATCTCTACAAGAGGGTCTGAGGGGGACCAGTTTACCGACTATACTACCTTCAGTCCCCAAAACATATCTACAAACACTAACAGAAGGTCCTAAGTCGAAAAGTAAACAAAATGCCGCATGATGCTGTATGTGCTGCCCCTTGCGTCAAAGCATTACTGCATCACTAGGCAGGAAGATTAAGAGTCTATCGGGCCACCCTTAATGGCGGAGCTTCGTCATGTGAGACCCTAGGGGGTCAGAGTCAGGGCCCCTACTCTCTCGAGCCACCCGGCTCTACTGGGTACCCGTCCCAATGATCCCCAACAAAGGAAATCTCCTGCCAAAAGTGTGCAACAATATTTCAAAGAATACAAAAAGTGCAGTGCGATAATGTGATAGTGCTTTAAAAATGACTACGTGGTCAAAAAATATGTTTAATGTGAATTGACCAGGTGTCATATCTAAAAAAAACAAATTAGTCAAACACTTATATTTGACTAATTCCTGACTTGGTCTGTGAAGGTCGACATGTTTCAGCCGATCTGGTTGTTTCACCCGGCTTTCTTCAGGACCTAATAATAATGATGTCAAAAAAGGCTACTGCAGGATCAATTTGGTAAATAATGGTGCAAATCAAATTCAAAATTGTCGTGAAAAAAATGTTATGTGGCCATAGCCACCCTACCAGACTAGCATAGTTTATGCTTTGATTAGGTGTAATCACCTCTTCTTCTTTCCTAAAAGAAAAGATAGTAGGGGTCACAAATAATTTATAATGGGGTTTACACAGAACAAAACAGCATCAGCGAATAATGTTTGGTAGTGCCCCTCTTGAGCAATACTTAGTTTATAGAATGGCCACCATGTGGTCCAATGAAAAAGAGAACATTCTCTCAAAACATAAAGGATTGTGACTCACCCAACGTTCTGTGGGAGAGAAGCCTCACCTCACCCGGCAGATTGCTCGGTGTAGGAGGCACCGCTCTGTTAAAAGTAAGGACACAAGAGAACGGGTTGTATACACATATGCCAGTACTAGATGGTCCCTACATACAAGTTAACACAAAACCAATCAACTCTTGATTCTCAGACGTACACACCTAATGCCTGACAAAACTGTGCCATGCACACGATTTTACTTTGAGCCTGTTGTGTGGTGATATCTCAAAAAGCATTATTCAAATGAAGATTATAGATATCACCACCTTATGTGATCATTTCTGATAAACAATACAACCCTCTGTTTACTGGTCGGGGTATAGAGGTTAAAATGACAGAAAAAAATATATAGGGTGGTGCTATATCTACAGACCTATCAACAGAGGTTCAAAGTTCACCCATACTGGTAATCTCGCCTGTATTATCTCAAAATCATTCCTGAATCAGGGTACAAGTTACCAAGTGCCTTACCTATCCGTCGAGACCTCGAGCTGGAACCTGAGCAGTCTGGGAGGTAACGACATCTAGGCATAGGCTCCTTAAATAGCCGCTCCCATTAGTTGGAAATCGCGCCAAAACGCAGGTGTTGCGTATAAAATTCTACTAAGGGTGGATCATTATAGCGACGCGCATGCGTGGATACACAGTCGCCACTCCCATTGAACGGAGATGGCCCCAGAACGCATGCGTCGCGAAGCATACTAGCCGAGACTATGTAGCGCATGTGTAGAGACACTATCGCCGCTCTGACTACGCATGCGCAGCCCCAAATGTCACCAATGACTGCGCATGCGCAGTGCCACAGATCGATCACGGCAATTACTCGCGAAAACATCATGTTACCCACTCTCACTCCCAGAGGAACCACATACAACCCGTTGCAGTGTATGTGCCAGTGTGGACACGGTACTGGATTCACAAGTCTCAAAACAAGAACAGGAAGAACACAGGGCAGAGACCAGCCTGGTTGTTTCTCTACAGTGTATGTCCATACCTAAAATAGCCTCGAAAGCCACCACACACCGCGCATGCGCAGTGACGCCGATCGAGCAAAGCATACAGTGTGCAGACACTGGTCAATCGAGCATCATATATTCACGGATTCTTGATGCATATACTCTTCAACAATGTGCAAAACACGCGGTGTATTCAGTGTTCGTAATCACATCGTATTACTTATTCTCACACTATGGAGAAATATATCCAAAATATTGTGATGTGTATGCTAGTGTGAACATGGTGTTAGATTTGGAGGAAAAAGGGGGAACAGAGACCAACCCAATTGTTTCTTCAAAGTTTAGATCGGAAGTTGTGCTACCTCAAGCAGTATTATTTAAGCGAAGCCAACGTAGACGAATTGTTATAGACAATAAGGTACAGCATCTTAGTTGAACTACCCAAGTCTATCGGTGGAAAAGAGCCCAAACGAGGCAACAGTATAAATGTGAGTATCCAACCTCTTGGGGTAAATACACTGAATCTCAGAGCAGTTTAGGCACCTACGGGAAACACCATGTTGTTGTTTGTGGCTAGATTAAAGACCTGTTACGTGTGTTATCTCCCTAACAAGGTATAATAGTCAGAATCTCTCTTCTGGTATGACCCTAGTCGAAGTCAGTCTAGTTGATGTCATCTAGATCAATTGAGAGTAGATATATTCAAGGTGTATTTGGAGATAGACCAGGTCTGCTTCGATGTCTAAATCCATATAGCACTATGTGCCAAACAGCCCAATGGCCATCCAAAATCTCTGTGGCTGAATGGCACAATCTAAGATATTCTACTTACTAAGTGGTCTTAGTTACGGAACATGGGAAGTTTATATGTCTCGTGGAGTGATGAAAATGTAGTGACTATTCAAAAACGGAGGGATTGACGATCAAATGGATGTCCAAGGGATGTTATCATTAAGACCATGTGTGTCCGTTTTCATTTTGAAAATCCATTTCTGCTCTTTCACAAACAGAAATTTTGAAATGTCACTCACATGTGAAGGGATGAACGGTCGTTCAAGCACAATCCATCTCATGTCGTCTGCTCTGTGATGTTTTGCAAGAAAGTGGTCTGTCAGACATGTAGACTGTTTTCTGCACCGGATCGTGCTCTTGTGCTCGCTGATACGGAGCTTAATCTTCCTTGTCGTATAGCCGATCTAATGCAGAGAGCAAGGGCACGTGATCATATAGATCACGCTCTCTGAGTTACAGTTCGTGTGGCTGTTCAGTATCCAAGGCCGTGCCGTGCCTATATCAACAGAGGTGGTTTTAGAAGTCTGAGGGCAAACACTACATGACCCGCATGGGTAGTGTCCCCTTACTGGTGGTAGTGACCACAACGTATTATCACCACGTGTTTGTTCAGTCCGTGGTCGTGTGTGCACCAGACTATTGCGCAGACTGGGACCTTTCCTGAAGGCAAACAGAGGAGACGGAATATTCTCTGCGGCCACGTTCAAAATGTGCCAATGCGTCCGTATCATCCTCTGTAGATTGTTTGAGAGGGTGCAAAAGGTAGTCACAAAAGTGAGCCTCTCATTAGGTGTCCTCATTGTGCTATTGTCCAAGAGGGCATCGCGATGGTTATTGGATGCTCTTTTCCAAGCCTGTCGTACAAGTCTCCTGGGGTACTGGCGTGACTGCAGATGATTAGCCAATACCTCTGCGTGTTTGTGAAAGAGGTCTTTAGTGGAACAATTCCGTCTAACACGCAGAAACTGACCCACCGGGAGGTTCTCTCTTAAGGCCCTCGGGTGGTGACTGTCGAATGAAAAGAGAGAATTCCTGGACATCGGTTTCTTAAACAGCTCACAGTGTAACGAGTTGCCAATAGGGAAGATTGAAATGTCAAGAAAAGACAAGCGTTGTTTATCAAACTCTATCGTGAATTTCAGGAAAGTGTTTTGCTCATTGAGCCAGGCATGGAAGGCCTGAATCTCAAGGCTGGAGCCCCGCCAAACCACCAAAAAATCGTCTATGTACCTCTTCCACAACACCAGATGTTCGAAAAAAGGGTTGTTGTGGTTCAGTACATGTTGTTGTTCAAAGAGGTGTACATAGAGGTTGGCGAGGCTCGGCGCAAAAACACTCCCCATCGACGTACCAGAAATTTGTAAAAAGATCTGGTCCTCGAAGCGAAAAAAGTTTTCGGTCATCACTATTCTAGCGCACTGCATGATGAAATGGACCGGTGTTATGCTATCCAGATCCCGTCTTTCCAGGAGCCCTCTGATGGATTCAAGGGTCTCCAATTGCGGGATGCATGTGTAGAGAGATTCTACATCAAAGCTCGCCAGAATGTCAGTTTCCGGATGGAACTCAATATCTGGCAGCAATCTCAAGACATCTGAGGTGTCCTTTAGATAAGTTGGCATTTCTGACACCATAGGCCGTAGAAAAACATCTACGAACTTCGAGAGAGGCTCGAGGAGTGACCCTATCCCCGAGATGATGGGACGTCCCGGAGGGGGTGTTTTGTTCTTATGTATTTTGGGGAGACAGTAGAAATAAGGCATTACTGGATTATTTGTCACTAGAAATCGAGCCTCTTGTGGCGTAATCCATCCTTCTGCCTCCCCTTCCTCAACCAGGTGTTTGATCTCAATAGTAAGCCTAGGTGTCGGGTCCGTGGCCAAGATACGATAGAATTTGTCGTCTGTAAGTTGTCGAAGACATTCTCTCTGGTAGGTGACAGTGTCCTGTAGGACAGTGGCACCTCCCTTATCGGCTGGCTTAATAATGACGGACATGTCTGAACTAAGGTTGTGAAGAGCCTCTCTATCTTTTCTTGAGAAGTTGCAAAAGCTAGTAGGCCGTGAGTCACATAATGCCATCAAGTCAAATGTCACGGCTTTTTCGAAGGTGGAGACCTGAGAAGGAACTTGGTGTGCCATGGGTGTGAAGCTACTCTTGGGTCGTAACCCAGTGTTCGTAGTCAGCATGTCATCAACAGGGGAAGTAGCATCGTCTGTCGATCTGTTCTTAAAAAAGAAATGCAGTCGAATTTTCCTGAAAAAGTTCTCAAGTTCGCATCTCATGGTGAATGGGTCACCTTGGTAGGTGGGCACAAAACCCAAACCTCTGTTAAGGACACTCAACTCACTTTCCGTTAGAATTCGCGAACTCAAATTCACTACAAGATCGTTTCTCAATTGCTGATTGTGCTGTTGGTTTGCTGGAGACTGCCTCTGCTCCGAGTGTTCGGAAATGTTGGGTCCGGTTGCCAATGGACAGTTGTCGTGCCCCTCCGTTTGCCCCTCGTTCGGCCTGGGCCTTGATCTAAAAAAGGCTGGTTAGGGTAAAACTGGGGTTGTGGTGGGAAAGGTGGTGCATGCGATGGGAAGGGAGGTTGGTAGCCCCAGGGTCCTGGTGGCCACCACTGGCCTTGATTTGGATAATAGCCCTGCATCCCACGCCCCCTGTTGTATCTACGGGGTCTACCCCTACCTCGTCCTCGGGGAAAACCATTGGAAGATGACTCTGAGTCAGTGGATCCCTGCTCTGATCCAGAGGAAGAATAATTCGATCCATAACGTCTGCCCTTGTTGTTAAAGACTGGGGCCACGTAATTCTCATTGGTGTATGGATAGATTTTCTCCCATGAGAAGCGAGCTAAGTCCTTTTTGAACTTGTCGATCTTATTAATCAGGATATTGTCCCTGTACTCTTTATTGGTCTTATTGGCCTCGTCAAGATTCTTTTTATACAATGCAGCTGTGATAGTTGTTTTGATCTGTCCCTCCAAAGTTTGTATTTCGATAAGGATCGCGTCTGCCTGGCGCTTAGCCGTGCTGATGATCAAAATCAGCCAGTCACGGGTACAGCGCCAGGCAATGAGCGACCAGTCTCGCATAAATTGCTTATCGGTGAGGAACAGTCTCGGTGCATTGGTGACTATTAGACCAGTTGGTGCACATTTGCCTCGTAAATACTCAGTCATTATGAGCCCGTGGACAGCTGTCCGTGACTGTGTTTTCTTCAAATTGAGTAATGTGCCCCAATCATCTTTGGAATGTCCTGTCAACTCAGGGAGTGACTCTAGAATACTAGGATTGTCAGATAAGATTGAACTGAGGATTTCATCGTCGAATGCTAGGCCTGCAAAGTCAGCCATAATGGTGTGGAGGTACAGGTTGAGTCAAAAAATCGAAGGGAGCGGAAAAAGACCACTAGACAGTCTAGAGTCTAAAACAAAGACCCGCAGCCATAGGCTGCTCACACAATTCCACAAAAATCTCTACAAGAGGGTCTGAGGGGGACCAGTTTACCGACTATACTACCTTCAGTCCCCAAAACATATCTACAAACACTAACAGAAGGTCCTAAGTCGAAAAGTAAACAAAATGCCGCATGATGCTGTATGTGCTGCCCCTTGCGTCAAAGCATTACTGCATCACTAGGCAGGAAGATTAAGAGTCTATCGGGCCACCCTTAATGGCGGAGCTTCGTCATGTGAGACCCTAGGGGGTCAGAGTCAGGGCCCCTACTCTCTCGAGCCACCCGGCTCTACTGGGTACCCGTCCCAATGATCCCCAACAAAGGAAATCTCCTGCCAAAAGTGTGCAACAATATTTCAAAGAATACAAAAAGTGCAGTGCGATAATGTGATAGTGCTTTAAAAATGACTACGTGGTCAAAAAATATGTTTAATGTGAATTGACCAGGTGTCATATCTAAAAAAAACAAATTAGTCAAACACTTATATATGACTAATTCCTGACTTGGTCTGTGAAGGTCGACATGTTTCAGCCGATCTGGTTGTTTCACCCGGCTTTCTTCAGGACCTAATAATAATGATGTCAAAAAAGGCTACTGCAGGATCAATTTGGTAAATAATGGTGCAAATCAAATTCAAAATTGTCGTGAAAAAAATGTTATGTGGCCATAGCCACCCTACCAGACTAGCATAGTTTATGCTTTGATTAGGTGTAATCACCTCTTCTTCTTTCCTAAAAGAAAAGATAGTAGGGGGTCACAAATAATTTATAATGGGGTTTACACAGAACAAAACAGCATCAGCGAATAATGTTTGGTAGTGCCCCTCTTGAGCAATACTTAGTTTATAGAATGGCCACCATGTGGTCCAATGAAAAAGAGAACATTCTCTCAAAACATAAAGGATTGTGACTCACCCAACGTTCTGTGGGAGAGAAGCCTCACCTCACCCGGCAGATTGCTCGGTGTAGGAGGCACCGCTCTGTTAAAAGTAAGGACACAAGAGAACGGGTTGTATACACATATGCCAGTACTCGATGGTCCCTACATACAAGTTAACACAAAACCAATCAACTCTTGATTCTCAGACGTACACACCTAATGCCTGACAAAACTGTGCCATGCACACGATTTTACTTTGAGCCTGTTGTGTGGTGATATCTCAAAAAGCATTATTCAAATGAAGATTATAGATATCACCACCTTATGTGATCATTTCTGATAAACAATACAACCCTCTGTTTACTGGTCGGGGTATAGAGGTTAAAATGACAGAAAAAAATATATAGGGTGGTGCTATATCTAAAGACCTATCAACAGAGGTTCAAAGTTCACCCATACTGGTAATCTCGCCTGTATTATCTCAAAATCATTCCTGAATCAGGGTACAAGTTACCAAGTGCCTTACCTATCCGTCGAGACCTCGAGCTGGAACCTGAGCAGTCTGGGAGGTAACGACATCTAGGCATAGGCTCCTTAAATAGCCGCTCCCATTAGTTGGAAATCGCGCCAAAACGCACGTGTTGCGTATAAAATTCTACTAAGGGTGGATCATTATAGCGACGCGCATGCGTGGATACACAGTCGCCACTCCCATTGATCGGAGATGGCCCCAGAACGCATGCGTCGCGAAGCATACTAGCCGAGACTATGTAGCGCATGTGTAGAGACACTATCGCCGCTCTGACTACGCATGCGCAGCCCCAAATGTCACCAATGACTGCGCATGCGCAGTGCCACAGATCGATCACGGCAATTACTCGCGAAAGCATCATGTTACCCACTCTCACTCCAAGAGGAACCACATACAACCCGTTGCAGTGTATGTGCCAGTGTGGACACGGTACTGGATTCACAAGTCTCAAAACAAGAACAGGAAGAACACAGGGCAGAGACCAGCCTGGTTGTTTCTCTACAGTGTATGTCCATACCTAAAATAGCCTCGAAAGCCACCACACACCGCGCATGCGCAGTGACGCCGATCGAGCAAAGCATACAGTGTGCAGACACTGCTCAATCGAGCATCATATAATCAAGGATTCTTGATGCATATACTCTTCAACAATGTGCAAAACAGGCGGTGTATTCAGTGTTCGTAATCACATCGTATTACTTATTCTCACACTATGGAGAAATATATCCAAAATATTGCGATGTGTATGCTAGTGTGAACATGGTGTTAGATTTGGAGGAAAAAGGGGGAACAGAGACCAACCCAATTGTTTCTTCAAAGTTTAGATCGGAAGTTGTGCTACCTCAAGCAGTATTATTTAAGCGAAGCCAACGTAGACGAATTGTTATAGACAATAAGGTACAGCATCTTAGTTGAACTACCCAAGTCTATCGGTGGAAAAGAGCCCAAACGAGGCAACAGTATGAATGTGAGTATCCAACCTCTTGGGGTAAATACACTGAATCTCAGAGCAGTTTAGGCACCTACGGGAAACACCATGTTGTTGTTTGTGGCTAGATTAAAGACCTGTTACGTGTGTTATCTCCCTAACAAGGTATAATAGTCAGAATCTCTCTTCTGGTATGACCCTAGTCGAAGTCAGTCTAGTTGATGTCATCTAGATCAATTGAGAGTAGATATATTCAAGGTGTATTTGGAGATAGACCAGGTCTGCTTCGATGTCTAAATCCATATAGCACTATGTGCCAAACAGCCCAATGGCCATCCAAAATCTCTGTGGCTGAATGGCACAATCTAAGATGTTCTACTTACTAAGTGGTCTTAGTTACGGAACATGGGAAGTTTATATGTCTCGTGGAGTGATGAAAATGTAGTGACTATTCAAAAACGGAGGGATTGACGATCAAATGGATGTCCAAGGGATGTTATCATTAAGACCATGTGTGTCCGTTTTCATTTTGAAAATCCATTTCTGCTCTTTCACAAACAGAAATTTTGAAATGTCACTCACATGTGAAGGGATGAACGGTCGTTCAAGCACAATCCATCTCATGTCGTCTGCTCTGTGATGTTTTGCAAGAAAGTGGTCTGTCAGACATGTAGACTGTTTTCTGCACCGGATCGTGCTCTTGTGCTCGCTGATACGGAGCTTAATCTTCCTTGTCGTATAGCCGATGTAATGCAGAGAGCAAGGGCACGTGATCATATAGATCACGCTCTCTGAGTTACAGTTCGTGTGGCTGTTCAGTATCCAAGGCCGTGCCGTGCCTATATCAACAGAGGTGGTTTTAGAAGTCTGAGGGCAAACACTACATGACCCGCATGGGTAGTGTCCCCTTACTGGTGGTAGTGACCACAACGTATTATCACCACGTGTTTGTTCAGTCCGTGGTCGTGTGTGCACCAGACTATTGCGCAGACTGGGACCTTTCCTGAAGGCAAACAGAGGAGACGGAATATTCTCTGCGGCCACGTTCAAAATGTGCCAATGCTTCCGTATCATCCTCTGTAGATTGTTTGAGAGGGTGCAAAAGGTAGTCACAAAAGTGAGCCTCTCATTAGGTGTCCTCATTGTGCTATTGTCCAAGAGGGCATCGCGATGGTTATTGGATGCTCTTTTCCAAGCCTGTCGTACAAGTCTCCTGGGGTACTGGCGTGACTGCAGATGATTAGCCAATACCTCTGCGTGTTTGTGAAAGAGGTCTTTAGTGGAACAATTCCGTCTAACACGCAGAAACTGACCCACCGGGAGGTTCTCTCTTAAGGCCCTCGGGTGGTGACTGTCGAATGAAAAGAGAGAATTCCTGGACATCGGTTTCTTAAACAGCTCACAGTGTAACGAGTTGCCAATAGGGAAGATTGAAATGTCAAGAAAAGACAAGCGTTGTTTATCAAACTCTATCGTGAATTTCAGGAAAGTGTTTTGCTCATTGAGCCAGGCATGGAAGGCCTGAATCTCAAGGCTGGAGCCCCGCCAAACCACCAAAAAATCGTCTATGTACCTCTTCCACAACACCAGATGTTCGAAAAAAGGGTTGTTGTGGTTCAGTACATGTTGTTGTTCAAAGAGGTGTACATAGAGGTTGGCGAGGCTCGGCGCAAAAACACTCCCCATCGACGTACCAGAAATTTGTAAAAAGATCTGGTCCTCGAAGCGAAAAAAGTTTTCGGTCATCACTATTCTAGCGCACTGCATGATGAAATGGACCGGTGTTATGCTATCCAGATCCCGTCTTTCCAGGAGCCCTCTGATGGATTCAAGGGTCTCCAATTGCGGGATGCATGTGTAGAGAGATTCTACATCAAAGCTCGCCAGAATGTCAGTTTCCGGATGGAACTCAATATCTGGCAGCAATCTCAAGACATCTGAGGTGTCCTTTAGATAAGTTGGCATTTCTGACACCATAGGCCGTAGAAAAACATCTACGAACTTCGAGAGAGGCTCGAGGAGTGACCCTATCCCCGAGATGATGGGACGTCCCGGAGGGGGTGTTTTGTTCTTATGTATTTTGGGGAGACAGTAGAAATAAGGCATTACTGGATTATTTGTCACTAGAAATCGAGCCTCTTGTGGCGTAATCCATCCTTCTGCCTCCCCTTCCTCAACCAGGTGTTTGATCTCAATAGTAAGCCTAGGTGTCGGGTCCGTGGCCAAGATACGATAGAATTTGTCGTCTGTAAGTTGTCGAAGACATTCTCTCTGGTAGGTGACAGTGTCCTGTAGGACAGTGGCACCTCCCTTATCGGCTGGCTTAATAATGACGGACATGTCTGAACTAAGGTTGTGAAGAGCCTCTCTATCTTTTCTTGAGAAGTTGCAAAAGCTAGTAGGCCGTGAGTCACATAATGCCATCAAGTCAAATGTCACGGCTTTTTCGAAGGTGGAGACCTGAGAAGGAACTTGGTGTGCCATGGGTGTGAAGCTACTCTTGGGTCGTAACCCAGTGTTCGTAGTCAGCATGTCATCAACAGGGGAAGTAGCATCGTCTGTCGATCTGTTCTTAAAAAAGAAATGCAGTCGAATTTTCCTGAAAAAGTTCTCAAGTTCGCATCTCATGGTGAATGGGTCACCTTGGTAGGTGGGCACAAAACCCAAACCTCTGTTAAGGACACTCAACTCACTTTCCGTTAGAATTCGCGAACTCAAATTCACTACAAGATCGTTTCTCAATTGCTGATTGTGCTGTTGGTTTGCTGGAGACTGCCTCTGCTCCGAGTGTTCGGAAATGTTGGGTCCGGTTGCCAATGGACAGTTGTCGTGCCCCTCCGTTTGCCCCTCGTTCGGCCTGGGCCTTGATCTAAAAAAGGCTGGTTAGGGTAAAACTGGGGTTGTGGTGGGAAAGGTGGTGCATGCGATGGGAAGGGAGGTTGGTAGCCCCAGGGTCCTGGTGGCCACCACTGGCCTTGATTTGGATAATAGCCCTGCATCCCACGCCCCCTGTTGTATCTACGGGGTCTACCCCTACCTCGTCCTCGGGGAAAACCATTGGAAGATGACTCTGAGTCAGTGGATCCCTGCTCTGATCCAGAGGAAGAATAATTCGATCCATAACGTCTGCCCTTGTTGTTAAAGACTGGGGCCACGTAATTCTCATTGGTGTATGGATAGATTTTCTCCCATGAGAAGCGAGCTAAGTCCTTTTTGAACTTGTCGATCTTATTAATCAGGATATTGTCCCTGTACTCTTTATTGGTCTTATTGGCCTCGTCAAGATTCTTTTTATACAATGCAGCTGTGATAGTTGTTTTGATCTGTCCCTCCAAAGTTTGTATTTCGATAAGGATCGCGTCTGCCTGGCGCTTAGCCGTGCTGATGATCAAAATCAGCCAGTCACGGGTACAGCGCCAGGCAATGAGCGACCAGTCTCGCATAAATTGCTTATCGGTGAGGAACAGTCTCGGTGCATTGGTGACTATTAGACCAGTTGGTGCACATTTGCCTCGTAAATACTCAGTCATTATGAGCCCGTGGACAGCTGTCCGTGACTGTGTTTTCTTCAAATTGAGTAATGTGCCCCAATCATCTTTGGAATGTCCTGTCAACTCAGGGAGTGACTCTAGAATACTAGGATTGTCAGATAAGATGGAACTGAGGGTTTCATCGTCGAATGCTAGGCCTGCAAAGTCAGCCATAATGGTGTGGAGGTACAGGTTGAGTCAAAAAATCGAAGGGAGCGGAAAAAGACCACTAGACAGTCTAGAGTCTAAAACAAAGACCCGCAGCCATAGGCTGCTCACACAATTCCACAAAAATCTCTACAAGAGGGTCTGAGGGGGACCAGTTTACCGACTATACTACCTTCAGTCCCCAAAACATATCTACAAACACTAACAGAAGGTCCTAAGTCGAAAAGTAAACAAAATGCCGCATGATGCTGTATGTGCTGCCCCTTGCGTCAAAGCATTACTGCATCACTAGGCAGGAAGATTAAGAGTCTATCGGGCCACCCTTAATGGCGGAGCTTCGTCATGTGAGACCCTAGGGGGTCAGAGTCAGGGCCCCTACTCTCTCGAGCCACCCGGCTCTACTGGGTACCCGTCCCAATGATCCCCAACAAAGGAAATCTCCTGCCAAAAGTGTGCAACAATATTTCAAAGAATACAAAAAGTGCAGTGCGATAATGTGATAGTGCTTTAAAAATGACTACGTGGTCAAAAAATATGTTTAATGTGAATTGACCAGGTGTCATATCTAAAAAAAACAAATTAGTCAAACACTTATATATGACTAATTCCTGACTTGGTCTGTGAAGGTCGACATGTTTCAGCCGATCTGGTTGTTTCACCCGGCTTTCTTCAGGACCTAATAATAATGATGTCAAAAAAGGCTACTGCAGGATCAATTTGGTAAATAATGGTGCAAATCAAATTCAAAATTGTCGTGAAAAAAATGTTATGTGGCCATAGCCACCCTACCAGACTAGCATAGTTTATGCTTTGATTAGGTGTAATCACCTCTTCTTCTTTCCTAAAAGAAAAGATAGTAGGGGTCACAAATAATTTATAATGGGGTTTACACAGAACAAAACAGCATCAGCGAATAATGTTTGGTAGTGCCCCTCTTGAGCAATACTTAGTTTATAGAATGGCCACCATGTGGTCCAATGAAAAAGAGAACATTCTCTCAAAACATAAAGGATTGTGACTCACCCAACGTTCTGTGGGAGAGAAGCCTCACCTCACCCGGCAGATTGCTCGGTGTAGGAGGCACCGCTCTGTTAAAAGTAAGGACACAAGAGAACGGGTTGTATACACATATGCCAGTACTCGATGGTCCCTACATACAAGTTAACACAAAACCAATCAACTCTTGATTCTCAGACGTACACACCTAATGCCTGACAAAACTGTGCCATGCACACGATTTTACTTTGAGCCTGTTGTGTGGTGATATCTCAAAAAGCATTATTCAAATGAAGATTATAGATATCACCACCTTATGTGATCATTTCTGATAAACAATACAACCCTCTGTTTACTGGTCGGGGTATAGAGGTTAAAATGACAGAAAAAAATATATAGGGTGGTGCTATATCTAAAGACCTATCAACAGAGGTTCAAAGTTCACCCATACTGGTAATCTCGCCTGTATTATCTCAAAATCATTCCTGAATCAGGGTACAAGTTACCAAGTGCCTTACCTATCCGTCGAGACCTCGAGCTGGAACCTGAGCAGTCTGGGAGGTAACGACATCTAGGCATAGGCTCCTTAAATAGCCGCTCCCATTAGTTGGAAATCGCGCCAAAACGCACGTGTTGCGTATAAAATTCTACTAAGGGTGGATCATTATAGCGACGCGCATGCGTGGATACACAGTCGCCACTCCCATTGATCGGAGATGGCCCCAGAACGCATGCGTCGCGAAGCATACTAGCCGAGACTATGTAGCGCATGTGTAGAGACACTATCGCCGCTCTGACTACGCATGCGCAGCCCCAAATGTCACCAATGACTGCGCATGCGCAGTGCCACAGATCGATCACGGCAATTACTCGCGAAAGCATCATGTTACCCACTCTCACTCCCAGAGGAACCACATACAACCCGTTGCAGTGTATGTGCCAGTGTGGACACGGTACTGGATTCACAAGTCTCAAAACAAGAACAGGAAGAACACAGGGCAGAGACCAGCCTGGTTGTTTCTCTACAGTGTATGTCCATACCTAAAATAGCCTCGAAAGCCACCACACACCGCGCATGCGCAGTGACGCCGATCGAGCAAAGCATACAGTGTGCAGACACTGCTCAATCGAGCATCATATAATCAAGGATTCTTGATGCATATACTCTTCAACAATGTGCAAAACAGGCGGTGTATTCAGTGTTCGTAATCACATCGTATTACTTATTCTCACACTATGGAGAAATATATCCAAAATATTGCGATGTGTATGCTAGTGTGAACATGGTGTTAGATTTGGAGGAAAAAGGGGGAACAGAGACCAACCCAATTGTTTCTTCAAAGTTTAGATCGGAAGTTGTGCTACCTCAAGCAGTATTATTTAAGCGAAGCCAACGTAGACGAATTGTTATAGACAATAAGGTACAGCATCTTAGTTGAACTACCCAAGTCTATCGGTGGAAAAGAGCCCAAACGAGGCAACAGTATGAATGTGAGTATCCAACCTCTTGGGGTAAATACACTGAATCTCAGAGCAGTTTAGGCACCTACGGGAAACACCATGTTGTTGTTTGTGGCTAGATTAAAGACCTGTTACGTGTGTTATCTCCCTAACAAGGTATAATAGTCAGAATCTCTCTTCTGGTATGACCCTAGTCGAAGTCAGTCTAGTTGATGTCATCTAGATCAATTGAGAGTAGATATATTCAAGGTGTATTTGGAGATAGACCAGGTCTGCTTCGATGTCTAAATCCATATAGCACTATGTGCCAAACAGCCCAATGGCCATCCAAAATCTCTGTGGCTGAATGGCACAATCTAAGATGTTCTACTTACTAAGTGGTCTTAGTTACGGAACATGGGAAGTTTATATGTCTCGTGGAGTGATGAAAATGTAGTGACTATTCAAAAACGGAGGGATTGACGATCAAATGGATGTCCAAGGGATGTTATCATTAAGACCATGTGTGTCCGTTTTCATTTTGAAAATCCATTTCTGCTCTTTCACAAACAGAAATTTTGAAATGTCACTCACATGTGAAGGGATGAACGGTCGTTCAAGCACAATCCATCTCATGTCGTCTGCTCTGTGATGTTTTGCAAGAAAGTGGTCTGTCAGACATGTAGACTGTTTTCTGCACCGGATCGTGCTCTTGTGCTCGCTGATACGGAGCTTAATCTTCCTTGTCGTATAGCCGATGTAATGCAGAGAGCAAGGGCACGTGATCATATAGATCACGCTCTCTGAGTTACAGTTCGTGTGGCTGTTCAGTATCCAAGGCCGTGCCGTGCCTATATCAACAGAGGTGGTTTTAGAAGTCTGAGGGCAAACACTACATGACCCGCATGGGTAGTGTCCCCTTACTGGTGGTAGTGACCACAACGTATTATCACCACGTGTTTGTTCAGTCCGTGGTCGTGTGTGCACCAGACTATTGCGCAGACTGGGACCTTTCCTGAAGGCAAACAGAGGAGACGGAATATTCTCTGCGGCCACGTTCAAAATGTGCCAATGCTTCCGTATCATCCTCTGTAGATTGTTTGAGAGGGTGCAAAAGGTAGTCACAAAAGTGAGCCTCTCATTAGGTGTCCTCATTGTGCTATTGTCCAAGAGGGCATCGCGATGGTTATTGGATGCTCTTTTCCAAGCCTGTCGTACAAGTCTCCTGGGGTACTGGCGTGACTGCAGATGATTAGCCAATACCTCTGAGTGTTTGTGAAAGAGGTCTTTAGTGGAACAATTCCGTCTAACACGCAGAGACTGACCCACCGGGAGGTTCTCTCTTAAGGCCCTCGGGTGGTGACTGTCGAATGACAAGAGAGAATTCCTGGACATCGGTTTCTTAAACAGCTCACAGTGTAACGAGTTGCCAATAGGGAAGATTGAAATGTCAAGAAAAGACAAGCGTTGTTTATCAAACTCTATCGTGAATTTCAGGAAAGTGTTTTGCTCATTGAGCCAGGCATGGAAGGCCTGAATCTCAAGGCTGGAGCCCCGCCAAACCACCAAAATATCGTCTATGTACCTCTTCCACAACACCAGATGTTCGAAAAAAGGGTTGTTGTGGTTCAGTACATGTTGTTGTTCAAAGAGGTGTACATAGAGGTTGGCGAGGCTCGGCGCAAAAACACTCCCCATCGACGTACCAGAAATTTGTAAAAAGATCTGGTCCTCGAAGCGAAAAAAGTTTTCGGTCATCGCTATTCTAGCGCACTGCATGATGAAATGGACCGGTGTTATGCTATCCAGATCCCGTCTTTCCAGGAGCCCTCTGATGGATTCAAGGGTCTCCAATTGCGGGATGCATGTGTAGAGAGATTCTACATCAAAGCTCGCCAGAATGTCAGTTTCCGGATGGAACTCAATATCTGGCAGCAATCTCAAGACATCTGAGGTGTCCTTTAGATAAGTTGGCATTTCTGACACCATAGGCCGTAGAAAAACATCTACGAACTTCGAGAGAGGCTCGAGGAGTGACCCTATCCCCGAGATGATGGGACGTCCCGGAGGGGGTGTTTTGTTCTTATGTATTTTGGGGAGGCAGTAGAAATAAGGCATTACTGGATTATTTGTCACTAGAAATCGAGCCTCTTGTGGCGTAATCCATCCTTCTGCCTCCCCTTCCTCAACCAGGTGTTTGATCTCAATAGTAAGCCTAGGTGTCGGGTCCGTGGCCAAGATACGATAGAATTTGTCGTCTGTAAGTTGTCGAAGACATTCTCTCTGGTAGGTGACAGTGTCCTGTAGGACAGTGGCACCTCCCTTATCGGCTGGCTTAATAATGACGGACATGTCTGAACTAAGGTTGTGAAGAGCCTCTCTATCTTTTCTTGAGAAGTTGCAAAAGCTAGTAGGCCGTGAGTCACATAATGCCATCAAGTCAAATGTCACGGCTTTTTCGAAGGTGGAGACCTGAGAAGGAACTTGGTGTGCCATGGGTGTGAAGCTACTCTTGGGTCGTAACCCAGTGTTCGTAGTCAGCATGTCATCAACAGGGGAAGTAGCATCGTCTGTCGATCTGTTCTTAAAAAAGAAATGCAGTCGAATTTTCCTGAAAAAGTTCTCAAGTTCGCATCTCATGGTGAATGGGTCACCTTGGTAGGTGGGCACAAAACCCAAACCTCTGTTAAGGACACTCAACTCACTTTCCGTTAGAATTCACGAACTCAAATTCACTACAAGATCGTTTCTCAATTGCTGATTGTGCTGTTGGTTTGCTGGAGACTGCCTCTGCTCCGAGTGTTCGGAAATGTTGGGTCCGGTTGCCAATGGACAGTTGTCGTGCCCCTCCGTTTGCCCCTCGTTCGGCCTGGGCCTTGATCTAAAAAAGGCTGGTTAGGGTAAAACTGGGGTTGTGGTGGGAAAGGTGGTGCATGCGATGGGAAGGGAGGTTGGTAGCCCCAGGGTCCTGGTGGCCACCACTGGCCTTGATTTGGATAATAGCCCTGCATCCCATGCCCCCTGTTGTATCTACGGGGTCTACCCCTACCTCGTCCTCGGGGAAAACCATTGGAAGATGACTCTGAGTCAGTGGATCCCTGCTCTGATCCAGAGGAAGAATAATTCGATCCATAACGTCTGCCCTTGTTGTTAAAGACTGGGGCCACGTAATTCTCATTGGTGGATGGATAGATTTTCTCCCATGAGAAGCGAGCTGAGTCCTTTTTGAACTTGTCGATCTTATTAATCAGGATATTGTCCCTGTACTCTTTATTGGTCTTATTGGCCTCGTCAAGATTCTTTTTATACAATGCAGACTGGGACCTTTCCTGAAGGCAAACAGAGGAGACGGAATATTCTCTGCGGCCACGTTCAAAATGTGCCAATGCTTCCGTATCATCCTCTGTAGATTGTTTGAGAGGGTGCAAAAGGTAGTCACAAAAGTGAGCCTCTCATTAGGTGTCCTCATTGTGCTATTGTCCAAGAGGGCATCGCGATGGTTATTGGATGCTCTTTTCCAAGCCTGTCGTACAAGTCTCCTGGGGTACTGGCGTGACTGCAGATGATTAGCCAATACCTCTGAGTGTTTGTGAAAGAGGTCTTTAGTGGAACAATTCCGTCTAACACGCAGAGACTGACCCACCGGGAGGTTCTCTCTTAAGGCCCTCGGGTGGTGACTGTCGAATGACAAGAGAGAATTCCTGGACATCGGTTTCTTAAACAGCTCACAGTGTAACGAGTTGCCAATAGGGAAGATTGAAATGTCAAGAAAAGACAAGCGTTGTTTATCAAACTCTATCGTGAATTTCAGGAAAGTGTTTTGCTCATTGAGCCAGGCATGGAAGGCCTGAATCTCAAGGCTGGAGCCCCGCCAAACCACCAAAATATCGTCTATGTACCTCTTCCACAACACCAGATGTTCGAAAAAAGGGTTGTTGTGGTTCAGTACATGTTGTTGTTCAAAGAGGTGTACATAGAGGTTGGCGAGGCTCGGCGCAAAAACACTCCCCATCGACGTACCAGAAATTTGTAAAAAGATCTGGTCCTCGAAGCGAAAAAAGTTTTCGGTCATCGCTATTCTAGCGCACTGCATGATGAAATGGACCGGTGTTATGCTATCCAGATCCCGTCTTTCCAGGAGCCCTCTGATGGATTCAAGGGTCTCCAATTGCGGGATGCATGTGTAGAGAGATTCTACATCAAAGCTCGCCAGAATGTCAGTTTCCGGATGGAACTCAATATCTGGCAGCAATCTCAAGACATCTGAGGTGTCCTTTAGATAAGTTGGCATTTCTGACACCATAGGCCGTAGAAAAACATCTACGAACTTCGAGAGAGGCTCGAGGAGTGACCCTATCCCCGAGATGATGGGACGTCCCGGAGGGGGTGTTTTGTTCTTATGTATTTTGGGGAGGCAGTAGAAATAAGGCATTACTGGATTATTTGTCACTAGAAATCGAGCCTCTTGTGGCGTAATCCATCCTTCTGCCTCCCCTTCCTCAACCAGGTGTTTGATCTCAATAGTAAGCCTAGGTGTCGGGTCCGTGGCCAAGATACGATAGAATTTGTCGTCTGTAAGTTGTCGAAGACATTCTCTCTGGTAGGTGACAGTGTCCTGTAGGACAGTGGCACCTCCCTTATCGGCTGGCTTAATAATGACGGACATGTCTGAACTAAGGTTGTGAAGAGCCTCTCTATCTTTTCTTGAGAAGTTGCAAAAGCTAGTAGGCCGTGAGTCACATAATGCCATCAAGTCAAATGTCACGGCTTTTTCGAAGGTGGAGACCTGAGAAGGAACTTGGTGTGCCATGGGTGTGAAGCTACTCTTGGGTCGTAACCCAGTGTTCGTAGTCAGCATGTCATCAACAGGGGAAGTAGCATCGTCTGTCGATCTGTTCTTAAAAAAGAAATGCAGTCGAATTTTCCTGAAAAAGTTCTCAAGTTCGCATCTCATGGTGAATGGGTCACCTTGGTAGGTGGGCACAAAACCCAAACCTCTGTTAAGGACACTCAACTCACTTTCCGTTAGAATTCACGAACTCAAATTCACTACAAGATCGTTTCTCAATTGCTGATTGTGCTGTTGGTTTGCTGGAGACTGCCTCTGCTCCGAGTGTTCGGAAATGTTGGGTCCGGTTGCCAATGGACAGTTGTCGTGCCCCTCCGTTTGCCCCTCGTTCGGCCTGGGCCTTGATCTAAAAAAGGCTGGTTAGGGTAAAACTGGGGTTGTGGTGGGAAAGGTGGTGCATGCGATGGGAAGGGAGGTTGGTAGCCCCAGGGTCCTGGTGGCCACCACTGGCCTTGATTTGGATAATAGCCCTGCATCCCATGCCCCCTGTTGTATCTACGGGGTCTACCCCTACCTCGTCCTCGGGGAAAACCATTGGAAGATGACTCTGAGTCAGTGGATCCCTGCTCTGATCCAGAGGAAGAATAATTCGATCCATAACGTCTGCCCTTGTTGTTAAAGACTGGGGCCACGTAATTCTCATTGGTGGATGGATAGATTTTCTCCCATGAGAAGCGAGCTGAGTCCTTTTTGAACTTGTCGATCTTATTAATCAGGATATTGTCCCTGTACTCTTTATTGGTCTTATTGGCCTCGTCAAGATTCTTTTTATACAATGCAGCTGTGATAGTTGTTTTGATCTGTCCCTCCAAAGTTTGTATTTCGATAAGGATCGCGTCTGCCTGGTGCTTAGCCGTGCTGATGATCAAAATCAGCCAGTCATGGGTACAGCGCCAGGCAATGAGTGACCAGTCTCGCATAAATTGCTTATCGGTGAGGAACAGTCTCGGTGCATTGGTGACTATTAGACCAGTTGGTGCACATTTGCCTCGTAAATACTCAGTCATTATGAGCCCGTGGACAGCTGTCCGTGACTGTGTTTTCTTCAAATTGAGTAATGTGCCCCAATCATCTTTGGAATGTCCTGTCAACTCAGGGAGTGACTCTAGAATACTAGGATTGTCAGATAAGATGGAACTGAGGGTTTCATCGTCGAATGCTAGGCCTGCAAAGTCAGCCATAATGGTGTGGAGGTACAGGTTGAGTCAAAAAATCGAAGGGAGCGGAAAAAGACCACTAGACAGTCTAGAGTCTAAAACAAAGACCCGCAGCCATAGGCTGCTCACACAATTCCACACAAATCTCTACAAGAGGGTGTGAGGGGGACATAATGCCATCAAGCCGTGACATTTGACTTGATGGCATTATGTGACTCACGGCCTACTAGCTTTTGCAACTTCTCAAGAAAAGATAGAGAGGCTCTTCACAACCTTAGTTCAGACATGTCCGTCATTATTAAGCCAGCCGATAAGGGAGGTGCCACTGTCCTACAGGACACTGTCACCTACCAGAGAGAATGTCTTCGACAACTTACAGACGACAAATTCTATCGTATCTTGGCCACGGACCCGACACCTAGGCTTACTATTGAGATCAAACACCTGGTTGAGGAAGGGGAGGCAGAAGGATGGATTACGCCACAAGAGGCTCGATTTCTAGTGACAAATAATCCAGTAAGGCCTTATTTCTACTGCCTCCCCAAAATACATAGGAACAAAACACCCCCTCCGGGACGTCCCATCATCTCGGGGATAGGGTCACTCCTCGAGCCTCTCTCGAAGTTCGTAGATGTTTTTCTACGGCCTATGGTGTCAGAAATGCCAACTTATCTAAAGGACACCTCAGATGTCTTGAGATTGCTGCCAGATATTGAGTTCCATCCGGAAACTGACATTCTGGCGAGCTTTGATGTAGAATCTCTCTACACATGCATCCCTCAATTGGAGACCCTTGAATCCATCAGAGGGCTCCTGGAAAGACGGGATCTGGATAGCATAACACCGGTCCATTTCATCATGCAGTGCGCTAGAATAGCGATGACCGAAAACTTTTTTCGCTTCGAGGACCAGATCTTTTTACAAATTTCTGGTACGTCGATGGGGAGTGTTTTTGCGCCGAGCCTCGCCAACCTCTATGTACTGAACCACAACAACCCTTTTTTCGAACATCTGGTGTTGTGGAAGAGGTACATAGACGATATTTTGGTGGTTTGGCGGGGCTCCAGCCTTGAGATTCAGGCCTTCCATGCCTGGCTCAATGAGCAAAACACTTTCCTGAAATTCACGATAGAGTTTGATAAACAACGCTTGTCTTTTCTTGACATTTCAATCTTCCCTATTGGCAACTCGTTACACTGTGAGCTGTTTAAGAAACCGATGTCCAGGAATTCTCTCTTGTCATTCGACAGTCACCACCCGAGGGCCTTAAGAGAGAACCTCCCGGTGGGTCAGTTTCTGCGTGTTAGACGGAATTGGTCCACTAAAGACCTCTTTCACAAACACGCAGAGGTATTGGCTAATCATCTGCAGTCATGCCAGTACCCCAGGAGACTTGTACGACAGGCTTGGAAAAGAGCATCCAATAACCATCGCGATGCCCTCTTGGACAATAGCACAATGAGGACACCTAATGAGAGGCTCACTTTTGTGACTACCTTTTGCACCCTCTCAAACAATCTACAGAGGATGATACGGAAGCATTGGCACATTTTGAACGTGGCCGCAGAGAATATTCCGTCTCCTCTGTTTGCCTTCAGGAAAGGTCCCAGTCTGCGCAATAGTCTGGTGCACACACGACCACGGACTGAACAAACACATGGTGATAATACGTTGTGGTCACTACCACCAGTAAGGGGACACTACCCATGCGGGTCATGTAGTGTTTGCCCTCAGACTTCTAAAACCACCTCTGTTGATATAGGCACGGCACGGCCTTGGATACTGAACAGCCACACGAACTGTAACTCAGAGAGCGTGATCTATATGATCACGTGCCCTTGCTCTCTGCATTACATCGGCTATACGACAAGGAAGATTAAGCTCCGTATCAGCGAGCACAAGAGCACGATCCGGTGCAGAAAACAGTCTACATGTCTGACAGACCACTTTCTTGCAAAACATCACAGAGCAGACGACATGAGATGGATTGTGCTTGAACGACCGTTCATCCCTTCACATGTGAGTGACATTTCAAAATTTCTGTTTGTGAAAGAGCAGAAATGGATTTTCGAAATAAAAACGGACACACATGGTCTTAATGATAACATCCCTTGGACATCCATTTGATCGTCAATCCCTCCATTTTTGAATAGTCACTACATTTTCATCACTCCACGAGACATATAAACTTCCCATGTTCCGTAACTAAGACCACTTAGTAAGTAGAATATCTTAGATTGTGCCATTCAGCCACAGAGATTTTGGATGGCCATTGGGCTGTTTGGCACATAGTGCTATATGGATTTAGACATCGAAGCAGACCTGGTCTATCTCCAAATACACCTTGAATATATCTACTCTCAATTGATCTAGATGACATCAACTAGACTGACTTCGACTAGGGTCATACCAGAAGAGAGATTCTGACTATTATACCTTGTTAGGGAGACAACACACGTAACAGGTCTTTAATCTAGCCACAAACAACAACATGGTGTTTCCCGTAGGTGCCTAAACTGCTCTGAGATTCAGTGTATTTACCCCAAGAGGTTGGATACTCACATTCATACTGTTGCCTCGTTTGGGCTCTTTTCCACCGATAGACTTGGGTAGTTCAACTAAGATGCTGTACCTTATTGTCTATAACAATTCGTCTACGTTGGCTTCGCTTAAATAATACTGCTTGAGGTAGCACAACTTCCGATCTAAACTTTGAAGAAACAATTGGGTTGGTCTCTGTTCCCCCTTTTTCCTCCAAATCTAACACCATGTTCACACTAGCATACACATCGCAATATTTTGGATATATTTCTCCATAGTGTGAGAATAAGTAATACGATGTGATTACGAACACTGAATACACCGCGTGTTTTGCACATTGTTGAAGAGTATATGCATCAAGAATCCTTGATTATATGATGCTCGATTGAGCAGTGTCTGCACACTGTATGCTTTGCTCGATCGGCGTCACTGCGCATGCGCGGTGTGTGGTGGCTTTCGAGGCTATTTTAGGTATGGACATACACTGTAGAGAAACAACCAGGCTGGTCTCTGCCCTGTGTTCTTCCTGTTCTTGTTTTGAGACTTGTGAATCCAGTACCGTGTCCACACTGGCACATACACTGCAACGGGTTGTATGTGGTTCCTCTGGGAGTGAGAGTGGGTAACATGATGTTTTCGCGAGTAATTGCCGTGATCGATCTGTGGCACTGCGCATGCGCAGTCATTGGTGACATTTGGGGCTGCGCATGCGTAGTCAGAGCGGCGATAGTGTCTCTACACATGCGCTACATAGTCTCGGCTAGTATGCTTCGCGACGCATGCGTTCTGGGGCCATCTCCGATCAATGGGAGTGGCGACTGTGTATCCACGCATGCGCGTCGCTATAATGATCCACCCTTAGTAGAATTTTATACGCAACACCTGCGTTTTGGCGCGATTTCCAACTAATGGGAGCGGCTATTTAAGGAGCCTATGCCTAGATGTCATTCCCTCCCAGACTGCTCAGGTTCCAGCTCGAGGTCTCGACGGATAGGTAAGGCACTTGGTAACTTGTACCCTGATTCAGGAATGATTTTGAGATAATACAGGCGAGATTACCAGTATGGGTGAACTTTGAACCTCTGTTGATAGGTCTGTAGATATAGCACCACCCTATATATTTTTTTCTGTCATTTTAACCTCTATACCCCGACCAGTAAACAGAGGGTTGTATTGTTTATCAGAAATGATCACATAAGGTGGTGATATCTATAATCTTCATTTGAATAATGCTTTTTGAGATATCACCACACAACAGGCTCAAAGTAAAATCGTGTGCATGGCACAGTTTTGTCAGGCATTAGGTGTGTACGTCTGAGAATCAAGAGTTGATTGGTTTTGTGTTAACTTGTATGTAGGGACCATCGAGTACTGGCATATGTGTATACAACCCGTTCTCTTGTGTCCTTACTTTTAACAGAGCGGTGCCTCCTACACCGAGCAATCTGCCGGGTGAGGTGAGGCTTCTCTCCCACAGAACGTTGGGTGAGTCACAATCCTTTATGTTTTGAGAGAATGTTCTCTTTTTCATTGGACCACATGGTGGCCATTCTATAAACTAAGTATTGCTCAAGAGGGGCACTACCAAACATTATTCGCTGATGCTGTTTTGTTCTGTGTAAACCCCATTATAAATTATTTGTGACCCCTACTATCTTTTCTTTTAGGAAAGAAGAAGAGGTGATTACACCTAATCAAAGCATAAACTATGCTAGTCTGGTAGGGTGGCTATGGCCACATAACATTTTTTTCACGACAATTTTGAATTTGATTTGCACCATTATTTACCAAATTGATCCTGCAGTAGCCTTTTTTGACATCATTATTATTAGGTCCTGAAGAAAGCCGGGTGAAACAACCAGATCGGCTGAAACATGTCGACCTTCACAGACCAAGTCAGGAATTAGTCATATATAAGTGTTTGACTAATTTGTTTTTTTTAGATATGACACCTGGTCAATTCACATTAAACATATTTTTTGACCACGTAGTCATTTTTAAAGCACTATCACATTATCGCACTGCACTTTTTGTATTCTTTGAAATATTGTTGCACACTTTTGGCAGGAGATTTCCTTTGTTGGGGATCATTGGGACGGGTACCCAGTAGAGCCGGGTGGCTCGAGAGAGTAGGGGCCCTGACTCTGACCCCCTAGGGTCTCACATGACGAAGCTCCGCCATTAAGGGTGGCCCGATAGACTCTTAATCTTCCTCCCTAGTGATGCAGTAATGCTTTGACGCAAGGGGCAGCACATACAGCATCATGCGGCATTTTGTTTACTTTTCGACTTAGGACCTTCTGTTAGTGTTTGTAGATATGTTTTGGGGACTGAAGGTAGTATAGTCGGTAAACTGGTCCCCCTCAGACCCTCTTGTAGAGATTTTTGTGGAATTGTGTGAGCAGCCTATGGCTGCGGGTCTTTGTTTTAGACTCTAGACTGTCTAGTGGTCTTTTTCCGCTCCCTTCGATTTTTTGACTCAACCTGTACCTCCACACCATTATGGCTGACTTTGCAGGCCTAGCATTCGACGATGAAACCCTCAGTTCCATCTTATCTGACAATCCTAGTATTCTAGAGTCACTCCCTGAGTTGACAGGACATTCCAAAGATGATTGGGGCACATTACTTAATTTGAAGAAAACACAGTCACGGACAGCTGTCCATGGGCTCATAATGACTGAGTATTTACGAGGCAAATGTGCACCAACTGGTCTAATAGTCACCAATGCACCGAGACTGTTCCTCACCGATAAGCAATTTATGCGAGACTGGTCGCTCATTGCCTGGCGCTGTACCCGTGACTGGCTGATTTTGATCATCAGCACGGCTAAGTGCCAGGCAGACGCGATCCTCTTCGAAATACAAACTTTGGAGGGACAGATCAAAACAACTATCACAGCTGCATTGTATAAAAAGAATCTTGACGAGGCCAATAAGACCAATAAAGAGTACAGGGACAATATCCTGATTAATAAGATCGACAAGTTCAAAAAGGACTTAGCTCGCTTCTCATGGGAGAAAATCTATCCATACACCAATGAGAATTACGTGGCCCCAGTCTTTAACAACAAGGGCAGACGTTATGGATCGAATTATTCTTCCTCTGGATCAGAGCAGGGATCCACTGACTCAGAGTCATCTTCCAATGGTTTTCCCCGAGGACGAGGTAGGGGTAGACCCCGTAGATACAACAGGGGGCGTGGGATGCAGGGCTATTATCCAAATCAAGGCCAGTGGTGGCCACCAGGACCCTGGGGCTACCAACCTCCCTTCCCATCGCATGCACCACCTTTCCCACCACAACCCCAGTTTTACCCTAACCAGCCTTTTTTAGATCAAGGCCCAGGCCGAACGAGGGGCAAACGGAGGGGCACGACAACTGTCCATTGGCAACCGGACCCAACATTTCCGAACACTCGGAGCAGAGGCAGTCTCCAGCAAACCAACAGCACAATCAGCAATTGAGAAACGATCTTGTAGTGAATTTGAGTTCGCGAATTCTAACGGAAAGTGAGTTGAGTGTCCTTAACAGAGGTTTGGGTTTTGTGCCCACCTACCAAGGTGACCCATTCACCATGAGATGCGAACTTGAGAACTTTTTCAGGAAAATTCGACTGCATTTCTTTTTTAAGAACAGATCGACAGATGATGCTACTTCCCCTGTTGATGACATGCTGACTACGAACACTGGGTTACGACCCAAGAGTAGCTTCACACCCATGGCACACCAAGTTCCTTCTCAGGTCTCCACCTTCGAAAAAGCCGTGACATTTGACTTGATGGCATTATGTGACTCACGGCCTACTAGCTTTTGCAACTTCTCAAGAAAAGATAGAGAGGCTCTTCACAACCTTAGTTCAGACATGTCCGTCATTATTAAGCCAGCCGATAAGGGAGGTGCCACTGTCCTACAGGACACTGTCACCTACCAGAGAGAATGTCTTCGACAACTTACAGACGACAAATTCTATCGTATCTTGGCCACGGACCCGACACCTAGGCTTACTATTGAGATCAAACACCTGGTTGAGGAAGGGGAGGCAGAAGGATGGATTACGCCACAAGAGGCTCGATTTCTAGTGACAAATAATCCAGTAATGCCTTATTTCTACTGCCTCCCCAAAATACATAAGAACAAAACACCCCCTCCGGGACGTCCCATCATCTCGGGGATAGGGTCACTCCTCGAGCCTCTCTCGAAGTTCGTAGATGTTTTTCTACGGCCTATGGTGTCAGAAATGCCAACTTATCTAAAGGACACCTCAGATGTCTTGAGATTGCTGCCAGATATTGAGTTCCATCCGGAAACTGACATTCTGGCGAGCTTTGATGTAGAATCTCTCTACACATGCATCCCGCAATTGGAGACCCTTGAATCCATCAGAGGGCTCCTGGAAAGACGGGATCTGGATAGCATAACACCGGTCCATTTCATCATGCAGTGCGCTAGAATAGCGATGACCGAAAACTTTTTTCGCTTCGAGGACCAGATCTTTTTACAAATTTCTGGTACGTCGATGGGGAGTGTTTTTGCGCCGAGCCTCGCCAACCTCTATGTACACCTCTTTGAACAACAACATGTACTGAACCACAACAACCCTTTTTTCGAACATCTGGTGTTGTGGAAGAGGTACATAGACGATATTTTGGTGGTTTGGCGGGGCTCCAGCCTTGAGATTCAGGCCTTCCATGCCTGGCTCAATGAGCAAAACACTTTCCTGAAATTCACGATAGAGTTTGATAAACAACGCTTGTCTTTTCTTGACATTTCAATCTTCCCTATTGGCAACTCGTTACACTGTGAGCTGTTTAAGAAACCGATGTCCAGGAATTCTCTCTTGTCATTCGACAGTCACCACCCGAGGGCCTTAAGAGAGAACCTCCCGGTGGGTCAGTCTCTGCGTGTTAGACGGAATTGTTCCACTAAAGACCTCTTTCACAAACACTCAGAGGTATTGGCTAATCATCTGCAGTCACGCCAGTACCCCAGGAGACTTGTACGACAGGCTTGGAAAAGAGCATCCAATAACCATCGCGATGCCCTCTTGGACAATAGCACAATGAGGACACCTAATGAGAGGCTCACTTTTGTGACTACCTTTTGCACCCTCTCAAACAATCTACAGAGGATGATACGGAAGCATTGGCACATTTTGAACGTGGCCGCAGAGAATATTCCGTCTCCTCTGTTTGCCTTCAGGAAAGGTCCCAGTCTGCGCAATAGTCTGGTGCACACACGACCACGGACTGAACAAACACGTGGTGATAATACGTTGTGGTCACTACCACCAGTAAGGGGACATTACCCATGCGGGTCATGTAGTGTTTGCCCTCAGACTTCGAAAACCACCTCTGTTGATATAGGCACGGCACGGCCTTGGATACTGAACAGCCACACGAACTGTAACTCAGAGAGCGTGATCTATATGATCACGTGCCCTTGCTCTCTGCATTACATCGGCTATACGACAAGGAAGATTAAGCTCCGTATCAGCGAGCACAAGAGCACGATCCGGTGCAGAAAACAGTCTACATGTCTGACAGACCACTTTCTTGCAAAACATCACAGAGCAGACGACATGAGATGGATTGTGCTTGAACGACCGTTCATCCCTTCACATGTGAGTGACATTTCAAAATTTCTGTTTGTGAAAGAGCAGAAATGGATTTTCAAAATGAAAACGGACACACATGGTCTTAATGATAACATCCCTTGGACATCCATTTGATCGTCAATCCCTCCGTTTTTGAATAGTCACTACATTTTCATCACTCCACGAGACATATAAACTTCCCATGTTCCGTAACTAAGACCACTTAGTAAGTAGAATATCTTAGATTGTGCCATTCAGCCACAGAGATTTTGGATGGCCATTGGGCTGTTTGGCACATAGTGCTATATGGATTTAGACATCGAAGCAGACCTGGTCTATCTCCAAATACACCTTGAATATATCTACTCTCAATTGATCTAGATGACATCAACTAGACTGACTTCGACTAGGGTCATACCAGAAGAGAGATTCTGACTATTATACCTTGTTAGGGAGATAACACACGTAACAGGTCTTTAATCTAGCCACAAACAACAACATGGTGTTTCCCGTAGGTGCCTAAACTGCTCTGAGATTCAGTGTATTTACCCCAAGAGGTTGGATACTCACATTCATACTGTTGCCTCGTTTGGGCTCTTTTCCACCGATAGACTTGGGTAGTTCAACTAAGATGCTGTACCTTATTGTCTATAACAATTCGTCTACGTTGGCTTCGCTTAAATAATACTGCTTGAGGTAGCACAACTTCCGATCTAAACTTTGAAGAAACAATTGGGTTGGTCTCTGTTCCCCCTTTTTCCTCCAAATCTAACACCATGTTCACACTAGCATACACATCGCAATATTTTGGATATATTTCTCCATAGTGTGAGAATAAGTAATACGATGTGATTACGAACACTGAATACACCGCGTGTTTTGCACATTGTTGAAGCGTATATGCATCAAGACTCCTTGATTATATGATGCTCGATTGAGCAGTGTCTGCACACTGTATGCTTTGCTCGATCGGCGTCACTGCGCATGCGCGGTGTGTGGTGGCTTTCGAGGCTATTTTAGGTATGGACATACACTGTAGAGAAACAACCAGGCTGGTCTCTGCCCTGTGTTCTTCCTGTTCTTGTTTTGAGACTTGTGAATCCAGTACCGTGTCCACACTGGCACATACACTGCAACGGGTTGTATGTGGTTCCTCTGGGAGTGAGAGTGGGTAACATGATGTTTTCGCGAGTAATTGCCGTGATCGATCTGTGGCACTGCGCATGCGCAGTCATTGGTGACATTTGGGGCTGCGCATGCGTAGTCAGAGCGGCGATAGTGTCTCTACACATGCGCTACATAGTCTCGGCTAGTATGCTTCGCGACGCATGCGTTCTGGGGCCATCTCCGATCAATGGGAGTGGCGACTGTGTATCCACGCATGCGCGTCGCTATAATGATCCACCCTTAGTAGAATTTTATACGCAACACCTGCGTTTTGGCGCGATTTCCAACTAATGGGAGCGGCTATTTAAGGAGCCTATGCCTAGATGTCGTTACCTCCCAGACTGCTCAGGTTCCAGCTCGAGGTCTCGACGGATAGGTAAGGCACTTGGTAACTTGTACCCTGATTCAGGAATGATTTTGAGATAATACAGGCGAGATTACCAGTATGGGTGAACTTTGAACCTCTGTTGATAGGTCTGTAGATATAGCACCACCCTATATATTTTTTTCTGTCATTTTAACCTCTTTACCCCGACCAGTAAACAGAGGGTTGTATTGTTTATCAGAAATGATCACATAAGGTGGTGATATCTATAATCTTCATTTGAATAATGCTTTTTGAGATATCATCACACAACAGGCTCAAAGTAAAATCGTGTGCATGGCACAGTTTTGTCAGGCATTAGGTGTGTACGTCTGAGAATCAAGAGTTGATTGGTTTTGTGTTAACTTGTATGTAGGGACCATCGAGTACTGGCATATGTGTATACAACCCGTTCTCTTGTGTCCTTACTTTTAACAGAGCGGTGCCTCCTACACCGAGCAATCTGCCGGGTGAGGTGAGGCTTCTCTCCCACAGAACGTTGGGTGAGTCACAATCCTTTATGTTTTGAGAGAATGTTCTCTTTTTCATTGGACCACATGGTGGCCATTCTATAAACTAAGTATTGCTCAAGAGGGGCACTACCAAACATTATTCGCTGATGCTGTTTTGTTCTGTGTAAACCCCATTATAAATTATTTGTGACCCCTACTATCTTTTCTTTTAGGAAAGAAGAAGAGGTGATTACACCTAATCAAAGCATAAACTATGCTAGTCTGGTAGGGTGGCTATGGCCACATAACATTTTTTTCACGACAATTTTGAATTTGATTTGCACCATTATTTACCAAATTGATCCTGCAGTAGCCTTTTTTGACATCATTATTATTAGGTCCTGAAGAAAGCCGGGTGAAACAACCAGATCGGCTGAAACATGTCGACCTTCACAGACCAAGTCAGGAATTAGTCATATATAAGTGTTTGACTAATTTGTTTTTTTTAGATATGACACCTGGTCAATTCACATTAAACATATTTTTTGACCACGTAGTCATTTTTAAAGCACTATCACATTATCGCACTGCACTTTTTGTATTCTTTGAAATATTGTTGCACACTTTTGGCAGGAGATTTCCTTTGTTGGGGATCATTGGGACGGGTACCCAGTAGAGCCGGGTGGCTCGAGAGAGTAGGGGCCCTGACCCTGACCCCCTAGGGTCTCACATGACGAAGCTCCGCCATTAAGGGTGGCCCGATAGACTCTTAATCTTCCTGCCTAGTGATGCAGTAATGCTTTGACGCAAGGGGCAGCACATACAGCATCATGCGGCATTTTGTTTACTTTTCGACTTAGGACCTTCTGTTAGTGTTTGTTGAGACACAAAAGACCTGACAAATAAGTTGCAAATTTGCTCCTATATTTGGAGCAAATTTCGAACTTTTTCAGAATTCTCTAACACTAATAGAAGTAATCCTAAAATGGTGAGTCACAATTTCTCAGGACCAGTCACATGCATAAACTTTATAGTTATAGAATTTCGAACAGCACACAAAAGTAGTTATACAAATATGCACTAGCACATTGAACCTTGTTTTTGTACAAGGAAATTATGTTTTTCAGTGGTTCATTATTACTAGGGGAATTCCTTTCCCTTTACCAGTCTCTAAACCTCTGACCATTTGAATGTATTTTCTTCAATACACTAAGCTCTTAAGGAGAAAAAATGCAGTCATATTATGGTGACAGTAGCAGTGAACATCAGGAAGTCTAAAAAACGCAGCTGAGAGTTCAAAATGTGACCTTTTCTTGGGGCACTGCGGATACAATCAGAATGTTCTTTTGTATGAGTAGCCTAAAACCCTTGCATCGTTTCCTTTCTTTGCAAAGCCCAAAGGGGCCTCCCATCACTTTCGCCCTCATTTCTACAGTGCCATCACACTTCTTATGGTCATGCTTTAGTTCTATCATCTCCACACTACAAGAAAACAGCTTTGGTATGTGCATTTCTATTGTTAGCCCACGGATTCTCAACTTCATCATAGTCAATGCAATGTTCAACAAACTTTTATACAGGCTAAGACCTATGATTAACCCCTTGCATGCTTCTGACGGAACCACTCCGTCATGAGCCACGGGCGGTGTGTGCTCATGACGGAGTGGTTCCGTCATGCTGCGGCCGTTAACGGCCGCTCGGCCCACGTGGCGCTGTTTCCCCGCCTGTGCGGGCGATCAGCGCAAGTGGGTGGAGTCATGACGGAACCACGCCATCATGAGCACAGCTCACCCGTGACTCATGATGGCGTGGTTCCATCATGAGCATGGCGGCGCCGCGCTCGGCCCAAACCCCCCCAGCGCTGCGCCGGAATTCGCGCCGCAGCGAAGGGGTTAAATTGAAATATTTCTATTCTCACACCCTTTGATGATTAATTTTTAATGATTTTGTCATAAACCAGTAAATCTCAAATGAATTGTGTGCTTATCTCTCTATCTATCTGTCTATCTATCTATCTATCTATCTATCTATCTATCTATCTATCTATCTATCTATCTATCTATCTATCTATCTATCTATCTATCTATCTATCTATCTATCTATCTATCTATCTATCTATCTATCTATCTATCTATCTATCTATCTATCTATCTATCTATCTATCTATCTATCTATCTATCTATCTATCTATCTATCTATCTATCTATCTATCTATCTATCTATCTATCTATCTATCTATCTATCTATCTATCTATCTATCTATCTATCTATAAATATATGAGTGTTTATATAAATATCCGCTAAAAAAACAAAAGGTTACATGGACATTATAGTTAGGGTCAGATTCTACTCATATAAAATCAGACAAATTCAGCTGTTTTAATTACCTGAGTTAACTATAACTCATGCCCCTGCAATGCACTGCTTATGACCTCACATATTACAGCACTCATGACATGGTCAATAACATCACCAGTGACATCAGTGATGACATCTCAAATCATCCACAGCATCTCTGATGTACCCACTCACATCCTCATAGAATCTTTTATACACCCACTGACACTCTCACACAACCATTCACAAACCCATTCACAGAGCCATACCAGTACTTACACACCTATTCACTGATTCATAGATCTACACACACATCCACTCACTCACCCATACACCCACTAATACAGCCATTGGCATATCCACTCATACACCCATACAAATACTCACACACTAAATGAGTCACCCATAGATCTATCTGTGGTTGCACCCCCAAATCCATGGATTTGTGGGTGCAACCACAGATATATTCACTAAACACTCAGTTCAGAGAGTGATACCCTGGAGCACGGCACAACTACATACATTTTACCATCAAACATAGCGGAGCAAAGACTGAAACTTTATTGATTCACCCATATATCTACTCACACACCTAGACATTCACCCATACAGTCAATAACAAAGCCACTTACTCACCTGAACAGTTACACACAAACCCACTTACTTACTCATACAAATAGTAACACATAGTTACTCACCTATACAGTCCCTGACAGAAGCATTCACTCATCCATATAGCCGCTCTGACATTTCCTTATGCATAGTCACTCATATACCCAGTCACTTACCTATACTGCCTTTCGCCTACCCAGTTACTCACCCATACTGACACAAGCACTCAATCACCAACACAGCCATACAGACACTCACTCACCCATACAGCTTATCACACATGCACTCACTACCCATACAGCCACTGGCTCACCCACTCACTCATCCATACAAGCAGTCACAGACCTCCTCACCCACACATACAGACACCCAGACAACCATAGAGAGTGTCTGACAACCAATTGATCACCCATATACCAATTCATGTACCCACTAACACATTCATGCACCCACTTAGACATCAACTGACAGACAAATACACACATTCACACAACCACTCACCCATACATTCAATGAGATACCTAAATACTTACTGATACAGTCAGTCACACACACACTCAGCCATCCATACAGTCACTCATACACCCACTGATTCACCAATACACCTAGGAATAAATATTTAACACTCATACACGTTTTAAAAACAATCACAGTCACTGGATGATGTCATCACTGATGTCATTTGAGATTTCAGGAGTGATGTCATCACTGATGTCACTGACCATGTCATGAGTGATGTAATATGTGAGGTCATAAGCAGTGCATTGTGGGGGCACAAGTTATAGTGAACTCAGTTAACTATAAAGGCTGACTTTCTCTGGTTTTGTATGAGTGAAACCTGAGCCTAACGAAAAAGTCCCAGTAACATTTGTTTTTTTTGTGAATTTCTAAGGGTTTTTTAAATTCTAATTGCCTACTATAACATCCCCATAACCTTTCTTTTTTCAGTGAATTTCTAAGGTTTTTAAAGCAAAGTGTGCTCCACTTTGAACAAGTTAGAGCAAAATGTTCTCGCTTGTTCAAAGCGAAGCACACTTGTTTGCTATGGGATGGCAGGATGCATGAGAGGGACAGAACCATCCCATGCATCGTATTTGCATATAGCCCCTCATGCATTATAATTAAAAATAGCATTGTGTCCCCCTGCACTTCAAACAATTAGCCCCAGGGAGGTGGCATGTCCCGCATTTTAATTTTTTATAGCCCCCTGGTCCATTAGGCCACAAGGGGCCTAAATTAAACATATTGCTGGAGCCACCGCTACATTTAAAAAACAAAATTTGGCCGGATTCGCAGATCCACCATGAATTCCACTGAAATTTTAAAAATGCTTTATTTTGGCCCTGGGGGTCCCTGTGGGATTACTAAGCAGGCGTAGGTGGTCAGGGTGCTTCTACCCTGCCCCCCTTTTTAAAAAAATGTTTTGCTTGTGACTCGGTTCATCCGAGTCAAAAGATGGCTGCCAACATTTCCTGGTTTGAAGTATTGGCAGCCAATCAGATCCCAGGCACGAGATCGGGAGGGTTCGCAAATGAACCACAGCCACAGTAGTATATCTGAGAAATCTTTACATTTTTCAGGAACTACTGAATGGATTTATGCCATTTAACAAAAAGAGTGCTTTCTGGATCAAGAGCTACCTTTCTGCCAAATTTGGTGTAATTCCTTTCAGCAGTTTGGGCTGTAGCCGCGCCAAAAGTTTCTATGGAAATTACCATGGAGAAAAAGCATTTTAGGACCCCCCTTATTCTCCGCCCCTGACAGACCACCCTGACATTTTCAAGACAGCAGCTGACATGACTGAAAAGGTTGCGAAGATTCGTCAAAGGGCGTCAAAGTTATTCGCGAATCAAAAAGCACTTTTCCTGTGGAAACTAGGTCCTAACTATAACTACCTACTGGCGACTGCCAGTATGTAAGATATATATATATATATATATATATATATATATTTATATGTATATATATATATATATACAGTCCATGCTCTCCTCCAAGTAAGTAGACAGCGCGACACAATTCCGGGGAATAAAAAAAAATATTACTGATTTTTCCATGCGCAAAGAGATTCTGTCCCTGAAACGCTCGGCATACGCGTTTCAGCCTTCAAGCAGCTTCATCAGTTCCAGTTTCAAGGTGTTCTTGGTGTTCCTGGGGGTCCTAGCGATGTTATGCTGTTCCTGAGACCACACCCAGTCAGGTGGTCTCTTGCCCCTCCTCCGCTTCATGATGTACAGCTGCTTTGCTTGCATTCCCCAGCCAGGTGCATTCTGGTCTTGATAGTCCGTTGAGGAGGCCCATTGAGTAACAGTGCATTCCTTGCACCATGTGGTACCCCAATAACAATTGGCTGCAGGTATCAACACCACCCCTGGTTACTGGGGAGTCCGGCCATTCCTTTTGTTCCCTTATCAGGCACACAATGTTGCCTTCTCTCTCCCCTCGCATCCAGAATCACACCGAGTGGTTTTGACATGCTGGGGGGGCTACGCGGAAACATAAACACTCCAAGTGCAGGCTACACCGCGTTGCTCCAGATCGAGAGGGCGCATCGCCACCCAGCGCCTGCTTGCTGGTTAAAACATACAGTCCATGCTCTCCTCCAAGTAAGTAGACAGCGCGACACAACTCCGGGGAATAAAAAAAAGGCTTTACTGATTTTTCCATGCGCCAAGAGATTCTGTCCCTGAAACGCTCGGCATACGCGTTTCAGCCTTCAAGCGGCTTCATCAGTGCCAGTTTCAATGTGTTCTTGGTGTTCTTGGGGGTCCTAGCGATGTTATGCTGTTCCTGAGACCACACCCAGTCAGGTGGTCTCTTGCCCCTCCTCCGCTTAATGATGTACAGCTGCTTTGCTTGCTTTCCCCAGCCAGGTGCATTCTGGTCTTGATAGTCCATTGAGGAGGCCCATTGAGTAACAGGGCATTCCTTGCACCATGTGGTACCCCAATAACAATTGGCTGCAGGTATCAACACCACCCCTGGTTACTGGGGAGTCCGGCCATTCCTTTTGTTCCCTTATCAGGCACACAATGTTGCCTCCTCTCTCCCCTCGCATCCAGAATCACACCGAGTGGTTTTGACATGCTGGGGGGGATACGCGGAAACATAAACACTCCAAGTGCAGGCTACACCGCGTTGCTCCAGATCGAGAGGGCGCATCGCCACCCAGCGCCTGCTTGCTGGTTAAAACATACAGTTCATGCTCTCCTCCAAGTAAGTAGACAGCGCGACACAACTCCGGGGAATAAAAAAAAGGCTTTACTGATTTTTCCGTGCGCAAAGAGATTCTGTCCCTGAAACGCTCGGCATACGCGTTTCAGCCTTCAAGCGGCTTCATCAGTGCCAGTTTCAAGGTGTTCTTGGTGTTCCTGGTGGTCCTAGCGATGTTATGCTGTTCCTGAGACCACACCCAGTCAGGTGGTCTCTTGCCCCTCCTCCGCTTAATGATGTACAGCTGCTTTGCTTGCATTCCCCAGCCAGGTGCATTCTGGTCTTGATAGTCCGTTGAGGAGGCCCATAGAGTAACAGGGCATTCCTTGCACCATGTGGTACCCCAATAACAATTGGCTGCAGGTATCAACACCACCCCTGGTTACTGGGGAGTCCGGCCATTCCTTTTGTTCCCTTATCAGGCACACAATGTTGCCTTCTCTCTCCTCTCGCATCCAGAATCACACCGAGTGGTTTTGACATGCTGGGGAGGCTACGCGGAAACATAAACACTCCAAGTGCAGGCTACACCGCGTTGCTCCAGATCGAGAGGGCGCATCGCCACCCAGCGCCTGCTTGCTGGTTAAAACATACAGTCCATGCTCTCCTCCAAGTAAGTAGACAGTGCGACACAACTCCGGGGAATAAAAAAAAGGCTTTACTGATTTTTCCATGTGCAAAGAGATTCTGTCCCTGAAACGCTCGGCATACGCGTTTCAGCCTTCAAGCGGCTTCATCAGTGCCAGTTTCAAGGTGTTCTTGGTGTTCCTGGGGGTCCTAGCGATGTTATGCTGTTCCTGAGACCACACCCAGTCAGGTGGTCTCTTGCCCCTCCTCCGCTTAATGATGTACAGCTGCTTTGCTTGCATTCACCAGCCAGGTGTATTCTGGTCTTGATAGTCCGTTGAGGAGGCCCATTGAGTAACAGGGCATTCCTTGCACCATGTGGTACCCCAATAACAATTGGCTGCAGGTATCAACACCACCCCTGGTTACTGGGGAGTCCGGCCATTCCTTTTGTTCCCTTATCAGGCACACAATGTTGCCTCCTCTCTCCCCTCGCATCCAGAATCACACCGAGTGGTTTTGACATGCTGGGGGGGCTACGCGGAAACATAAACACTCCAAGTGCAGGCTACACCGCGTTGCTCCAGATCGAGATGGCGCATGGCCACCCAGCACCTGCTTGCCAGTTAAAACATACAGTCCATGCTCTCCTCCAAGTAGGTAGACAGCGTGACACAACTCCGGGGAATAAAAAAATAAAAAAAAAGGGGCTTTACTGATTTTTCCATGCGCAAAGAGATTCTGTCCCTGAAACGCTCGGCATACGCGTTTCAGCCTTCAAGCGACCCATAGGGTTCAGGCACGTTATAGCTAGGAATTAGCACTTAAAAAACCTTAGAAATTCACTGAAAAAACCATAGGTTTCAGGGGCGTTATAGTTAGCTGGACTTTTCACTCGTACAAAACCATTGTAATTCCCCCGTTATAGTTAGTTCAGCTAACTATAACTCACGCGCCCGCAATGCACTGCTGATGACGTCACATATTACATCACTCTTGACATGGTCAGTGACATCACTCATGACATCACTGATGACATCACTGATAACATCATCCAGTGAATGTGTGTTTTTCTGAAAATTACATGTTTCATATATGTATATCTCAAGGTCGATGGAAGAATAAATGGGGGTATAAGTGTCTAAATGGATGACTTGTTTTTGAAAAATGGATTGTATAACTGACTGATTAAGTGTATCTTAGTCAATACATGGCTTAGTGAGTAATGTTTAAATATGTAAATATCTGTATCAGTCTCTCACTTTGTGTATAAGTGGCTGCATGGGTTGGTGAGTAGCTACATGAGTGTCTATATAGGTTATTAGTTGGTTTTTTGAGTATCAGTATGAGTGTCTCAGTGTCTGTATGGTTCGGTGGGGGGTATTACGTAGTGCATAGGTGCATGAATGAGTGACTCACTGTTTGTATGTGTTGAAGACAGCATGTGTGCAGGACTGTATGGGTGAATGAGTGTGTTCATGGGTGTGTTAGTGAGTGAATGACTGTCTCAATAGTGTCTTTATGAGTAACTACATATGTTTTAAACTAGTATATGTGACTATTGGTGTACATAAGTGAGTATATGTGAGAGTGAGAGATTGAAAGAGTTCCTGTATGAATAAGTATGTGTTTCTATAAGTGATTGTTTAAAAGACTAATTATGTGTAAGTTTCTGTAGAAGTAAGTGTGGTGGTGTGTGTATAACTGTTTATGCAACTAAATGGATGTTTGATTCTTTATTAGCATGAGCGACTATGTGTGTGAGTAACTCTATGGATGAGTGGCGTTGTGTAACAGGATGTATAGGTGTATGAGTACATATGATGAGTGAGTACATGTATGAGTGACTGTATAGGACGGTTGTTGAATGAGTGGATGTGTATGTGGATCTTAGAATTACTGAATAGGTTGTTGTAACTGGTATTGGTATGTCCATTGTTTTGAAAATTTTAGTTTCTATTTTTGAATGTGTGTATCAAAGGTTATATTAGGGGGAGAGGTCTGCCACTCTATCACAAGGATGATGTCATCAGTGATGTCATTTGAGATGTCATCAGTGTTGTCATGAGTTAGGTCACTGACCATGTCATGAGTGATGTAATATGTGACGTCATCAGCAGTGTATTGCGGGCGCGCGAGTTATAGTTAGCTGAACTAACTATAACGGGGGAATCTCAATGGTTTTGTACGAGTGAAAAGTCCAGCTAACTATAACGCCCCTGAAACCTATGGTTTTTTCAGTGAATTTCTAAGGTTTTTTAAGTGCTAATTCCTAACTATAACGTGCCTGAAACCTATGTTTTTTTCAGTGAATTTCAAAGTTTTTTTAAATGCTAATTTCTAACTATGCCTACAGAGATAGGACATGTGAAGAAAGAAGAAAAAACGCACAGAAAGAAAAAAAAGAAATGCAGAAAGAAGCAACAGAAGTCCTCAAAGACGAAGAAAAGTGCAGGAAGAAGGATAACGTGCTGAAAGAACAAACAGAAGAGCAGAAAGAAGCCTTGTTGCAAAATCATCCTGTACCCTCAACTTTTTCAGACGGATACTGGTGGTAACTGAGTCTGACTAACCAGTCCTAGAGACAGTGCTATGTTAAAAGACACTCAGAATACAGTGAAAACATCTACATACACTAGGGAACACTATGCGTTGGGGTCCCTCTGTGATTAGCATGACCTCCTCTGTAAGCCCCTAGTATATAATAGGGCAGGGGATTAAAACTACCTCTTAAAACGCACCACAGGGCGTGTTTGCACACGTCACCTCAGGCCCCGTCCCCACCCTTCCCCACTGTGTAAACACGCCCTGTGGCCGTTTGAAGTTGGGAGATTAAGTCCCCTTGAATCCTGAGGGTCCCTAGGGTCCAACTAGACCTACTAGGTACCTCCAGTAAGCGCCACAGAGCTGCGTTGCAGAGAGATGTAAAAAGGGGCACGGCCTAGACCACCTCTCTGCAACGCAGCGCAGTGGCGCTTACTGGAAGCACCTGGTGGGCTGGTTGGCCCCCAGGGTCCCTCAGGATTGAAGGGGAATTATTTCCCCAACTTAAAACGCACCACAGGGCTTGTTTGCACACGTTAACTCAGGCCCCGTCCGCTCCCTTCACCACTGTGTAAACACGCCCTGTAGGCGTTTTTAGTTGGGAGATTAGGTTCATTTGAATCCTGAGGGTCCCTAGGGTCCAACTAGCCCACTCGGTACCTCCAGTAAGCGCCACAGAGCTGCGTTGCAGAGAGGTGTAAAAAGTGGCACGGCCTGGACCACCTCTCTGCAACGCAGCTTAGTGGTGCTTACTGGAAGCACCTGGTGGACTAGTTAGCCCCCAGGGGCCCTCAGGATTGAAGGGGAACTATTTCCCCAACTTAAAACGCGCCGTAGGGCGTGTTTGCACACATCACCTCAGGCCCCGTCCCCTCCCTTCCCCACTGTGTAAATATGCCCTGTGGCCATTTTTTAAGTTGGGAGATTAAGTCCCCTTGAATCCTGAGGGTCCCTATGGGCAAAATCGCCCACTAGGTACGTCCAGTAAGCGCCATTGCAGAGAGGTGTAAAAAGGGGCACGGCCTGCACCACCTCTCTGCAACGCAGAGCAGTGGCGCTTATTGGAAGCACCTGGTGGGCTAGTTTGCCCCAAGGGTCCCTCAGGATTGAAAGGGAATTATTTCCCCAACTTAAAACGCGCCACAGGGCGTGTTTGCACATGTCACCTCAGGCCCCGTCCCCTCCCTTCACCACTGTGTAAACGCGCCCTGTGGCCATTCTAAGTTGAGAGATTAAGTCCCCTTGAATCCTAAGGGTCCCTAGGGTCAAACTAGCCCACTAGATACCTCCAGTAAGCGCCACAGAGCTGCGTTGCATAGAGGTGTAAAAAGGGGCATGGCCTCAGAACACCTGTCTGCAATGCAGCTCCCTGGCGCATACTGGAGATACCTGTTGGGCTAGTTGGCCCTCAGGGACCCTCAGTATTGAAGGGGAATTATTCCCCAACTTACAACTGGCCAGGGGGAGCGTTTGCAGAGTGCTGCAAGGAGGGGGCGTGGCCTCTGGCACGATGCCGGTCTTTTATTTATTTTATTCTTTTAAGAAGGAGGGCTGTGTGGCCCCCGTTCTTTTTCCAATTTATTGGCCCTGGGGACCTCATCCCCCAGGGCCTGCACCCAAATTATTTTTGTTGAAAAAAATAAATGTGGCCCTCCAAAGGCCTTTATCGGCCCCGGGGACCCCAACCCCCGGGTCATGGCCTTTTTTTTTTTCATTCTTTAGGCGGGGGGCTGCGTTGCCCCCCTCCTCAGGCCACTTATGGCCCCGGGGACCCCATCCCCCGGGGCCGGCCTTTGTTTTTTATTATTTTAAAAAATATATATATATCGAAACACCTAGGACATGCTGGACAAACCGTATGTACGTATCACCATGACGATTTGCGTGATATTCATTAAAAGGCGACTATGCATACAATGAATCCACGTGGAATGTATTTACACCGCTAGTGAAGCTCTGACGTGTCTGACGCCCTACCCTGCCTAATCACGGCGGCCCCGCCGGTGGGTACTCTACAAGTAGACACCCTTGTCGTTTATTTATACAAAGATGGGTAGCTATTGACGGGCACATTTAATACACACGCACACCAAGCCATTCAAAGGGGATTCGACAAAAATTCGACCAAAACTATGTAAGAAACCCCCCTCACGGTTAATAAAACACACATCCACTGCCGGATGTGTAATACTTTTTATTTTACTCTCTGGAAAGGGGACGAACCTCACTTGAGAGTCACAGCGTGCTCCTGGCTGACCCCAATGCTGTGTTACACCCACCAGTGGCCACTGAGTGCCACACACCTCTGTGTTGTATTCCACCAGCTAGTGCGTATGTTATGACACTCTCTAGCCCATGTGCACTGTAACACCACCCCGTGAATATGTCATGCCACACTTGTCTTCGCACGGGTTAAATTGCCCCATCTAACGTGCCTTCCTCGATGCCTATGTTGTAACGCACAGTGCTATGCCATACATATTACGATCTGGGATCCATATCTTTGTCACAGTGCATATGCAACGTTACACTCCACAGCACATATTTTATATAACAACTTTAGAGACTAGTTAGGTTACACAACACTGCCCTGTGCATATTACACTCCAAGGCGCACATCGCATTGGACGCGCTAGTGCCTGTGCTATCTCGCGCTCTCCAATGAATCTGTCATTGCGCACAATGTATTGTATATTATATTTCACGCCCGGTTCATCTTATATCACACTTTTTGGTGCATAGTTTATACCATACACTATATCTAGTTTTCATTTTCTATTGTGCTCTCAGGACTATGTTCTATATAACACTGTGTTCACCTACCCTTTTCACGGGCATTACATTTTGCGATAGGGGGTGGAGGGTCAGGGGGTGTTTCTGCCAAGTGAGCCCGGAGTCACAGTCACAAACGTCCTCTTCTTCCTGAATAAAAGTGAGATTATGCTGCATACTTGTTCATATTTTAAGTAGTTCGCACAGACACACATTTTAAAAACAATAAAGTTCATAATACCCGCCTTCTCTGAACAGTTAGCTTGCTGCCCCATCCCCCTCCTCCCTATCCTCTGTTGTGTGAATCCATGGACTAGCCTCCTCCCTCCTGCCATGCATGGTCTGATGTGCTGCCACTGCCCTCAATTTAGTATGATGTACCAGTCCCCTCCTTCTGCCCTCCATTGCCCAATTCTATGCCCCATCATTGACCTCCTGCTTAAACTCTGTGCTTAGCTTGCTGCTCCTATTCTCCTTCCCCCTGCCATCCGATGTCTTTGTGCATGCCCCTGCTCCATCCTTTTTGACCACCATGTTCCATGGACCTGCCACTCCTATCTACTCTGAGTGTTCTGTTGAGCTGCCACTCCCCTCCCACCTGCCTAGCATTGTCAGATGACTGTAACCTGTCCCTGCCACCTCCACCCTGCCTGTCCACATGCCATGCCCCTATCCTCTTCCTCCTGTCCTACATGGTCCATTGTACTGCCACACCCTTCTGCCCTCCCTGGTCTGTTGTGCTGCAACTGCTCCTCCTGCCTGCCCCGTGCGGTCTGTTGTGAGGCCCCTTCCCCTGAACTTTCTTGTCTGTGCACAGGTCCTGACCCTCCCTTCTATCCTCCATCGTCCTTTGTGCATGCCCCTGCACCCTCCTTCTTGCCCATCATAGCCATTGTGCTGCCACTAACCCTCCCACTTGCCATGCATGGTCTTCTGTGCTGCCATGGCCCCTCCCACCTTCCCTGTGTGGTCAGTTAGCTGCCCCTGACCCCCTCCCACCTTCCCTCCATGGTCTGTGTGTATGCCATCACAGTCTCACTGTTGCTCTTCATGGTGTGTCTTGCTTCTAGTGCCCATCCTGCCTGACCTCCATGGCTATCTTGCTCCTCCTGCCCTGCCCCCTTGCCCCTAGCCCTCTGTTTACATGTGCAGACCCCTACTCTCTCCCTCCTGGCTTGTCTGTTCCATTGTAATGCCCCTGATCCATCCCTCCTGCCCTTTATGGTCTGTTATGCTGCAGCTTTCTCTCCTGTCTGTCCATTATGGTCAGCTAGCTACCATTGCCTCTTGCCCCTCTGTTCTCTGTTGTCCATGTGCATGGTCCTGTCCCCTCCCTCTTGCTTTCTATGGATTGTTGTGCTGCACTCCCGTCCCGCATGCCCTGTATGGTGTATTGTGCTGCTGCAAACCCTGATGCCTGCCCTGCAGGGTCAGTTTGGTGCACCTCTCTATGTCCCTCCTGTCCTCTGTTATCCAAGTCCATGTCCCTACCCCATTTCCTTCCATGATCCAATGTACCATACTTGCGAACATTTTGAACTTGGTAAGAGGGAGATTTTGAAAAAAAACTGGGGTATTGATTTTCCCCTTTGAGTTACATTGAAAAAGAGGAAATTGTAGACAGGAGACAGATAAAAAAAAGCCCATTTGAGCTTAAAAACATTGGACGTTTCCTGGCTGAATCGGGTCTGTTGGCATGTATGGTTGTACTACCATTGCCTCTTCCTTCTGCCCACAATGGTCTATTTCATTGCCACAGCCTCTCTTGCAAGTCCTGTATTGTTGGTTTGTTGCCCCTGCCCCCCTTTCCACTGCCCTCCATAGTCTGTTGTGCTGCCACGGCCCTTCCTGCCTGCTCAGTGTGGTTAAATTGTTGCCTTTGCACCCTTCTACCTGCCTTCAATTTTCAGAGTCCGTGCCCCTGGCCTCTGCCTCTCAACAGTATCCTAATGAACAACTAGATTGCTAACATTCTATATTTATTACAAAAGTGTGGAACGCCTGACGTCATCTTGATGTAATCAAAACTGTAATACCTAGAGCATTTCCTTTAGAAATTACATATATGAGAGGGTCTTATTGGCATCAAAATTATGGTTAGTGCTCTAAAAGACTAAAATAAGGACATATTTTCTGAGTTTTCAAATAGCGACAAAGCACTTTTAAATTATTTGTTATCTTTATGTTTTTTTATCCTGTTGACCACTTGATTAAATTTTGCACTTAGGGGAGAGGATGTGGTGTTACTTCCAGAACTGCAGACTTTGTAACTGGGGAACCAGGTTGGAGTTTCTGCTTCAGCTCGACATTCTGTGATTCTGGTCAAATCACTTAGTCTCCCCATGTCTACAACCAAAATGAATTTGTTCTTGTGTGATGTAACCAATGCTCATGTAAAGCACTCCAATACCTGACAAGTCTGCACTATATAACACTGCAAAAACACAAAATAATAAGTGTTTTGCACACTTCTGTCATTGGGCTATATTTGGGCTACATCTGGGTGATTTTGGGCTACATTTGGGCTCTTTTGTCTCCGGTGGCCATCTTGGGAGATATATTTGTTATGAAGTTTCCTAATTTCCTCATGTACTGCAGTCTCCTCAGTAGGAAATGCTTTCGGTTTTTTACTTTGATTCCATCATGAAGGTATTCAGATATGTCACACATTTGCCATAAATTCTGAAAGTTAGCACTCTAGTTGCTCATTAGATCACTGTAGTAAAACTACTGTTCACCACGGAAGTCTGCTCCTGGTATTAAAAGTGCATGTTTCAGTCTGCATGTCAGAATTTTTTAATGAAATAGAAGAGGATTTGAGAAGTCACTCAAAATGTGCCCTCATTTTCTTTCTTCAGCATTAATCATAATTTCTATGGCAAAATGAACCCCCTCATTGTGTTCCTTTTTAAATTAAATGTTTTAAGTGTTACCAGTTTATTCCAATCAAGATGGCTTCAGGTGTGCCATACTTTTGTCATAATGAAGACAGTAAGCGCTCTAGTTGTTTTTAAGAACACTCTGGGACATTCTGTCATTGGGCTATACTTGGGCTACATCTGGGTGATATTTGGGCTACATTTGGGCTCTTTTGTCTCTGGTGGCCATCTTGGGAGAATTATTTGTTATGAAGTTTCCTAATTTCCTCATTTACTGCAGTCTCCTCTGTAGGAAATACTTTCAGCTTTTTACTTTGATTCCATCAAGAAGGCATTCAGATGTGTCACACATTTGCCATAAATTCAGAATGTTAGCACTCATTTTGCTCATTAGATCACTGTAGTAAAGCTACTGCTCACTAGGGAAAACTGCTGCTGGTATTGAAAGTGCATGTTTCAGTCTGCATGTAGATTTTTTTAATGAAATAAAAGAGGATTTCAGAAGTCAAAATGTGCCCTAGTTTTTCTTTCTGCAGCACTAATCATACTTGTTATGGAAAAATGAACCCCCTCATTTTGTTCCTTTTTAAATTAAATGTTTTAAGAGTTACCACTTTAATCCAAGCAAGATGGCTTCAGGTGTGCCATACGTTTATCATAAGTAGGACTGTTAGCGCTCTAGTTGTTCTTTGGAACACTCTGGGAAGCTGCAGTAGAACACAAAGGAATCAACTGACAGTCTCTGCCCTTGTTGGATGTACATGTTTTACTGAGAATGTCAGACTTCATTCTCACATGACTGAGAAAGATAATGTGAATTTACAGAAAATAAGCTCTCAGTTTAGCTTATAGATCACCTTCCAAACCTCTGTGGTAAAAGCATGAGAAAATATTTTTCTCTCAATCATGATATCCCAGCAGAAGGCTTTTTCACATGGTGAAATCACCTTAGAACATACCACAATTCCTAAAATGAGTATGGTACCATCAACAAATGATTTATAATGTAACTAAAGTCTTAAAACCTTCTATTAACTGCAATGCTTTTTAATGAGGTGCTATCATGTATATTGGTCCCAAGATGGCTGCCAACACTTCTTGGATGAAGTGCTGACAGCCAATCAGATCTCAGGATGAGATGTGTGGTTAGGCTCCGCCCACATATATATATGATTTTACTTTTGATTTTCTCAGGAACTACTGAACAGATTGACACCAGACCTGCAAAAGGCACTTCCCTGAGCTGAGGACTAACTCTCTGCCAAATTTCAAGTAATTCTGTTCAGCCGTGCGGGCTGTACCTTGGACTAAAGGTCCCTATGGAAAATTGCATGGGGAAAACGCGTTTTGGGACCCCCCTTTTTTCTCAGCCCTCGCTTGACGAATCCCCCCGAGCCTTTCAGGGTAGGAGCGGAGCGCCCCACCTATTTTGAAAATTACACGAGGATTCGTCAACCGGCGCCAAAGTTATTCCAAATAGAATGTTGCGGATTTCCTATGGAAACACGGTCCTAACTATAACTATCTACTGGCGACCGCCAGTAGATTATATATATATATATATATATATATATATATATATATATATATATATATATATATATATATATATATATATATATATATATATTTTTTTTATATATATATATATATATATGTATATTCACTGAAAAAATCATAGGTTTCAGGGGTGTTATAGTTAGCTGGACATTTCCCTCGTACAAAACCCTAGAAATTGCCCTGTTATAGTTAGTTCAGCTAACTATAATTCGCGCCCCCGCAATGCACTGCTGATGACGTCACATATTACATCACTCATGACATGGTCAGTGACATCACTGATGACATCACTGATGACATCTCAAATGACATCACTGATGACATCACTTATGACATCATCCATTGAGTATGTTTTTCTGAACAGTTTTATTATGTTTAATATATATAGGGAAAGGCCTGTTGAAAAATAAGTGGGTGTACAAGTGTGTGAATGGATGATTTTCTAGGTGCGTAACTGAGTCTATAAGTGAGTCATTAAATGTATCTTACTGCAGACTAGTGACTAAACTGGCTGCATGGTTTTGTGAATAGCTATATGAGTGTCTATATGGGTTATTGATTGGTTGTCTGAGAATCTGTATGGGTGCCTGAGTGTTTGTATGGGTAGGGTGTGTGTGACTCTGTGTCTAGATGTGTGTGTGGGTGATTCAGTGGGTGCATGTTTTTAAGAGTGCATCTGTGATGGACTGTATGGTTGGGTGAGTGTATGTATGGGTGTGTTAGTGATTGAATGTATATCTCAGTTGTACATGTGTCAGTAACTACATATGTGAAACGCAGTGTATATGTGTGTAAGAGTATATAACTATCTATATGTGAGAGTGTGTGATTTTGGGAGTGGATGTATGCGCCATAGTGCAAGGATATCTGTGTCATGTGCTGTTTGTTTTTCTGCAGGAAGACACAGAATTTGTTAGTATTTTTATGAGTAAGTGAACTTGAGTGTTTTTAACTGTATAGGTGAGTAAATTTTACTGTGATTAATTATTTGCATGACTGACTAGATGTGTCAGTACCTCAATGGATGATTGGCGGTGTGTGAGTGTCTATATAGGTGTATAAATGCACAGAGTGACTGTACAGGTGAGTGAGTGGAGATGTATGTAGACTTAAAAGTCAATGAGTGGGTGAGTAGTTATTGGTATTGGAGTATCTATGGTTGTCATAATGGCCGTCTGAAATTTTGAGTCGGTGTATCAAAGGTTATATTAGGGTGTGAGAAGTTGCACTCATTTTTCACATGGATGACGTCATTTGAGATGTCATCAGTGATGTCATCAGTGATGTCACTGACCATGTCATGAGTGATGTAATATGTGATGTCATTAGCAGTGCATTGCGGGGGCGCGAGTTATAGTTGGCTGAACTAACTATAACAGGGGAATTTCTAGGGTTTTGTACGAGGGAAATGTCCAGCTAACTATAACACCCCTGAAACCTATGGTTTTTTCAGTGAATTTCTAAGGTTTTTTAAATACCCATTTCTAACTATAACGTGCATGTTTTTTTCAGTGAATTTCAAAGGTTTTTTTAAATGCTAATTCCTAGCTATATCAGGCCTGAAACCTATGTTTTTTTCAGTGAATTTCCAAGGATTTTTAAATGCTAATTCCCATCTATAACTTATCTCTGAAGATATCATGTTTAATGATTTTGATTGGATTTCTATATTTTTCAAATTCAGTGTCATTTCATTAATTACATTTTTGTTAAATACTTTTTTATCACCATTTTTAAATGTATTTTTTCAATTAATTCTTTTAAAAATTTAAAAATATTATTTGAACTTAATGGGTTTTTCAAACATATTTTTTTATATTTTTCAAAATATTTTTTTAACTATATGTGCAAAACTTTATTTTATACATATTTTTTCCATGTTTTTGGATCCGCGCACCCTAAGCGCACCGTTCTCGATCCCTACGCGATAGCATCTGCGCATGGTATGCATCGGGTACGTGGTTAGTGTGCGATGCCAATGCGACCGGTACGCGACTCCCAGCCTATACGCGACACGTTCGATGTACATAACGCGATGTTTACGCGCTTCCGCGATGTGTCATCTGCGTCTATGACGCGGTAGGTCGGCGGATCCCGCGAAGTATTTAACATTTAAAAAAACATATTTATGTATTGCATGTGAATATTAATTGAAGACAAACCCTAAACTAGTCTTAAAACTAATATATTTTGATAATCCTATATTTCTTTTTAATTCAATTTCTCGGATTCGCGCTGGGTGCGTGCTGCGTATGCACACGGTGCGCGGATCCCATGTGACCTGCAAAAAAAGAGATTTGATTGGTTCATTACACTTCCTGTTCTAACTACTGAAAGACCCCACCCATTTCAATCATTCCTCTTTGAGCTTCTTTGGAGAACCACCCCTTTGGAGAGAAGAACATTTTTTAGACTAAGTTTACACTTAGCTCTAACTTTTTTCAACCAAAAATGGCTTCAGGGCAGCAGGCATCACCTGCATCACCTCAAACCTCTGAGGATGAATTTTTGCCGGAGTTACCACGCAAAGAACGTTTCTCTTCAGTGGTATGGAAATTTTTTACTTTTCCTGAGGGGCAGAATAAAACCAATGCCACCTTGGTCACATGCAAGATTTGCAAAAGAGTCCTATCGAGAGGGGATTCTAACAACAAATACTCTTGCGGCACGGCAAGTATGATGAAGCACATGAGGACCCTTCATCCAAACAATCTTGCAAAAGAAGAGTGCTGACGGATGAGAAACGCTCCTGCTCCTGCGCCATCAACCTCATCGCAGCCGAGCACATCAAGAGTGCATCCATCAGACCAAACCTTGGACATCCGTCCTCAATTTCAATTTTTAAAAGTGCTCTGCACTAAGTGCAATAAGACTTTGTGCTATGGCGAGTAGTCGATCGATCTGATCTGCTGCCGCCAAGAAAGTCATATTTGCTCTTTTTTTTTTTTATTGTTCCCTGAGGTTCATTCTTTGGTTTCTCCAGTTTTTTTTTTTTTGTTTTTTTTTTTCAGAAAAACCAAAACAATCACAAAATTGTTCAGAAAACCCCCCAAAAATATAAAAGAAGAAAGAAGAAAAAAAAAAGTTCTTGTAAGAACTAACTTTCCTGGTTTACAAAAGCAGCTAAATTTCTTCGTTAGTGTGTGAAAGTTTAGATGAATGTATGTGTAGTACGTAATTGACTGAATGAATGCATTGGTAGCGTATGGTGAATGTATAAGTCCAGAACTATGAGGAAGTGCTGCAGCATCACACAGTAACCTCTTTAACTACAGTGTGCTGTAGAACTTCCGAAGCATAGGGATGCAACATATGTATATAAATATGTTGCAAATCTATGCTTCTGTCTGCACGGCTGCTTAAACTGCAGCCATGTGGTGACACAGGCACCCTTGCACAATAGTGCAAGGATATCTGTGGCATGTGCTGTTTGTTTTTCTACAGGAAGATACACCTTCCTGTACAAAAACAATGAGAAAATGCATTTTTCTCCTTCAATGTATGCTGAACATTTCAGCATGCATTGAAGATATAAAAATGTGGAGAAATTAAAACAATTCTCTTTGTTGTGCTTTCCTACACCAATTGTAGAATGGTGCACCATTCACACACATATCGAGATTTATGATTTATGATAAATCTAGACATGTGTCTTGTTCTATGAGTATTAAGTGCACTCATGCACAACAACACTTATAGAACACCCTTTCAACACAAAGTGGTCTAAATGATTAGGTTGTATTTACATGGAGTATAAAAAGTGCACAGAGTGCCTTTTCCTCTCTTTGTAAATATAAAAGAGTATCTTCCACAATAACTATGTTACAAAAAGTGACATATTTCCGTATTTAAATTTCCTTGCAAATGATAAAAGTAAGCACAGAGTTTTGTCTGCAAAGATGTTCAAAGAAGAAATGATTGCGGTCCTTCAAAGCTAAAAACTTGAAATATTATGAACCCCTTAAATCTCTTTTTTTGCAGGTCACATGATATCTGATTATGGTCAGATTTCAAAACTACATAAACAGAGTGTTTTTAGAAACGTGTTTCAGCTTTTTAGCTTCTTGCACGCTTCTTCATTCTGCATATTGAGACTTAGTTAAACTTAACTTCACAGTAATAGGAATAAAAAATGGTATTCATTGTTTGCTGTTTTTCATTCAAATATAAATTGTTAAAAATTGCTTATTTTAAAATTTGGATCTGTGAAAGAAAAAAAAAAATATAACATATAATAATACATTTTTTACAACACAACATAATTTCCACAAAGTAATTTGTTTGTCTTTTTTACTGTTCTCAGAATATATTGAATTTCACTAGAAATAGTGATTTCAATGGTACTCATCACTTAACAGCGGGCAAAAAAAAAACAATCAGAAAGATTGTTAAAAAAAAACCAATATACTATTCCCAGTAAAATACCAGAAAATACAAATCATACATATATGAAATGCTTACAGATTACAAAATTTTATAACTTTAACTTATAAAAACTGTAAATGTTGCCGCATTAAAATAATCACCTAATAAATGACCACCAAAAAGTCCATAATTCAAAAATATACCTTTCCTTGAGGCCCAATGGTATTTTTGCACTTCTTCTTTATGTAAATTGTCCAATGGTAGTTCTATTAAATTATAATATTAAATTCCTCAGAGAGTGAATTATCTTCCTAAAACTTTGGCTTTAAAAATATTAGGTAGGAATTTTGTAATTCCCTAGGCAAACGTTGTTTGAAAACCAACTGGGCATCATTACAAAGTATCCAGCCTTTGTCACATTTTAGATAGGCAGTATAATGTCCAAATGTGGTGGAAGGTATATTGAAAGAAGGTTTTCCCCAGTTACTTTTAGGTCCAAGAGGGGGGAAAAAAGGACAAATATGCAAGGTTTCTGCCTCTTGACAGACCTATCACTCTTTTTTCTGGTAAGTACTCACAAAAATCTAGATATCAGTGCATCAATAATTCCCCATAAATGATAAATTCAATGTCTACAAACAATTTTTTCTTTTTTTATCTTTGATTTTTTTATTATTTATCAAAAGGTTTTTATCAAAAATATATTAATATTTCATTTCTGTGTTTTCTCTTATGATTTACAATTGGTCTTGAAACATTCATGTACATACAATAAATGATGTGAACATAAAATACATTGGTCTCAGATCACAATTATTAAGCAAATAAGACTCCCCCAAGAAAGACACCATAGATATCTACATTCTCACCTCGCATACAATTCTTACATCCCAACAAACATACCACGCAAAAAAAGAATTAAGAAGAAAAAACGTAATTGTATAACATAGAAATACACAACTGGATGGATCAACTGCAATGTAATTTTTGTAATTTTTGAATAATTTCCCAAAGTCTATTGTAATAGGTATAACATCAATTTATGTTTCTTCCTTTGTACTGTTTGGGTTGATCCTTATAGGATTTGTTGTCCAGTTATGAAGTAGCTGGTCTACGTACGTTTTGGTGAAATGGTTATTAAAATCACATTCCTCAGGACCAATGAAGAGCAACATTTTCTGTACAAAAGAGGGGGGGTTCTTCTGCAAATACAAATACAATATATATAAGATATAGGGAATACTGATGTTCTTAGTGGTTACTTTAGAACACCTATTATTATTTATTTCTTAGCCTTGCTGGTACATTCATGTCTCAGAAAATGGAAGGAAAGAGGAAAGAAAAGAAATGAAATAAACTCCCTAAGATAGGAGAGTTGGCAAATAGATTAGCACCCATACGTGAACTAGGAGATTTTCATGCCGGCTCAGAGTGAATAGAGAGGAGGCTCCTTGTTACCCAACAGGGGGTTAGAAGATTCAGATCACCCTGTGCTAAACAAAAAGATTTTTTGAAAATACCTACACAATAGATGGAACTTCAAGAGTTATCAGGTTCTCATCGCCCTACAACTTCCAAGGGGGCAGATGTTGTATCAGGGTTGGTCTACAACTAGTATGATCTGTTAAATAACAAAAAATAAGAGTAAGGCAAAATAGTTCTCTAAGTTGTCCTGTCTGTGTTGTCCTACCAATTATTTCTATGTTGACTAGGGTATTGCCATATCTTACCCTTGATGTCTAAAATTATTCGTGTTAGAAATTTCTTGTATAGATAATGCTCTCATGCAGCCAAGATACTTCGAAGATTAACTTTACTGTCTCCTTGGTGAAGCTATACCTGAAATGAGAGAACACGCAGTATTTTTTCCATGGTTGGAGACATCACCCACTGGTATTTGATATTTTGGGCTGAGGGTCAGAATTTAGATATGCTATGTGGGTCTTACCTTCAGAAAGGCAAGGAAAAAGAGATAATATTATCTTTTTCTCAAAGTCTTTTGTTCAGTTTGTATGGTGGTGTCGCTCACCAGAGTTGTTTTAAGGCTCTGTGATTCTTATGTAATTCTACAAAATATGAGAGACAATATTATGATTATTTCTACTGGGTCACCCTAAAAGATTTGGTTAAGTACAAAGTCAAACAAAGACAGATTATGTCACATATTATGTCCGACTGGATGTCATTATTTTGTCATACTACAGATATATAGTTTACTGAGATGTAGTATTCATAGCTATCTTTTTACTATCTTTTCATTGTGTACATTTGATAGGCCTATTCTTAAGCATATACACTAGTGTCTGGTGTGAGATAGTAACTGACAGGCGTGAAATGGTGTGACTTGCTGGTTGTAAGCTATTATTACATATGTTTCAAGGGTCTTAAAAAGAAAGAAAATTATTAGAATCTTGAATGGTATCTATAACGCAAGAGCTGTCTGATTAGAGAAGAGATCTTGTTCTTTATTTTTGTAATTCTCAAAATGGCCGTCCTCTATTTGGAGAGACTCCGCTATATCCTTGATGTAAGATGTGTTGATTTTACTCGAACAGAGCACATTTCAAACATTCAATCTTATATCTTTACAACATCATATCAGAGTTCAACTATCAGTCAGGGCTTGCTAGTACAGAAAGCTGAAATAATGAGATGTATTTTACAGCCGTATCTATCAAACCGGTATATGTGGCGTGTATTAAGATGTTGTAATTATCAGAGAAACACACCAGAATTAAGTTGCTGCTAGTTTGGTTCTTTAGGGAGAAATGTACCTTCATACTTATCTCTATTAAGTAAGCATATAATCACGCTGACGGTAAAACCCGGTAAAAATAGAGTGGGCACAGACCGTGTTTGTAGAAAGAAAGGGGCAAGAAGTCTCAATGTCAGGATAAGCTCAGGTCCACTTACCAACGCCTGTTGGGTTACCGCTACCTTCCACAGATGTCGTCTGAGTCTGACTCGATGGTGTTCCCAATCGAATTTTGCGCGTTTATATGTCCTATATACATATGCGTTCTGTGCGTAGATCTCGCGATATCCGAAGTATATCAGGTTCTATTGTGGAAATTTAGCGTGCAAACTGAACATCATCTGCGCCATCTTGCCTCTCCCCAGCGTCACGCACAGCGAATGCACGGCCGCCATTTTAGACACCCCACTCTCTCCCCACTCATTGTCAATCGTCAGCGCGGTCCCCTTGGCGCTGCGAGCATCCCCCGCGCGCTGACCACCCCCGCTCTCTCATACAGGCCATAAACCCTCTCCTTCTGCGCGACCCTGCTACGGAACCACTTCCAACCGACAACCCATACATGGTCATGCCTCTCCTTTGATAACCCCCTTCCTCTGCGCCCCATTGTCTGAACTGGTCCCAGGCCATCACCTAGCCCTGCGGATGCAGTTTACTGCCCCTACTGTAAGGGAAACACCCCACATCAAAGGGATTACAGTAGATCAAAGCCCCTACCCCCTGAGACCCGGCCAGTTGCACACACCCCGGGAATTAGCGGAATTCCCTGCTGCGCGATAGCCATCTCCCACTGCGGGTAGGGTGGGAACTTCTACTGTATCTATGTGTGGGATCGGATCTGAACCAGGGCTCCAGGGGATATTCCCCCGTACTTCAAAAGAATCTCAAGAATGTACTATGTGTAATAAAGCAATAAACCAGTGTATAAGAGACCAGGTCTCAGAGATGTGGTTAGAGCACCTCGTGACGATACCTTGCTGTCTGATCTGATGTGTTCTGCTCCGACGGAATAAAACCTTGTTTCCTGCCTTCCAGTCTCCGGCGCCTGCCTCTTTTATTGGTAAATTATCGAGTGGTATGAGAGGCGATTATCGCCGGGCAAATACTTGGAAGGTTATCGACTGAAACTGCCGCTACCATTTAACAATTGGCGTCCCAAACGTGGGGCCCATCAGCGACACGTGGATCCAGTGGGAGAGGTCCCGACGACAGAGTGAACGACTGCAACGATCGGGAGAGCTCCTGCCCAATAGACCCTCGTCTGGCAGCCGATCATCCGAACTTCACTGGTTCCGAGCAGACCTCTCTCGAGTGATCTACGGTCCTGACTGGGAACCATCAGGAGTGCCGCGGCAAATACGGAGAATAGAGGACGATCGGGCGCTGGAGGCGGAAGACGAGAAACTGTCCATGCGGTCCGGGTAAGGTCGTGAAACACGACAAAAGTGCGAAATAATTGATTGATTGTTTGAATACTAGTATTGCTCATTGATTGTTCTTTTTGAGATATTCGCTGTCTACAAACGGGGAGGAGTAGAAATACTCTCTCTCTCTCCCTTTGCAGATAGTGAAGGGTAGGTAACGCAGACTTTTGTCCCCATTGAAACCCGTCGTGCCTATCTTTATCTCCCCATTGATTGATTGTCCGAACATTGATTGTTTTGAAGAATAGTGCTTTTTGAGATATTCTCTGTTTGCAAATAACGTAGAATAGGAATATTCTGTCTAGTCTTTGCAAATAGTGAAGGGTAGGTAACGCAGACTTTTGTCCCCATTGAAACCCGTCGTGCCTATCTTTATCTCCCCATTGATTGATTGATTGATTGTCCGAACACTAGTTGTTCGATATTGGTTCTTTGGAGGTATTCTCTGCTTACAAATAACGAGGAATAGAGATATTCTGTCTAGTCTTTGCAAGCAGTGAAAAGATAGGTAGTGCTGACTTTTGTCCCCGTTGAAACCCGTCATGCCTATCTTCTCCCCACTGATTGGTAGTTGGTTCTGCCCGGACCGCTTATTAGAGGTGAACCACCCGGCTCCACTGGAAGGCACCCCTAATAAGGACATGTTCACTAAATATGGACTAGTCGCCGTGGCTTATAGCAAGCTGTGGCATAAATATACCAAGAAGGAGCCCGAAAGTCAGTGGCCACTGATGGGATCCTTCGACGACCGCAAGATAGAAGCGCTAGAAGTAGCTCTGCGTAGCAATAAGACGACGCCTACTATGCTTGACAGTATTGGCATGTGGCGCAAAGAAGCGACGCAACGGAAAAAGAGGGAAGAAGTAAAAGCAGAAAAGGAATTACGAAAGGCAGCTCACCTTGCCGCTAAAAAGTTAGAAGAAGACATAAAGGAGAGAAGGGAAACTAAACTAAGACAGGAGCCCGAAACCTCAGGCCAGTACGCTGTTAGGACCCCTTCTTTGCTCTACCCTGTGTTGCCCTCCAAGCAGCAAACGAATGACGAATTACTGTTAGGTCCCCCGACCATTTACATGCCCCCTCCGTATGCACCCTCCCAATCAGTAGTGCAACACCCACAACCCCCGAACACGAACGAAAGCAGTACAGGGGCCTCGGCCCTCACGGCCTCCGCGCCGGCTGAGCCTCTTGTACTGAACCCAACGTCGGCTACAACGCTAGATGACCATGAGATGAGAAAGAACGATTCCACCAGAATGAATCGATTAACTAAAGATGAACGAGCAGGAATTGACAAGATAGTAGGGACGCTGGTGGAGCGAAAAGAAAGTGAGGAGTATATAACGGACGTGTATAAATCGTATGCCGACAACCGCAGACGACACTTTGTCGTACGGCTCTGTTATCACGCCCTGAATGCATATGAGGATAGGTACCACGATAAAGGTCCCGAAGGCTTAGCGGCCCTATATAGAAAGATAGACATCGGGGAAGAAAGAGAGGGCGATGTAGCGAACCTCTTCACTCGTACACTCGAGGTCTACCGACATCTTAAAGAACATGGACAAACAACCGAAACAGAAACCCCCATAGCAACTAAACCCCAGGGAGGAAGGGCCGATGCCATGATGCCCATTAAAGAAGCTGCCCCCTACTGGGTCCCCCCACGGGGTCAGGGAACACACGACGACATCAACCACCAAGATGCGAAGGGAAGGGTTGTATATAACTGGGTCTACCAGCCGTGGGACCGGCAAGATATTTTGACCTTTAGAAAGACCCTACCCGACTTGAGAAAGAACCCGACTGCCTTCTACACTGAATTAGGTACAGCCTTAGGCTCAACGATAATGACGTTAGCAGATATCGACTTGTTCTTTGGGCTATGTCTGCCGGCTGATGTGTGGAAACAAATCCGGAAAGTTGACCACGCTGAGCCGTTCGGATATACCTGGGTACAACTCGATACCATAGATAAACAGCGAGAACCAGGACAGAAACCCCCGAAAGCCATCCTAGAGCTCCCAGATAAGATTGTACAAAAGCTGAAGACTCTAATCCCTGAAAGAAAGGTAGACTGGTCGATAGTGACGGCTTGCCGCCAGAAACCCCAGGAAGACGTGTCTGAATACTTCTCCCGATTCGAGACTGTGTTTTCCGACTACAGTGGCCAAGACATGACCACCGCAACCGGACACCACCTCTTTGTCCAGAATTATGTAAAGGGTCTGTCGCCAGAAGTTTCCCAGAAACTACAGACCAGCGAGAGTAGTTGGGCAGCCTCCAAACCCGCAGCAATTCTCCAGATGGCCCAATACTACGAAAACCAGAAAAACGAGAACGATAGGGCGTCAGAGAAGAAGAAAAAGGAATTAAAGGAGAGGGTGATGATAGCACAATTGCAAGGGGTGACAATAGGAAGGGAACCCCCGAAGGAGAACTACCAACCAACCGCCCCTAGAAAGCTACCCCCTAGAGACCATGCACCTACACCCTACAACGGACGGAGGGACTTAGATGGAAATCAATGTGCGTTCTGTAGAGGGTTCGGACACTGGAAATCCCAGTGCCCGGTCCTTCTGGAAATGAACAAGAATAGGGGCCCCAGAGACGCAGCATATGACCCCAGAAATAGAGAACAGGGACGAGGGCACACGAACAACACCATCAACGACAGGCCAGGCAGACCAAACACCTTTGATCGCCCCCGACAAAACCAGTGTCAGCAGTCCGACTATGAAAGCACTCATGACTTCGCATAGGACCGCCAGGGGCAAGGGAGGGATCCAGTCGAACTCCGTGTTGACCAGCAAGGTCCTTACGTCACCGCTAAGGTCTTGGGCACAAAATCTCCATTCCTGGTAGATACTGGGGCGACACGTAGTGCGTTATCTAAACGACTGATTCCTAGGGCACCCTTGTCTGGCTCACACGTAACCTCAATAGGCTTTGACGGAACGCCCTCCACTAACCCCTTATCAGCACCAATCCCCTTTGACTTGGAAGATAACACCACTGACACGACCTTTCTGCTCTCCTCCAACACCCCCGATGCTATTATGGGACTTGATTTGCTAAAACATTTTCGAGCCACTATCAGATGCTCCCCAGACGGAGTTCGAGTCATCCTACACGATAACCCAGATCTGTTCAGACCCTGTCACACTCGGCGTATGCTCTCTATAACCGATGCTGATATGTCCCTACTCGACACATTACCTTCACATCTATGGGCTAAAACCGACTCAGATGTAGGGCGCATGGTGATCGACCCGGTACACATAACCGTCCGACCGGACGCAGTGCTCCCAAAGCTTCCTCAGTATCGGATATCCCCCGAAGGCGAGAAGGCATTGGTGGAAATCATCGAGTCCCTGGTCGAGGCAGGAGTGGTAGAAGAAGTAGTGAGTAATGTTTGCAACAGCCCTATCCTACCCATTGTAAAGAAGCAAGGCGAGGGGGATGAGAAAGCCTACCGTTTCATTGTTGACTTGCGAGAGGTTAACAAAGTAGTCATACCCCAGTACCCCGTAGTCTCAGACATCACCACCATCCTCACCCTGATTCCATCCACCGCCACCATCTTTACTGTTATTGACCTCAAGAACGCATTCTTTTCCATCCCCATCCACCCAGACAGCCGCTACCTGTTCGGCTTCACCTTAAAAGCCCGTTCGTACAGATTCTGTAGGGCACCCCAAGGCTATACTGAGAGTCCCAGTATTTACAGCCAAGCCCTCAAGAGGCAACTAGATGCAGTCCAACTACCCGATGGAGTGGCATTGATACAGTACGTCGATGACATTCTTTTGGCGGCCGACACCACCCCTCTTGCCGTCACGGCCACCATTCACCTCCTTCGCTTCCTTGCGGAGAACGGTCACAAGGTCTCCAGAAAGAAATTGCAATTCTGCCAGCCCCAAGTAACGTATCTAGGCCACCTACTATCCAAAGATGGGAGGAAACTTACCCCTGACCGAATTCAAACCATCCTAGAAACCCCTGTTCCCAAAACTCAGAAGCAAGTGCGGTCCCTAGTGGGCCTCACCTCCTTTTGTCGTCAGTGGTTGCCAAATTTCAGTCTTATCGTAAAACCTCTGCTTTCCCTACTGGCTAAAGATACCCCCTTCCCCCTCCCCTGGACACCCGAATGCCAATCCTCCTTCAAGGAATTACGAGACGCCCTCTGCTCAGCCCCGGTCCTAGGAACCCCAGACTACACTAAACCTTTCTCCCTTTACACCCACGAAAGGGAGGGATGCGCATTGTCTGTCCTAACCCAGTCCATAGGCCCTAAACAACGCCCTTGTGCCTACTTCTCTGCCACTCTCGACCCCGTAGCCAGAGCCTTGCCCGCCTGCCTTCGAGCAGTAGCCGCCGCTGCTGTCTCTATCCGACAAAGTGAGGGGATCGTGCTCTCGAACCCCCTCACTGTATTGGTGCCCCATGCTGTTGATACCCTCCTGAACCAAACCAAAACTCAACACCTGACTAGCGCACGACTGACTGGGTACGAACTGACTCTGCTTGCACCCCACATCACATTGAAACGATGCACCACTCTGAATCCAGCCACTCTACTACCTCTCCCTGACACTGACCCCAATGCGTCCCCTATACATGACTGTGTGACCCTCACCGACGAACAGACCAAGAGTAGGGTTGACCTCCGGGATACTGCCTTCCCGAACCCTGACGGAGAACTGTGGGTGGATGGCTCATGTATCAAGCTCCCCGATGGCACCACCTCAGCTGCCTATGCAGTCACCACGGCCCGAACCGTTGTTGAGACAGCCCGCATCACCCAGCGATCCGCACAGGCGGCTGAACTAATTGCCCTCACACGAGCCTGCATCCTGGCAGCAGGGACAACCGCAAACATTTACACAGACAGTCAGTATGCCTTCGGGGTAGTTCACCACTTTGGGCTCTTATGGAAAGAGAGGGGATTCTTGACCTCGCATGGCACACCCATCCTGCATGGAGATCTAGTCTCTGCCCTGACCGAAGCAGTCCTCCTCCCCACACGGCTGGCTGTGATCAAATGCCAGGCACACAAGAAGGTGACAGACATTGTAGGACAGGGAAATGCACTAGCTGACATTACTGCCCGAACCACAGCCGAGAATAGGTCCACAACCCGCATGTACGTGACCAGGTCACAAACTGAGAATTGGAAGGATGCTAGGGAAACGATTAGGGATATCCAATTAGCCAGCACACCACACGAATTAACTGAATGGGCCCGGGTAGGATTGAAGGACGATGACGGTTGTTGGCGAACTAAAGACTCGAACAAATGGTTGCTACCCGACTCATACTTGATCCCCATGCTGACCATGGCACACTCCCCCGCACACATAGGGTCTGCCCCCATGATCGAACTCATCTCCAAAGTCTGGCACAACGACAGAATACCCGACTCAGCCAAACGACTGGTCCAACAATGCCTAGTATGCCTCCAACACAACCCTGGGAAAGGAACTGCTGTACCCCGGGGAGGGTTTGGGGTCCCCAATCACCCCTTTGAAGTCCTACAAATGGACTACGTCCAGCTAGAAAGGTGCCGAGGTTTAAAGTATGTGCTCGTCGTTGTGTGTGCCTTCAGCAAGTGGGTGGAAGCCTACCCAACCCACGACAACACCGCTATGACTACTGCAAAAGTACTACTGAAGGAATTCTTCCCCCGATACGGCCTTTGTCGAATTTTGTGGAGCGACAATGGCCCCCACTTCGTAGCCGAAGTTATCCAACTCATCTTAAAAGGGTTGGGTGTAAAACAGAAGTTCCACGCGGTCTTCCATCCCCAATCTGCAGGCTTGGTTGAGCGACACAATGCCACATTGAAGCTTAAGATAGCAAAAATAGTCGCCACCACAGGGCTAAGATGGCCAGACGCTCTCCCGCTAGCATTGCTATCAATGCGTTCCACCCCCACCAAACACCACTTAACCCCCTACGAGGTCGTCTTCGGGCGGCCCATGAACCTTTGGACTGCACCAAAACCATCGTCCATCCACGACGTCCCGGACGTCCTCATGTCTGACTATTTGTATAACCTAACTAAGACATTGTCTGTTATCCATCAGCAGGTGCTGCACGCCATTCCCGATGTTTCCAGGGGCCCGGGACACGACATCCAACCCGGCGACTTCGTCTTAGTGCGTAACTTCCAACGCACCAAGAGTCTGGAGCCCCGGTGGACGGGTCCCCTGCAAGTCCTGATCACCACCCGAACAGCTCTTCGAGTGGAGGGGAAACGCAATTGGCTGCATGCACACCACTGCAAGAAGGTATCACCGACCCTGACAACCACGGACAGCATCACCGCCCAAGAAGAACTCCTGGACAAAGATCGACCATCCCTGAGCCGCTGCCCAGATACAGAGACACTCGAGTTAGTAAGATATCCTGATCCCACTGTGCCATCCAAAGAAGGGTATAACTTGCGACGAAAGGAGAGAACTTCGGCTAAGCAGACCACAAGCTAAGTGAAAATCTCAAAGCGGTAGCCTAGTCACCCCAAAGGCCACCAGGAGAGAAACCAAACAAAGTCTGTGGTTCTGCCCGCTACCGAGTCTCTTGAAGGTGATGGAAGCGCCCAACATGAAGATGATGGAAGCAACCGGACGTCCGAAGATCCACCACAGAAACCCAAAGACTGACCGAATGCACAGCTTAAAGACTATTGCACTTTTCATTACCCTTCTCTTCTGCCTTCTCCTCATGGTCGCCTTCTGGATCATGGAGGAGAGCACACCCGCTCATAAGACATTACTGGCCACCGTTCAACCTACCACCACGAAAGAACATCATCTGATCTCGCTTTCACCCCAACTCCGAGAAAGGCGTAAGGAGTTCTGGAATAACTCCTTTGTACAGTTGCTCCACCAACACAATCTTGCTACCAACGCCACTAATTGCTGGATCTGTGGACTGCTACCACATGCCACTGGACACTCTATCCCTTTTATCCCTTCACCTTTTTCTGTCCATGGCTCCTGCCTCGCCTGGCTAATCCTCCTGCAAGAAAGCTACAAGGACAATGCCACTTCCGGCAGAACCATGTCACACTTCTACCATGGGTTCTGGCTGAACAAAACTGGAAGAACTTCTGCCCTCTTCTGCCCTCTGAGATCGAACACTTCCTTTCACATGGACATCCCTGCCAAAGAACGAGTTGAAATGCAAGTGTTCAACAATCCAGCCAGACCCACCTTCTCTTACCTCCGGAAACGAACGGCCGCCACCCTAACAGTGGCCCTGTCCGTCATCAACATCACTGGGTCTGTATGCCTCGAAGGCCTGGGGGCACAGCTGGTGGGCCACAGCTCCTGCCTCATCACCCGAACATTGGACTCAGTTGACCCACCCTCCTTTGTTGCCTCCCCGAATATGTACTTCGTCTGCGGTACTAAGGCCTACACCTGGCTTCCGAAAGGTTGGGGAGGCACCTGCTACATCGCCTTTGTCCTTCCTCCGACGTATGTGGCTCCAGCAAACCAACACCGACAGAAACGGGCCAAAGACATTGTTCAGGCCGACTCCACCGGAGCACAGTTCATGGACGCAGTCAAAGGCCTTGTTCCTCTCTGGGGTCCAATGGCAAACAGCCGTGCCATCCGCCACTTAACCCAGGCAGTCGAAACGGCAATGAACATTACAGCTGGCGCCCTCGCCAACAACACCGCTGAGCTTCAGGCCGTCCGCCTGGTGGCTCTCCAGAACCGCCTTGTTCTAGACGTGGTTCTAGCAGATCGTGGAGGAGCATGCCGCATCATTGGGTCCAGCTGTTGTACCTACGTACCGGATAACTCACCCTCAGTCTACAAAGCAATTGAACACCTCCACAGACTGTCCGCAGAGGTCCATCAAGAACAAGAAGAATGGTCGCTGGGGAGTTGGTTTTGGGACACTATTAAAGGTTGGGGATGGAGGCTGTTTTCATTTATCCTGATACCAATTGTGATACTATGTGGATGTTGCTTGGGGATTCAGTGTCTGCCACCTTTATGTTCGCTTTTTATGAACTGCATCTGCCCTAAGACTTTGGACTTTGAAACCGAGCGGATGAAAGCTCTGAACGAGGTGGAGGTACGGGGTATTATGGGGATAGATCCAAACTAGGCAAGCTGGCGAGATATGTTAAAAGGGAGGACTGTGGAAATTTAGCGTGCAAACTGAACATCATCTGCGCCATCTTGCCTCTCCCCAGCGTCACGCACAGCGAATGCACGGCCGCCATTTTAGACACCCCACTCTCTCCCCACTCATTGTCAATCGTCAGCGCGGTCCCCTTGGCGCTGCGAGCATCCCCCGCGCGCTGACCACCCCCGCTCTCTCATACAGGCCATAAACCCTCTCCTTCTGCGCGACCCTGCTACGGAACCACTTCCAACCGACAACCCATACATGGTCATGCCTCTCCTTTGATAACCCCCTTCCTCTGCGCCCCATTGTCTGAACTGGTCCCAGGCCATCACCTAGCCCTGCGGATGCAGTTTACTGCCCCTACTGTAAGGGAAACACCCCACATCAAAGGGATTACAGTAGATCAAAGCCCCTACCCCCTGAGACCCGGCCAGTTGCACACACCCCGGGAATTAGCGGAATTCCCTGCTGCGCGATAGCCATCTCCCACTGCGGGTAGGGTGGGAACTTCTACTGTATCTATGTGTGGGATCGGATCTGAACCAGGGCTCCAGGGGATATTCCCCCGTACTTCAAAAGAATCTCAAGAATGTACTATGTGTAATAAAGCAATAAACCAGTGTATAAGAGACCAGGTCTCAGAGATGCAGTTAGAGCACCTCGTGACGATACCTTGCTGTCTGATCTGATGTGTTCTGCTCCGACGGAATAAAACCTTGTTTCCTGCCTTCCAGTCTCCGGCGCCTGCCTCTTTTATTGGTAAATTATCGAGTGGTATGAGAGGCGATTATCGCCGGGCAAATACTTGGAAGGTTATCGACTGAAACTGCCGCTACCATTTAACACTATGTTTAAAAAGCTATTGTGAACTCGGGCGACATCTTGGAAGGAGCATCATAAGGCATGTAAGATGGAAATATTATAACTATCTGCGATTATTCGAGAACGTCCCTTGCTGTGCAGACTTAGTATTCAAAAGGGGGACATCAGCTCTGAACGTATTGTTTACTGATGCGTCCTGTGCGCTAGTCTCGCGATGTCCAAAGTACGTAATAATCTATATTAGCAGGAGTGCGGTTAGGCGCCATCTTTAAAGGATAAACATGAGACAAGCAGCCCTAAACTTATTGTTTACCTATGCGTCCTGTGCGCTGGTCTCGCGATATCCGAAGTACGTAATAATCTATGTTGGAAGAAATGTTGCGCGGTTGGGCGCCATCTTTAAAGGATAAACATGAGTCAAGCAGAATCCGATAAATGGAAATAATATACATGTATGCGAATACTCGTGTGCGAATGTTCGCAAAAGTATGAAATTCCCATATGATTTACCAAAATGCCTTAAAATCAGGAGGTAAAGCCCAATACAAATTGCTGAAACTTCCTATTTAGGAAGAGTGCTTAGTCTAAGTATGCGTGAAGGTGATGGAGAATGTTGTGCCCGACCTATGAGCCTATAGATGGTTCGTGAGTATAGTAATACACTGATAGGTATTGAAGGACGTGATGTTAATAATGAATGTAATAACAGTGTGACTAACATCTGAGAGGTCACGATATTAACTTAAATGTCCTATAGGTTCCAAAAGTATCCAAGCTGTATAGTTGACATCGACACTTCATATTAAGCAGAGAGTATTTAGGACAATATAGATGATGATTATCAGAGGACTATTGTTAATAGGTCTTATGTTGTCACTAACCATGTTATCTCTAACCCTGGGCGTAGTTCGCGTAGTCGCGCTTCGCAAAGCTTCGCAAAGATGTCATTGCACTACGCGACCTTCGCGAAGCTTCGCGAGCTTGCGTAGTTGCTTGTGGCAACCTGTTCGCGATGGCTTTTTCTTGTTCGCGAGCGCGGTAAGCATGTTCGGGGAACTGTTTGCATGCTCGGGGATATATCTCGCGATCTTACCCATGCGGTCGCCAATGGGCGCGGCCATCTTGTTTTTCTATAGTCCCGCCCGCTCGCGATGCCTTATTTCCTGTTCCGGGTCGCGGATAGCGTGTTCGCGATGTGCATTGACGTGTTCGGGAGCGCATTTTACTTGTTCGCGATAAATAGTACATGTTTGCGAGAAATATCGCGCGAACTTACCCACGCGGTCGCGAATGGGCGCGGCCATCTTGTTTTTCACTCTATGCCATGTTTCTGGGCCTAATTTTGTATCCTTCCTTTATCATAGCAATCCTTTGTCTTTAAAGCCTTTTTCCTGACTTTTTTTAGTTATTATCTATCTCTCTGTTTGCCTCAGTTTATATTTTGCATTTTATTTCTACTTTTACTGTGTTTTTGTTACTTTTATAAAGTTCTTTCTATCTTCTTCCCCCTAACTTTTTTTCCCCTTCGGACTTTTCTTTTCCGCCTCCCACCCACCCCAGAAACATGGCCAAGGGCACACCAAGTCCCAAGGGCAAGGGACCTGCAGGCGCAGAGAAGCGCCGCCTGCCTTGCGGCAGAATGCGTCCTGCAGGGGTGCAGGCCCGGCAACTGTTTGGGGAGGAGGAGGTGGCGGCTCTTGTTTTCTTCATCCAGCGCCTCCTCCCCTTGACCTTGGCAGCTGGCGGCAGGCCCGGCTCCGGGTACGCTACCCAGGAGCGGCACCGTCGGTGGGCGAAGGTGCGCCGGGCCGTGTTCCGGTGCACTGGGATCCGGCGCACCCACAACCAGCTAGCTCACCGGTGGTCCGACATCCTGGACCGGGAGCAGGACCAGTTGGACCTGCTAGGTGTCGAGGTCATCGGGCTTGGTGAGTAACTGATTGTGTATATTAAATTAGATGAACAACAAGATTACTGCTGCGTGCCAAGCGTTGCTGGTAAATTACGTTCCAAAAAGCAAAATGTTCTTTGATTAAAGGACCCAGGTGCACGGTGGTACTCTTACTTGTTTGCAACGTAGTTTGCGCTAGCTTGTGCTGATGCTGAGTATGTAAGAGTTTACTTTACAGAACTGAAGTTAGGTAATGCGATTTGCTAGAGAGACTCTAGTCCTTCCATTGTCCTACTGTGAAATAGTGGTGGATGGATATTGGATACTAGGTTTAGTTTGTTAGTAGTAGTTACTAATTGTTTTATGCGGTCTGCGTGACGCACCCTCTGTCACTGAGTGCTGCTTACCCCAGTCCTCCGTCGAACCTTTTGTACTTTGTTTAGTGAGTGGTAGGCTTAGCATGGTCAGTCAGTAGCAGAACTAGATCAGCATTATGCAACCAACCCACAATTTGTTGTATGTATGCACTAATGTATGCAACTATGCATGTGTCCTCCATCTCATCTATGCATTTGATGGCTGAAAAAAATTGAAGTGCAGACTTAGTGAACAATTGGCCCGTCTGGAATAGGTGGTGTAGGTCAGGTGGTACTTACTAGGCTTTGTTAGTATTTGGAATCAGAATGATCAAGGAACACTGGAGTGTTCATAAATAAGTAGACGATCCGTAAATGCACTGGGAAGCAGCCAGTAGTCGATCCATCTGATTAGATAGGTCAATTTTATTGCACTTGTTGTTTCCTAAAATGTTCTTTGACTTATTGTTTTTCCAAATGATTTATTATTTTTCTCACAGCACTCCTTAATGTTGGTCTCTTTCTTTATTATATTTTACATGATCATCAGCACCACCCAGGGGCAAGAAGACGGGGTCGGAGTCGGCGGGGGAACCCCAGGACCTCTCCTCTACTGAGGCTCCTGCAGCTGGCCCCAGTAAGTCCTCCATTGGTTAGATTGACATTTATATTTCCCTAAATGTTATGTTACTGCATCTTTTTTTTCCCAAACTCTAAATTATGGTTCCACTTTCTGAATCTCTTTTTTACAAAAGCTTACTTCTTTGACCTTGACTATCTGTTTACTAATTCTGTTTATCCCTGCCTCGAAGTTGCTTCTAACTCCCTCTGCTATGACTCTCTGTGCTACTAATACTACTACTACTATTACTATTATTACTCTGTGTGTAGCGAAGCTTGCACAGTTGCCCACTCTTTAATAGAAGGTTTTCTTTGCAACAATAAAACTCTGATTGACCAATAGCTCTAGCCACTGGGTCCTGTCCTTTGGGTTGTCCTCTTCAAGTCTTCTCAATGTTGAGGCTTTGACAATTACCACAAACAAAATGCCCAACCAGATATTTGACTAGTATTTTTGATCGGATAGTACATGATACTACTATTGTCTAGGATTCTGCAGAGCCACATACAGAACTATGCACAACAAAATAGGATGTTGCTGATGGGAGGTTGGATCTTACTGATCACACCTCAGTCCGAAGAACCCAGGATCCCCTAACCGACTAGCTATAGTGTCTCACATTAGGGTCCCACTCCCGACCCCCCCACGAAGACGATACACAATGTTGATGATGACTGAGACAGAGACAACCCAGAACATAATAACAAACACCATTTTGCTCACACACTTGTGTAAGTCCACTCCACCACACCAAATACCACAGAGTCTATGTGTAAGTTCAAAAGGTTTATTTGAAACAAGTATCAAACTCTGTACATCGTTAATATGAAATTTAATTTACGACAGCCATAGTCAATAAGCCAGCAAAAAGCCTAACATTAAAACAGTAAACATTTACAAGTGCATGATGGACAACAAGAACAAGAGCCAAGATCTTTTTAATTCTGGAAGATCCCTCACCGTAGAACGTAGAAATACTGGTTACATCATCTTGCATCCAATATGCTCTGTAAATCTCTGGTTTGTAGAAGGGAATCTTCCGCCTATGATATATGAGAAAAACGCTGCGAGTTAGCCGTTAGATAGTATACTGGTGAATGCTAGCATTTTGCAGTCATGCCAAAAAGTGTAACATGTATGTGTGATGGCTAAGCAATATAAACTAAACAAAGTCAATAAGTTGTTTTTTTTTCGACCTCTTCACTTGTACGCAACAGTCAAGCGGCCTTAAAGGCATCTACTGCACATGTCAATAAGCTGGCAGGTATAATATGCACCAAAAGAGTAGTAGTCGACATGATTAATCTAAAAGGGTTACTCATGGCTCAGGCTAACTTTCAAAAGAGTAGAGTAGGACTAGATGACCCTAGGAAGTGGAACCATATCCTACTAGTGTCTGTCTACTGACTGTACTTACTGTCTAGTGCTGATGTATGTTGCATCGCATTAACTTTTTTTTCAATTTTCCAAGTGAACACTTAAAATAGGGGGAGGTTTACAGGCATCTAAAAAATTTGTGATGCTTTTTTCTAGGCACACTACCATCCACCAGTGCCGTCGGGGCCAGCGATGCGGCCATTCCGGAGGGGGCAGGCGAACTGGCGGCACCTGCAGGAGACACAGGGCCCAGGGGGGATCCAGCAGCTGTGGCCGGCGGCGGTAAGTTATATTCATTACTTCTTGACATTACAGCTAGATGGAACTGTGTTCACTATTTCACTGTACTGTGCGACTTATTATACAACGGTTGAAGAAGACACCCTTTACGTAGCATTACCAGCGTGAGTAGAGTAACCAATGGCCTCTTCTATTTGACTCCAAAATCAGCTGTGAATGTTTTATGGAGAAGACAAACTCAGATCAGATGACCTTCATGGATGTGTTGAACATAGAGGGAAAGCACTAAGGGTGGAAGGACGGGCGAAATAAACAATATGACTGACCGGCAGAGAAGGATATGTTGTTGGAAGCATGCATAGGTGGCTGATAGTAATAAGATCAGATGCTTGGGTTGTTGAAGGATGGGTGGAAGGTGAAAGAATGCCTGCCTGGGTGGGCGACACAGTATGGGTGGATAGTACTAGATAGCAAGAATCAGCGGTGTTTTTGGTTCAAACTCAAAGCCAAGGCAAGGAAGGAAGGAGCAGAAGCATGGGTGTTTGTTGGTGAAACCAACTAGGGTTTGTTAAGAGATATATACAAAAGGATAGATGTTTACTTTAATGGATGTATGCCTGGATGTACTATCACCAAGAGACAGTATAGGTGGAAAGTGTCACTGGAGATTCTTACTTTGAAGAAAATGTAACAGAAACTGCGCGACAGTAGCAAAGCCTAGAGGAATCAAGGTAGTATTATGAGCATACAGTACACTTGCAGTAGTTTGCAAGCACGTCATATATTATCAAGCGGAAACCCCTTCCTCCCACTCTGGGGACCACTCCCTACCTATTATTATTAATGTATTTTCGATTGGGGCAGCCAGCCTGCAAAGGGTGGCCTATCTGTTGTTTAATGTTTATGTATATTGGTTACACAATCAATGAAAGCAAAGTACCCTCTGCAGTAGCGGTTGGTGGTGGGATTGTTGGCGGGCGGTGACATGGGGAGGGGACGGGTGGGTGGCACTGGCGAGTAAACTGTGTATTACTGTTACGGCCAAATACAGGTAATCAACATAAAAATAAATAAAACTATTTTCAAGGTGCGCACTGCACCGCCGAATGCGATGCAGTGTGTGCTACTGTGTGCAGCAATGTTTTTTTTTTATGTATTCTTTAATTACCTGTGAATGTCCTTAATCCATCGTTTACTATCCCCACCCTGCACCTTCCCACGTCACCGACCGGCAGCACTCCCACCACCGACCACTACCGACCTGATGTCGTGTATCGTATTAGCACTAGCAGCATCTATAATATGAATATAAGCAATGATCGTTGGATCCGACAAATAATCAGCCTTTTTGTAGTACCCATGGCAGGGTGTAAGTGAAATTGTGCATGCCATTTGCCCTCATGTAACAGAGTATGACCAGTGCCAACGGCCGTAAGGCGTCAGACAAAAAGATGAGCTTCCCCACCTGCAGACAGTAGTAGTAAATAAAACTAACGTGAGTCTGCATCATGTGGCTCATATCTGTTTCTCTTGGGTGCAAGCTTAGCTGATGGACCTGGCATGCCGCCTACAACAAGGTTATGTAATTGGGCTAAACTACAGATAAGAACAGCACGACTGGTGTACCGGAGTACATACATAGTACGATTATATTTATAAATAATGTCTGAAACGGTCACAAATATTAGAGTCCAAGGAAGTAGGATTAGAGATACTTACCCCAGCACCAAATCCCAAATGTTATGAACTGTGCTTGCTAGTGATACTGTGACACTATGTGTTGAATTATTTTAGTGTTCCTGTTTTGCTAAGAGTATTGGCTCCAACATGTTCTTTTTCTTTCTTGATATAGATGATACTCCTTCCACTAAACCATCAAGGAAGGAGTTGGCCGCTAGGGCCCGGCGCCGGAAACTGGAGGCCATCTGCGAGCATTATCGCCGGCTGGTGGCTCAGGAGGAGGAGGAGGCGGCTGCAGCTGCAGCCTCCTCCAATGCCCCGGGCCCCAGTCAGGCCCGGCCTCCACTTTCACGGCGCCGTGGTCCGGCATCCGCCCGCCGCCGCGCCTCTATTTCCAGCACTGCTGCCCCCCACCCTGGATGTAACTGTAGGGCATTTCGCCGCCAGCTGCTCCGCCGGATGGCCCGCTTGGAGGAGAACATGGAGGAGCGGGTAAAGATCCTGGTGGACAAACATCTTAAGGCCCGCCGACAATAGAGGACCTCGTCGTTTGCCCCTTTTTTAATTCCTTTTGTTGGTGGGTGGGTTTGTGGGCGTTGGGGATTTCTACGGACATTGGGACTTTGGACTTTCGTTTCGTTTCGTTGGGGTTAGGTCAGAGCAGGGTAGTTTATTTTTGTTAGGGGACATTAAAAATATACTTACTATTTATTTATACGATGTTAATGTTTTTTGTGGTGGGTTACAGTTTTCCGAATTCAATGTAAGTTACATGGTTGTTTACTTTGTTTCCGTGCTGCTGCATGCCCACAGCCGGTGTTTGAGTTAAAAGATCTGCCGATTTTGTAACACACAAACCGATAGATGCAGTACCCCTCACTGAGTTATTTTTAATTGTCATAATAGTACTGTCAGTCTCTCCTCCTAGTCCATACCTCCCACCAAACTTATCTTACCTGTGATTGATGATGAAGTTCGGCACACTGATGGCTGCATGGTTGGTTTCCCAAATTGACGGAGTAGATGCCATTATTGTGGTGGTAGTAGTAGACACTGGCAATAGCGTTTGAAAAAAGAAAGAGAAAGTCACTTGACTGAGACTCTGGGAGGAGGAGTGGAACAGAACACAAAGTAAACTACAGCATGGGTGGTCAAGCAGAAGAAGATCCTTGCCCTGCCTTAGTTGAAATTCAATTAGTGTTGCTTTCACCACATCTGCCCCAGCAAGCGTGTGATCAATTGGTGTACATAGTCATCACATCACACCTCAATATAAATCACACAGCCCGGGGGAAGAGGGTTAGGGATTGATGATTGGATGGGAAGTGGGGTTTTGGGAAAGGTTTGAGAAAGAAAAACAGACAATATGCATGGACACAACAAAAGTAAAACACAATCTTGTAAGACGACCATGATCCATTATCAAAGAAATCAAAGTATGAAGTGAGAGAAAGCAAATGCATGCATGCTGAGGAGGATAACTTGATGGTTAATGATAATGAGTTGTACTATAACTACTATGACCCAATGAGACAGTACAGTCAGGGACGAAATTGAAATTTGCCTTGCCTGTCTGACGCCCTCAGAGCTCAGACCGAACCCAATTACATGCTGTACCGGGCTTACTTTTATTTTTTAAGCTTGCTAAGGAAATTTAAAAAAAGTTGGATCAATTAACAAACAAACCACAACACACAGTCGTAATGATTAAAGAGAAAAAAGCAAGCAAATAAATGTAAAGACGAATGATGATACTAAAGTTACTGTATTATCCTGGTCCAAATGTGGAGTTGCATCATTCTCGTCATTCTTCTTGGTCCTCCCTTCCATGGACACTCCGCACATCAATCTTGGGTACCACTGCCTGCCTGATGCGGATTGGTAAGGTACGTGTGAGTCGTTTCTCCCACTGTAGCACAGGGTAAAGGCCAGCCTGTAAGTCTAGATGGAAAAACAAACGGGGTATTGAAAACTTACAGCCTTTACAAAAATAAACTCAATTACAGTGGAGTGCAAGACAACACTCTGGAGAGAACACTTTCAGACTGAGGCAGCTTGGATAGGCTACATAGTGTGTCTACTCTACAGCATTAAGGTACAACAACAACGGGACAGGATTCAGGAGCCAGCACAGCCACAGAACAGGAGAACCGCGGCACAGGCCAGGCACCCTACCCCTTACTTACATTTTGACCGAGCCAGAGAAATGTCATATGCACTGCAGCAACCTAGAATTTTCCCAATGAAGTGACTAAATCAATGTGCCACTGTCCGTCATACCACTACACTCTACTCCAGTCCACACCACTACACGGACATCTAGCCTAGGTCTGCTGTGGTTCTTGTTCAAACTTTTTACCTTTTATGTCAGCCAATGAAACGCCTGATGCGGATTGGTAAGGTACGTGTGAGTCGTTTCTCCCACTGTAGCACAGGGTAAAGGCCGGCCTGTAAGTGTAGATGGAAAAACAAACGGGGTATTGAAAAATTACAGCATTTACAACAATAAACTCAATTACAGTGGAGTGCAAAACAACACTCTGGCGAGAACACTTTCAGACTGAGGCAGCTTGGATAGGCTACATAGTGTGTCTACTCTACAGCATTAAGGTACAACAACAACGGGACAGGATTCAGGAGCCAGCACAGCCACAGAACAGGAGAACCGTGGCACAGGCCAGGCACCCTACCCCTTACTTACATTTTGACCGAGCCAGAGAAATGTCATATGCACTGCAGCAACCTAGAATTTTCCCAATGAAGTGACTAAATCAATGCGCCACTGTCCGTCATACCACTACACTCTACTCCAGTCCACACCAGTACACGGACATCTAGCCTAGGTCTGCTGTGGTTCTTGTTCAAACTTTTTACCTTTTAAGTCAGCCCATGAAACGCAGTTATTCCATCAATTTTCTCCAATCCAACTGACTGTGTGCAAAGATAGTATGCTCTGCATCCTCAATGATGGTGACCGTGTGGTACGTATTCTCCAACACCAACTCAGTCTGTAGTGACTGATTAAGTTTATAATATATTCCATATTACCAAATTGCAACGGATATTGGCCGGCACCTGCAGTGGTAGGAGTACAATGTGGTCATTATTAAACAACAAGGAAACATTAACTGTCACCACACCTGAGTAACTTTTACTTTGTCGATAAACTAGTATAGTTCTACTTCATGGCATGCACAATTCTTCATAGTCAGCCAGCATCCAATGCAATGCATGCCACCATCATTCACAATAATCACTCATTACCTGTCTTGGTGTTCTCTTTGGCTGTCTGATCTGATGCCTGCCTAGCCTTCTGCCAGTCAGTGATGAGTTTCTTTCGGATTGGAAACAAAATGGAATATAGGTGGAGTCACGTTTCACTTCTTATGGAGGGACTGTTAGAGGCAACCTGTATTGTACTATTCTCCATCTCCATCCAATGTCTGACTTGCTTGAAATGTACTTAGGGAGAGTAAGGAACATGGAGCAGGACCCTGAGGAGTGGAGTGGACAGTTATACACAGACGTGCAACTCCAATAGGGAAATAAAAAGAGGAGACTGTTGATGGCTTTGTTGTGAATGTAGATTTTGAACCAGAAAAACAGATACACACAGTCACACACAAATAAAGGAAGGGAGAACAATTTGAAAGCCTAGTTGTCAGGGAAGAGGAGCTCATCCTCAAACTCTGGTGGTTCGGACAGCAGTACGTCTAACAATCCACTACTTATGTCATCAAAGTCGCTCTCATCTTCCTCCTGTGATTCACGTATTTTGTACTCTGGTGGTATAAAGTGTTGATTCATTTTGATCATGGTTAACCTCTCAACACTTTTGGGCGAGAGACTGGTCCTTTTGACAGTAACAATGGCACCAGCAGCACTGAAAACACGCTCTGAAGAGACACTTGCAACAGGGGAAGCCACATACTTTATCGCCAGCCTGCTGAGCACTGGCCATTGGCTTCTTTTCCCATACCAATACACCAATGGGCTTTGCTCCATGTAGACCTCTGTTGTGTCATCTAGATAGGCCTGAACCATCCGCTCAATGTTCAGGGGTGCTCCGATTTCCTGGGCCTCTTTTGCCTTTGCATCAGTCATGGATGTGCAATACCCTTTCCGTAGAAACCAATCACCTGCCGTTTTTGTAAATGTGCCTGATGATCCTGTTGGTGCTGTTGATGTTATTGCTGCTGGCAGTGTTGACTGCTGGGAGGCAAACGCACTGCTCTTGGCTTCTGAAGTAGAACTTCGTTCTGGGTGCCCTGCAGTACTTTTTCTGCCCTGGAGGGGCGGGCCTTTAATGAAGATCCTTTCGTTTTCAAACTCAGTGGGTTCCTCAGCTATCAAAGTTTTGTACTGCGCAACATTCACTTCTGAAAAAGGAATGACTTCATTACTGCGCAGCAATAATTTGTAACGTGGATCCAAAATTGAGGCAGTAATGTAATGAGGATCTGACAGAATGTTATTTTGAATCCTTGTATTGTGAGATAAGCGAGCGGATAAGGTGTCTGCCAAAGAATGTGCGTCTACTTTGTCATCCACACCTGCGTACATTTCTGCCACCTCCTTCAGCTCTTGCTCTAGCATGTACAACAATGGGATAGCTTGGCCCATAGTACAGTCCTCCTGGCTCACTTCACGGGTGAAGACCTCAAAAGGAAGTAGCATCTCTGTCAGGCTTTTGACAAGGTCCCATTGGGCCATCTCAACTCTCATGCCTTTCACTGTAGGATCCCCTGACCTTTTCATGACATAAGCATTAAGTGGTATGAACTGCTCAAACAGACGCTCAAGCATGTAATACGTTGAGTTCCAACGTGTTGGCACCTCTTGGATGAGTGCTTTGACTGGCATTTTATGCTCACGTTGAATCACCCTCAGCTCCTTCCGGGCTTTAAAAGAATGGTTGAAATGTGTGCATATTCTTCTGCAGGTGGTCAGTAAGCTGCTGACTTTGCTTTCATTTTTCAGAAAGTCTTGCACAACAATGTTAATGCAGTGTGCCAAACATGGCACCCTGAAATAGCCACCATCTTTCATGGCCCGAACTACATTACTGCCATTGTCCGTGGTAACAAAACCAATGGTAAGACCTCTTGGTCGCACCCACTCAAACACCTTGCTGTTAAACTCATCCAAAATGTTAGCAGCAGTATGAGATTTCTCCATTGCAAACATGGCTACAGTTGCATGTTTGCGAGTGTCTTTAAAAATCTCAGCGGTGTCAACAACGCCGTCAGATATCTTATCTTTAACACCCGAAAAAGAGAACCAGTGTGCAGTGATGCACATGTAATCAGTGGCTTGGCAACTGGTCCACATGTCTGTTGTCAGGTGTATACTCTGAACAGCACTCTTTTTTAAGGCTTTTCCAAGCAATTCCAGCACGTCGTGATGTAGTGCTGGAACAGCAACTCTTGCAAAATAGTAGCGACTGGGAACTTTCCATTTTGGGCAGATGGTGGTCACAAACTCAAGAAAACCCACCCCTTCAACAAAAGAAAAAGGGAGAAGGTCCAGTGCTAACATTTTTGCCAGCTTAGCATTGTACAAACGTGCTATTGGGTGATTGCGTTCGTACTGCCCCTCCGGCCTACTAAACATGCTAAGAATGGTAGGCTGCATGGTATTCCTTCCTGTGGTCGACGTCGCACTTTTTGGGCCAGCAGTACTCCTTGGTGTCTCAGGCTGGCTCTTACTCTTGTGCCAATGAGATGTGGCTGAGGATGTGGGCGTTACCACTGCAGTGCTGGGGACAGGGCTACTTTGTGTACCACTAGCACAGAGAATGTCTCCCTCTTCTTCCTGTTCCACCGTGAGCGGACTTTCTACTCGTTTAAGCCCAACAGCAATGGTTCCAGTTTTGATGAGCCTAAGGTGCTCCTCCCACTGGATTGCGTGGTGTTTTTTCAGATGGGTCATTTGGCCTCCAGTACCATAGTTTGTACCAAGCTTTCCACGGCTAACACAGGAATGACAAACGGAGCATACAGCAATGTTCTCCTCCTTTCGGCTAACCGTAAAGAAGTCCCACACTGGGGAGCTTAACTTTTGTCTCCTGCTGGAGGTGCCACTCCCACTTCCAATGCCGGATGAACTGGAGGGTGTGTGTTGAATTTGACTCTGTACAGGACCACTACCTACTTCTGCTGAGGTGGTGCTTGTTGTGCTGGATGTAGGACGCTGCCGGCCCTTTGCTAATGTAAATATGGAAGCTGGAGGTCGTGTTGGTGTTACCTGTGTTGGAAGTATGCGTGCTACATCCCTCGCATCCATTTTGGATAATGTAAAAATGTTGCTCTCCATCTCCTCAGGCCCGGGAGTGATGTTTGTGATGACTGGCTCATCATCATCATCATCATCAACCTGCTCTTCTACATCAACATCCATAAGTGTAAGGCTTTCTGGAACCTTCCTTTTCCCATGCCTGCTCTTGTGATGTGTTTCCCTCTCAGACTCAGTTTGTGGCTTCCAAGTGACATCTAGATCATCAGAAGGGGGGCTTGGTGAAGAACTTGATGTACTAACCCTCCTTTTCCTTGCTGGGGATTTAAAAGCCAATGCAACTTCTAAAGGAGTGGCTTCCTCTTCTTCCTCTGCATGAGGCTCAATTTCCTGAACTGCCCCTACTTCGGGAGGAACAACAGCTACTATTGCGGGCGGTGGCTGCGGCTGTTGACCACTTATCTGCTGTGTTGATGATGTTCCCTCCTGCGTTGATTGTGTACTACTTTGAGATAGCGATAAGTTTAGTTCAGGCTCAGCATCACTGCTTTCTACCATAAGGCTGGCTACCTCTTCCACACTCATCTGCTTGGGCATGGGTTGGTGGGTTGGGCCCACTGATGTGGAGGTGCTGCCCCCAGCTTGCCCTTCAACACCGCTGCTGCAGGCCTCATTTTTGGTGAACCAAAAAAGGTTTTGGGAGGCACACCAGACTTAAGTGACACTTCCTTCTTCTTCTGTTCCTTCTTCTCCATGGCAACTTTCTTGGTACCGGAGGACCTGCTACCTGCTTTCTTTGTTGGCATCTTCAACAGATGTCAAAACAGCACTCAGTTGCACAAGTTGCAGAGATGCCTGGTCAGGTCACTGACACGTCACGTTGTGTACACTACAGCAGCAGGACATCGGTCTGGCACCACAACAGTGGATGATGATGACACACCTCTGTCTTTTGTGCACCTAAAAGCAAAAAAGCCAGAAGAACTTCAAAAGATCCATAATATAATATATAACTTATTAGTGTCTCGTGGGTGGTCATCACAATTATTAAATTTCATGAAGTCAGTGAACAACATCAACAGTATAGCCAGCCATTAAGAGACTGACAAGGCCAGGGATCCTGTTGTATTTGTACTGTGTACACTTAGGAAGAAGAATAGCAAGGAACAAAAACCCGCCGTGATGATTGCTGAGTTGTACCCCTGGGCCTACTGTACGACTAGGCCACAAGTTTGGACGCCTATGGCAAAGGCACAATGCATGCCTTCCTAAAATGGCCGCCACACACATGCTCAGCCCACCCACCACAATAACAAACAAAAAGTGATTGCAAAGGACAGGAAGAGGAAGTTGTAGTGTCTGTGGAACTTAATCCCTCTCATAAAAATGTTTTCCAGACAAATAGCAGCTTCTCCCTGCTCCAAACCTACAGCTCAATGACAGCCTGAGGAGTTTTTTGTGCAGAAATGCACAAAAAAGCGTTTTCGAGAAGGGTCTATGTTGCTCGCGAGATATTGTTTGCCAGATTGCAAAAGCTGCGTGTTCGGGATCGCGAACTGTACAAAAAGGCTTTCTCGCGTGCGCGAACACGCATATTGCGAGCGCAAAAATGACGAAAACTGTAAGTCCGCGTTGTCGCGCTGTGCAGAGTTACCGAAAGTTCGCGAGCTGAATCCCTTGCCTTACATGCTGGCCAAAAAAGCGCAATTTGTGTAGCACACACCCCAAAAATGCTACTCCACCCCAAACACACCTTTTGCAATAAAATCCAAAGCCATCCATGGAGTAAAGGAAAATCACCAGACAACACCAACTGTACATTTAAGTCACGCACCACAGATTGGAGGCTGACTACCTCTGGGCCTACTGGAAGACTACTAGGCCACAAGCTTGGAACCGGATGGCAAAAGCAAGCACACTGCTTGGATGGCTCCACAAAATGGCCGCCACACACCCACAACAACCACAAGAAATGGGAGACAGTCAATGTACGCCTATGGCAAAGGCACAATGCATGCCTTCCTAAAATGGCCGCCACACACATGCTCAGCCCACCCACCACAATAACAAACAAAAAGTGATTGCAAAGGACAGGAAGAGGAAGTTGTAGTGTCTGTGGAACTTAATCCCTCTCATAAAAATGTTTTCCAGACAAATAGCAGCTTCTCCCTGCTCCAAACCTACAGGTCAATGACAGCCTGAGGAGTTTTTTGTGCAGAAATGCACAAAAAAGCGTTTTCGAGAAGGGTCTATGTTGCTCGCGAGATATTGCTTGCCAGATTGCAAAAGCTGCGTGTTCGGGATCGCGAACTGTACAAAAAGGCTTTCTCGCGTGCGCGAACACGCATATTGCGAGCGCAAAAATGACGAAAACTGTAAGTCCGCGTTGTCGCGCTGTGCAGAGTTACCGAAAGTTCGCGAGCTGAATCCCTTGCCTTACATGCTGGCCAAAAAAGCCCAATTTGTGTAGCACACACCCCAAAAATGCTACTCCACCCCAAACACACCTTTTGCAATAAAATCCAAAGCCATCCATGGAGTAAAGGAAAATCACCAGACAACACCAACTGTACATTTAAGTCACGCACCACAGATTGGAGGCTGACTACCTCTGGGCCTACTGGAAGACTACTAGGCCACAAGCTTGGAACCGGATGGCAAAAGCAAGCACACTGCTTGGATGGCTCCACAAAATGGCCGCCACACACCCACAACAACCACAAGAAATGGGAGACAGTCAATGTACGCCTATGGCAAAGGCACAATGCATGCCTTCCTAAAATGGCCGCCTCACACATGCTCAGCCCACCCACCACAATAACAAACAAAAAGTGATTGCAAAGGACAGGAACAGGAAGTTGTAGTATCTGTGGAACTTAATCCCGCTCAAAAAAATGTTTTCCAGACAAATAGCAGCTTCTCCCTGCTCCAAACCTACAGCTCAATGACAGCCTGAGGAGTTTTTTGTGCAGAAATGCACAAAAAAGCGTTTTCGAGAAGGGTCTATGTTGCTCGCGAGATATTGTTTGCCAGATTGCAAAAGCTGCGTGTTCGGGATCGCGAACTGTACAAAAAGGCTTTCTCGCGTGCGCGAACACGCATATTGCGAGCGCAAAAATGACGAAAACTGTAAGTCCGCGTTGTCGCGCTGTGCAGAGTTACCGAAAGTTCGCGAGCTGAATCCCTTGCCTTACATGCTGGCCAAAAAAGCCCAATTTGTGTAGCACACACCCCAAAAATGCTACTCCACCCCAAACACACCTTTTGCAATAAAATCCAAAGCCATCCATGGAGTAAAGGAAAATCACCAGACAACACCAACTGTACATTTAAGTCACGCACCACAGATTGGAGGCTGACTACCTCTGGGCCTACTGGAAGACTACTAGGCAACAAGCTTGGAACCGGATGGCAAAAGCAAGCACACTGCTTGGATGGCTCCACAAAATGGCCGCCACACACCCACAACAACCACAAGAAATGGGAGACAGTCAATGTACGCCTATGGCAAAGGCACAATGCATGCCTTCCTAAAATGGCCGCCACACACATGCTCAGCCCACCCACCACAATAACAAACAAAAAGTGATTGCAAAGGACAGGAACAGGAAGTTGTAGTGTCTGTGGAACTTAATCCCTCTCAAAAAAATGTTTTCCAGACAAATAGCAGCTTCTCCCTGCTCCAAACCTACAGCTCAATGACAGCCTGAGGAGTTTTTTGTGCATAAATGCACAAAAAAGCGTTTTCGAGAAGGGTCTATGTTGCTCGCGAGATATTGTTTGCCAGATTGCAAAAGCTGCGTGTTCGGGATCGCGAACTGTACAAAAAGGATTTCTTGCGTGCGCGAACACGCATATTGCGAGCGCAAAAATGACGAAAACTGTAAGTCCGCGTTGTCGCGCTGTGCAGAGTTACCGAAAGTTCGCGAGCTGAATCCCTTGCCTTACATGCTGGCCAAAAAAGCCCAATTTGTGTAGCACACACCCCAAAAATGCTACTCCACCCCAAACACACCTTTTGCAATAAAATCCAAAGCCATCCATGGAGTAAAGGAAAATCACCAGACAACACCAACTGTACATTTAAGTCACGCACCACAGATTGGAGGCTGACTACCTCTGGGCCTACTGGAAGACTACTAGGCCACAAGCTTGGAACCGGATGGCAAAAGCAAGCACACTGCTTGGATGGCTCCACAAAATGGCCGCCACACACCCACAACAACCACAAGAAATGGGAGACAGTCAATGTACGCCTATGGCAAAGGCACAATGCATGCCTTCCTAAAATGGCCGCCACACACATGCTCAGCCCACCCACCACAATAACAAACAAAAAGTGATTGCAAAGGACAGGAACAGGAAGTTGTAGTGTCTGTGGAACTTAATCCCTCTCAAAAAAATGTTTTCCAGACAAATAGCAGCTTCTCCCTGCTCCAAACCTACAGCTCAATGACAGCCTGTGGAGTTTTTTGTGCAGAAATGCACAAAAACGCGTTTTCGAGAAGGGTCTATGTTGCTCGCGAGATATTGTTTGCCAGATTGCAAAAGCTGCGTGTTCGGGATCGCGAACTGTACAAAAAGGCTTTCTCGCGTGCGCGAACACGCATATTGCGAGCGCAAAAATGACGAAAACTGTAAGTCCGCGTTGTCGCGCTGTGCAGAGTTAACGAAAGTTCGCGAGCTGAATCCCTTGCCTTACATGCTGGCCAAAAAAGCCCAATTTGTGTAGCACACACCCCAAAAATGCTACTCCACCCCAAACACACCTTTTGCAATAAAATCCAAAGCCATCCATGGAGTAAAGGAAAATCACCAGACAACACCAACTGTACATTTAAGTCACGCACCACAGATTGGAGGCTGACTACCTCTGGGCCTACTGGAAGACTACTAGGCCAGAAGCTTGGAACCGGATGGCAAAAGCAAGCACACTGCTTGGATGGCTCCACAAAATGGCCGCCACACACCCACAACAACCACAAGAAATGGGAGACAGTCAATGTACGCCTATGGCAAAGGCACAATGCATGCCTTCCTAAAATGGCCGCCACACACATGCTCAGCCCACCCACCACAATAACAAACAAAAAGTGATTGCAAAGGACAGGAACAGGAAGTTGTAGTGTCTGTGGAACTTAATCCCTCTCAAAAAAATGTTTTCCAGACAAATAGCAGCTTCTCCCTGCTCCAAACCTACAGCTCAATGACAGCTGAGGAGTTTTTTGTGCAGAAATGCACAAAAAAGCGTTTTCGAGAAGGGTCTATGTTGCTCGCGAGATATTGTTTGCCAGATTGCAAAAGCTGCGTGTTCGGGATCGCGAACTGTACAAAAAGGCTTTCTCGCGTGCGCGAACACGCATATTGCGAGCGCAAAAATGACGAAAACTGTCAGTCCGCGTTGTCGCGCTGTGCAGAGTTACCGAAAGTTCGCGAGCTGAATCCCTTGCCTTACATGCTGGCCAAAAAAGCCCAATTTGTGTTGCACACACCCCAAAAATGCTACTCCACCCCAAACACACCTTTTGCAATAAAATCCAAAGCCATCCATGGAGTAAAGGAAAATCACCAGACAACACCAACTGTACATTTAAGTCACGCACCACAGATTGGAGGCTGACTACCTCTGGGCCTACTGGAAGACTACTAGGCCACAAGCACACACATCCAACAAAGGTAAATCACAGACACACACCAACAGTGAAATACACCACAGCCACGTTTAGCATTTCAATCCTATGCCATCCATGCCCTACATGATGTAGAAATTCTACAGACACCACAAAATATGGACCCATGGGTACCCTACTGGCTGAAATTGCAGAGAAAAACAACTAGGCCCCTATTGAAAGTAGTTCAGGCCACCCACCACAACAATAATTTTTAAAAACAATAAAAATCCCAGAAAAATGTAGGTACAAACAAGCCCCAATGAAACAAACACACCAATTCTCCAACTTACTTGTAGTAAATTAAATCTCAAATCAAAAATTCCTCAAATAAATCCAATCCAATGGTATGATGCAGCAGACAGACACAAAAAGTGATCCTTCCAGCTCCAAATCCAAATAAAAGTGAACAATTTGTAATTTGTAACTGGGTTTTGTATCGCGCCAACTCACCGACAGGTCTCAAAGCGCTACTGACCAAGTACAGCAACAAAGATGAAATAAGAATATAGAGGTGTCTGATCTAGTAACCGACTATTGAGATGGGAATGCGTCTTTAAAGAGTAAGGTTTTCAAGGACTTCCTAAAATGGAGAAGATTGGGTTCTCTGCGAAGTGCCTCCGGTAGCTTATTCCAGATGGTAGGAGCCTGAACTGAAAAAGATCTGCCTCCTTTTGTTGTTAACTTGAAACGTGGACAGGATAGCAGAAAAGATCCGGACGATCGCAGGGCGCGCTTAGGTTCGTATATTTCGAGCCTTTCTTTTATGTAGGCTGGCGCCTGTCCGTGGATTGCTTTGTGGCAGATACACATACTCTTAAATTCGACTCTCTGCACCATAGGCAGCCAATGTAGCCTATGGAGCAGAGGGGAGGCATGAGTCCTCCTCGGCATTCCAAAAATCAGACGTGCTGCGTCATTTAGGATAATCTGAAGACGGTTGATGGAGTTCTTTGGAAGGCCGAGGTACAACGCATTGCCATAGTCTATTCTAGACACTATTGTGGCTGAGACAATGGTTCGCAGCATATTCCTCGAGAGCAAGGGGGCGAGTTTACGTAGTTGCCTGATCAGATTGGTGCAGGAACCAACTACAGCGGATACTTGGTTGGCCATCGAGAGTTCCTGATCGATTTTCATCCCAAGACTCTTGACACTAGGGCACGGTTTTGGAGTAGGTCCTAGTTCTTGTTGCCAAAACAAATCATTCCAGGGGGAAGTAGAGGTTGAGATTACGAGGACTTCCGTTTTGTCTGGATTGATTTTCAGCAAATTGGACGACATCCAGTTCACTGTAAATCGTAGTATGTCTTGGGCCATGGACTGAGCCGATGGTGTATTATAGATACTCAGCAACAGCTGAGTATCGTCGGCATAGTTAAAAACTTTACAATTCATGTTTGCCAGGGACTCTATCAATGGTTGTAGGTAAAGATTAAATAGGAGCGGAGAGAGCGCTGATCCCTGCGGGACACCACAGGCTAACATGCCCACGTCTGAGACCTGGTCTGCCAACTGGATCTTCTGCGTCCTTCTTGTTAAGAAGGCTGTTAACCATTTGAGGGCTTGCTCTCCTATCCCAAACCTAGCCAGTCTGTCCAGGAGCAGTGCATGGCTGACAGTATCAAACGCCGCTGAAAGGTCTAATAATATCAGGGCGCTTGGCTTTTTACTGTCAGCCATGCATCTTAGCTCATCCAGTACCGACAGCATTACTAGTTCTGTGCTATGGTGGGCACGAAAACCAGCTTGCCGCTCCTGGAGAAGGTGGTGAGATTCCAGGAGGGATGACAGAGATTTTAGTACGTGCTGTTCTAGTACCTTTGACAGAAATGGCAGCTGGGAGATTGGCCTGTAGTTCTTCAGGCTAGTTGGATCAGCTCCAGGCTTTTTTATCAGGGGTCTGACGCGTGCCTCTTTGAAGGTAGATGGTAATGATCCAGTGGCTAGTGAGGTGTTTAAAAGATCTAAAATCTGGTCTTCTAGAATCGGTATTGCTAGCCGAAGGATGTCGGGCGGGCAGGGCTCAGCGGGGGAACCTGATTTGGTGGATACTACAAGTTGTCTCAGAATGGTGGAATCAATTTCGGGGAAGCTGGTAAAGACAGGGATTGAAGAGTTTGAAAGAGGCAGTTGTTCGATGTAGGGGACTGGGTTATCCTTCTTGATATCAGACAAGATGGTCGCTACTTTTTCGAGGAAATATCCTTGAAAGGTATCGCAGTCAATCAAGATATCTGCCTTTTCCTCCTTCTTACTCAGCTCTTTCAGGATTTGGAAGGTCTCTCTCTGAATGTTAGTAGCGTTGTTAATGCGTGTCTCATAATAATCCTTCTTGGCTGATATAATAAGCTTTTTGTATAATTGAAACGATGTTCTATATGATTCCCTGTCGGTATCCTTTTTGGATTTCCTCCAGCATCTTTCGAGGTAGCGAAGCTTTCTTTTTTGTTCACATAGACCTTCGGTGAACCAGGGGGCTCCTTTCTCTGCACCTTTTATTTTTTGTGTCTTTTCAGGAGCTAGCTCATCGATTGATTGCCTAAGGGTGGTTATTATCATATCATACTTTGAGTCTAGGTCAGTACTATCAGAAGGGGTTGTAAAATTCTGTTTGTATTTGGGCAGGGCTTTGGCTAGGGTCTCAGAATTCACTTTTTTCTAGGCCTGGGCGGTAAATTCCGTTCCGTTCGCGGAATTTGCGGAATTTGGGTAATTTCGCGTTCCGGGGAGAACGCAAAATTGCCCAAAAATCTGCGTTCCGCGACTTCGCGAAATTTTTTGCTTGTTCGCGTTCTCAATATGCGTGTTCGCGAGATATTTCACCCCGAGCACGCAAACAGCGATCGCGAACAGGAAAAAAGTATCGCGAACAAGCAATTCCGCGTGTTCGCGGAATTTATGCGTGTTCGCGAAGATTTTTTACCGTTTCGCGGAGATTTGCGTAACGCGATTACGCAAATTCCGCCCACCCCTACTTTTTTCCATTGGCGCACTTTTTTTGTTTTTAACGGTAGTTTGGCCTGGTAGATATTTTGCCGTAAGTCATACGAGATAAGATGGTGATCCGACCAAATACAGGGTGAAATACTTGTGATGACCGCTTTTGGTGTCGAGGACCAAATGAGATCTAAAATATGGCCTTTTATGTGGGTTGGAGCTTCCACAAGTTGTGTCAATCCAAGGGCGGTCATGATGGTCTGTAATTTCTGGACTGACGGATCTTGATCACTTTTATCCCAGTGGACATTGAAGTCACCAGTTACCAGGATGTTTTTATAACGTGTGCATAGGTCTGATATATTGGGAAAAAAGAGATCATTGAACATGGGGGTACTTTGGGGTGGGCAATATACTGTTAAGATAGTAAGACAGGAGTTGTTCATGGTAATTTTTATCCCCAGTAGGTCAACGGTATTTATGGTCTCTGATAAGATTTTGGTTACCATACATTGCCTTTTAAAGATCGTTGCTACACCCCCACCTCAGGCCCCCTCTGGTCCATTATGCCAGATCATATCATACCCACTGGGAAGGGCGGCGATGATATCCGGGGAAGAGGCATCACTCAGCCAGGTTTCGGTGAGTGTGAGGATATCGATAGTCTCGTCCTGTAGAAGGGTGAAGATTTCCAAGTGGTGTTTCTGCAGTGACCTGGTGTTGAGGGTAGCTAGCTTTAAGGGGGTTGAACGGCTTAAGTTCTTACAGCTAGAGATGTGCAAGATGTGATTTTCCTTGAGAGTGGCACATATAATAGGAGATAGGGTATACCTGTCAGATTTCAGTGCTAGGAGATCCGCTGAGGTATAGCAGGTGCGTGTGCGTGTGCCAGAGTCCCTAAGCCACATGCATAAAGCACGTGGGAGGAGCCTGCTGGACAGGAACAGGAAGTTGTAGACTCAGGGGCGCTTCCTTCCTCTTGAAAAAAAGAGTTAAAAAAATTAAAGGACTCTTTCTTACACAAAAGACTACAGCAAGATCACAATCTGAGGAGTTTTCTGAGAAAAATGATCATTTTAGAGAAGGTTTTATGAAGCTCGCGAGATATTCTTTGCCAGATTGCAGTTTTTCCATGTTCGGGATCGCGATCTTACCAAAACAGCCGCCGGAAGTCAGCTCGCGCGCACCAATGACGTGTTCGGGGTCGCACACTCTCGCGGGCTTGGGCAGCCATAGTACAAATCTCGTGGCGCTCGCGAACAGACAGAAAAGCAAGTTGGCGATCGCATAATCAAGGTAAGACGTTACCGCGCGCGCGAGAATGAATATTGAGCGCGCGAGGAAGCAAAACTACTACGCTACACGCTAGATTGCGTAGCAATCTGCAACTTCGCGCTCTACGCGAATCGCGAAGTTACCTAAACTTCGCAAGCTCCGCGAACGGAGCGTAGTTCAACGCCCAGGCTTAGTTATCTCTTCATTCAGGCCATTGCGTACTGTGTCTAATGAGAAAATCCAAAAGGTTTCTCGTTGTTTACGTATTATAGTTTGGTCTTTACCTGGTATACGTTTGACTCGTTCTAAAATTAACCATCGTAAGTCTGTTTCTGCATGTTGGCTTTCTTCATAGTGTCTGACTAGAGGTGCTTGTATTTTGTCTGTTCTGATAGCGGATTTATGCTCAGAGAGCCTTGTGCGAAATTCTCTGGACGTTTCACCTATGTAGCCTAGGCCACAAGGGCATAGTATCATGTAAATGATATTAGAGCTTCTACAATTTGTCATTAGTTTTAGCTTGCCTGATTTTCCTCCATATGTCCAGGTTTCTGTAGTTATAGCTGATGCGCAGGCATGACAATGTGGTGGAAGGACCATCATGGAAAATTATTGCAATTGCTACAAAAGTCCTTCCTGATATTGATACTTGTGTTGCTACAAACTGCTTTATTAAAGTATCCAATTTTCTTCCATCAGCTGTACAACGTTGCATCATTAAAATTATGTATTTTCCATATTTTGTTAAGAATAATGTGGATAACACTTCTGATTTACATTGGCTACACTCCATGTTTTGAATTGCACCTTTCACTAATTTATTGAAAGACACTGATTTACAGTCTGGTAATGTTAAATACAGAAATCTCTCAATGTCTACATTGGTGCTACATGTATACATGCAATTTTCACAATAATGTTCCCATTTGTAAGAAAGGCCAAAAATATTTTCCATTTCTACACCTTCATTTTCAAAAACTGTAAGCATATACATTAAAAATTCCTGAGCATCTTGTTGGATATTTTGTGTAAATTGTGTAGAACCAGAACACACATCCAAAAGATTACGAACATTTGAAACAGATTGTATTTTACTTCTATCTGTTGTCAATTTTTCATAAACACAATGCAACAGAGAACAAAATCTTTTTTCCCGATTCTGCATAATTTGTGCTTGCAAACCTTCCAGATATAAAACAACATTGACCACTACATTAGCATAGCAGTTGACACCAGAACTATTTCCAAACTGATAACCAACAATCTCTTCAACAGTGTCCAATTTATTTTTACCTGCAATCGCAACAATATCTTGTTCTTTTCCCTTCTTGACATCTTCAGTACAGATATTCTCTAACCTTCTTTTTCGACAAACCACACGCTTTTCAAATACAGGATATTGACCTACATTTGGAGCATACACCCTTCTTAACCTATTATACTCTTTTACACAGTTTGCATCTGCAGTAACCTTTGTCTCATCAAAATCAATCAAAAACAAACCAGATAATGTTCTAACTGGCGACAAAGCAACATATGCCATACCCTCTTTAAATACAGTAGATCCAATGTTCACCAATGCACTGTCTACACTTAATCCTTGAGATTTATGAATAGTCACTGCATATGCCAGAGAAAATGGAAATTGTTTCATACGGACATATAAATCTTTAACAAGCAAAAAACTAACTGGACAACGACCAATTTCTTTAACTTCATCAATCTGATCAAATTTAATTTTTAAAAATTCAATTCCTTCTTTTTTCTGATAATTCACACAATCCATCACTCTACCCATTGCAACATTAACTAAACCTTTCTCTACATCCAAATTACGCCTTAAAATTACCCGACAGTTTACACACACATACAGTGTCTTTACCAAACCAGCAGTTTTAGATGTTTTTTTTTCTAAACAATCGAGTTATGATCTCAACTTACCCATCAAAATAATAGTGATTCCTTCATGTAGTATTTTATCGATGGCTTCCATTATAACAATTTCTTCATTTTCCAATTTTAATAATTCTTCGTTAAATATTGAACACTCACGCAGTGTCAGCATTAAGCAAATCACTGACTTTTTTTTAGCAATTTCCACGTACACTTTTGCAGCAACTGCATTTTCATTTGGAAAGACATTGCAAAGTAATCGACTCTCCAAAGCTTCTTTCCCTTTTTTTGAAAGAATTCCAATTCTTATATCTTGAAGAATACTTCCATATTCAGCATCATTTGCCTGTTGCATATTTGTTGTCAGTTCTTCGTATTACTCCAAATGTTCACATTACCAACAATGCCAAGAGACTTTCTGGTATCTTCATGGGCAAGTGTTTTAAATACCGGTTGTCCTTTTACCGATGTCATTTGCAGTAGATCTCCAAAAACTATGACGTGTTTTCCTCCAAATAACACGTCATGCTCTGTTTTAAGAATTTGCTGCATTCTTAAATGCACAAAGGCAAGCATCAAGTTTGAAACCATGCTCACCTCATCAATAATGAGAAGTTTCATTTTCTTCAGCACTCTTGAAACTTCACAACAAGCTTCTCCAGATAGCTTGTGGTATTCCAATTTGTTCTCATGCTCTACTGGCAGCATTAGTAAACGATGTAAAGTAATTCCTTTAATGTTATGTGCTGCCAACCCAGTTGGAGCAGTGACAACACAAGACAAATGCGACTCAGTTGTTTTTTGCAGATAACTTGTAATTACTTTAATTAAGAAACTCTTTCCTGTTCCAGCTTGACCACTCACATACATTCGGATAGGTTGAAATGATGTACATGAGCACACTCTCTTTTCATGAAGTAATCCATGGTCAATCTGCTCTTTCACTTGCTGATATATTTGTTTCTGTTCAACATTTAGTTGCTCTTCCAAGTTTCCTAACTGTATTGCATCTTCTTGTGCTTGATACATTGCTGTTTCCACCTCATTCATTGCAATCGCTGCTTCATTTTCAACAATTGGTTGTCCTAGTGGATCTTGACTCAGTGCAGCAGAACTTTGACTGTCTTGAGAACTGTCTCTAGCAATCTCAGCTGCAATTGTAGCTTCTTGATCAATTTCATCATTCAACATTTTCACATAATTTGCGAAAGCACTGCATTGTACGCTATCTTTACAAGCATTAAATGAATCTTCATAGCTGGGAAAATCTCCAAGTAATTCCAGTTCAGAACGCCATGGTTTGAACATTTGCAAAAGGGCTAAATAGTAAAATTCCCTTTTGTCAGCAGTGTCGCAACTCAGTTTTCTGTGATTAATTAAATTTCCTTTCCTTTGTTTCACCAGACATCCTTCAGAACCAATCACTCCATATTTTCAATCGTTGATGTTCTCTGTAATATTCTGTTTAAAAGTGTAGTTTTGCAGCACTTCATAGAGACACATGTTCTCAAGATGATGACTTCTCTTTGGATAGTATGTGTCCAACATATTGGTTTTCAAAATATCTGTACTTTCAGGGTCATTTTCTGCTAAATATTCAATTTCTTGAACAGATTTCAGTACCCGATTTCGCATTCCTGCAAGACCTAGACTCACCCAAATGATCCTTCTACTTTTGGAATATAGACTTGCAGATGATAACCGATTTGAACATTCATATGCTCCAATTTCACGATGCGATAACATCATCAAACTGAAACTGTATAATTTCTTACTTAGAGTCTTCTCGTGAGAAATCTCTTCCCACATTTCTTTCAATTCAGTGTTTTCTGATTTAGTAATGTAAGACGTTACATATTGAGCAACAGCAATGGAATTGTCCGCAACATACTGAATATCCATGTTAGCGTTCCACATGGACAAAATAACTGGATTGTGGTCATTTATGTATTTTGATTCTTCGCTTCTTCTTAAGTTGTAGGTGTTTTTCAGAGACTTTCTTGTGATGGTATGTCGTACAGCTGACATAAAACTGTTCACTCTTCCTTTGGCTAATACAGGACGTGGAAATCCAAAACGACATTTGGTATAGAACTTATCCTTTGACTTGTACTTTCGTCGACAGTATTTTCCACACCTATGGCTTTGAAATCGTAAGACTTGTTGTTTTAAGTTTTTCTCTTCTCTGCTATTTGGAACAGCACATGTAGCATAATCTTCAATGAAAGACAAAACAGTTTCATCTGAATCTGTTCCAAATTTGGGGGCGTCCTTGACCCATAACAACATATGTATGTGAGGAGCACCTCTTGCTTGATACTCCTTTCTTCAAAAGAAATCCACAACTTCTCCAAGAGGAGGATTCTTTTTATTGCAGATGAAAGATATCATAGCTTCAAATCTATGATTGAAATATCTGCATACATTGACAGGATCCAAAGAGCACAATTCTCCAGGTGTCTTGTATTCAATATTTTTTATATTGGAATTTGCCTCTCGAAGAAATTCAAGTAAATCATCCCACGCATAGTCAGCACAGCTTAGTGTAACAAACCATGTAGGAGTTCCCAAGTTCCGTAGCATGCATTTCAGTTCTCCATGTCGACGGTACCAATATTCATTAGTCCCACGCTGACATGCCATCAGATTAATCAACTGAGATTCTAAATGATCATCTCTCTGATGCACTTTATCCATAAAATCCTTTGCAGTTACATTTTGAAGATGCATTCCAGTTTTTAAAATGTGATTTACTGCATATGAAAGTCCAGACAAGTCACTTTCAAACCGAAGATGAAACATATAAGGGATACATTGTCTAGTCCTTGCAACAGCTTAATCTTTTGTTTTACACTTTTTTTAATATAGACTCGTAAAAAACTACATAATTTTTCAATAGATTCCTGTCGTACACTACAAACACTACTGCAATCCCAAGTGTACACAGGGTTTTTAGCACGTCTCCCTAAAACTTCATCAGCCATCACTTCTTCTGCATTTCTTTCAGCCATTTTCTCTTTCTCCATTGGAAAACCATCACTAACCTCATAACCTCTACCACTGGTGTCAACTGCATAAAATATTTTTTCACTTAGTGAATAACTCTCTTCATTAAAAAAAGGCTCTGAACTAGAACTGTGTTTCCATTCTCCCCAAAAAAATCATTTTTTTTTTTTTATTAATAACTCTTTTCCTCCTACTTTTGGCCTTCATTACAAATATTGGTTTATCTAGTGATCGAATTCTGTTTAACAGTAAAATAAACAGTTTCCTTTTTACTTCAAGAGCCTTTTCCACAATGCTTTCAATATGCTTCTTCTTTTTATAAAATAAAGCTCTCTTTTATATTTCTTCACATCTTTCAGCAAATTATGCACTACTCTCTTGTAAAATATTTCTTTGCGTAATTCCTTATGCTGATTTTGTCTTCTTTTACCATACTTTATCTCCTTTGACTGAACATTTGCTTTTCTACTTTTCCTCTTATTTTGATTTTTTTTCTTACTTAAACATTTTTCTGAAGTTGCAGCATTCTCTACATTCTGTTTGCTCCTACAAACATTTTTAATAAATTGCTTCGTAATCTTACCAGAATTTTTTTTCCTTTTTGCCACATTATCTTGTTCATTCAATACTTGTGGTTGATTTTTCCTCAAATAATCCTCCTGTCTCTGTTCTTTTCTTTTTCTTTTTTTTCTGGCATAATTTCTCTATTTTAACATTGAAAAACAGTATCTGCAAAAAAGAATCACAAATAAATGTATATTAATAACTTTCAAATTTACAGTTTTCCATTACTGTACAAACACATTTTATATAAAAACAGACTAAGAAACTATAGCCCTGAACCACAAGTGTGACAATGATTAAAACACTACATACATAGTGCATACTACTTTGAAGCAGTTCATGCCCTAAAGCCTACCTCACTAAAAGACTACATGCTAAGTGACTGAATGATTACACTACTAAAAGGAGACATACTGGGTGAGTACCAGGGTGTTTGCTAGAAGTGTATGAATACTGACTGGGGAATTGAAGGTGTGAAAGACAACTGTGTAGGTGGTTAAGAGGACTGCATACATAGTGGATAAGCGTTTGAAGCAGTCCATGTGCTAAGGCCTGGCTCACTGCATGACTACTTGGGTACTGACTGAATGATTAGACTACAGCAAGGAGACTGCCTGGATGAATTTATAAGTGGTAGGCTTTTCGCACAGGGAATGGATTAGTACTTGGTACTGAATGGGTCACTAGAAGAGTGCAAAGGGAGTGACAGGAAGTTTGCTGGACTATATGGATACTGACTAGGGAATTGAAAGTGTAAAAGACAAGTCTGTAGATGGTTAGAAAACTGCATGCATAGTGCATAGAGGTTTGAAGCAGTCCATGTGCTAAGGCCAGGCTCAGTGCATGAATACTTAGACAGTGACTGAATCATTAGAGTACTGTAAAGAGAGTGTCTTAGTGAATTTATAAGTGTTTGCGTTTTGGCACAGTGAATGGATTACTACATGGTGCTGAATGGGTCACTAGAAGACTGCAAAGGGACTGACAGGGTGTTTCCTAGAAGTGTATGGATACTGACTAGGGAATTGAAGGTATGAAAACAACTGTGTAGGTGGTTACACAACTACATGCATACTGCATAGACATTTGAAGCAGTCTATTTGGTAATGAATGGTTCACAACATAAGTACTTAGAAACTGACTAAATCATCAGACTACTTCTAGGACAGTGCCTGGGTAAAAAATTTTAATTTTCAGCTCTGGTGCAGTGAAGACAGTACTACATGGTACTGCACTTTAGTGTCAAATCATGACTCCTTTTATCAATGCATAAGCAAACACTGACTTCTAATGCTACTAAAACTTGGCAACATGACAGGTTTTATAACAGTTGTTGGAGGGAGGACCACCGGGGAGTCGGGGGGACCACTCCAGGGGACCTTCCTACCGCAAAGTTATAGCCGAGCGCCGCTGAGAAGCCTCCTAGGAGAGGTCCTTCTCTTGGGATCGTACTAGGCCCAGTAACACCACCACACAGGACTCCGTATCAGTTGCTTATCTCAGTACTTTATCAATGGTAGCACATTCAATATATTTACAGTGGGATCGAGTGATCCAGAAAGAGTCTCAATGTCTTTGTAGGGACAGGGTAGCGGGACAGTCTTAGTACCAGCCTGCTACGGGGAGGCTCTGCACCAGACCTTGCGTGCTGGTCTCAAAGCAGCTCGGACGTGGAGAGCCGAGACGGTGTCTGCAGGGCTCGGGTGGTAGTTCCGCTTGGGTCGAGCCGTGACACAGTCAGCAGGGCTCCGGTGGTAGGTCCGCTTCGGTCGAGCCGCGACGAGGTCAGCTGGGCTCTGATGGTAAGTTCAACAAGGTCGGGCCGCGACAGCGTCAGCAGGGCCCCAAAGGTTCGTGAAGGTCTTTAAGCACGATGGAGCCGCGACGTAGTCAGCAGGGCTCAGAGCGTGGTTCCAGGATGAGTCTTTCTCCGTAGGGTCAGCCGCGATCCGATCAGCAGGGCTCTTGACTCCGGGATACAACTGCTGTCTTGTTGCCGGGTCACCCCAGATATAGGTCTGGAGCCCTTTGATGTCCGGACCCTTGCGTCCGGGGGGCGGAGAGGCCGGGTTGGGAGCGGCCAGACGCCCAGCAGGAGAGGCGCCAGGCCCCAGAGAGCTGGTGGGGTCCCCGTCGTGGCGCCACTGGGCCAGCTCGGGGATCTCGCTGAGGGAGGCGGCCTCGTCGGGGGAAAGTTCGGATGGCCCGGCCTCATCATCAGGCTCCTCCGTGCCGGAGGAGGGTTTCAGTTCTTGACCCGTAGGCTCGTCGGGGGCCGCTGCAGCGGCGGGTTGGGCGGTCATGGACCGGGTGGTGGCGCAGGCCCACTCGGGCAGCCCTAGCATCCCCAGATGCTCTCGGCGCTCCACCTGGGCCCAGGGGGAGCTCTCTAGGTCGTTCCCCAGGAGGCAGTCCACTGGGGCGTCGTCGCGGACAGTTACTTTTAGGGTGCCTGACACTCCTCCCCACTCGAAGGGGATCCTGGCCATCCGGCACATGCTTTCGGTGTTGTCCGCGGTCCAGACAGGGCATAGGACATGCGGCAGGATCTGTACGGGGGTCACCAGGTGGCAGCGGACAGCGGTCACACTGGCCCCAGTGTCCCGGAGGGCTTCGGCCCGTTGTCCATTGATGGTGACCCACTGCTGGTACTTCTGGGTGTTGCTCGGGATGGCAGCTCGGGGCACCATTTCTCGGGAGCCCAGGCATACGAGTGACATGGCAGCCGGTTCTCACTCGGGGGACCCGTCGTCGCGGTTTTCCTCCTCTTCCTCTCCTTCCCCCAGGGCTGCGGCGGCTATTTGTCGGGGAGGGGGCCCAGCGGTCCCGTTTCGTCGGTTCACGGGGCAGGCCGGGTCGCTCGCATAGTGGCCTGTCTGTTGGCAGCCGAAGCAGGTCACTGTTGGTCGGGGTCCAGGCCTGGCGATGGGGGTCCCCCTACGGACCAGGGTCGGGGACGTGTGGTTGGTGGCTTGGCCTCGTGGCGGGCTTCTGGGCGGCCCGGCTGGGAATTCTCGACTGCGGTGGGACCCCCCTCCTCTGCCCCGCTGGCGAGGAGGTCCCGTGGTACTCCGTTGGTAGTCCCCCACGGGGTTCCGGGGGACCCGGGTGTTGACCCATCGGTCGGCTTCGGCGGCGAGCTTCCGGGGCTCGGTCAGCTTACTGTCCAGGAGGTGTTGCCTTAGTTCGACAAAGCAGTTGTTGGCGAGGTGCTCCCAGACAATGAGGTCGAACAGTCCGTTGTACGAGGTGACCTTGCTCCCTTTTATCCACCCTTCAAAGGCCCTGCTGAAGAAGTCCACGTATTCGACCCATGTGGTACCGGGGAGCTTCTTGCAGTCCCGGAAGCGCTGCCGGTACATCTCGGCTGATAGTCCGTAGCGGGTGAGTAGGGCTTCTTTCATGTGGTCGTATGATGTCATCACCGCGTCGAGGAGTTGCAGCAGGGTATCCCGGCCCTCGCTGAGGAACCTCCCCCATAGGCCGGCACCCCAATCCTTCCGGGGTACCCGATGGGAGGTCATGGCTACCTCGTAGGCTCGGAACCATTGCTGGATGTCGTCGTTTTTGTAGTATTCCTTGACGACATCCTTGGGGATATGAACCTTTGGCTCGGTCAGTGGCAGAGCGTCCCGGGCTCCGGGGGTGCTGGTCTCCCCCGTTTTGGATTTCAGTTCGAGTTCCTTGAGGCCCCTCTCGTGCTCGAGGGTTAGCCGTTTCTCTTCTAGTTCTCGATGCCGTTTCTTTTCTTCGATTTCCTCCTGCAGCCGTAGTTGCTCCAAGGCTAATTTTTTCTCCGCCAGTAGGAGTTCACCGTCCAGCCAGAGTCGTGCGAGTTCCAATTCGTGTGTCCGGACCCTCTCCCGTTCTCGCATTTCTTCGTGGGATAGGCCGGCTTCCGGGATGCTTCGTCCCCCATCTGTCGGGGTTATGGTCGGTGGCAGGTTTTCGTCCCGGGCCGAGGTCCCTTCAGCTCGGGGTGGAGTGGCCTCGGATTCTGCCCAGGCTTTCAGGGCATTTCTTCCTTGGTGCCCAATCCTGTGGTTGGGATCCCTTTGTCCTTGCAGAATTGTTTCAGTTCTTTGTGGGTGTATTCTTCCAGCCTTTCTGGCTGGAAGGTTGCGGCCACGGTTGCTTCTTGGCCGTTCATGGTTCTCTTTCTTTTTCCGTCTGGTTTGGTAGCGGGTGCGTTACTTGCCTGTACGATTGCGTCTGGCTCGGATCCCACCGCTGCCACCAAATGTTGGAGGGAGGACCACCGGGGAGTCGGGGGGACCACTCCGGGGCACCTTCCTACCGCAAAGTTATAGCCGAGCGCCGCTGAGAAGCCTCCTAGGAGAGGTCCTTCTCTTGGGATCGTACTAGGCCCAGTAACACCACCACACAGGACTCCGTATCAGTTGCTTATCTCGGTACTTTATCAATGGTAACACATTCAATATATTTACAGTGGGATCGAGTGATCCAGAAAGAGTCTCAATGTCTTTGTAGGGACAGGGTAGCGGGACAGTCTTAGTACCAGCCTGGTACGGGGAGGCTCTGCGCCAGACCTTGCGTGCTGGTCTCAACGCAGCTCGGACGTGGAGAGCCGAGACGGTGTCTGCAGGGCTCGGGTGGCAGTTCCGCTTGGGTCGAGCCGCGACACAGTCAGCAGGGCTCCGGTGGTAGGTCCGCTTCGGTCGATCCGCGACGAGGTCAGCTGGGCTCTGATGGTAAGTTCAACAAGCTCGGGCCGCGACGGCGTCAGCAGGGCCCCAAAGGTTCGTGAAGGTCTTTAAGCACGGTGGAGCCGCGACGTAGTCAGCAGGGCTCAGAGCGTGGTTCCAGGATGAGTCTTTCTCCGTAGGGTCAGCCGCGATCCGATCAGCAGGGCTCTTGACTCCGGGATACAACTGCTGTCTTGTTGTCGGGTCGCCCCAGATATTGGTCTGGAGCCCTTTGATGTCCGGACCCTTGCGTCCGGGGGGCGGAGAGGCCGGGTTGGGAGCGGCCAGACGCCCAGCAGGAGAGGCGCCAGGCCCCAGAGAGCTGTGGGGTGATCGCACCTAGGTGTGTGAGGACGGTTGGGGGTCCCATCGATACTGCCCTCCGCCGGGAGTGGGGAAGTGTTCACGTGGTATCCCCCTGGCCAGGGGTTGGCGCCTCGATGTCGGGCCTCGCTGGGACCGAGGCCGGGTGGAGCGGGGTCACGTAGGCAGTTGCGTAGAGTCACGTACAATCCAAAATGGAGGAGCCCCGAGGTGCAGGGGACCTCGTGCGGCTTAGCGAGGGGGAACAGGACCACGCCACGAGGCCGGCTCCAACAACAGTTATCTGACAGCAAATACACGATGTTACCAAACGCTTCTCTCACAGTGGTTCCCAAATGTACACAGACTCACAGTGTGATTCTAGACAAGCACCACTATCCCTAGGAGTTTACCAAAACTCATTCACTACAGTGGAAGAGGTAAGGGGACTGCACACAATCTACATATTTCAGAACTACACTTTAGTGTCAATGCCTGACTCATTTAATCAACACATAAGCAGAGACTGGCTTCTAATGCTACTAAAAGTTGACAACATGACAGGTTTTAAAACAGTTATCTGTCAGCAAATACATGATGTTACCAAACGCTTCTCTCACAGTGGTTCCCAAATGCACATAGACTCACAGTGTGATTCTAGACAAGCACCACTATCCCTAGGAGTTTACCAAAACTCATTCACTACACTGGACGAGGTAAGGGAACTGCACACAATCTACATATTTCACGACTACACTTTACTGTCAATACCTGACTCATTTAATGAAAGCATAAGCCATAACTGTCTTCTAATGCTACTAAAACTTGAGAACATGACATGTTTTAAAACAGTTATCTGTCAGCAAATACACGATGTTACCAAACGCTTCTCTCACAGTGGTTCCCAAATGCAAACAGACTCACAGTGTGATTCTAGACAAGCACCACTATCCCTAGGACTTTACCAAAACTCATTCACTACAGTGGAAGTGGTAAACCAACTGCACACAATCTACATATTTCACGACTGCACTTTAATGTCAATGCCTGACTAATTTAATCAATGCATAAGCAAAGACTGGCTTCTAATGCTACTAAAACTTGACAACATGACATGTTTTAAAACAGTTATCTGTCAGCAAATACACAATGTTAGCAAACGCTTCTCTCACAGTGGTTCCCAAATGCACACAGACTCACAGTGTAATTCTAGACAAGCACCACTATCCCTAGGTGTTTACCAATACTCATTCACTACACTGGAAGTGATAAGGGAACTGCACACAATCTACATATTTCACGACTACACTTTACTGTCAATACCTAACTCATTTAATGAAAGCATAAGCAATGACTGGCTTCTAATGCTACTAAAACTTCATAACATGACATGTTTTAAAACAGTTATCTATCAGCAAATACACGATGTTACCAAACGCTTCTCTCACAGTGGTTCCCAAATGTCCACAGACTCACAGTGTGATTCTAGACAAGCACCGCTATTCCTAGGAGTTCACCAAAACTCATTCACTACAGTGGAAGAGGTAAGGGAACTGCACACAATCTACATATTTCACGACTGCACTTTAGTGTCAATGCCTGACTCTTTTAATCAACGCATAAGCAAAGACTAGCTTCTAATGCTATTAAATCTTGACAACATGACAGGTTTTATAACAGTTATCTGTCAGCAAATACACGATGTTACCAAACGCTTCTCTCACAGTAGTTACCAAATGCACACATACTCACTGTGTGATTCTAGACAAACAACACTATCCCTTGCACTATACCAAAACACATCTCTTCATCTAGAAGAAGTACTACATTTTAGTGTAGAAACATAACATAACTCATTTCACAAATTTATAAACAATGACTGGTTTCTAATTCTACCAAAATATAAAAACAGCACAGTTCTCTCTTTGCAAACACATGAAAAACACAAATGCTTATCACAGAATGGTTTCTACATGCACACACACTGTCAATAATATTGTATAGAAAAAAAGTACTCCTTACACTTTAGCAGGAGAAATACATTAGTCTGATTAATATAAAAATAGTCTACATACATCCCCTCACACTTAAATAACTCACCTTTCAAGATGTTTTGTAGATTAAAAAGTATATCAGTCACACACCAGATATCAGTCACACACCAGATTTTCTGACAGAATCCCTGCACTGTGCACCTGTCAGCAGAACCAAAGAATGGCAAGGTTTCCCTCTCATTTTCCACGCATATACATGTAAACATCAAATCACATTCCTTCCCACATAAATTCAAAAGCAAACACACATTTCTATTGGTTAAACATTTCAACCCTTTCCAAATGACATAAACTTCAACCCTTCCCCCAATCTGCCTTCTGCCCGTTACCATAGAAACAGGTCATGGAACACTGTACTGAGCACACAGGTCACAAGTTCAGCACACACACTGTTACAAATCAAAACAGCAAGTGTGCTTGACTTCTCAACATATCAGCTTATCATATATAATGTTCCTTACAATCAGTTTTTGTTAACCAATAAGAATCATGCGTTTAAAAAACAGAAATATGCACCCTACCTTTCAGTGTAGAAGGTTGTCAAACAACCAATGATTTCCTGTCCTTTTTCAAAATTGCATCTTAGCCACCATTTTAGAAACATCTTACTTTCCAAACTGCCATTTCATTTTGAGAGACCATCTGAGTGCATCCAGACCTCCTTACAAGATGCTTACAGTGTGGATTGTGGGACACAGCTACATTTTCTGGAGCCAAAGGTATGCAGAAAACAAAGGCATTCACAAAGACCTAGGTTTGCCAAATGTAGACATTAAATGGATTGGACAGAGAGGGTTAAAGTGGCACCAATTGATGCCATTGGTGAAATCCTTCATGCAAATCCAACACCCTGACCTCATAATAGTGCACTGTGGTGGCAATGACCTAGGCACTTTGACTGGGGTAGGTCTGGAAATGCTTATGAAGGACACGTTTGCACAACTGATTTCACTTTTCCCTAAAACTGCCTTTGTGTACTCTAACTGAACTGGTCCGATCATTTTTGTCCACAGATTGAGAAAGCTAGGAAACATGTGAATAAATCTGTTTCTGCTTTTCTCCGATACTACAGAATGGGGTCCATTTACAATAACAATCTGCGCTTTCTTTTTTTTTTTTTTTTTTTATTCAGCAGAGCAAGAGGTACAAGGAAAAAAGAGAAAAAACATTGCAAAGTACAATTAACATTCACATCGTAGATAATATGGCTTTGAGATGTAAAAGTACAAAGAGAAAAAAAAAAAAAAAGTACTAGGAAAAAGTGCAATGTACCTAGTGCAAAACAGCAAAAGTACATATACAAGATAACCATTAAAGTGCGAGTGCCAAGCGTGAATAGTTGCAATAACATTACGACAAAGAACATTCGTTGGCATATAAGGAAGCAATACAAAAAACATTGATTAAACCATTCACCATTTCAATAATATAAAATCTAAAAGTGCAGAATAAATTCTTAATGAAAACCAATCAAGACAAAGCTACACTTCCAATCGAAAGTGCGATGTGCCATGTACAAAATGCAAAAATACAATCATCCAATCCACTAAAGTGCAAGTGCAAAACATAGCTATTTACGGAAATGTTATGATCAAAGGAATTCAATAGCATAAAAGCATCAATTGAAACCGAGTTTCATAAACGATTCACCCCGTCCAGTATTTAAAATATAATTACTAAAAAAAGTGCTAATACATTCTTGACAGGCAATAGGAAAGTGAGATTCGCTTTCATATGGAGAAGAATATAGAAAAGACTATTTTGTAGATCACCTCCTAAAAATATTTGCCTATTAATTCTTCTCCAGAGTTTCAAAAAACCTCCAATTTCACTCGTATTTTTTTAAGGCTCCTACCCTCATAGCATAAGCCTCCTCAAATTTTTTAATTCTTTTCATTTTATTAATCCATTTCTGATGAGAAGGGGCTTCATTAGATCTCCAATTTTGCAAGATTAGGGAGCGTGCTACCGCACAGGCAATAAAAATGAAAACTCTTTCTGGATTAAACAATTGTGGGCCTCCCTTACAGTATCCAAATAGGACAATCTCTCATGCTATCGGAATTTTACTTCCGATTGCACGCTCGATGTCTAGAAAAACGGCTTCCCAAAAAGACCTCAGACCGGGGCATACGTAAAAAATATGGTGCCAACCACCTTCCCCAGATTTGGAACACCGAAAGCACTTATCTTCTACATCTGGGAATCTTTTACTAAGAGTAGAGGGTGTTAAATAGGCCAGCCACCTTGAGAGAAAGGCCATCCTCTTAAAATTGGCAGCACGCAGTGCTCTGCCACCTGAGTGGCTGATCCACTCCCATTCCCTTTCGGAAAAACTGCAGTCGGTCTCCCGATTTATTTTTTCCAGATGGTTCGGGATCAGAGGAAGTTGTTTTGTTTTATGTAACAACTTGTACCAATTGCCTATTTCTCGTAATTTGGCACCGAAAAGGGCAGCTGTCAACTGGTTGGGAGATTCGGTTATATCTCCGTTACTTCTCAACCTTGAGACTAGCCGCAGATATTCAAAGAAGGCCGGTTTCCGATAGGTCCCTGACCTGGTTAATATTTCCTGCCAGGAGATCAGTCTATTCTGGACTATGAAGTGTCTCAGTTCGGTTAATCCCGAACTCTCCCAGGCCTTAATGTGGCTGGCTTGTATCTGGAAACCGAGACTGGCACATTCTCTTATATTGAGATATTGAAAGCCCATCAAATTCATGTCCCTGGAGATAGCCTGGAGTCTAAAAAGGGAATCCCTTAAAGTTTTATACCGAGTTTTCTTAGGAAGCTTAGCAGTTTTTAAAAACACTGGAGTGGATGAACCAATTTCTAACAACATTCTATCGAAAAAAAAAGTATCTCTACAAAGTGAAGATCCTAACAGCCCAGATACTAAATCGAGAAGGGCAGCTTCATAATATGATCTTACGTGTGGGAGCGCAAACCCCCCTTGGTCTATTGGTAGTTGTAAGGTGTTCAATTTAACTCTGGGGGCTTTTTTCTCCCAAATAAATTGTCTAAAAAGAGTATCAATCTCCCTAAAAAATACCTGATTAATTTTAATAGGGACATTAGAAAATAGGAAGATCAATAAAGGTAGTATAGACATTTTGATTAAAGATACTCGCCTTACTATAGATAATGGAAGCAGTGACCATTGGTCCAGTAATTTGGTTATTTTTATCTTCATCCTTAGATAATTTAGATCAAATAATTGAGAAAACTGTACGGAAACATAGATCCCGAGGTATCTTATGGGATCAGTTTTGGATGCCTGTGATTTTAGAGAACAGGGAAAGGCATCTATATCTGCATTCATGGCGAGAACTTCTGTTTTGTTTGCGTTGATATTATAGCCGCCTATTCTTTCAAACTGAGAAAATTCTCCCAAAACCTCCTCGAAATTGATCTTATTGGGGGCCAAGTATAAGATAATATCATCGGCGAATAGTTTAAGTTTGGGCATATCAAGAATTGGGGAGTGAATAGCAGCATTATTTCGGATTCTTAAAACCAAGGGTTCTATAAAAAAAGTAAAAAGTAAAGGAGAGAGAGGACAGCCTTGTCTCATTCCACGTTTTATTTGTAATGTTCCTGCGTAGGCGGCGTTTATTACAAGCTTAGCTGTTGCACCCTGGTAAATATTATTTAGCATTTCTCCACAATTGGTGGAAAACCAAATTTATCCAAAGTGATAAATAAGGTTTTCCAGTTTACAAGGTCGAAAGCTTTTTCTGCATCGACCATTATGATACTTGCAGGGGTACGATTTGTATTTATGTAGTCTAACGCTTGTATTAAAAACTGGGTATTGGCGGCCATTGATCTGCCCGCTATAAAACCCGTTTGATCTCTATGAATGAGTTCCTGAGCTGCAGATAACAAACGAGCAGCCCAAACCTTCATTAGTAATTTATAGTCAGAATTTAAAAGACTTATAGGCCGATACGAATTCATATCGTCAGGATTTTTATCTTTTTTAACAAATGAGACGATAATCGCTTCTTTAAACTCGGACGGGACCTGGCCTCCTTCTCTTATAAAATTAAACAAGTTCCTCAGCGGAGCAGTTAATTCTTTTGAAAAAATGTTAAAAAACTCAATTGGAAACCCGTCTTGCCCGCAAGCTTTTGACCCCGCAGTTGATTTAATAGCAGCTAAAATTTCCCCAACCTCAATTTGACTTCCTAAATTGAGGACCCGCTCCGGGGATAGTTGAGGGAGATCTAGAGTTGAGAAATACTCTTCAATTAAGTTGTCCTGTATTTCATATTCAGTGGAGTATAACCGGGCATAATGATCCAAAAAGAGTTGGGCAATTCTGGAGCTGTCGACTACTTCCGAACCTGTATCGGGATCCAATATTTTTATTATTGAGGCTGATTCCTGTTTCTTTCTAGTAGAATTCGCCAGGAGTCTGCCAATCAATTGGCTCTCCTCATAGACCCTCTGTTGGAATAGTTGTGAATGGTGAATCTCTTCAATGGTAAAAAAAAATATTTCAATGCTATTTTAGCCTGGTCATATTCATTAGGCAGAGACTGCAATTGAAGGGCATACTCCCGTTCAAGTTCGAGCTGTAATTGAGCTATCTTTTCCCTTCGAGCCTTATGTTGGGCGGTTGTAAAAGCTATTATTAGACCCCGAGCTGTCGTTTTAAACCCACCCCAAACAGAAAAGGGAGAAGCAGTATTTTTGTTAATACGGAAATATTCCCCAATCCAGACTCTGAAATCCTTTTCCCATTCCTAGTTCTGCAATAGGAGGCGATCGAGCTGCCACCGGGGTCGTTCCCTATTCTTACCAGTGATTTTAATCTCCAGATTAATATAAGCATGATCGGAAAAGGGGTTACATCCTATACCTGCCTCGACAATCTGGAGGGACCTGGAGCTAAGAAAGAAATCAATTCTGGATGCAGTTTGAAAACGATGCGAATAAAAAGTAAAAAATTCTCTCTCCGCATTCCTTTCCCTCCAGCCATCAACCAATTGGAAACCCTTAATAATAGCCTTGATAACTTTTTTTGTATTCGGTTTCAATTGCCTCCTCTATTTATTTTACGTATCTTTTTTTGGATCCATTATAAAGTTAAAATCTCCTCCAATTATCATCTGTCCCCGGGCACCCGATAATAAAGTATATATTTGGGTCAATGGAGCCTCATCATCACCTATCGGGCCGTAGTAATTGATTAAATTAAGCCTCTTCCCATATAGCTTTACTACGACCCATATCCATCTCCCCTGCCGATCTCTATGAACTTCAACAACCTCCCAAGCGCTTTCATATGCAAGAGATGTATAGGAGAGATGGGGTACACTTTACTGATGAAGGAAACAGAGTCTTCCTCAACAACTTTATACTCAGTATAGGTACTTACTTATAAGTACCAAAAACTCTCAATGAACACAACAGCTCTTTTTAGTGCCACTCATGAACAAAACACTTAAGCTTAATCTTTATCTCCCAACAATTTCATTTTTTTCCCCTTGGATCCGCGAACCCTCCACGAGAGGATCCGTGCATCCAACGTGATAGGATGCGCGCACCATGTGCGCATTTCGCCGTTTAAAAAAAAAAAAAGGGGGGCTCCAGGGGGTCCTTCTGGGACCCCCTAAGCACCTCTAGAGGGTCAGAGTATTTCCACTCTGCCCCTTTATATGTTTTACACACGTATTCCCCTTGCATCTTCAGCCTCGCTTCTACCGAGGCAGAAAATGGCCGCCAACAGTTCCTGGTTTCGAATGTAGAGAGACACTCGACAGCCAATTAGCATTCAGCGCGCGATTAGGAGGGTGCGTGCTCGGTTCGGGGAGGGTGCGCTTACGGAGCGGGTAGGGTGCGCGGATCCTCCCCAGCCATAGATATCACTAACGTTTTTACCCTAAATTTCTTAGGAACTACTGAACAGATTAACACCATTTATGCAAAAGGCACAAGTCCGAACTGAGGACTACCTATTTGCCAAATTTGGTGTCATTCCGTTCAGCGGTTCGGGCTGTAGCTGAGACAACAGATCCTATGGGAAATTGCATGGGGAAAACGCGTTTTGGGACCCCCCTTTTTTCTCGGTCCCTGCTTGACGGATCACCGCAAAACTTTCAGGATAGGAGCGGAGCGGAGCTGGCCAAAAGTTTGGAAAAGTTCGCGAAGATTCATCTACCAAGGCAGAAAATGGCCGCCAACAGTTCCTGGTTTCGAATGTAGACAGACACTTGACAGCCAATTAGCATTCAGCGTGCGATCGGGAGGGTGCGCTTACGGAGCGGGTAGGGTGCGCGGATCCTCCCCGGCCATAGATATCACTAACGTTTTTACCCTAAATTTCTTAGGAACTACTGAGGCTGAAGAAGCAAGGGCAATAAGTGTGTAAAACAGATAAAGGGGGCAGAGTGGAAATACTCTGACCCTCTAGAGGTGCTTAGGGGGTCCAAGAACGACCCCCTGGGGCCCCCTTTAAAAAAAAACAAAAATCGGCGAAATGCACGCTGGGTGCGCGCATCCTAACACGTTGGGTGCACGGATTCTCTCGTGTTAGGTGCGCGGATCCAAGGGGAAAAAAAGGACATTTTTGGGGGATAAAGATCAAGCTTAAGTGTTTTGTTCTTGAGTGGCTCTAAAAAGAGCCATTGTGTTCATTGAGAGTTTTTGGTACTTATAATAAGTACCTATACAGAGTCTAAAGTTGTTGAGGAAGACTCTGTTTCCTTCATCAGTAAAGTGTACTCCATCTCTCCTATACATCTCTTGCATATGAAAGCGCAGATTGTTATTGTAAATGGACCCCATTCTATAGTCTCGGAGAAAAGCAGAAACAGATTTATTCACATGTTTCCTAGCTTTCTCAATTTGTGGACAAAAATGATCGGACCAGTTCCATTTCTGCCTTTGGCATATGTTAGAATACACAAAGGCAGTTTGGGGGAAAAGTGAAATCAGTTCTGCAAAGGTGTCCTTCATAAGGATTTCCAGACCTACCCCAGTCAAAGTGCCTAGGTCATTGCCACCACAGTGCACTATTATGAGGTCAGGGTGGTGGATATGCATGAAGGATTTCACCAATGGCATCAATTGGTGCCACTTTAACCCTCTCTGTCAAATCCCTTTAATGTCTACATTTGGCAAACCTAGGTCTTTGTGAATGCCTTTGTTTTCTGCATACCTTTGGCTCCAGAAAATGTAGCTGTGTCACACAATCCACAATCTAAGCATCTTGAAAAGAGGTCTGGATGCACTCAGATGGTCTCTGTAAATGAAATGGCAGTTTGGAAAGTAAGATGTTTCTAAAATGGTGGCTAAGATGCAGTTTTGAAAAAAGACAAAAAATCATTGGTTGTTTGACAACATTCTACACTGAAAGGTAGGGTGTATATTTCTGTTTTTTAAACGCATGATTCTTATTGATTAACAAAAACTGATTGTAAGGAACATTATATATGATAAGTTGATATGTTGAAAAGTCAAGCACACTTGCTGTCTTGATTAGCAACATTGTGTGCTGAACTTGTGACCTGTGTACTCAGTACAGGCAGAAGGCAGATTGGGGGAAGGGTTCAAATTTATGTCATTTGGAAAGGTTTGAAATGGTTAACCATTAGAAATGTGTGTTTGCTTTTGAATTTATGTGGGAAGGAATGTGATTTGATGTTTACATGTATATGTGTGGGAAATGAGAGGGAAACTTTGCCATTCTTTGGTTCTGCTGACAGGTGCACAGTGCAGAGATTCTGTATAAGAAAATCTGGTGTGTGACTGATATCTGGTGTGTGACTGATATACTTCTTAATCTACAAAACAACTTGAAAGATGAGTTATTTAATTGTGAGGGAATGTACGTAGACTATTTTGATTTTAATCAGACTAATGTATTTCTCCTGGTAAAGTGTAGGGAGTACTTTTTTTCTCTACAATCTTGTTGACAGTGTGTGTGCATGTAGAAACCATTCTGTGATAAGCATTTGTGTTTTTCATGTGTTTGCAGACAGATAACTGTTTTAAAACCTGCCATGTTGTCAAGTTTTAGTAGCATTAGAAGCCAGTCTTTGCTTATGCATTGATAAAATGAGTCATGCTTTGACACTAATGTGCTGTACTTTAATATGTAGATTGTGTGTAGTCTCCTTACCCCTTGCACAGTAGTGAAGGAGTTTTGGTAATCTGCTAGGGATAGTGTTGCTTGTCTAGAATCATACTGTGAGTCTGTGTGCATTTGGGAACCAATGTTAGAGAAGCATTTGGTAACATCGTGTATTTGCTGACAGATAACTGTTTTAAAACCTGTCTTGTTGTCAAGTTTTAGTAGCATTAGAAGGCAGTTTTTGCTTATGCTTTGATTAAATGAGTCAGGCTTTGACACAAAATTGCAGTCCTGAAATATGTAGATTGTGTGCAGTTCCCTTACCACTTCCACTGTAGTGAATGAGTTTTGGTAAAATCCTAGGGATAGTGGTGCATGTCTAGAATCACACTGTGAGTCTGTGTGCATTTGGAAACCACTGTGAGAGAAGCATTTGGTAACATCGTGTATTTGCTGACAGATAACTGTTTTAAAACCTGTCATGTTGTCAAGTTTTAGTAGCATTAGAAGCCAGTCTTTGCTTATGCATTGATAAAATGAGTCATGCTTTGACATTAATGTGCTGTACTTTAATATGTAGATTGTGTGTAGTTCCTTACTCCTTGCACAGTAGTGAATGAGTTTTGGTAAGCTACTAGGGATATTGTTGCTTGTCTAGAGTCACACTGTGAGTCTGTGTGCATTTGGGAACCACTGTGAAAGAAGCATTTGGTAACATCATGTATTTGCTGACGGATAACGTTTTTAAAACCTGTCATGTTGTTAAGTTTTAGTAGCATTAGAAGCCAGTCTTTGTTTATGCGTTGATTAAATAAGTTAGGCTTTGACACAAAAGTGCAGTCCTGAAATATGTAGATTGTGTGTAGTTCCCATACCACTGCCACTGTAGTGAATGAGTTTTGGTAAACTCCTAGGGATAATGGTGCTTGTCTAGAATCACACTGTGAGTCTGTGTGCATTTGGGAACCACTGTGTGAGATGTATTTGGTAACATCGTTTATTTTCTGACAGATAACTCTTTTAAAACCTGTCATGTTGTCAAGTTTCAGTAGCATTAGAAGCCAGTCTTTGCTTATGCTTTGATTCAATGGGTTAGGCTTTGACACAAAAGTGCAGTCCTGAAATATGTAGATTGTGTGCAGTTCCCTTACCACTTCCACAGTAGTGAATGAGTTTTGGTAAACTCCTAGGGATAGTGGTTGTTGTCTAGAATCACACTGTGAGTCTGTGTGCATTTGGGAACCACTATGAGAGAAGCATTTGGTAACATCGTGTATTTGCTGACAGATAACTGTTTTAAAACCTGTCATGTTGTCAAGTTTTAGTAGCATTAGAAGCCAGTCTTTGCTTATGCATTGATAAAAGGAGTCAGGCTTTGACACTAAAGTGCAGTACTTAAATATGTAGATCGTGTGCAGTACCCTTACCTCTTCTAGACTAGTGAATGAGTTTTGGTAAACTCTCAGGATAGTGTTGCTTGTCTAAAATCACACTGTGAGTCTGTGTGCATTTGGGTAAGGATCGTGAGAGAAGCATTTGGTAACATTGTGTATTTGTTGACAGATACTGTTTTAAAACTGGTCATGTTGTCAAGTTTTAGTAGCATTAGAAGCTAGTCTTTGCTTATGCATTGATAAAATGAGTCAGGGTTTGACACTAAAGTGCAGTACCATGTACTATTCTCTTCACTGCGCCAGAACTGAAAATGTTAAAGTTTTACCCAAGCACTGTCCTAGCAGTAGTCTGATGATGTTGTGAACCATACATTACCACATAGACTGCTTCAAATGTCTATGCAGTATGCATGCAGTCTTCTAACATACTATACACTTGTCTTTCACACCTTCAATTCCCTAGTCAGTATCCATACAGTCCAGCAAACATCCTGTCACTCCCTTTGCACTCCTCTAGTGACCCATTCAGTACCAAGTACTAATCCATTCACTGTGCCAAAAGCCAACCACTTATAAATTCACCCAGGCACTCTCCTTGCTGTACTCTAATCATTCAGTCAGTACCCAAGTACTCATGCAGTGAGCCAGGCCTTAGCACATGGACTGCTTCAAATGCCTATCCACTATGTATGCAGTCCTCTTAACCACCTACACAGTTGTCTTTCACACCTTCAATTCCCCAGTCAGTATTCACACACTTCTAGCAAACACCCTGTTACTCACCCAGTGTGTCTCCTTATAGTACTGTAATCATTCAGTCAGTTAGCATGTAGTCTTTTAGTGAGATAGGCTTTAGGGCATGAACTGCTTCAAAGTAGTATGCACTAAGCATTGTAGTGTTTTAACTATCGTCACACTTGTGGTTCAGGGCTATAGTTTCTTAGTCAGTTTTTAGATAAAATGTGTTTGTACAGTAATGGAATAGTATAAATTTGAAAGTTATTAATATACATTTATTTGTGATTATTTTTTACAGATACTGTTTTTCAACGTTAAAATAGAGAAATCATGCCAGAAAAAAAAGAAAAAGAAAAGAGACTAAGAAAGGCGCAGGAGCAGGAGTGTTTCTCATCCGTTTGTACTCTTCTCGTGAAAGATTGTTCAGATGAAGGGTCCTTAGGTGCTTCATCATACTTGCCGTGCCGCGCTGCACGATTATTTCTTGTTAGGATCCCCTCGCGACAGCACTCTTATGCAAATCTTGCACGTGACCAAGGTGGCATTGATCTTTGTTTGCCCCTCGGGAAAAGTAAAAAACTTTCCACACCACTGAAGAAAAACGTTGTGGGCGTGGTGCCTCCTCCAAAAATTCATCCTTAGATTCGGTGAATATTTTAAAGCGGCAACATTTACAGTTTTTGTAAGTTAAACTTATAAAATTTTGTTAGCCATAAGCATTTTATATATGTGTGATTTGTATCTTGTGGTATTTTACTGAGAATAGCATGTTGTTTTTTTTGTAACAATCTTTCTGATTGTTTTTTTTTGCCCGCTGTTAAGTGATGAGTACGATTGAAATCACTATTTCTAGTGAAATTCAATATATTCTGAGAACAGCAAAAAAGTCAAACAAATTACTTTTTGGAAATTATGCTGTGTTGTAAAAAATGTAATATTACATGTTATAGTTTTTTTATTCTTTTCTTTCACAGATCCAAATTTTAAAATAAGCAATTTTTATGAATTTAGATTGCAATGAAAATCTGAAAACAATGTGTATCATTTTTTATTCCTATTATTGTGAAGGTAAGTTTAACTAAGTCTCAATATGCAGAATGAGGAGGTCCGCAAGAAGCTACAAAGTTGAAACACGTTTCTAAAAACACTCTGTTTATACCTATGTAGTTTTGAAATCTGACCATAATCAGATATCATGTGATCTGCAAAAAAAGAGATTTGAGGGGTTCATAATATTTCCCATTGTACCTATTGAAGGACCGCAATCATTTCAATCATTCTTCTTTGAACATCTTTGCAGACAAAACTCTGTGCTTACCTTCTATCATTCGCAAGGAACTTTAAAACCGGAAATATGTCACTTTTTGTAACATACGTATTGCGCAAGACACTCTTTCATATTTACAAAGAGAGGAAAAGGTACTCTGAGCACTTTTTATACTCCATGTAAATACAACCTCATTATGCACACTACTTTGCATTGAAAAGGTGTTCTATAAGTGTTGTTGTGCATGATTGCACTGAATACTCATAGAACAAGACACATGTCTAGATTTATCATAAATCATAAATCTCGATATGTGTGTGAATGCTGCACCATTCTAAAATTGGTGTAGGAAAGCACAACAAGGAGAATTGTTTTCATTTCTCCACATTTTTATATCTTCAATGCATGCTGAAATGTTCAGCATACATTGAAGGAGAAAATGCATTTTCTCATTGTTTTTGTGCAGGAAGGTGTGTCTTTCTGCAGAAAAACAAACAGCATATGACACAGATATCCTTGCACTATGGTGCAAGGGTGCCTGTGTCACCACATGGCTGCAGTTTAAGCAGCCGTGCAGAGAGAAGCATAGATTTGCAACATATTCATGTACATATGTTGCATCCCTGTGCTTCGGAAGTACTACAGCACACTGCAGTTAAAGAGGTTACTGTGTGATGATGAAGCACTTCCTCATAGTTCTTCACTTATACATTCACCATACGCTACTAATGTATTCATTCAGTCAATTACGTACTACACATACATTCATCTAAACTTTCACACACTAACAAAGAAATTTAGCTCTTTTTTTAAACCAGGAAAGTTAGTTCTTAGAAGAACTTTTTTTTTTCTTCTTTCTTCTTTTATATATATTTTTGGTTTTTCTAACAATTTTGTGATTTTTTTGGTTTTTCTGGAAAAAAAAAAAAACAAGAGGAACCAAACAATGAACTTCAGGGAACAAAAAAAACCAAAAAAAAAAACCTAGCAATTGTGACTTTCTTGCCGGCGGCAGATCAGATCGATCGACTGCTCACCGTAGCACAAAGTCCCATTGCACTTAGTGCAGAGCACTTTTAAAAATTGAAATTGAGGACGGATGTCCAAGTTTTGGGCTGATGGATGCACTCTTGAAGTGCTCGGCTGCGATGAGGTGGAAGGCGCAGGAGCAGGAGTGTTTCTCATCCGTTTGCACTCTTCTCGTGCAAGATTGTTCGGATAAAGGGTCCTTAGGTGCTTCATCATACTTGCCGTGCCGCACGAGTATTTCTTGTTAGGATCCCCTCGCGACAGCACTCTTTTGCAAGTATTGCACGTGACCAAGGTGGCATTGGTCTTTGTTTGCCCCTCGGGAAAAGTAAAAAATTTCCACACCACTGAAGAAAAATGTTGTGTGGGCGTTGTGCCTCCTCCGAAAATTCATCCTTAGATTCGGTGAATATTTTAAAGTGGTAATATTTACAGTTTTTGTAAGTAAAACTTCTAAAATTTTGTTAGCCAGAAGCATTTTATATATGTGTGATTTGTATCTTGTGGTATTTTACAGAGAATAGCATGTTGTTTTTTTTTTAACAATCTTTCTGATTGTTTTTTTTTTTTGCCCGCTGTTAAGTGATGAGTACGATTGGAATCACTATTTGTAGTGAAATTCAATATATTCTGAGAACAGCCAAAAAGGCAAACAAATTACTTTGTGGAAATTATGCAGTGTTGTAAATAATTTATTATTACATGTTATAATTTTTTTTTCTTTTCTTTCACAGATCCAAATTTTAAAATAAGCAATCTATATGAATTTAGATTGCAATGAAAATCTGAGAAAATGTATACCATTTTTTATTCCTATTATTCTGAAGGTAAGTTTAACTAAGTCTCAATATGCAGAATGAGGAGGTCTGCAAGAAGCTACAAAGTTGAAACACGTTTCTAAAAACACTCTGTTTATACCTATGTAGTTTTGAAATCTGACCATAATCAGATATCATGTGACCTGCAAAAAAAGAGATTTGAGGGGTTCATAATATTTCCCATTGTACCTATTGAAGGACCGCAATCATTTCAATCATTCTTCTTCGAACATCTTTGCAGACAAAACTCTGTGCTTACCTTCTATCATTCACAAGGAATTTTAAAACCGGAAATATGTCACTTTTTGTAACAGTTATTGCGCAAGACACTCTTTCATATTTACAAAGAGAGGAAAAGGCACTCTGTGCACTTTTTCTACTCCATGTAAATACAACCTCATTATGCACACCACTTTGCGTTGAAAGGGTGTTCTATAAGTGTTGTTGTACATGATTGCACTGAATACTCATAGAACAAGACACATGTCTAGATTTATCATAAATCATAAATCTCGATATGTGTGTGAATGCTGCACCATTCTAAAATTGGTGTAGGAAAGCACAACAAGGAGAATTGTTTTCATTTCTCCACATTTTTATATCTTCAATGCATGCTGAAATGTTCAGCATACATTGAAGGAGAAAAATGCATGTTTTCATTGTTTTTGTTCAGGAAGGTGTGTCTTCCTGCAGAAAAACAAACAGCATATGACACAGATATCCTTGCACTATGGTGCAAGGGTGCCTGTGTCACCACATGGCTGCAGTTTAAGCAGCCGCGCAGAGAGAAGCATAGATTTGCAACATTTTTATGTACATATGTTGCATCCCTGTGCTTCGGAAGTACTACAGCACACTGCAGTTAAAGAGGTTACTGTGTGATGCTGCAGCACTTCCTCATAGTTCTGCACTTATACATTCACCATACGCTACTAATGTATTCATTCAGTCAATTACGTACTACACATACATTCATCTAAACTTTCACACACTAACAAAGAAATTTAGCTCTTTTTTTAAACCAGGAAAGTTAGTTCTTAGAAGAACTTGTTTTTTTTCTTCTTTCATATTTTTTTGGGGGGTTTTCTAATTTTGTGATTTTTCTGGTTTTTCTGGAAAAAAATAAAAAAAACAGGTGGAACCAAACAATGAACTTCAGGGAACAAAAAAAAAAAAAACAAAAAAACTGGCAATTGTGACTTTCTTGCCGGCGGCAGATCAGATCGATCGACTGCTCACTGTAGCACAAAGTCGCATTACACTTAGTGCAGAGCACTTTTAAAAATTGAAATTGAGGACGGATATCCAAGTTTTGGGCTGATGGATGCACTCTTGAAGTGCTCGGCTGCGATGAGGTGGAAGGCGCAGGAGCAGGAGTATTTCTCATCCGTTTGCACTCTTGTCGTGCAAGATTGTTCGGATGAAGGCTCCTTAGGTGCTTCATCATACTTGCCGTGCCGCACGAGTATTTCTTGTTAGGATCCCCTCGCGACAGCACTCTTTTGCAAATCTTGCACGTGATCAAGTTGGCATTGGTCTTCGTTTGCCCCCCGGGAAAAGTAAAAAGTTTCCACACCACTGAAGAAAAACGTTGTGGGCGTGGTGCCTCCTCCAAAAATTCATCCTCAGATGAATGAGGAGATGCAGGTGATGCCTGCTGCCCTGAAGCCATTTTTAGTTGAAAAAAGTTAGAGCTAAGTGTAAACTTAGTCTAAAAAATCTTCTTCTCTGCAAAGAGATGCTCCTCCAAAGAAGGTGAAAGAAGAATGATTGAATTGGGTGGGGTCTTTCAATAGTTAGAACAGGAAGTGTAATGAACCAATCAAATCTCTTTTTTTGCAGGTCACATGGGATCCGCGCACCCTGGGCTTACGCATCACGCACCCAGCGCGCATCCACGAAATTGAATAAAAAAAATATATAGGATTACATGTAAAAATACATTACTTTTAAGACTAGTTTAGAGTTTGTCTGCAATTAATATTCACATGAAATACATATATATGTTTTTATAAATGTTAAATATTTTGTGGGATCCGCGCACCTACCGCGTCATAGATGTAGATGATGCATCGCAGATGTGCGTAAACGTTGCGTTACGTACATCGAACGTGTCGCGTATAGGCTGGGAGTCGCATTGCGATCACGCACGAAACTCGTACCCAACGCATACCATGCGCGGATGCTAGCACGTAGGGATCGAGAACGGTGCGCATAGGGTGCGCGGATCCAAAAACATGGAAAAAAATATATAAAATAAAGTTTTGAACATATAGTTAAAAAATATGTTTGAAAAACCCAATAAAAACAAATAATAATTTTTAATTTTTAAAAGAATTAATTGAAAAAATAAGTTTAAAAAATGGTGATAAAAAAGAATTTCAAAAAAACATAATTAATGAAATTGACACACTGACTTTGAAAAATATAGAAATCCAATGAAAATCATTAAACATGATATCTTTAGAGATAAGTTATAGATAGGAATTAGCATTTAAAAAACCTTTGAAATTCACTGAAAAAACCATAGGTTTCATGCACGTTATAGTTAGGAATTGGCATTTAAAAAACCTTAGAAATTCACTGAAAAAGCCATAGGTTTCAGGGGTGTTATAGTTAGCTGGACATTTCCCTCATACAAAACCCTAGAAATTCCCCTGTTATAGTTAGTTCAGCTAACTATAACTCGCGCCCCCGCAATGCACTGCTGATGACGTCGTGAGAAATGCACATGCGTGGGCGTCCGCGCATGCGCATTTGCGTGAAGAAGTTACCGTCCAGCAGGAAGAGGGAGCCGCGGGACGCCGCACTGAAGGTAAGGTGGTTTATTTACCTTTAACCTTCTTTAAATTATTTTAAAATGAGGGCGGGAGGGAGGCGGGTGGCGGGCAACTCTGCTTCGCTGTGGCGTGTGAGTAGCGCTGCCTGCTATGCATACTTCGTAAACGGCGAAGCAGGCAGCGCTACGTGCACTTTGTGGGCGAAGCGGAGCACGACGCCCAGGGTTAATCTCAATTGATGTGTGAATGCAAGTGTGAGTGAGTGGCTCAGTGAGTCTGTGAGTAGGTGTGACAATGTGTGAGTGGGTTTGCAAGTACCTCCATGAGTGTGTGAGTCAGTCTATTAGTGAGTGCATGAGTGTCTGAGCAGGTCTGTGACTGGTTGTGTGAGTCTCTGAGTGGGTCTATGAGTGGATTTATGGGTCTTTGAGTAGGTGCATGAGTGTCCTAGTGGGTCTCTGAGTGGGTGTATGTGTCTGATTGGATCTGGGAGTGGATGCATGAGTGTCTGCATGGGTCTGTGAGTGGCTGTATGTCTCAGTGAGAAGGTTCATGAGTGTCTGAGTGAGTATCTGAGTGCATCTGTGAGTGAATGTGTGAGTGTCTGAGTGGGTCTGTCAGTGGTAGTTTTAGTGCCTGAGTGTGTGAATAGGTGTCTAAGTATCTGTGTGGATGTGTCAGTTGCTGTGTTAGTGGCATGGCCATAAAGGAACTGCACGTGCCCTTGTATCCAACAAAAGTCTACAATTTTGCACAAAATATCTCTGCAAGTGGAGTTCTTTCTATTGGTTAGTTACTAAGTGCTACCTCCTAAATGTCCAGGACGTATTCTATACTACAGCTGTGTAATGGAGCGCAAGGAAATGTCACCAGTGACCTTGTGTGCATTTTGGCAATGTGATTGTTCCTGGTGCATTTTTATCCAGATATAAGTGATAACATGAATCCGCCTATAGAGAAGGTAACAAGAATATAAAGAGGTAGATCTCTATCAAATAAGGGTCATTCCTGTTAACTACATGAAGTAAGTGCTTCTTTGCTTGTTGGAGATGTCCTCATATTCGTAGGAACCAAAATTGGAGGAAAATGTTCTGGGAGGGCCGCTTGTTAAGCTGTCCATCATTGTGGCAAAAGGCAGGAAGACCTTTACATACTACTAAGGTGGGCAGGGCCAAATGGGGATGCATCCATGTGATTTCCACATTTAGATTCTCCTAGTAATTTAAATGGAAAACCATGTACTCTGCTCTCGCCAGGAGAGGACAAGAAAGACCCCACTCATCACAGTCACATACAGATTGCACTCCAATAGATCCACAATGTAGTCACCTCCATGAAGGATTTCAGATCATTTTTCAATATGGAATTGCAGGGAAAACACACTTGCTTTGTCTTTGCCAAGCCCACGAGTTAGGATCATATGCCCTTTACAGAAGTGGAGCTTCAACAGGGGCACCTGCTATTTTTATATTTGTAAGTGCTTACTGTTGAGTTGTAATTTTTGTGAAATGTGCATGAGGGACAGAACAGCCCAAGGGGCCTCATCCCCTGGGGCCTGGCTATGAATTGTACGGGGACTGCATCGCCACACCCCAGGCCGATTCAGGCCATGGGGACTCCATACCCCACGGCCCGGCCATGTCTCCCTGGGTGCCCTGGTTCCACCCAGGGCTGCCAGTGTGCTATGGGACCGCAGGTGTAGCCTGACGGCCCCCACGGTCCCAGCTGGCTCCCTGCCTCCTGCAGGAGCCAGCATGGCTCTAGCATGCAGGGAATTGCTGGAAATTCCGCTCCCTGTGTGTGAGAGAAATAGTTTCATCTTGTTCTCTGCCAGCATATCTGCGGGCAGGGAAAAAGATGAAAACACCACTTCCAGCAAGCGGGAGAACTTTGAAAGCTCATGCTTGCTGGAAGAGGAGTTATTGCTTTCAATTGGTGGGAGCTGTCAAAGCTCCTGCCAAGCAAAAGCAAACAGCTATGTCCCTGGGGTGGGCAACCCGGGATATTGCAGAAGCCAGCCCTGGGGCCTTTGCTGGCTACAGGAGGGGGCCTGGGTGGCCCCCCTCCTTTTTTGTGCACAGACTTGCTAGGGGAGGTTGAGGTCCCCAGGGTTGTATATGGCCTGGGAGGGGAGCTGAGCTGCCCCCACCCTTCATTTGAAAAAAGTATTTGGCCCAGGGGAGGTGGTGCTTCCAGGGACCAGGGGGGCATATGCGCAGCACACGCTGTCTATTTTTTAAATTTGGCCCCAGGGAGGTGGTGGTCCTCAGGGTCCGGGGTGGCTCGTGAGGCCCCGTACATAATTAGCATACAAGTGGTGAGAATAGCCCTTCACACGAGTAGATACCACCGCACAAGCCACGGGAGATATGCTGATCCTATTCCATAGTATTCAAGTGCACCCTTGTACACCAAAAGCATTGCTCCTTTCATTTATTAGGAGCTCTATTGTAATGCTTACAATATTTTCATACATTTGGTATTGAAGAAGGGGACCCCATCATTGGCAACAGAGAAAGATTTTGACAACAGAGAAAGATATTTTTTTAAATTCCTTTATAGTAGCAATTTCCTCAGATCACTTTACTAAATGAACAAACCTTCAACAATATTTGGAAAAAATTAGTTGTGTGTTGGCCTCATTTATTTTGGGTGAGCTATCCTGTCCTAGTGCCAAAAAGCCCTTTGGCACATCAGGCTTATATAAATACTTGTACTCACTCCTTTCAAGCAGTTAGCTGCTATCCATCCTAAACATAACTCCAGAGTTGCAGTCATCAAAATAAAGGAACAACAAGACAAATTGCTACAATGTGTGTCACATTCATCTGGCTGTATCTGTGTAGACATTTGTAATGATAGAGCCATGTTGCTGCAGTTTAAATATTTCATAACAGTAACTCACTGCCCGGTTAGTCTAATTCTGTTTAACCAATTAGGACCATAAACCCTAGGCACTGGTTTTTCTTCATTAAACAGTGTAGTGCCAGATCTGACAGTTAGAGGGTCACTGTTGATACTGGATAAAGGGGGCTCCCTGATATCTTTGGCTAGGGTGGTGTTTATTTGAGGTTACCCCCCAACGCAGTTCACCGGTTGCTTGTTTACGGCTATTAGAAACATGGAGGGGTGCATGCAGTGTATCCTGCACACACTACTGAGATTTCTGGTGACAACATAACCTCTCCCATCCCCAAAGATTTGGGGAATTATTGGCAGAGGTGAATGGATAGCTTCGCACATTGTACCATATTGCACTTATATGTGGGGTCTGAGTAGATTCTGCTCGTTATTGTGAAACAGACGTGCAAACTGACCTGGGTGTCATGCTCCTGACGGGTTCCTGCTCCCCGATTGATTGCGGTGTGTGTGCTTCTCGAACCAGGTGGAAGCAGAACTGCCTCACTTTCGTCATACTAGCGGTCAGCAGTCTAGTTCTCTGTTCCGGAAGTCATCTTCACGGCATCAGCGTATCTGGGGAGAAAGGCATAAACAGCTACTGTGCCTGCCAAGTCAGCGCTTCGGATTAACGTTCCGACCAGGATCGGTTGCTGACTCAGAGAGGGACGTCTGACCCAGGTAAACCGAGTACGCGCAGGAGCGGTGACTTGGTTCCTTATGGCATTGCTCCTGTTCTCTTGTGCTAGCGCGAACTGTCCTTGCTGGCTGTCACTATCTGGTGCAAACACTGGGTAGTTCCCTTCCGTGTATCGGATACTGGAACTCGTATTCCATCAGTTGGGGGATTGTATAAGTGCATACCGCGCCGGAGCACTTTGTTTGTTATGTTATTGCCGCGCAGGAGCGCTTTGGTTTGTTTCCTCCTTACCGCGCAGGAGCTCCTTATTTGTTTCCACAGTACCGCGCAGGAGCGCCTTATTTTGTTTCCTCTTTACCACGCAGGAGCGCTTGTGTTGCTCAGTATAGTATAGCGCTACAGCGCTTAGTTGTGTGTCACTTTGAATTATCTACTCAAGGGTTAGGAATCCTGCTCTTGGTTCCTATATGCAGGCGCAGGAGCGCCTTATTTTGTTTCCTCATTACCACGCAGGAGCGCTTGTGCTGCTCAGTACAGTATAGCGCTGGAGCACTTAGTTGTGTGTTACTTTGAATTACCTACTCAAGTGTTAGGAATCCTGCTCTTGGTTCCTATATACAGGCGCAGGAGTGCTACATCAATTTCTGTTTCTGCTGACGACTTCCTGATTGCTTGGTGCTTCCATTGCAAGGTGATTTACTATTCCACATGTGTGTATATGTATGAGGAGTTCAGGGGGTTGTACATGCCCATTGTAACAGGATTTCCCTTGTCTTCTCCTAACCAGACGGTGCTTCACCGGACATACCCAGAACAGAGGGAGGTCCTTAACCGGTCTTTTGGACACCATCTCCATCATTTTTTAACTTCCTTCTCCGATCCCGTCACCATCCTAGTTAGGGTACTGTTCTCTGCTGGGGTAAGGTGGGAACAGTGGCGGTAGCTCATATAATCTCTGCAAGATTGCTTTGCAAGCGTAAGAATTGTGGGGTTACGACACCGGGACCCCATTAACATTCAGGCAACTGTCTTACTTTTAATGTTTTGGGCATGAGTTTGCATTCACCTGCAGGCACACTACTGCCTTCTCTGTTGACTCATGTTCAGGGGTTTAGGAACACTAGAATTGGCAAACAAGCTATACATTTTCCAGCCTCTTTAATGTCAGTGATGTGTACAGCAGTTGCATGGTTGAGCTGTTGTGCATGGCTGAGGGAGGGCTGAGCTATACAGGGCCAGTAGGAGGGGGAAATCGAAAGTGAAAGTGCTGGAGCAGGGTTTTCTGTTGAAAATTTATCGAGTTTTAAGCTCCGGTTTTGTCTATATGTCATAACTAAAACCATTAATATGTAATCGATAATTATTGGTTTTGTGAGAAACTTTGGCTAACCAATATGACTAACAAGAGAAACTACACGTGGGAATGCATATATGTTGCTTAATAATAATGTGCAGTTTTAATTAAATGAATGTCGCAAAGTGCTATTTGTTTAAAGCCTAAACGCTTTTTAAAATAACGTGTACTAATGCTTTATTGCGTTGCAAAAAGGCTAGATAATTACATACACATAAGGGTATTAGTGGGGATTAACACTGTTTTATCATTATGCTGTGGTAACGTTGTTTTGTGTCTCTTTTAATTAAGATGGTCTGTTTTGGCCTAAAACAAGATGGCTGCCATTTACAGCCTGTGCTCGAGTGAATAGAATATGACGAGAGGCCTTGTTGAACATGTCACCTGACCATGGCTTCTGCTGGAGTTTTGAAAGTTTCCGTGATGACAGTGACTCCAGGCAAGCTTCCAGTTGTCCTTGGAGGAGAAGAAAGCCACAATGAACTTTGTGATTACAGCGGTGGCTTCGCTATGGTTCAGAGGAAATGTATTCATGAAAGTATCTTTTGCAAGACTCGAGTTTCCTTCTTCCGTCTTTTTATTTTTGTGTTTTTCCTGAGCGGAGGTTCTTACAAATGTTGCGATGCAACATCCTTTCCTGCTAGTTTCGCTTGGTGACTCAATGAACATTTAGAATTTTTATGTTGCTTTATTTTGTAAGTTCCATTATAAATATTGTTAGACTAGAGAGGGTCTAAGGCCACTTCTTCCCAAACCTGCGTTGGTGAGGATCGATGCTGTGAGGACGGCGACTTGGGAGACTTTACTGAGAGACCTGTCCTGACCCATTTATGACATTTAGCTAGAAGAGGTAACTATGAGAATAATGATTTTGCTATTGATTGACTTACATTTGAACTAATTCTAGATAAAATACCATTATTTGAGATACAGTGTTGGTGGTTATTTCTTGTCATTTATTGTTTATTGAATTCTTTAATGTGATTATTGTTGTTTAAATCATGACTCAGGACAGTAACAATTTGATCGCATTGACCTTACTGTAGATACAGGGTGTTTTAGGAGTTTCTCTCATGTCCGGTGCTAATAGAGTAATCGAGTGTATGTTAGTGAAATGGGCCCAAGCGTATGATGAGTGCATGTGCGTGTATCTGTGAAATTACTCTATCCGTGGAAGTAGGAAGAATTTGTATGCCCTGATCTGCAGCAATTTCCTGGTAGCAGAGTAATGGTTTTGATTACTGTCCTGATCTGATTAGATTGCTTGTACATTGGCTTTTTGATTAATTGATTATTGATTGATGTTGGTATATGTACTAATACTATATGTTGAAGTCATCGTATTGAGTTTTATGTAGTGCTTCTGGAACTTGGGAGCTGGTGGCAGTTCCGTAGTAGGGCAGAGGGAAGTGTATGCTGCTCTCGGGAAAGACGGGATTGTTGGTCCTGTACGTATGCAGGAGAAACGTGTGACAATTGAGGTTGCGCGTCACATTGTCTGGGTTCGGAATCAGTGACATTGTCGTGTGTTACTATTAGGGACATATTTCCGGTATAAAAGGAGTGCGTATGGTAGCGAAGGTTATCTGTGAAACTCTGGTCTTAAGTCCCAGGGATCCGAAAGGTTTGCCGTTAAAGCTTACCGCTGGAGAAGTAATAGGTATTCTCTGAGCTTGTTTGAAGGGCTGGGCAGAGGTATACACTGCTTGGTTAACGTGTGTTATAATTCTGTAGTGGGGCAGATTGTTTGCTGTTCTCGGAAAAGGCAGGATTCTGTGTGTATGTACTACATTTCCTTGTATGAAAGTGTGTGAATGTATGAGCATTCAGTTGATTGTAAGACTCTTTGGAGCAGTCCTAGAGGAAACAGTTAATGAATGCATGTTAGAAGGGCAGAGTAGAGGGATGTGCTACTGTGTCAACGAGAGTATTAATTCCGTAGTGGAGCAGAGGTAAGCGCTGTTCTAAAGAGAAGCGGGATTCTTGTGAGAATTTTCTTTACTATTCTGTGGTTAGCGAAGCAGACAATGGAGATGTTTATATGTTGCAACTAATAGATTTTGTAGAATTTGAAACGAAGTCTACTGAGGAGACTTTGTAAAGGAGGGGTAGACGAGTGACAGGGGACAGGAGCAGAAGCGACTGCAGCGGCTGCTGACGTCATACAGACCGTGCTCTGATTGGGTAGTGGATTAGAACAGTGCTCGCGCTGGGATTGGTGTGTTGGTGTGAGCCGCGCAGGGATTGGAAGGAATACAGAGTGACGTAGATGCTCCAGGATTGGTGCGTTGGTGTAAGTCGCGCTGTTATTGGACAAAATATCGTACCGTACAGTTGTGTTACGGAAGGGATTAGAAAGTTTTGGTAAACGCTAAAATGTATTACCAAGAGGAGAAAAAGAAGAAATCCTTGTTCGGTAAAATAAAAAGATGGTTTGACAAGGATAAAGACATTAGAACAAGAGAGGGTGAATTGTTACCTCCAACGAAAACACCTGCATCCTTCATGGTTGCGAAATATGGGTATCATACCTGCATATGGTTAGACAATTGGGTTAAGTACACTAAAGAGTGTTTTGGCTTTACCGGAGCATGGTTCATTTAATATGGCTGTGTTGAGAAATGTACGGGAGAAGATGTTGTGTCTTGACCCAAGACCAAGGCCGACACAGTTTGAGGCGTTGGTGGAATGGGAAGATGAAGTACATGAGCGGGAAAAACAGAGGTCTGGAGGCAACTATAGGTATATGTTTGGGAGGAAATATGATCGTGAAACTCATCATGATCGAATGAGGAGATGGCGAGATGCTAGTATGACAGAAGGATTATATCCTATGAGGGCAATTGAAGAGAAGGATGAAAGAAAGGAAACAAGAAGGGTACCTGAAGCAGAAGTGAAAAGGTATGGAGTTAATGATTATGAGGATGAGGTCTTGGACGACATGATTTACAAGAGACCACCTCCATATAGACCAGAACCAGAAGAGAGCACACCAGTTGCTACTCCAATAAGAGATACTTTGCGTATCATTAAGACAGAAGTTGTGTCACCTGATTTTAAAAGTGGTAGTTCTTTCAGGGAAAAAGAGAGAGAGAATCGATGTGGTGACGAGAATACGAGAGAATTAGCCAGAACTACATCTGAGTTGACTGAAAAGATTAGGGAGCTGACAAAGAATTTGGAAGCTGTTACAGTGCCTGTAACCATAGGTTCGGTTATGCCTATTTTTGATAAGCAGAGGACAGGTGAGAGTGGTTTGATGGTTCCATATGTTGGGAATAAATTAACAAGTTTGGCTGGTCCTTCAGGAGAGTCAGGAATAAGGACAGAAGGAGGTGATTTGAGACAGTCACGACATGACACCTGTAGTGGAGGATTAGAGGTGCAGTCTAATTCAAGATTGAATACTAGTGATACTAGTTGTTCAGGGATGCCGATTTTGGAACCACAAAGGATGCCAGAGAAAGTGGTTGCAGTGAAAAAGTCTACGGAAATAACAGCTGAAGATTTGAATGATTGGTTGAAAGTTCTTCAAAAGAAAGAGAAAGATTCTCAAGCAGTTGATGTAGCCAGGTTGCGCATAGAATTAGAGGAGCTTATTGCAGGGACAGTTACTACAGAAATACTGAAAGATCATCATGATGGTGAGCTGTTATATATGTGTAAAAGCATTACTTGGAGGGCTAAGAGTACACATGACAGGTTGAAAGGAATAGCGAGTGAGTTGGGAGTCGATATGGATAAGGTGAAGACTCTGCAGAAACCGTATTGAGTGGATTTTTCTGAAAAGGACATAGAGAATCTAAATAATGTTGGCAGAACAGGGCAGATTAAGGAAATGATTTCCCTGTTACGGAAATGGGGTGATGTAGAAAGAAGGAAGGACAGGTGGTACAAGAAAAGGGAAGAATCGGTGGATAGGACTTATTCAGCATTTCCTGTGAGAGAAAAAGAGAAAACAGTGGATGCTTATCCTATGAGAGAAATACCTGGAGGAGGATATGTACATGTTCCATGGACCAGACAGGATATTTTATCATTTACAAATGATTTCCCTCGATTGAGAGAAAAGCCCGTCGAGTGGTATAGGCAGGTAGACAGGTTTGTGAATTTGTCGAAGGTGCTGTGGATTGATCTGAATAGTCTGTTTGATATAATTGTTCCAGCAGACTTGTGGGCTGAGTGTAAAATAGTTATAGATTGGCCTGCTAAGGAGTATCCAAGAGATCCGAAAACAGGAGCACCAGACCCGGACGTGATGAGAAAATATGATCAGGTTATTGTGTTCCTGAAAAACAAGGTACCGCCAAAAGAGACAGAGTGGGTTAAAATAGATCGAACACATCAGGAAGCAAAAGAATCTGTTCATGCTTTTTATGAGAGGCTGATACTGGCTTTGAAACAATTCAGTGGGGATGAACACCTGGGTGACAAGGATTTGAGTCATTTTGTATACAGATTTGTATATGGCCTGAGACCTGAGATTAGTGAGAGAATTTGTGAGCATACAGTGGACTGGCAGAGTAAGAAAATAGATGAGATCCTGAGACATGCAAAGTACATCAGTGATGAAATTGAAGCAAAACAAAGAAAACTGAAAGAAAAGGCAATGTAGGCACAGGTGAAAGTTGCGGAGAGACAAGAAGCACAGTTGGTGGAACAGGCAAATAATCCAGGGAATAGGCCCAGATATGTAGGGAAAGGAAAGGGAAATTTGGAAGAAGCGAAAAAGAAATTCCCGTGCCACAATTGTGGTCAACTGGGACATTGGAGATCCGAGTGTACCAATCCACCATTAGTGAGTAATGAAAATAAACCCTTAAATCAACAGGTGCAGACTGAGGGGTGTAATCATCAGCAGCAACAGCAGAAGGTTGTTAAACAGCAGAATCAAGAGCCAAGACCGCCCTTGCCGCAGAATAGAGGGTCCCAAAAGTACAATCAGGATTTGGGATTCTACAATGATGAGCAGGTAAACAAACCGAGGCGTTCTAACCCGGTACAACAGTATTGGTTAAAGAATGAAGGGAGTGAGTCCGGAGGTGATTATTGACGGTGCCGAAGAGAGGAGGAAGAGTGCATACTTGGTGCAACTCTAGAAATAGACCAGGCAGGACCATTTGTAGATGGGAAAATAAATGAAGAAGGTGTTACTTTTTTAGTAGACACAGGAGCGACGAGATCAACTGTCAGGTCAGCAGATATTAGAAATCTTCCTCTCTCGGATGAAGCAATCCAAGTAGTTGGTGTAGCTAATACACAAATCAAGACACGTCTTACTGAACCAGTAAGAGTAAGAATAGGGAAATTTTCAGACATGCACAGATTTATAGTTTGCGATACTAGTCCAGTGAACTTGTTAGGTAGGGACTTATTGTGCAAGATGAATTGTACTATTTTCTGTACACCGGATGGAATAGCATTTGAAACACCAGATGAGGATGTTTTGTACCGAATGACTCTAGATAATAGAGAGAGTGAGATGGTTGGTACATATGCTGTGTTTAATCCAGAGGACCTGCCTCCAGAGTTGAGAGACACAGTGAAAACGACAGTTTGGGATTTTACTGGAGAAGATGTGGGATTGATGAATAATGTAGATCCTGTGAAAATTTCAGTAAAAGAGGGAATTACTTATCCTAATATTCCTCAGTATAAAATGATACCAGAAATAATTGAAGGAATAACTCCTATAATTGAGAAAATGATTCAGCAAGGAGTTTTGAGAGAATTACTGAGTAGCCCGTGTAATTCACCGATAATGGGGCTTAAGAAGCCTAATGGGAAGTTCAGGATTGTACAAGATTTGAGAAAAATTAACAAAATTGTGGTGGCATGTTGTCCCATTGTGCCAAATCCGTCAGTGATTTTGTATCAGATCCCACAGGATGCTGAGTGGTACACAGTGATAGATTTGTGTCATGCTTTCTTCTCGATACCATTGCATCATGACAGCCAGCCGATTTTTGCATTTAGGTTTGGCCAGCGTATTTTAGCATGGTGTCGAATCCCACAGGGGTACACAGAGAGTCCTTCAATATTCAATCAGCTATTGAAAAAATCATTGGAGAGTTTGATCATGCCTGAAAGCTCAGTACTAGTGCAGTATATTGATGACTTACTTGTGGCATCAAAGACACGTGAAGCTTGTGAAGTAGATACCATAGCTTTACTGAATCATCTGGCAGATGGAGGGTTAAAGGTATCTCCAGCCAAATTGCAATTTTGCAAGAAAGAGGTGCATTATCTTGGACACAATATTGAAAAGGGTCTGAGAAAGGTGACCAATGACAGGATCAAAATTATCAGAGGAATGAGAGCCCCAATGACCCAGAGAGAAGTGAGGATGTTTCTGGGGATGGTGGGTTATTGTCGTCAGTGGATTAGTAATTTCTCCCTGATAGAAAAGCCACTGATTAAATTGACTAAAAGAGAGGTGAAAGACCCATTGGAACTAGATGGAGAACAAATGGCAGCATTTGAGGAATTGAAGAGTAGAATGTGTGAAGCCCCTGCTTTGGGAATGCCAGACTATGAAAAAGAGTTTGAGTTGTACTGCAGTGAGAGAAATGGATGTGCACTTTCAGTGTTAATCCAGAAGCATGGACAACTAAGAAGGCCTATTGCGTACTTCTCATCAACACTTGACCCTGTAGCTGTGGGTTTGCCAGGTTGTCTGAAATCAGTAGCTGCTACATGCAGAAGCTTGGAACAAAGTGAGGGTATAATAATGGGATATCCTGTAAGGGTATTCGTACCTCATAATGTGGCAATTCTTTTGACAAGAAGCAGAACTCAATATATGTCACATAGTCGGCTGACTAAATATGAGAAAATCATTCTGGGAGCATCAAATGTGACCCTTGAGAGATGTGTGAATGTGAATCCAGCAACATTATTGCCTGATACTGAAAATGTGGGTGTAAAGGATGAAGTTGATCATAATTGTTTGGATGTGCTTGATTACTGTACAAAACCGAGACCAGACATAAGAGAACTTCCATTGCCTGAGAGTGATCATGTCTGAGAACTGATGATGGTGTGCTGAGTGCAGCATATGCGGTGTGCAAGGTTTCAGAAGTTATGGAAGCTTCACCATTGAAAGGAGTGAAGTCTGCTCAAGTTGCTGAATTGGTGGCATTGACGAAAGCTTGCAAAATTGGGAAGAATCTGAGAGTGACTGTAATGACTGATAGTCAGTATGGATTTGGAGTCGTGCATGATTTTGGCCAGCTTTGGCTACAGAGAGGTTTCTTGACGTCGAGTGGGACTCCAATAAAGAATGCTGAAGTGATTGGAAAATTGCTTGAGGCGATACAGCTGCCTAAAGAACTAGCAGTTGTGAAGTGTGCTGCTCATGGACAAGGAGATGATTTTGTTACTCTTGGTAATAGATTTGCCAATGACATAGCACAATATTGTGCGAAAACAAATCAATCGATTAATAAGGTACGAGAAAAGGAAATGTCTTTTTGTTCTGTGATGTTTACTAATGTCCTAGAAACGTGGGATGAAGTGAAACAGTTGCAGGATGAGGCAGGAAATGAAGAAAAGAAAGATTGGATCAAGGCAGGTTGTGCCCCAAGAGAGACAGATCATGTCTGGATCTATAGAGATGGTAGACCAGTCATGTCAAACTCTATGCTGTCGACAATGGCAAGAATGTATCATGGCCAGGGACATTTGGGAAGGGATGCAATGATCAGGTCTTTTAAGCAGACTTGGTATAATGCAAAGTTCAGGTTGATTGCAGAAAGCATCTGTCAAAGATGTTTGATTTACCAGCAATTTAACACTGGGAAAAAGACAGTGGTGAGTCTGGGAACGATAGGCAGAGAAGGTGGTCCTTTTATGAGAATGCAGATTGATTTCATTGAAATGCCCCAAGTGAACAGATTGAGGTATGTTCTAGTGGTAGTCTGCTTGTTCTCGAGATGGGTGGAGGCCTATCCGACTAGGAGAAATGATGGAATAACAGTGGCAAAGTTGCTGTTAAGAGAATTGATTCCTAGGTACGGGTTTCCTGTAACGATTGTGTCTGATAGAGGTGGACACTTCTATAATGAGCTCATGAGTTTAATTTGTGAAGCATTAAGCATACAGCAGAAGCTACATTGTGCTTACAGACCAGAGGCTTCTGGTGTTGTAGAGCAGATGAATGGCACAATAAAGAACAGGATTGGTAAGATGTGTTTAGCCACTGGAATGAAATGGCCTGATGTCTTGCCTCTAGTGCTAATGACTATTAGATCTACTCCAGATAGAACTACTGGTTTGAGTCCACATGAGATCTTAATGGGACGTGCAATGCGACATGCATTTGTTCCTGTCAATAAGTTGATGACAATAACTGATGACATGATTTTGGATTACTGTAAAGGCCTGGCTGACGCAGTTCATTCTGTGTTTCACCAGGTTGGAGGAGACGCTACTACACTTGAGAAGAAGCAAGCCCATGATCTGAGTCCAGGGGACTGGGTGAGGATTAAGGTGCACAGAAGAAGAAATTGCTTGGTTCCAAGGTGGGGAAGGCCAAGACAAGTTATTTTGACTACGACAACTGCAGTAAAGTGTGCCGGTGTGAAAAACTGGGTACATGCGAGTCATACTCTAAGAATTCCAAATCCAAAGGAAGGGACTGGTAAGGAGTATTTTGAAGAGTCAGATTCCAGTGATGATGCAGAGACTGAGCCAGTGAGAAGGAATCGGAATTCTGGAAGAGGTGAAGGAGAAAGAGAGTCAGGTGATTCTTTTCCTTTTCCTAGAGGGGTTTCAAGAGAGCCTTTGAGAGTCTCAGAAGAGAGATCGGATTCTGTAAGAGTGCCTGAAGTTCAAACGAACAGTAGAGAAAACAGAAGAGAAAAGAGCAATTCCACAGAGACTACTCCTGAATCAGATGAGGAGGTTGAAATTCCACTTGAGATTACACCTGAAGAAGCAGGGTCAGAAGAAGTTAGAGAGGGACAGATTGCGGAAGACCCCCGAGGAGGTATAGGGAACTTTCCTGATAAGTTAGGTGAAGGGACAAGTAGACAGCAAGAAGATTGCGTGTCGGAGACCCGAGGAGGGACAGAGATAGGGAAATCTCAATCAGTAGTGGTGAAGACTGTGGAGCAAAAGAAAACTGCTGAAGAACAAGAGGCAAATGAGACGGAATCAGATGAAAGTGAGAATGAGAAATCAGAGGGTCGAGTTCTGAGAAAGAGAACTTGGATTGGAGAAAGGAATAATAAAGAAGTGAGACCGAAGAGAGTTGTAAGAGGAGATCTTTGGCCTAACAACAGGATAAAGAGACTGAGGTACAGACTGACACGAGTAAATTCATCGAAAGCTGAACAGGTGAACGAAGTGTCGAGTCAGAATCAAGCAGAAAGTGAAAAACGAAAAGAGTCGAAGGAACCAGAGGAGATCAAAAGAATCAGAAAACCTAACCAGAAGTATAGGTCACCGGAATGGACGTACGTGGCACTGTCTGAAGGTGAAGAGGCAGAAGGTCAGGGAAATCCAGAGGAGACCATACGTGAAGTGGTTGAGTAAGATACAGGTGAAATCCTGAAAGTTATTTTGACTGACATCGGAGAAAAGTCGGATACTGAGGATGTTGTTGGAGATCTAATACAATTTGATGTTGAAGAAGTTGAAGTGAAGAGTGATGAATATCCAAATTGAGTGAACTGAAGGAGTCACTTGGAGAAAAGTGAAAAGAAGAAAGTCTGGAATTTAGCTGTTTGAAGTAATCCAAAGTTTTAGAAGTTCCAGTAGTGGAGTAGTAGAGGCTGAGTCAAAAGACACAGTCAAAGTAGTAAAATGGCTAACACAGAAAATAATCAAAGTAGATGTGCCTTCTTGAAAAGATGGTGTAAAATGTGCTGCTGCTGTACTGGATTATTAATGCTATTATGGGGTGTATTAGCTTTGTTAGTTACTTTTAGAGTTACAATAGCTACATTTGGAATACACACTGAGAATGTGACTAATGTAGAGAAGGGTTCGCAGAAAGTAGTTCCAACTAGAATTAGTAACATTTACATACATAAAGATAGGTCAATTAATGATTTTTCTAGCAATGTTTTTTCAAAGTTGTTATACGAATACGTAAAGACAATGGAAGTTAGGGATTGCTACGTCTGCATGCAATTACCTGCATCCGTTTCAGAGGGTGTTACTTATCACCATTTACCAGCTACGTATGGAATTTCATGTAGTGTATTGAGTAGTGTTTTTTATTTGTTAGGGAAAATAGATTATGAGATGTCTAACAAAGATAGTATTTTTGGGCAATTGCCTATGAACCAAAAGCTGAATCCAGCTAAAGAAGCTAACATTTTTGGTGAGATTTTTATTGAGAAAGAAGAATTAACATTAGATTACATTTTTAAGAACAATTTAACTTGCAGTTTGAAAGAAGAGGAGAAGGCTTTCCTAAACATGGTAGTGGAAAGGAGAATGAGCATGCATGAAAAGGCAGGGAAATATAAAGTGAGTGAGACAATTTGGGACATTGAGATGGGGAAAGAATTGAGGAATGGGTCTAGTCCAACTTTAGCTTTAGATGCACCACAGAAGGGTAAACTATTTATCACTAGAAAGAAATCCCAATATGATACATATTTTGTTGGGACTAGTGAGTGTCATGATACATACTTCATTGCAACAGGATGGGGTTTCAAGGGAGGAGAAGATCCAGTTTTCCCAGGAGTGTATTATGTTTGTGGGAACAAGGCTTATTACAGGTTGCTTGACCATTGGTATGGCACGTGTTATGTGGGCCTGGTCTTTCCAAAGATTTTTCATATAGATAGAATAGAAGATGTAGAACATATTAATTTACTAACACGTTTTAGGAGAGAGACTTGGTCAGAAATAGTTGGTGATATATTTGGAGCTTTAATTCCAGCAGTGGGAATTTCTTTAAATGCATATGGGATTCGGAAACTGTCAACAGTGGTGGATCGCTTATCGACAAGTACCGCTGGAGGGTTTCTGTTGGTGAATACGGAGATGATTGCCGTACGTGCCATGTCTATACAAAATCGACTTGCCCTTGATATTCTATTGGCCAAGGAGTGTGGAGTCTGTGGAATGCTGAAAGTTCAACATTGTTGCACTTACATTCCTGACGAAAGCAAAGACCTGAAGGTCTATATCAAAAATATTACTGATTTGCATGAAGAATTAGTACCACTGGAAGCTGAAAGTATCTGAACTAAAATAGCTAATAAGATAGTTGCTGTTAAGAGTTTTATTGCTAAGATAGGTAGTACCTTTATTGGTAAGATATTGTTTCCTTTGACATGTGTAATTGTTGCTTTATTGTTACTAAGATTGGGGTGTTTGTGTTGTAAAAACAGGGGAGGGAAAAAGAGAATAATTAGGGAAAATGCTGAAAAGAAACGAAAAAGGTCAAAAAGAGACCCACAAGAGATAGAATTAGAGGAATTGAGAGGGAGAGTATTTACTTGGAGTCAAAGAGGGATGCTGAAAGGGAGTCTGGTGTGTAATGTCTGGTGTTTAATGTTGTGTCATAAAAGACATTTCCAATTTCTCCTAGAATGGGACTAAATTTTTTTTTTTTGGGTTGTTTTATTTGGTGATGATATCACCAAAGGGGGGATTGCTGGAGCAGGGTTTTCTGTTGAAAATTTATCGAGTTTTAAGCTCCGGTTTTGTCTATATGTCATAACTAAAATCATTAATCTGTAATCGATAATTATTGGTTTTGTGAGAAACTTTGGCTAACCAATATGACTAACAAGAGAAACTACACGTGGGAATGCATATATGTTGCTTAATAATAATGTGCAGTTTTAATTAAATGAATGTCGCAAAGTGCTATTTGTTTAAAGCATAAACGCTTTTTAAAATAACGTGTACTAATGCTTTATTGCGTTGCAAAAAGGCTAGATAATTACATACACATAAGGGTGTTATTGGGGATTAACACTGTTTTATCATTATGCTGTGGTAACGTTGTTTTGTGTCTCTTTTAATTAAGATGGTCTGTTTTGGCCTAAAACAAGATGGCTGCCATTTACAGCCTGCGCTCGAGTGAATAGAATATGACGAGAGGCCTTGTTGGACATGTCACCTGACCATGGCTTCTGCTGGAGTTTTGAAAGTTTCCGTGATGACAGTGACTCCAGGCAAGCTTCCAGTTGTCCTTGGAGGAGAAGAAAGCCACAGTGAACTTTGTGATTACAGCGGTGGCTTCGCTATGGTTCCGAGGAAATGTATTCATGAAAGTATCTTTTGCAAGACTCGAGTTTCCTTCTTCCGTCTTTTTATGTTTGTGTTTTTCCTGAGCGGAGGTTCTTACAAATGTTGCGATGCAACATCCTTTCCTGCTCGTTTCGCTTGGTGACTCAATGAACATTTAGAATTTTTATGTTGCTTTATTTTGCAAGTTCCATTATAAATATTGTTAGACTAGAGAGGGTCTAAGGCCACTTCTTCCCAAACCTGCGTTGGTGAGGATCGATGCTGTGAGGACGGCGACTTGGGAGACTTTACTGAGAGACCTGTCCTGACCCATTTATGACATTTAGCTAGAATAGGTAACTATGAGAATAATGATTTTGCTATTGATTGACTTACATTTGAACTAATTCTAGATAAAATACCATTATTTGAAATACAGTGTTGGTGGTTATTTCTTGTCATTTATTGTTTATTGAATTCTTTAATGTGATTATTGTTGTTTAAATCATGACTCAGGACAGTAACAATTTGATCGCATTGACTTTACTGTAGATACAGGGTGTTTTAGGAGTTTCTCTCATGTCCGGTGCTAATAGAGTAATCGAGTGTATGTTAGTGAAATGGGCCCAAGCGTATGATGAGTGCATGTGCGTGTATCTGTGAAATTACTCTATCCGTGGAAGTAGGGAGAATTTGTATGCCCTGATCTGCAGCAAAAGCACAGCTGCTTCTTTAAACCGTGAGTGCAGACCCTCGAATACTCTAGACAAGAGAATCCAAGGTCACAATCAGGCAACCGCTTGGCACTCTACACTGCGATACACCAGCTGGCGTCCACACAAACAATTTTGCCCTGGGCAGGTGGTGGTCCCCCGGGCCCTGGGGGGGTCTGTGAGACCCACATTCCTTTATATATAGCCCCAGGGAGGTGGCAGTTCCCAGAGGGGTGCACATAGCCCCCCTCATTTTACTTTATCACATAGACTTGGGGAGGTGACAATCCCTGGGGTGCAGGGGGAGATGCACAGCCCCCATAAAACAATAATAAACCCCTGGAAGGTGGTGGTCCCCAGGGTAATACTATGCCCTAGGAGGGAGGCCAGTGCACATCCCTCCTTTTAATGTAAAAGCCTGTATGCCCCCGGGACCTGGCCCACCTGCGTCTATAATGTAAACAAGGATAGGCGCCCCTGCTTGATATATTTTTTTCGCTGGAGTCACAGATCCATTGTGATTTTTAGCTTTTTTGTAATAAAAAAAATGCTTTTTGTCTCTGTCGGGTCCTAGGGAAACTCATGACCAGTGCTGGAGAGTCAGGGTGTTCCTACCCTTCCCCCTTTTCTTTTTTTAAATGTTTTGAAGCCAAGTCTCAAGATGGCTGCTAACACTTCATGGCTGAATTGTTAACAGCCAATGAGATATCAGCATGAGATTGAGAGAGTTCACAGAGCCTTCGCGCCTTAATATATAAAAATTGGGATTTCTTTAATTTCTCTAAAACTACTGAATGGGTTTACACCAAATAACAAAAAGCACTCTGAACCAAGGACTATCTTTCTGCCAAATTTGGTGTAATTCTGTCCAGTGGTTTGGGCTGTTATCCTCTTCAAAATCCCTTTGGGAATTACCATTGGAAAAACACTTTTTTTGACCACCCCTTTTTCTAATTCCCCACTTGATGGAATTGCCCCGAAAATTCCCAAGAACAACTAGAATCACTGGCGCACTTTTATCTGGAACATTCCATGTAGATTTGTCAAATGGCATTATAGATATAAGCAAGTCAACAAATGAGTTTCCTGTGGAAACATGGTCATAACTATAACTACCTACTGGCGAATGCCTGTTTGTAAAAATATATATATATATATATATATATATATATATATCATCTACTGGCGGTCGCCAGTAGATAGTTATAGTTAGGACCTATTTTCCATAGGAAATCCGCAACATTCTATTGGGAATATCTTTGGCGCCGATTGACGAATCTTTGCAAAACGTTCCAAACTTTTGGCCAGCTCTGCTCCGCTCCTACCCTGAAAGTTTTGCAGTGATTCGTCAAGCGGGGGCCCAGAAAAAAGGGGGGTCCCAAAACGTGTTTTCCCCATGCACTTTCCCATAGGATCTGTTGTCACAGCTACAGCCCGAACCGCTAAACGGAATTACACCAAATTTGGCAAAGAGGTAGTCCTCAGTTCAGACTTGTGCCTTCTGCTTAAATGGTGTAAATCCGTTCAGTAGTTCCTGAGAAAATTAGAGTTAAAAAGATAGATATATCTGGGCGGAGCCTAACCACACATCTCATCGTGAGATCTGATTGGCTGTCAGTACTTGATCCAAGAAGTGTTGGCAGCCATCTTGGGACCAATATACATGATAGCACCTCATTAAAAAGCATTGCAGTTAATAGAAGGTTTTAAGACTTTAGTTACATTATAAAAATTTTTGATGGTACTATACTCGTTTTAGGAATTATGGTGTGTTCTAAGGTGAGTTTACCATGTGAAAAAGCCTTCTGCGGTGATATCATGAATCATGTTTGAGAGAAAACTATTTTCTCATGCTTTTCCCACAGAGGTTTGGTAGGTGATTTATAAGCTAAACTGAGAGCATATTTTCTGTAAATTCACATTATCTTTCTCAGTCATGTGAGAATGAAGTCTGACATTCTAAGTAAAACATGTACATCCAACAAGGGCAGAGACTGTCAGTTGATTCCTTTGTGTTCTACTGCAGCTTCCCAGAGTGTTCTACAGACCAACTAGAGCGCCAACAGTCCTACTTATGACAAAAGTATGGCAAACCTGATTGGAATAAAGTGGTACCTCTTAAAACATTTAATTTAAAAAGAAACAAAATGAGGGGGTTCATTTTGCCATAGAAAGTATGATTAGTGCTGCAGAAAGAAAAATTAGGGTACATTTTGACTTCTCAAATCCTCTTCTATTTCATAAAAAAATTCTGACATGCAGACTGACACATGCACTTTGAATACCAGCAGCAAACTTCCCTGGTGAGCAGTAGCTTTACTACAGTGATCTAATGAGCAACTAGAGTGCTAACATTCAGAATTTATGGCAAATGTGTGACACGTCTGAATGTCTTCTTGATGGAACCAAAGTAATAAACTGAAAGTAATTCCCACTGCGGAGACTGTAGTAAATGAGGAAGTTAGGAAACTTCATAACAAATAAATCTTCCAAGATGGCCACCCGAGACAAAAGAGCCCAAATGTAGCCCAAATATCACCCAGATGTAGCCCAAGTATAGCCCAATGACAGAATGTCCCAGAGTGTTCTTAAGAACAACTAGAGCGCTTACTGTCTTACTTATGACAAAAGTATGGCACACCTGAAGCCATCTTGATTGGAATAAACTGGTAACACTTAAAATATTTAATTTAAAAAGGAACACAATGAGGGGGTTCATTTTGCCATAGAAATTATGATTAGTGCTGAAGAAAGAACAATTAGGGCACATTTTGAGTGACTTCTCAAATCCTCTTTTATTTCATAAACAAATTCTGACATGCAGACTGAATCATGCACTTTTAATACCAGCAGCAGACTTCCGTGATGAGCAGTAGCTTTACTACAGTGATCTAATGAGCAACTAGAGTGCTAACATTCAGAATTTATGGCAAATGTGTGACATATCTGAATACCTTCTTGATGGAATCAAAGTAAAAAACTGAAAGCATTTCCTACTGAGGAGACTGCAGTAAATGAGGAAATTAGGAAACTTCATAACAAATAAATCTCCCAAGATGGCCACCAGAGACATAAGAGCCCAAATGCAGCACAAATATCACCCAGATTTAGCCCACATGTAGCCCAATGACAGAAGCGTGCAAAACACTTATTTTTTATGTATTTGCAGTTTTATATAGTGCAGACTTGTCAGGTATTGGAGTGCTTTACATGAGCATTGGTTACATCACACAAGATCAAATTCATTTTGGTTGTACACATCGGGAGATTAAGTGATTTGACCAGAATCACAGAATGTTGAGCTGAAGCAGAAACTCCAACCTGGTTCCCCAGTTGCAAAGTCTGCAGCTCTGGAAGTAACACCACATCCTCTCCCCTAAGTGCAACATTTTAATCAAGTGGTCAACTGGATAAAAAAACATAAAGATTACTAATAATTTAAAAGTTCTTTGTCGCAACTCAGAAAATATGTCCTCATTTTAGTTTTGTAGAGCATAATTTTGATGCAAATAAGACCCTCATATATGTAATTTCTAAAGGAAATGCTCTCGGTATTACAGTTTTGATTACATCAAGATGACGTCAGGCGTTCCACACTTTTGTAATAAATATAGAATGTTAGCAATGTAGTTGTTCATTGGGATACTGTTGAGAGGCAGAGGCCAGGGGCACATACTCTGACAATTGAAGGCTGGTAGTAGAGTACAGACACAACAATTTGACCACACTGGGCAGGCAGGAAGGGCAGTGGCAGCACAACAGACTATGGAGGGCAGTGGAAAGGGGGGCAGGGGCAACAAACCAACAATACAGGACTGGCAAGAGAAGCTGTGGCAATATAATAGACCATTGTGGGCAGAAGAAAGAGGCAGTGGTAGTACAACCATACATGCCAACGTCCAATGTTTTTTAGCTCAAATGGGCTTTATTTGATCTGTCTCCTGTCTAGAATCTCCTCTTTTTTAATGTAACTCAAAGGGGAAAATCAATACTCGAGTTTTGTTTCAAAATCTCACTCTTACCAAGTTCAAAATGTTCGCAAGTAGGGTACATTGGATCATGGTAGGCAGGAGAAATTGGGGTAGGGACATGGAGTCGGATAACAGAGGACAGGAGGGTCATGGAGAGGTGCACCAAACTGACCCTACAGGGCAAGCATCGGGTTTGCAGCAGCACAATACACCACACAGGGCATGTGGGACGGGAGTGCAGCACAACAATCCATAGAAAGCAATAGGGAGGGGACAGGACCATGCACATGGACAACAGAAAACAGACAGGGAAAAAGGTAATGGTAGCTAGCTGACCATAATGGACAGACAGGAGAGAAAGCTGCAGCATAACAGACCATAAAGTGCAGGAGGGACGGATCAGGGGCATTACAATGGAACAGACAAGCCAGGAGGGAGGGAATAGGGGTCTGCACATGGAAACAGAGGGCTGGTGGCAAGGGGGCAGGGCAGGAGCAGCAAGATGATCATGGAGGTCAGGCAGGATGGGCACTAGAAACATGACACACCATGGAGAGCAACAGTGAGACTATGATGGCATTCACACAGACCATGGAGGGAAGGTGGGAGGGGGTCAGGGGCAGCTAGCTGACCACACAGGGAAGGTGGGAGGGGCCATGGCAGCACAGAAGACCATGCATGGCAAGCGGGAGGGTCAGTGGCAGCACAATGGCTATGATGGGCAAGAAAAAGGGTGCAGGGGCATTCGCAAAGGACCATGGAGGATAGAAGGGAGGGTCAGGACCTGAGCACAGACAAGAGAGTTCAGGGGAAGGGGCCTCACAACAGACCACGTGGGGCAGGCAGGAGGAGCAGTTGCAGCACAACAGACCAGGGAGGGCAGAAGGGTGTGGCAGTAAAATGGACCATGGAGGACAGGAGGAAGGGGATAGGGGCATGGCATGTCGACAGGCAGGGTAGAGGTGGCAGGGACAGGTCACAGTCACCTGACAATGCTAGGCAGGTGGGAGGGGAGTGGCAGCTCAACATAACACTCAGAGTAGATAGGAGTGGCAGGTCCATGGAACATGGTGGGCAAAAAGGATGGAGTAGGGGCATGCACAAAGACATCGGAGAGCAGGGGGAAGGAGAATAGGGGCAGCAAGTTAAGCACAGAGGCTAAGCAGGAGGTCAATGATGGGCCATAGCATTGGGCAATGGAGGGCAGGAGGAGTGGACTGGTATTTCATGTTAAATGGAGGGCAGTGGCAGCACATCGGACCATGCATGGCAGGAGGGAGGAGGCTAGTCCATGGATTCAGACAACAGAGGATAGGGAGGAGGTGGATGGGGCAGCAAGCTAACTGTTCAGAGAAGGTGGGTATTAGGAACTTTATAGTTTTTAAAATGTGTGTCTGTGTGAACTACTTAAAATATGAACAAGTATGCAGCATAATCTCACTTTTATTCAGGAAGAAGAGGACGTTTGTGACTGTGACTCCGGGCTCACTTGGCAGGAACACCCCCTGACCCTCCACACCCCATCGCAAAATGTAATGCCCATGAAAAGTGTAGGTGGACGCAGTGTTATATTGAACATAGTCATGAGAGCACAATTGAAAATGAAAACTTGATATAGTATATGGTATAAACTATGCACGAAAAAGTGTGATATAAGATGAACCGGGGCGTGAAATATAATATGCAATACATTGTGCGCAATGACAAATTCATTGGAGAGTGCAAGATAGCACAAGCACTAGCGCTTGCTAAGCGATATGCGCCTTGGATTGTAATATGCACAGGGCAGTGTTGTGTAACCTAACTAGTCTCTAAAGTTGTAATATAAAATATGTGCTGGGGAGTGTAACGTTGCATATGCACAGTGACAAAGATATGGATCCCAGATTGTAATATGTATGGCATAGCGCTGTGCGTTATAACATAGGCATCGAGGAATGCACGTTAGATGGGGCAATATAACCCGTGCAAAGGCAAGTGTGGCATGACATATTCACAGGGTGGTGTTACAGTGCACATGGGCTAGAGAGTGTCATAGCATATGCACTAGCTGGCGGAATACAACACAGAGGTGTGTGGCACTCGGCGGGCACTGGTGGGTGTAACACAGCATTGGGCTCAGCCAGGAGCACGCTGTGACTCTCAAGTGAGGTTCATCTCCTTTCCAGAGAGTAAAATAAAAAGCATTACACATCCGGCGGTGGATGTGTGATTTATTAACTGTGAGGGAGGTTTCTTGCATAGTTTGGTCAAATTTTTGTCGAATCCCCTTTGAATGGCTTGGTGTGCGTGTGTATTAAATGTGCCCATCAATAGCTACCCATGTTTGTGTAAATAAACGACAAGGGTATCTACTTGGAGAGTACCCACCGGCAGTAGCGCCGGGATTAGGCACTGTAGGGCATAAGACACATCAGAGCTTCACTAGCGGTGTCAATACATTCCACGTGGATTCATTGTATGCATAGTCACCTTTTAATGAATATCACGCAAATCGTCATGGTGATAGGTACATACGGTTTGTCCAGCATGTCCTAGGTGTTTCTATAAATATATATTTTTTTTAAATAAAAAATTCAAAGGCCGGCCCCGGGGGATGGGGTCCCTGGGGCCATAAGTGGCCTGAGGAGGGGTGCAACGCAGCCCGCCTCCTAAAGAATTTAAAAAAATAAAAAAGGCCATGACCCGGGGGTTGGGGTCCCCGGGGCCGATTAAGCCCCCTTCCAAATTTATTTTTTTCAACCAAAAAAATTAGAGTGCAGGCCCTGGGGGATGGGGTCTGCAGGGCCAATAAATTAGAAAAAGAAGGGGAGCCACACAGCCCTCCTTCTTAAAAAAATAAAATAAATAAAAGACTGGCATAGCGCCGGAGGCCACGCCCCCTCCTGCAGCACTCTGCAAATGCACCCCCTGGCCAGTTGTAAGTTGGGGAATTAATTCCCCTTCAATACTGAGGGTCCCTGAGGGCCAACTAGCCCAACAGGTATTTCCAGTATGCGCCAGGGAGCTGCGTTGCAGACAGGTGTTCTGAGGCCACGCCCCTTTTTACACCTCTATTCAACGCAGCTCTGTGGCGCTTACTGGAGGTACCTAGTGGGCTAGTTTGACCCTAGGGACCCTTAGGATTCAAGGGGACTTAATCTCTCAACTTAGAACGGCCACAGGGCGCATTTACACAGTGGTGAAGGGAGGGGACGGGGCCTGAGGTGACATGTGCAAACACACCCTGTGGCGCGTTTTAGGTTGGGGAAATAATTCCCTTTCAATCCTGCGGGACCCTGGGGGCCAACTAGCCTACCAGGTGCTTCCAGTAAGCGCCACTGCTCTGCGTTGCAGAGAGGTGGTGCAGGCCGTGCCCCTTTTTACACCTCTCCGCAATGGTGCTTACTGGATGTACCTAGTGGGCTATTTTGCCCCTAGGGACCCTCAGGATTCAAGAGACTTAATCTCCCAACTTAAATCGGCCACAGGGCGTGTTTACACAGTGGGGAAGGGAGGGGATGGGGCCTGAGGTGACGTGTGCAAACACGCCCTATGGCGCGTTTTAAGTTGGGGAAATAATTCCCCTTCAATCCTGAGGGCCCCTGGAGGCTAACTAGCCCACCAGGTGCTTCCAGTAAGCGCCACTGAGCTGCGTTGCAGAGAGGTGGTCCAGGCCGTGCCACTTTTTACACCTGTGAGTCACTTTAACAGTGAGTCACTCATTCATGCACCTATGCACTACATAATACCCCCACCGAACCATACAGACACTCAGACACTCATACTGATACTCAAAAAAACAACTAATAACCTATATAGACACTCATGTAGCTACTCACCAACCCATGCAACCACTTATACACAAAGTGAGAGACTGATACAGATATTTACATATTTAAACATTACTCACTAAGCCATGTATTCACTAAGATACACTTAATCAGTCAGTTATACAATCAATTTTTCAAAAACAAATCATCCATTTAGACACTTATACACCCATTTATTCTTCCATCGACCTTGAGACATACATATATAAAACATATGTAATTTTCAGAAACACACACATTCACTGAATGATGTCATGAGTGATGTCATTTGAGATGTCATCAGTGATGTCATGAGTGATGTCACTGACGATGTCATGAGTGATGTAATATGTGACGTCATCAGCAGTGCATTGCGGGCGCGTGAGTTATAGTTAGCTGAACTAACTATAACGGGGGAATTTCAATGGTTTTGTATGAGTGAAAAGTCCAGCTAACTATAACGCCCTGAAACCTATGTTTTTTTCACTGAATATATATGTATATATATATATATGTAGAGTTTTAGAAAAATTAAGGTTAAGAAAATGTGTATAAATCATGCGGCGGAGGATCCATAAAGCTGACTGATCTCATCCTGAAATCTGATTGGCTGTCACCAAAGTGGTGGCAGCTGTCCCAAGTCTTAAAAAATTGCAAAAAAGCTATAGGGGGCATGGTAGGAATATCCTGATCCCCTAGGCCTGGTGGTGGGGTCCCATAGGGACCCCGCCTGGGGCTTAAAATTTTTATTTTTAAAATGTTGCCACAAATTTGCAGAAGATCCTCGATTCTGAACAAACAAAAAAAACATGGCCTTCTATGCGTTTAACCCCCCCCCCACCGGGTGGGTCAGGGCCGAGGGTTAGGCACCAGGTATATTTTAAGGGGAGCTGGGCACGTGGCCCATCCCCAAGCCTTCAAGAGGGTACACTATGCCCCAGGGAAGTCTTTTAAAAATAAAGGGGAGGAGGCCACCCTCCCCGGGCCAAGAGGGGCCCTGGATGCCCTATCCCTTGGGCTGGTAATTTAAATAGGGAGGGCTGCATGGCCCCCACCCTGAGGCATACCATGGCCCGGGGGGCACCATCTTCATGGCCTGCTGTACTGATGGTGCCCAACCCCAGGGCACAATCTATTTTTCTGTCTTTGGGTTCAGGGAGGTAAATTGCAAAATTCTCAGACTGGGAGGGGGCATGCTCCCGCCCTGTGTGAGAAAAAAGCATTTCCCTGCTTACTCTCTTGGGCAGGGAAATGCTTTGAATGGTCCCGCCCCGCAGGAGCAAAAGACAACTGCTCCCGAAGGGTAGGAGCAATGCCTGTTCCCATTGCAGCTGCAATGGGTGCAAGCAGGGGAGCTGGCAGGGCTGCTGGGGCCCAGGACCTCCCCCACGGACCCCAACGAGGGACGAGTTGGGCCGTGCCCCTTATTTAGCAACTTTGGTATGCCACCTAGAGCAAACACATTCTGGCTCCTGTGAGAACGTGAGCCGGCGGGGCTGCAGGGGCTCTGGGACTCCCCCTGAATCCCACAAAACTAAAAAAGGCCTGGGGTGCTCCAGTTGGGCACAGGGTAACCCTTGGATTAAAAAAGAACAATGGATCCTGCATAGGACTGCATGCTGGAAGCCGGCAGCGCTGGCAGTGCCGTTTGAGCCCTGGGGCTTCCCCACGGCCCCCTATAGAAAAATAACAATGGGTGTCCCAGGAGGGACCGGGACTCACAGAAAATCAAAAAATAAATGAAAAAGTAAATAATAAATGAGTAGCCAAAGTCACTGCTCCTTCAAGGATCTCCCAATAATGCCCTGGAAGGGCTATTTATATATATTTTGCTGATGTCCCTAGAAGGGACAGGGCACCTTCACATTTTGTATAATATTGTGGTAGGGCTATATGGAGTTCTGCAGCCCCCTAGCAACACTAGAAGAAGAAAACACGTTAGACTCCTGGGTCATTGAAACCATGACCCCAGGAGAACTTACCATATTTTTCAAAAGAATTTCCCAGACTGGAGCGCTTTCTCTTCACCTGGGATTGCAGTACCACCTAGGGGCTAGTTATATGATTGTATTTTATGTGATGCCGTGTATCACATAGAATTCAAGGACTTTATGTGGTTATTGTTATGATTCCATTATTTTGGGGTGTAAACTGTTAAAAGCTAGACTTAGAGATATGTTTATAGTTCTTACAGAAAAAATAATATATATACATGACTACATATTTTCAAATTTCTCACCCCAAAAATGTAAAAATAAAAACTATCTAAAGAAAGAGTCACACATATGTAGTTTAATAAAACATTCTTAAAATTGTATGTAATCAATAATAATAAACATTGCGGGTACTATTGAAATGAATATTTATTTAAATTATTGGTAATTTTTGGAGAAAGATGATAGATATGCTTTATATTTATGTTGTGAGGGGGAGAGGTTGGCAAGCCGCCCTGCCACGTGGCCGTGTGAGGCAGGGGTTGTCTTACGTATGGTAATAAAATATTACTTTACGTAAAAAGAAAATCCTAGAAATTCATGGAAAAATCTAAAGGTTAAAGTAACGTTATAGTTAGGTTAAATGATCTGTAACAATGTAATGTTTTAAACCCGAAAAATGATAGAAATTCATCAGTTATAATAACTTGAACTCGTGTCCTTGCCATGCACTGCTAATTACACCATATTTAACATTATTCATGACATCTTCTATGACATTGATAATATCACTGCAACATTTGCAATTAAATTATCGATGATTAAACTGTGCATGAGGGGCGCGAGTAATAGTTAACTTAGGGCACGAGTTATAGTTTCTTGCGATAACTATAACTGGTGAATTTCTATGGTTTTTAGAGGTTAAAATGTTGCATTGTTACTGAACAGTTGTATATTTTAAGCCTGGTTTGTATAGAAGGAACATGTAAGATTTCCTATCAATGGGAAAGGTTTAACATTTGGTTTTTCATTGAATTTCAATGTTTTTTATTTTAATAAAAATGAGTTCAAAATCAAAGAGTTTACTGTTGTTGATTGTAGTGTCGTTAAGTGGGGTGTGGTACAGTAGAGTGGAAGAGTGTATCATATGGTTTACTCTTGTAGAGGTTGGTGTTATGGAGTAGAGTGGAGTGGACTTTGGCATTACAGTACAATAGCATACAGTGGAGTGGTGTTGAATGGAGTGTTGTAGAGTGGAGTGGGATAGAGTTGAGTGATGTAGAGTAGAGTGGAGTGTTGTAGAGTGCAGTTGACTGGAGTAGAGAGGTATAGCGCACAGGGGAGTAAATTGCTATATAGTGCAGTGGAATGGTGTATAGTACAGTGGCATGGAGTGCACTAGAGTGGGCAGGTGTAGTGTAGATTTAAGTAAAATGTTATACATTTGTGTGCCATTTTCTACAGTAGAGTGGAGTTATGTGTCATAGAGTGTTGGAAAGACTTGTAGATTGGAGTAGAGTGCTGTACACTGGAGTGTAGGGGCATAGAGAGGAGCACAGAGTTGTACAGTCTAGTGTAGGTGCAGAGAGTGGAGTACAGTGTTGTATAGTGTCCCAGAAAGTAGTCTTGTAGAGTGAAGTGGCATTGAGTGAGTTAGACTGTGGCAGTGTGGGGTATTGTAGTGTGGAGTGTTATACAGTACCATAGAGTAGGGTAAAGTGTTGTGCAGTGAAGTGGAATGGCATAGCATACAGTAGTGTAGCGTGGTATACAGTACAGTGACATGGAGTCGAGTATAGTAAAGTGGCATAGTATACACTGGAGTAAGGTGTTGTAGAGTGTAGTGGTGTGTGGTACAGTGAAGTAGACTGGTGTGTTACAGAATGTTGGAAAGCATTATAGAGTTCTGTACAGTAGATTGCCACAGAGTGGATTAAGGTGTTGTACAGTGGAGTGGCGTGGAGTAGAGTAGAGTGAGGTACAGTATGGTAGAGTGAAGTGGGATAGACTGTTGTACAGTTGAGTGGGATAGAATAGCATACAGTGGAGTGACTTAGAGTGCAGTAGTGGAGTACAGTTGAGTACAGAGGAGTAGTGTATTATAGAGTAGAGTACATCAACAGTGGTGGAGTGGTGTAAAGGGAGTTGTGCAGAGTGGAGTAGAGTTGTTAAGTGCTATAGAATAAAGTGGCGTGGTGTACACTAGCATTGACAGGAGTATATTGTTGTACAGTGTAGTGCTATACGCTGGAGTATAGTGTAGTACAGTGGAAGGGTGTAGACTCTTATTGAGTATATTGTTGTTGAGAGGAACACAGTGGAGTGGAGTACGGTAGAGTTGGGCAATGAGGAGTGGCATACAGTGGAGTAGCATAAAGTGGAGTGGTGTTGAGTGGAGTGGCTTATAGTGCAATAGTATACAGTGCAGTGGGGTACAGTGGAGTGGCATAAAGTGGAGTTGGATATAGTGGAATAGCATAGAGTGGAGTGGGATAGAGTGGAGGTATGTACAGTAGAATAGCATAGTGTACAGTGTCATAGAGTGGAGTAGCGTTGACTGCAGTGGTGTATAGTGGAGTGGCATACAGTGAAATAATGTACATTGGATTGCTGTAGAGGGGAGTGGGGTAGTGTGGAGTGGCGTAGAGTAGAGTGACATAGAGTGGAATAGCATACAGTGAGCAGCGTGCATTTAAATAGCATACAGTGGAGTAGCGTAAAGTGGAATGGCTTACAGTGAAGTGGTATAAACTAGAGCGGCATTGACTGGAGTGGTGTAGATTGGAATAGCATAGAGTGGAGTGGCATAGAGAGCAGTGGTGTATAGCAGAGTGGCATAGAGTGGAGTGGGGTACAGTGGAGAAGTGTGCAGTGGAATAGCTTACAGTTGAGTGGCGTACAGTGGAGTGAGATAGAGTGCAGTGGCATAGTGTCCAATAGCATCGAGTTGAGTGGTGTAGAGTGTAGTTGTGTACATCGGAATAGCATAGAGTTGAGTGGTGTAGAGTGTAGTTGCGTACATTGGAATAGCATATCATGCAACACTATATAGTGAGTAGCAGACACTGAAATAGCGTGCAGTGGAGTAGAGTGAAATGGTGTACAGTTAAGTGGTGAACACTGGAGTGGCATAGAGTGGAGTGGTGTAGAGAGGAGTGGTATTCGGTGGGAGGCATAGGGTGGTGTTTGATTCAGTGGTGTAGCTTACAGTGAAGTGGCGCAGTGGAGCGGGATAGAGAGGAGTGGCATATAGGTAAATAGCATAGAGCTGAGTGGTGTAGAGTGTAGTTGCATATATTGTAATAGCATAGAGTGGAGGTCCGTAGAGTGGAGAGGCGCACAGTGAAGTGGCATGCAGCAGAATAGAATACAGTGGAGTGGTGAAGGTGGAGTGGTGTAGAGTGGAGTGTGGTAGAGAATAATAGCATACAGTGGCGTAGCCTAGAGTCTATTGGCATAGAGTGGAGCAGCATACAGTGGAATAGTGAAGAGTAAAGTGGTGTAGAATTGAGTGGCAAAGAGTGGAATAGCGTACAGTGGAGTGATGTACAGTGGAGTGGCGTAAAGAGGAGTGACGTACAGTGGGGTGCCATAGAGTAGAATTGCATGCTAGAGTGGAGTGGCATAGAGTTAAGCGGTGTAAAGTGTCATTGCGTACAGTGGAATAATGTATAGTGGAAGTTGGATACTGTGGAGTGGCATAGAGTAGAGTGGCATAGAGGAGAGTAGCATAGAATGGAATAGGGTACACTGGAGTGTTGTAGAGTGGAGTGGCGTAGAGTGAAGTGGAGTGGCATACAGCAGAACAGCGTATAGTGAAGTGATAAAGAATGGAGTGGCATAGAGTGGAGTGTTGAACAGTGTAATACCATACTGTGGAGTATTTTAGAGTGCATTGGCATAGAGTGGAATGAGGTATAGTATAGTGACATGCAGTGGAATTGCATAGAGTGGAGTGGCATATAGTGGAATAGCATACAGCTGAGTTGCATATAGGGAGGTAAGTATCATAGAGTGGAGTGGCATAGAGCGAGATGGGGTAGTTTGGAGTGACATACAGTGGAATAGCATACAGTCAAGTAGCACACATGGGAGTGGTGTAGCATAGAGTGACATACAGTGGAATAGCACACAGTAGGTTAGCATACATTGAAATAGCGTACAGTGGAGTGGCATACCCTGAAGTGGTGTAGAGTGGAGTGACACAGATTGGAATAGTGTAGAGTGGAGAGGCATAGATTGGAGTGGGGTACCGTGGAGTAGCGTACAGTGGAATAGCTTGCAGTGGGGTGGCATATAGTGAGGTAGAGTGGAATAGCATAGAGTTGATTGACATAGATCATAGTTGCGTACAGTGGAATATCATATAGTGGCGTAAATTGGAGTGGGGTACAGTGGAGTGACATAGAGTGGTGTGGTGTGGCATACAGTAGAACAGCATACAGTGAAGTGGCAAAGAGTAAAGTGGCGTAGAGTAGAGTCTGGAACAGTTTAATAGCTTACAGTGAAGTAGCGTTGGGTGCAGCAGCGTAAAGTGGAGTGGCATAGAGTGGAGGGAGTTACAGTGTAGTGGTATATAGTGAAATAGCATAGAGTGGAGTGGTGTTTAGTGGAGTGGCGTTGAGTGGAGTGTTTGAGAGTGGAATATCCTACAGTGGAGTGGAGTAGAGTGGAAAAATATATAGTGGAGTGGCATAGAATATAATCATGTAGCAGAATGGAGAGATGTAGAGTTGATTGATGTAGAATGTAGTTGTGTAGAGAGTAATAGCCTATAGTGGAGTGGTGTACAGTGAAGTAGCGTACAGTAAAGGGGTGAACACTGGAGTGGTGTGGAGATGAATAGCATAGAGTGAAGTGGCATAGAGAGGAATAGCATGGTAGAGTGGAGAGGTATATAGTGGAATAGCGTAGAGTGGAGTGATGAGAGTGGCAATGTGTACAGTGGTATAGCACAGAGTGGAGAAGCATACAGTGGAGTGGCATACAGTGGAGTGGCATAGTGTCACGTGGGATAGAGTAGAGTAGGTACAATGTAGTGGCATACAGTGGAGTGGCATACAGTGCAATAGCGTACACTAGAGAGGTGTACAGTAGAGTGGCATACAGTAGAATGGCATAAAGTGGAGTGGCATAGAGTGTAATTGCTTAGAGTGGAATGGTGTGAGGTGGATTGGTGCACAGTGTAGGGACATACGGTGAAATGGTGTACAGTGGAGTCATGTAGAGAGGAGTAGGGTAGTGTGGGCTGTCATATAGTGGACTGGCGCATATTGGATCAGTAAAGAGTGGAGTGGCATAGAGTGGAGTGTAGAGTGGAGTGGTGTAGAGTGACTGGCATAGAGTGGTGTGTGCTACTGTGTAGTGGTGTGGTACTATGTAGTGGTGTACAGTGAAATAGCATAGAGTGAATTGGTATAGAATGGAGTGGCATACAGTGGACTGGTGCACAGTAGAATAGCATACACTGAAATGGGGTAGAGTATGTATAGTGGAGTAGAGTGGAGTGCCGTATAGTGGAGTAGCATAGACTGGAGTGAAGTGGAGTGGCATACAGTGGAGTAGAGTGGAGTGTTTTAGAGTGGAAAACCATAAAGTGGAGAGGGGTTGAGTGTAGTGGAGTAGACTGCCATTGCATACAGTGTAAAAGCATACTGTGGAGTAGCGTAGAGTGGAATAATGTTGAGTGTACTGGCATACAGTGGAGTGACATAGAGTGGAGTGCCATATAGTGGAATAGCATAGAGGAGAATGGAATAGAGTGCAGTGTCGTACAGTGGAATAGTGTGGAGTACAGTAGTGGTGTGGTGTAGAGTGAAGTGGCATAGAGTGGATTACCATAGAATGGAGTGGTGTACAGTGTAATAGTGTACAGTAGATTTTCTTAGAGTGGAGTGGCATACAGTGTAATAACATCCAGTGCAGTGGTGTACACTGATGTGGTGTACAGTGGAGTTGCATAGAGTTGAATAGCGTATAGTGTTGTATAGTTGAGTTGCATACAGTAACATAGCATACAGTGGTTAGCATAGAGTTGAGAGGCATATAGTGGGGTGGTGTAGACTGAAGTGGCACTGTATGGAGTAGTGGAGACTGTAATAGTGTACTGGGAAGTGGCATAGAGTGGAGTGGGTTACAGTGGATTAGTGTACAGTGGGGGGCACATAGTGGAGTGACATTGAGCGGTATGGCTTAGAGTGTAATAGCATAGAGTGAAGTGTCATATGCTGGAGTGGCATAGCGTAGAGGGGCAAGAGTGGAGCATGGTAATTGAAAGAGATGAAGCGTGAGAGTGGGTAAAAAGATGTAGATGTAATGAGGCATACATGTACATTATGAAGTGGAAATGGTAATTTTGGTAGTATGTGTAAACAGTTTGAGTAGTGTTAAAGTTATAAGTTTTAAAATACGTAGTTATATATTGTGCTGCAGTAAGTACATTGCATACCATGGTACAATCAGATGAGAAGGTAGTATGTGATTGGCTGATAGCTGTGTTTACCAAATGTAAAAGGCAGCCATATAGTTTTCGGCACGATTTGGCGAGGTCCTGCATTTTTCTGCAATCTGGGTAAGGATCTTAGATACAGGTAGGTAGTAGGTTTTATTGTTGCTACCTACCTATTATCACATATTTAAAATTGTCTATATATTTTTACACCAGTTAAGGGAGAACTGTGCAATAAAAAAAAATAACTTATAAGTAGTGAGTTCATTTGTAAGTATCACCACGGTACTTCGCGGACTTTTTTGTGAAGATTTAAATGTTAAAAATAGGAAATACACTGTAGTATATTATATTTGTAAAATATATTGTAAGACTGTATTTGTAACTTTTGTTTTTTATTTTTAAATGTTTTTTATTTTTATAAGTATACAGCACTTCCAAGGAAGTACTGTAGTACCTCATAAACATTTTAAAAAATATATAGAAACATATAAATCATTTTCTCTACCTATTACCACTTTATTAAAGTGGTAATAAGTTGAGACGAAATATCAAACCTAATATGTACCTATTTCCAAGGGTGTAATGTAGAACACAGCCAAAGTGCACCTAAAAACAACATGACTGCGTTTACCTTTTGTAATGTCAGTCATTAGCCATATACCACATACATATATAAACTTTTATATTGCAAAATTATATTTCTTGTATGAATAATAGACACATGTAATGTACTGATTCTAGGATCAAAGTTAAGCAGGTGGTAACTATGAAGTCGACCTGATAATATAACTTAAATTTAACTTCTATTAGCAATTATAAAAATGTAATATATAAATGTTATACGACGTGTAGTTGAAAATAGATTTTGTGTTAGCTTAATTTCCCATTAAAGATTATTTTCTTGGAAGTGAATTCTCGTTTTTCTCCTTTTCCTGGCAGTAATGTTATTTAATAAGCTGCTAAACCAGTTTCTCGAAGCATTAATTCTAATTTTCAATTCAATCACCTACATTAACACTGAGCCTTAGTCGTGGAACGAACCTTTTAGCTAACTCACTGTTGAAGCGTGACACATTTGCATTTCTTTTCTTTTTCTTGAGTTTGTGATAATAGTCAGTTTTCATTTTTCTTTTTAGACAACCTGTATTAACTTTTTTTGCTGTGGTCTCCCTCCATTAAAATCACAATATAAATTATATTTTTCTCGTTCGCAAGACATACTTGTCTACTAGTTACATTGACACAATACAAAAGCTTATTAAAAGAAAAAAACACCAGCAATCGGTGATATCTCGAATTTTGTGTAAAGTAGAAATTGCTGATCATTCTTGTGCTGGGTGACAAAATTCTCATTCTTTTTTTGCATATACTATATTTAGGAAAATGTACCAGAAAAAAAATGATGGAGTGGCATGTGTTGGTGAAAAGACGCCTCACGTGATGTCATCCATGTAGGGAAACTAAATGGAAATCGAGCACTGCTGGTGGTCCCTTGAAGGCACTTATGACTTAGAAAAGCTCTCCTGCCCACCTCCCCTGTCTGTTAAGCATGGAATTTGCCTAAATGTGTTCTTCTAATGTGCCACCCTTGAGCGAATGTGAACACGTGCACAGCTTACTTTGAGATTAGATATAAAAATCAGCATTTGTCTATGTATAAGAGTAGAGTGTTCCAATGTGTAGCTTTGCTAGACCATTTTAAAGATCCAAAATGCTATCAATAGGTTAGCAGATTGATTGTCAGGAAGCCTTTTTTAACCAGATATACATGATACTGGCTCACATTTAAAGCTGGGGATATGATTTAATTTATCTTGCTTTCCTGAAAGTGTCCTTAAAATGCGATTTTCCAAGATTTAAGAAAGGAACATCTTGTTGCATATTCCTTTGGGTGTCTGACTGAAAAGGAGGGGGGTGGGCAGGTAGAAACAAATCAAAAATATCACTCAGCTTCCAATTGTAGATAGCAATAATCAAAACAAGTGAACGACAATATCTATATACCAGAGCCTCGTTGTCTCAAAGACCCTCATCTACATGGTCACACCCAGCAGTGTATGTTATCTCCTTTGGGATCATGTTGTGGGCAGTATCATCATCAGTCTTTTTCACTAGAGTGTCCCCTTCTCCAAGTGATATTATCCTCCAACGAGGAGGAGAGCTGTCTAGGTAAAGACAGTGGTGTTGCCTGTGACATGTAATTTAAAATTACCTCCTATCATATAAATAAAATGTATTAAGAGTAAAAAGGGATAGGGGTAAGATTAAAAACAAGGCGATGTGAGGACAAATTATTGATCTCACACATCAGATGGTCAGGTCAACATGTCTCAATTGTATACTGCCCCTACAGGTCTGTGGCTTTCGTCAGGACTGTGTGTGTGGATTACCTACATATTTTAAGGTGACCCTCAAGTACTGTGTAAGTATTTTAACTGGTCAATCCTCATCTAAGGAACAATAATTTCCCTAGACAGATCGACGTTAAAGGCACCGTTTGTGGCCTTTATAGAGAAAATTATAGATATAGGGTAGACATGGACATTCTGGACAGGAGAGAAATGAAGAAGCACATCAATCTGATGACCAAATGGAGGTGGGCCGGTCTACGTCTACCCTAATCTAATGAGACGTTATCATTTTCTCTCGTCTCCGTAACCTTTTTTACTCTTAATAAATTTCATTTATAGGATAGGAAGTAATTTTAAACAACATTTCACAGACATCACCATTGTCTTCACTTAGCCAGCTTCCCGCCTGGTTGGAGGATAATATCACTTGGAGAATGGGACACTTGAATGAAAAAGACCCAATGATGATATTACCCACGACAATACCCCAAAGGAGATGATATACATTGTTGTGTGTGACCACGTGGATGAGGGTCTTTGATACAATCCTCTCCAAGGGGCCAATTCACAGAACTAATCTGAGGCAAAATCCTAAACTTACTACTTTTGGTATTCACAGAAGGCATTTAGTAGTAGTAAAGTTAGTATTTTGTCTTAAGTTAGTATTTTGTCTTAAATTAGGATTTTGTCTTAAATTAGAATTTTGTCTTAAATTAGGATTTTGTTTTGAGACCAAAATTTAAGACAAAATCCTAACTTAAGACAAAATGCTAATTTAAGACAAAATCCTAACTTAATAGTACTGGTACCAACTTAACATCCATAACTACACATTCCCCTGCTACTTATCTATTCAGTCCCCTAACCTTCCTGTGTGTTTGTAAATATACAGCATATGGTTCAAATTTCTGTTTTTGGAGGATGGATTAGCGCACACTTTTCTAAAATGTTTGCGGACAGACTTTTGCCTTCACTTTACAGCTCATATCCAAAAAGCTAGGACGCTGATGTGGGAAATATTTGATTTTTTTAAGGTAAATTTGTAGCCCAAATTGGTAAAACCAACAATTATGTTGTTCACCCTGCACAAGTGGTCTGGTAATTCATCGTCTGTCAGATAAATATCATCTACATTGGACACTGCCTCTTCATCATAAGTTTGTATTAGCTCTGACACTCTTGTCGAAAATAACCCAGGGCTGTTCTTATAGCCTTGGGGCAGGCGGCAAAACTGACGCTGAATGCCAAGTGCGAAAACACCAGTCAAATATCAGCTTTCAGGAGCTATATTTTGGCAGAAGAATTTATACGAGATATCTAGTGTTGTTTTGTTTTTCTTCCGCACATTGTTATTCATCAATGCAGCGCTATGTGCATTCTGAACTGCAAATGTTTTTGTGCATGTGTTCAAGTGTCTGTAATCCAGAACCAAACGGTATGTGTTGTTACGTTTCATTACAGGAAAAAAAGGGTTGTTCATTGAGGAGGTGCAAGTTTCAATCACACCTTGGTACTCAACTTGGTCTAGGATTTCTTTGACCTTTTTCTTCACCTCATTTTTAATAGGGTACTGTCTTTGTGGAGTTGGAGTAGTTTTTAATGGGATTTTGTGATGTTTTGACTCCACGTCCCACTCTACATGGTTGCGGTATAATGTCAGAGCTATCGGTTGCTCCCACTCCAGAGTGTATGAGTGTTTTAAGAAAACAGGAACGAGGCCAGAAAAAGCAGGCAAATGACGCTTTCAACTTTTGGGCAATCCATTATGAATTCAGGCAGCCAATCTTTTTCTGCTAACAGAATGTCGTACCCAAATGTCAAATTTTCCCAAAAGAGACCATTAATTTTTCTTGAGATGTCTCCTTCTATTTAGATATTAATTTCGTGTTGACGGTGTGGGACACTCACTTGTGCATCTGGTGTTTACACTGTGATGTATTTATTCAATACTGCTGTCACCAGGAATTCCTTCGGGTACTGGCGAGCTGCCGCGCTGTCTAGCATTGTGGGCATTTCTCATTTTTAAGCCAGCTACTTTCATCTTTTTTAATTGAGTCTTTGCATTAGGTTGCTCTTCCTGCTTGATAATGAAATCTCAATTGCGATGTGTTTTTAACTAAACTTACAGCCTCCAAATACATGACAGAATCTGAAGAGGTACCCTTTACATTCCACAACCATATAACTGATGAGGGACTATAAACTCTGCCCCAAATCTCACAGACCTAATTAAAGCACATCTTTATCCTAGAGGACACCACATCACAATAGCAGTTATTAGACCTTTTACTTGTATTGCTACCACCTGGAATGTTTACTACTGCAAATATTTTTTAAATAAGATGGTTATAGCTTATTGTACAGGTAAATAATGCTGATAACAACATACTGGGGATTAATTCCAGTTGCTCCTTTGGTATAAGCAGGCCATGTTAACATAACCAGGGCATACCTACTGTCTCCAATATTTAAGTCCACAGCTATTATTACCACAGCTATCACATTTCTTTAAACGTCCAACTAACTAAGTGTTATACACCGTAATCATCATACCTTGGCATAAACGTGCACACTTCAATGCCAAGTACATATGCCCTTGAAGACCACAAGGGTTGCCCACACAGGGAAGATAGATTACGAAAGCATACCCACACTCCGTTAAAATATTTTACATGGTCTTTCTGAGAATGCTGCAAATAACCTGAAACACAGAGCACTCAAGGATTTCCCTGAAACTCTGATCTCTGACCATTACTTTTTCTCTAAAAATGGTTTCTTGAAGACAGTTCTGGATTTATTTTTCCGAGAGTTACAGGGCTAGAAATACCTCTTCCTGAACCACATGTGCATCTTCAGCACAGCAAAAATTCCATATGAGCACAAACTTCCAATACCTTTGGCACAACTAAAAGCAGAAGACTCGATCTCTATTGATAAAAAACTGCAACCTGAATATGTTTGACTACACTTCCCCACTCTCTTTAAGAACAAGATCGCTAGTTGAGCACAGAATCTAATGTCTAACCACTCCAGCAACCTTTCAGATATTCTGCCTTCTATCAACCATCCGTCTCCCTGCAAATCATGCATGTCACTTCACTCACAAAGAATGTGCCTACTACAGCATTCCAAACCCAAGAACCCCAAACCTTTCTCCTGACGATCCCTCAAGGAAGTGGCAATACAACTTCTGACACAAGAGGGATCCACCAATGCAACAACACTCTTCAGTTTGCCAGGAAATCACTCTTCCACTAGCCAAACCCCAAATCTTTATATCCCCTATGAACCCACCAATCTGTACTCCTAACTCATCTCTAAATAATTCTGTGACACATCCCCCATCGCAAGATGAATCTGTGATGCCTTCCCATAGCCTTTAGAGGGATTTTGCCCTTCCTACCAACCCTATCGATGGTAAGAGAACCTCTGCATTTGACCCTTTTACACCCTCCCTGTGCATTCCCCTATAATGCATCACACTTCTCACACACCATTGTCTGTGCTATTAACCAAACCTCGACTGCTCGACCTAGAATAATGTTCTCCACTTCCGACAATATGACAGTCTTTGTAATCAAGCAATTGTTGATCACTTACCCTTTACCCTGGATCCTGTAGATGTGTAAACATCCCTGTCTATAAACAAGGCCAAACTAGATTACCTAACTAAAGAAACCAACTTAATGTCCACAGAACTGAAACTCAAAAACCTCACAGTTGTAAGTATAAAAAACATTACCCCTCTGAATCCGTTGCACTGATGAGCCAACCACCTCAATCATACATTGCCCTCTCACCTTAGAAGCAATGAATACTACCCAAGGAGATCATTCAGTGATCTAACAGAAGAAGAAGAAACTCTCAAAATCAGCACCACAGAATCAATCAATGACTCCGTCAGTATTTGTAGAGCACGGCAAATTACCTGTGAGAGTATACAGGTGCTGGGTTTGCTGGGCTTTAGCTTAAAAGCAAGGTCTTGAGTCTCTTCCTGAAGTTTGTCAGCGAGGGTTCTGTTCAGAGGTGGAGAGGGAGGGCATTCCAGGACTTGGTGGAGAGGTGGGAGAAGGAGCAGCCTCCGCTTCACTATGAAGAATGAGTGGTGTCTGAGAAAGGGTGAGTAAGGTAGAGCATGGGTTTCTGGGTGGTTGGTGAAAGGTCAGTTGATTGTTCATGCATGCCTGGCCCTTGGTCATGGAGGGCTTTGTAGGTGTGTGTCAGTAGTTTGAAAGTTCATCAGGCACTTGGTGAAGTGGGTCCGTTTGTGCAGGTTGAAGCTCAGTATGGCGGCTGAGTTTTGTAACATCTGGAGTCTTCTCATGAGTTTCGTGATGGTTTCTACATACAGTTTGTGGCCGTAGTTGAGACAGCTGGTGATTTGGGCTTGCATGACTGTTTTTCTCATGCTTATGGGGTGTCATTTGAATATTCTTCAGAGGATGTGGAGAGTGTGGAAGCAGGCAGAGGAGACTGTGTTGATCTGTCATTTAATTGTGAGTTTGCTGTTCAGGATGATGTCGAGGTTGGGGCGTGGCTTTTTGGTGTGGAGGTGGGTTTGAGTTCAGAATGCCACCAGGTGTCATAAGCTTCAGACAGTTGTCCTTCATCCAGGTTGTGAAGTTCTTCCTGCAGTTCTGGAAGTTGGTCTTTGTAGTGGTGGCGTCTGTTGAGAGTGGGAGGATAAGCTGGTTGTCATCAGCACAGGATGTGGTGTTGACGCTGTGGGCTCTGACAATGTCGGCTAGAGGCATCATACAGATTTTGAAAAGGGTGGGGCTTTGGGATGAGACTTGAAGGACAATGCAGATGGTGCTCATGGGTTCCTAGATGAAGGGGGAGGTTGATTCTCTGCTTGTGTCTGGTCAGAAATTATGCAATCCATCTGTGTGCATCTCCCTTTATACCGATCTGGTGTAGTCTCTTGATAAGTGTGTGATGTTGAAAGCTGCGGAGAGGTCGTGAAGGATCCGGGCAGTGGATTCTCCTCTTTTAAGTAGGGTCCAGATGTCATCTGTGACAGCCATTACGTAGGTCTCAGTGCTGTGGGTGGCTCGGAAACCAGATTGGGAGGGGTCAAGGAGGTTATTTCTCTCCAGGTGTTCAGTGAGATGACAGTTGATGGTCTTCTCCAGGACTTTGGCAGGAAACAGGAGCAGTGAGATAGGGCCGCAGTTCTGGTGATCACTGGGGTCTGTGGAGGGCATCAGGAAAGGTGGTTGTGGTAATGGATGCATTGAGGATGGTGGTGAGTTGGTGGCTGATCTTGTTGCTTCCTAGGCTGAAGAGGTAGTGAGGGCAGGGGTCAGTGGGTGCTCCTGAGTGGGTGGAATTCATAATGGCTGTGAAGTTCCTTTTTGTTGTTGGCGCTAGCCTCAATGTGACCTGCAAGGGCATCCTTTTTTGTGTCTTTGAGTCATTGGTGGTATTTATTGAGGGCTGATTTGAAGGTGGCTAAATCTGTATAATCTCTGCTGGTGCAACATCTTGTCTCCTTTGTTTTCAGTTGCATTTCATTGTGCTGAGTTCCAGTGTGTACCATCTGGGTTTGTTTGGTGGATCTGTGGGTTTTCACTGGTTTGATGGGGGCTGCTCAGTCGGTGGCATTGGTGGTTCAGGTGTTGAAGTTCCTGACTGCCTGTTTCAGGTTGGTTGCAGTGTCGGGTTTAGTAGTGTTGAGGATGTCCATCCATTGGTGCAGTGCCATTTTGCTCCAGCTGCGGAAGGCATTGATGGAAGTGTTGGAGTGGTGCAAGGTGATCCTGTGATGGTAAAGTGGAAGATGGAGTGGTTGGTCCAGGTGAGTTCCATGATATGGCTGCATTTTACTCTGTCGCTGTACATGAAGATGAGGTACAGTGTGCCCTGCTTATTGTGCGGGGTATGTGATCAGCTGGTTGAAACCAATGTTTTCCATTCATTCCAAGAGGTTGGTGGAGTTTGTGTCTTTGGGGTCGTCCAGGTGGACATTGAGGTCTCTAAGGAAGATGCAGTGCTTTGAATCAATGGCGAGTCAGGCACTGAAATCTGTGATGACATCGCAAAGGCAGGTGTGTGTTCCTGGGATTCTGTCGGCGAGGGTAACTTTGAATGTTGTTTTGTTGTCTGCATGGAGTTGGAAATGTAGGTGTTCTATGATCAGTGTGATGTTGTCTTCAGTGGTGGTGCTGAAGATGGATTCTTTGTGGATGATGGCGATGACAACTTTGTGCTTTTTGGGGCAGTCACTGTTCATCATCTTCTAGCCTTTGGATGTTGCAGTGGCGACGTTGGGGCAGAGGAGGGGTTGATCCAGCTCTCAGTGATGAAGGTTATGTTGGGGGCAAGGATGTAGATGGTGTCCCAGAGTTCAATGGCATGTTTGCAGAGCGATCTGGCATTGTTCAGGGAGCATCGCAGTGGTTCCAGGGTGATGTTGATCAGCAGGGTGGGCGTGGCGCAGGTTTCTGTGCAGAAGGATGGTACTAGGTAGCGGGTGAATAGACAGCAGTGACAGGTGAATGGTCCTGCTGTGGAGCGAGGTGATTCGAGGCAGCAGGTGTTGCGGTGTTGAGGGGCCAGTGCTTGGAGATCTGCTGACGAGTACCTGTGGGTGCCCTATGAGCCAGTGTTCCTGACACTGAGTACAGACGGGCTTGCCTTTGGGGTGCCATCAGCATACCAGCAGAGTCTCTGCTGTGTGGCTGCACTATAAGACAAAAAGAGGGGGTGAGTCGATATAACCCTCTACAGCCTGGGCTACACCATAAACATGTGTCAAAAGGGGAAATGGCTCTAGCGAGATAGATAAACAACAAAATTCTAAAAATACAACTTGTAATTTTTTGCCTCTGGTGGAATTGCTGACCCAGTGTAATGAAATCATTTTTTCAAAATGAAATTTGGAATCTGTCTTCGAAATTTGTGAAAGTATTGCTATGGAAATTGAAGGATAACACTGACTTAGAGATTATTTTCTTATTGAAAAAATGTACATAATCAAATGGTATTTCTAAACAAGAAATGATGAGTCACAACACATTATTAGTATCACAATGTGGAAATTCAATGTATAGACTTATGTCTGAATGGAGACATTGAAATGTTAACAAAAATTAGGTGAATGGAATGTCTGCAAATTACGGATGATAGACTCTTCTTTGGGCAACAAGAGGAAAACCATCTAAAGAAGCCAACACTAACTTATTTTAGACCAATAGAAACACCTCTCAAATTAATTGAGTCCAACATTGGTTTTATGGTCTAAACTCTGATGGGTTCTTTTCTTTCTTTAAGATGCATAGAGTTGATCCTAAGTAGTGAACGTCAATGGGTTTTGGCCTCCAAATATGACCTCCTCAAGACAGAGCAGGACCGGAATCACTCAATCTACAGTTGTGACTAGAGTAAGGAGTTTTCCAGTCAGGGAACTCTGGGGGTCACTTTGGGTTCCAAGACCAAATGTAATGGGGAAAGTATGAAAAAGACGGGCTCCGAAAAACATAAATCCCTCAAAGTTGTAAGTGGTAGCTGAAAAAGCAGGCAAATCTTTTAAAAGTTCTTCAAAACAGTATACGAAGGGGAAGTACTATTGCACCCACTATCCTCATTCTTTCAGCAGTGCCTGGGTGTGGAGTGGATGCTGCGATCCCTATACTGTAAACTTGTCAGGTACCGCACTGAGGCGTAGTAGGTCCTGGCAGAGGCATTGGGGAGGCAGGAAGCTGGTGGTCGGGAGGTGGTATGTGGGATGCGGGCAGTGGAAAAACAGCGGACGAGCAGCAAGGCCTGCTGAACTAAACAGCAAGAGCAATGCAAACTAAGAGAAAGCATACATACAATAAAATGAAAAATAAATGGTAAAATATTAAGACTAAGGGGCAAATTTAGATTTCAGTGGATGGGTTACTACTTCACAACTGTGACAGAAATCCCATCAGCCAAAATATCAATCCCCTATGATATTATGGGATTTATACTTCGGCGGACGGGATATTTGTCACCGTTGTGATGGAGTAACCCATCCATCTAAATGTAAATCAGGCCCTAAAACTAGGAGAAAGCACAAATAAGCACAAACACAATAAAACGAAAAAGAATTGCCAAAATACAACAAATATGAAAGAATATGCACTGGTACACTAGAAATGAAAAGACGTAAGCACAAATACAGGGAAATACAGTGAAAACAAACAGAGGCTAGATCAGGCTCAACAGTCTACTGTTGCTAGGCAACTAACAGTGTAGGCAGAAGGAAAGGAAGAGAGGCACACAGCTAAGCAGCGTGGGAGAACTGGCAGAAGGACCTGCTCAATGGGGTCGTGTTGCGGCTCCATCAAGTAGGTCCTGAGAGGGGCACTGAGGAGGTGGGAAGCAGGTGGTGGGAAAACAGTGAATGAGTTTACAGCACAAAACAGAAGGCAACATCAGCCATAACCTGAGAAAAAACAAAAAAGTCACTATTCAATTGTCCCCACTCTCACTCTCAAAAATGAAGCTCAAATGCATCCTACTCAATTTCAGAGCTGCTGTAAACACTGCACTGAGGCAGCTGAGCCCATAAACCTACATAACGTAGGCATCCTAGTCCTTCCAGAAACCTGTATAAATGACTGCCATGCATCTGATGGTCATGCTAGTGCCTCCTGACTATCAGACTTTACAGATGGATCATAAGGGTCATTCTTGAGGGGGGATAGTAGTTATACACAAACACTAGATTAGCCTCAAATACATCAGCACACTTACTCTACATTTGAATACTGGGATTGAGTCTCTTTTGTCCTCAATCAATCAACTCTAAGATATAAACAATATACCACCGACTGTGAGATAGCCAAACCTTCATAGATCTCAGTATGAAATAATCCCTCTCTTCCTCCAGCAAATTTTATGTGAGGGCTGCAACCTCAGCTTGAAGTGATCATGTGGATACCCACATAGACCAATTTAATTCCTACTCTATGACCTTATGCAACTCTGCTTAACCCCCACCCATGTGAAAGCTCTATCCTTGATCTACCTGTTCACCAAGGAAGTAACTGTGTTGATTCAATTCATGGCTCCTCTGGTCTGACCCCTTTCTTATTCTTTTACAACTCTATCTTGAAGGTGTTCTACACACAGGTGAATCCCTCAGTCATAAAGTTTTAACCAGGGGCATTAAACAAATTGACTCCTCTAAGCTATCCTCCAGTATCAGATCTCATATTGCATGTCTTGATTAACCATTATCTAATAGCCAGCTGACATAGAGTTGCAATTAAATAATACAAAACATTATGGATAAGATGACACCAAGGAAACTAAAAGAGCAAAAAACAAAAGTTTCTGCACATTGGTATAATGATAACCTAGTTGAAGGGAGAAAACAACTAGACCTGGATGAAAATGCCTGTAATTTCCTATGCAGAAGTTATTTAACATGCCAAAGAAAATAGACAAAATTACTTGCTATTATGCGTAATGCTGGATTTGGCATTTTGCACTATTTTCTGACATGAAATGTCATCTACTCACATTTGGTATGTTTGTATTTTCCCATGCTCCTGTGATAGGAGTTTTGTCACAACAAAGTCTCAATTAAGTGACATGGCAGATTGGCATGATTTCCAGAATTTTACATAACAATAATAACATGAAATGCTGGAAATTGTATGAGATTCCATCTGCACAAAAACATTTTGAAAAGAGAATCTAGATTGAGAGAAAATGGTTGGAAAGAAAACTCCTTAATCTTGAACCTATCTAGGCTCTGAAAGAATAAAATATAAAACCAGTAATTTGAGGACAAAGTAACATACTTTAGATCACAACTTGAACAAACTAGGAACAGACCAAGACCAAATTATGATATTATCTGAAACTCAGGGTGATCCCATCCAAGACAAAAACAAGGAGCTATCAATTTAATTAAGGAGAAAAGTAATACATATGAATTGTTTTTACAATGAACCCCAGCTGCCTTTTTCTCATAGTCTTAACCCTAAAAAGAAGCATGGTCTGGAATCAGTTCAGGTTGGTCAAGGTTAAAGAGGTTGTCTTTGCTACTGCAAATTCAAAACCATCTACCTGCCTGGCTAACCTGATTTACTACAAGTTAATCAAAGAATTCAGTTGGAATGTCTCTATTTACTTTACACAGCAGATTAATACCTCATTATCCCAGTGAGAGATTTCCAGAACTGTCTGAAAACAGAATCAAATCACACCAATTCTAAAAAAATTAAACACATGAGCCAAACCAAAGGACTCAAACAATTTGTGTTCAGTACTAACCCATCAATCCTAGCTAAAATTATTGAACGCTGCATCACAACTTACCTAAAGCAGCACATTGAGGAGCACAGTCTGCTAGATAACGTTCATTCAGGCTTCAGATAGCCCAGTCTAGCATAGAAACATCAATTGTCTAGATCCTGGAAGATGCCTTGTGTCTACTGGATGAAGAGGACTTCTACCTGCTCATAATCCTAGATCTATCCTAAACCTTCAATACAATCTGCTATAAAATCCTACTAAACACTGTTGAGGAAATATTGGGGAAAAGTGGCACAGCACTCAGCTGGTTCTCTTCCAACATAGATAACAGACACCACCAAATCACATGTACCAGTATCTAGCAGAACCAGCCACCGTCGCTATGGTGTCTTTTTCAGTTGTTTTCTCTTGGTTCTGTCATGCTGTGTTAAGGTATTAATGTGTCTTGTTGTTTCAGGAATGTCTCTATTTGATTATTGTGGTACATGTTAAAGTTCTGTGCCGTTTGTGTCTTGAATTAGAAGTATTGTCTGTTTTTTGATTCTGGTTCTTTTATGTGTAAATGTTCAGCCCTGATAAAGTTCCTACTGTTGGAAAGAAACACATTGGCTGAGCTGTATGTGCTATTGAAAAAAAGAAAAGAATACGTTGAAATAAAGGTTTTGAAACTACAAGAGTGTTTGGACCTCATTACCTGGTGCACCCCCACTTGCTTCATCATTTAAGGATCTGGAGCACAGAGGCACCACACAACAGCTGGCGCAGGAGAGTCAGAGTGCAGAACTTGACACGTATGAAACTAGTGTGAGGGCCAGATCTATAAGTCCGCCGCTAGGTTCCACTTTATATAAAAATCACATTTGTCTACCCACATATCATACATGCATCAGTTGTGTTTGGAGTCAATTTGGCCATAAACTCCAGGGTATAATAATAACAGTGTAAAAAATTGAATTGCAGTGACTTATGTTGATAGTTAAATGGAATCTGTTTGGAGATGCAATCTCTCTCTCCCACTCCTGCTAGATAGGAAGCACATCAAGAGGCCAGCACTATATGTCTGTTGATATACATGAAACATTCTATCAAATATAAAGGAATATCTAATACCACTACTATGCCACTGTATTTGAAAACCGTCTTGATGGAGGTCATTCTCATACTGTCTCAAGTCTTGCAACCAAACAATCCTGGATGACTGTACACCCTCTAAAATAAATTATCTATCTGTAAGTTCTTGCTTGTCATTCCACCCCCCGTAACAGTTATTTCCAAACCTGGATAACTCCTTAATCATCATGGAATACAAAACACTCATAGTGAACAGCACAAAATTCTAAGGTTTATCCTCTTACAAACACCTAAAACAGAAACCCTACTTTAATGGAATGTCCAAAAAAGGCTCACTTTCAACTAAGACTGTTAAGCAGTCACAGCATATATCCTTGCAGAGAACCTCAAACACAGTAGTACAGTTATTAGTGCTCTTTAGGATAGATTACAGTAATTTCCCTTTCACTGTCTTGAAAAAAGTTAACCCAATGAAAAAGTAAACACAGGAGTCAAGGGTTTACAATCCATTTTAGGATTTTTACATTTCGGCAGAACATACATTCCAGTCTATGCAGAAAGAGTCAAATCTTTCTATGATCTAATAAGACCAGGTTTCACAGCAAATAAGTGTACTCAAAAACATACAGACACACTACGTTCAGTTCAAGCTGACATTATAGCTTCAAAACACTTGCCGACACAAGTAAACGTCCTCAATCTGGTCATACGGGTTGTCCCCGGGTTATCAGGGTAGACTTACATCACGTTCAATGAAGTTGAGACATTTCTAATTGCGTACAAATCTCATTTGTATGCAAATGCTGAAAATTGATATGCAGCAACAGACAAAATTCTGACAACAGTACAGATTTGCTGTGGTGAGAGAAACAGTACTAGCACAGGGGAAACGCATTATTGTTGTGACTCCGATACCGACTTTAGATGTGGTAACTAAAGCCAGCTTTCCAAATGCAAAGGCACTGCATTCACAATGGATCCAATTGGATAATTCTCTTACTAAAACAGATGTAGAGTACAGATACGATCCAAGACTAGAACACAAGCGTTCCTGCAATACGAACAAGGATATCCTCTACTGAATGAAATCATGCCTCTTAAGCAGTACAAATACATCATTTATACTTACGGTTCTGTACAACCAGCCATAAGAAGTAAACTGCAGTATAGCGCTGCATGTGCTATAGTGAAAGGTCGGATGCGGATGGTAAGTTCCACCCCAGCAATACGACTATGCAATCTCTAGACGATTGTACTTCACAGCTGGCAGAACTGAAAGCCCTGATACTGGCACTATAGTCTACAGATTGGGAATTCCCCACAATCTTGCCAAGGGTGGCACGATAAAACATAAATTGTTATGGGAACAAGTGGCAAAGCTAAAAGCATGTCTTCCAGAGGCTCAAGTTATGCACACTCTGAGTCATCAGCGTGTTAGCATACACGTTGAAGGAAATTCATTGGCTGATGAAGCCACCAAGGCAACAGTTCGAACTGCTGCCATTGCCACAATCACTCGTTCACACACAAGAATAGACAGAGATATAATAGTAGCTATAAATGTATCAAAGAATGTCTCACCCTTCCTGCCAAAAGGCTTTCCACTCAAGTACTCCTACAAGTTAGATGTGCATAACACACTGTATAATCAAATTTCAGGAGTGAGGGATAGAGTAATACCAAATATATATCGCAGACTAGGTTTAATATTAGCTGCACACAAGGGTCTGGGCTCAGCACACACAGGAGTAACTGCAACAATGTAATTATTGAGGCAGCATTGCTGGTGGTCGGGCTGACAAAACAAACAAAGGACTATATCCTGACGTGCGATGTTTGCCAGCAGGTGAAGGGTTCCACCATTCACAAGTTTCCACAAACACCAATACTGATTTCAGACAGACCTCTCTCATTGGTCAATTTGGACCACTGTGCCCCTTAAATTGTGACAGGGCTTACAAGTACATCTGTTGGTAGTGGATTCATGCTCTAGATTCCTATGGGCTGGCGCTCAAACTGTTATAAAGGATTTGCAAGTCTTCATCTGGACATACACAATTGGCATGTTAAATTCCGACCGTGGTCCTGCGTTTAGCTCTAGGGCTTACAAGTAAGCCATGGAAGGAATGGGTGTGGCTGTGTGGTACTCCTTCCCTTACCATCCTCAGAGAAATACGGTGGTGGAGAGGAAAAACAAGACCTAAGGCAATCCTTAACAGCTAGGCATTAGGCGCGGGTGGTACATGGGTCAATCGCCTATATGGGGTCCAAAGGGGACTAAATACAATGTCAAGAAAGTCCTTGGGAAGCCGTACCCCTTATGAAATCCTATTTGGGTCAAGAATGTGGGTACTTGATCTCAATTGTGCCAGCACAGTGGCGTATGCAAAACCATTTGAACTGAATGATCGTTTGGCTGTTTTACAGGAACTCAATGAATTCCGAGTGTTACAAATGCAGGTCAAAAGCACTGCCACTCGGGAAGTGAAACCAGTTCCAAAGATTGGGGACCCGGTCAGGGAAAAGGTCATGGACAGAAGAGAGTTTGGGCCATCTTACAGAACATTTGTACCTGTCTTGGCAATTGTGGGAACAAGAACAGTACTACTTCCGCCTCTTGCCTGCCGATTCTCAACAGTAGTCCACGTGGTGTCCTGAGTAGCTGCAGACCTCCTCTTGCTACTATACAGGAAGTTCAGATGGAAAGACATAACATTTCAAGACTCACCTACACAATGTGAAGGAGTAACGAATAATGGAGTACAAGTCAGACCAGTTGAAATTGATAGACATCCAGAAGACCCAACAATGCAAGTTGCATTTCAGCCCAACAATGATGTCTACATTAATATGCCTTCAAACGACACATCCGCCAGTTCTACAAAACCAGCAGAGCTACCAAAGATAGATCAAACTGCGTCTGGCTACTTCATCAACTTCAATGATTTCTCTTCAGATCCAAGTGAACCTGATCAAACGCCACCCACTTAAAAAACAAAAGTTTTGCCAAGTCTATCTTTTGCTCAAAAAGACTTACTTAATGCCACCTTGGTTGTATATTTGCTTCGCAATAGGGGTAGTATACTTGTTAATTTGGATTGGCACCATGACTGTCTTTTTCTTGCTTCTGAACGGACATTATCTCCCAGAACACTCCACAGTACAATCCGTGAACTTTGTCCTGAAACCACACACATCATCACACAGTGAACAAAGAGACTTGTCCCAAGTGAACATTACACCAATTCCAATACCTGATGGTATAGTTTGGGATAAGGTTTCTTATGATGTATATGGCTCCACTGAACATTTGAAAATTCTACATTTGTTTAAAATTTCTATAAAGGATTACATTACCCCCAGTACAATATATGATGATTGGGACATTGAGACTGTAAATACTATACTCACAGATTTAGATCAATATGCTGCATTTTCTTGCATGGAATTGTATGAATATACAGCTGATTCCGATACCATGTTTTATTACCAGCATTATGGTCATACATTTTTGCATAGAGCAAGTGTACCATGCACTGCTAATGTGTAATATCAATGGGAACATTGCCCTACACCACCAAAAGGTAGTTCTGCCACATTCACACAGAAGTTTGAGCCTAGATTGTCTAAAGACTTCGACACTATCACAGGGGAAATAACACTTGTCCCTTTTGTCAGACAGCATGGATCATAGGGATTTCTTTTTAGGTCCCAAGAAACCACATAGGAAGCGCTTCTTATACACCATCTATAATGAGGTTTGGAAAGTCTCCCAACAGGAAGCTGCAGAGTGACTACGTGAGATAGATAGAATTAACTTAGAAAAGGCTTTAGATGTGGTAGACAATGGCATGACCACACTCTTGTCTCATATGTATTTATTGGGTAACATTGTGTCCTCAGCTATCAACATAATGGAACAAGATTTGTCTATTCTATAACATGGACAAACCCAGCTCCGCGCTATTATGCTTCTAAGGTAGACACTTCAATCATTACGTTCTAGCCACATTCCATGGCGATACATTAAATACACAAATTTGTTTTCGGCTTACAATCTAACAGACAGACAATTGACCATGGCATGCAGAGATGCGAAGTACATGACGCTGCGCAATGAAAAACTAGATAAGTTACCTTTTACTGTGGCAGAATCACCATCGACGGAATGGTTGATCCATGGCTGTATCACACTGCCAATCACGACATTCCAGTTCCAATACTGCCTGAAATATTACCCAGTAGGCAGGTATGAAGCATTTGGCGAAGGGTACATATGAGAAACCTGGGAGTTACCGTACACATATAGGTGCAGGAACAAAGGCAAGGAAGCTGTTCTGAGTGGTTCAAACTGCAAAAGGGGCCTTTAGTGTGTAAAGAAATATTGCTCCACCGAGCATGTAATGCATCAATAGCGAACTTATCCTGCCACCTGAATGGTTCTCCAGCTGCTGTGATTCATCTGTTTTTTGAGTTACTTTTGAATGGGAGTCACTTGATGCTGAATGACCAAGGCTGCTGTGGTATGACGCCCGGCATTGCTTATCTAGTGACCGTCAACTCCAGGGTTATTAGTTGTAAGCAAGTATTGTTTCCCCCACCACTGTGGCCTTCACTGACTTCACTGAATGTATCCAACATAGGGTTGATTCTCTGAGCAGACTGAAAGCCATGCAGTTTCAGCATAATGTGGCCTTAACTTCAGCCTGAGAGACTTTTGATCTCCAAGTGGCAAGGTCTTCGACAGAGATACAGGCATTGGTCCGTACGAACTTCCCTCTCAATTTCGGGGAAATGGTCCATTGTATCTTTAACATGTCTGATACAAGTGGTATAGTACACTTATTTAAGAGGATTAGATCAGGTCTGTTACCCACCTTTCAAACCATTTCGGAGTGATTCCATCATTTATACAGTCCGTACTTAGAAGCATTTTTGGGGGGCTTCCTTTGGTCCTGCTTTCAGTAGCGGGCATCCTGATTTTACTTCTATTGCTTCGCAATGGATGTCAGCATCACTCAAGACATGGAGAGAACACTGCTGGAGCGATGTTGTCGTGAGCGACTGGTGTTCCTGGTGGGATTACCTTGGTATCAAGAGCTGAGTGAGCATTGGTTTCTGTCTTTCAGACTGGCCTAACTTGACTGCATCCTATCAGTATTTCCACTTTTGCGGATTCGGACGCGTGTTGGACCTCTGTCTGACACTTCCATTGGTTGCGCCGCTGGACATAGACATGCTCCTGGTGCCTTTACGGGCCCATGTGCACAGCTGTCCACAGTGTATTCCCATGTTGATGATGGCATTCCTAGAGCCTCCACGGAACACTACAGCTCCTGTTGGACCGGAGAACTGCTCTGCAACGGATGTGCAAGCTCAGTCTCAGGCCCACAGGCATCTACTTCTTACCCGACGGCTGCCGTGGGAAATAACAATTATGACGACCTCTGCTCTCCTGATATCATACTAGACGTACTGGAGGGACTGCCTCCTGCAGATGTCATGTACAGTGATGTTGAGTCTTCAGCACAGGATTCTTAAACAATCTGGCCTTTCCTGCACTGGGAACAGTTTGGGCAATTTTTAAACATTTACCAAATTGAGGATAGGACAGACTTTGTTTTTCTTCTTTGCTCTATTTGAACATAGTGGCTTTCAAGGGGCTCAGAAAAACAGTGACATTATATTCCAAACATAGAGGACCTTTTATGAACGCTATTTAGGGAAGAATATCTTTTATATAGACCTTGCTTTTATGGATGCTTTTTAAGACTTTTTAGAGCTTTTCGTATGCTTTTAATATAAAGGACTTTCATGGCTTTTTTGAGCTTTTTCTATCATTACCTAGCTGAGCTTTTTGACCTTTTGATGAGAAGTGGGTGTCATGTCCTTTATGTTAGTCCCATCATGTACGTACCGACTACATACATTTTGTCCCATCCACACGACATAACGATCTTAAACTGGTGACCTTTTACTTAGCAGCTTACTTCTGGCTCTTTGACAACCAGGCTCTTGGTACCATATCTTAATCCCTGTACCTGATGTACATAAACATTTCATCAGGCACGGGAGATTTATTCTGTACAAGTATCACCACTTCTTTTCATCCATGGCGAACAGCCAGCAGTGCATGATAATATTTATTTAGAAAAGGATTAGCAGAGGATTAGCAAATGTTTTCAAAACATACTGATTTGTGGAAAATTCTGGAGTGACCACCACTTTAGTATAAAAGACCCTCACTCCCCTTTAGAAAGACAGAGGAGAATTCCTTCCGATCGACCGATTATGATTATTCCATAAACCGTCTGGTCCGACTCCAATTGACTTTAATGGGAGCCTGTGTTCCGACCAACAACAATCAATCAATCAATCCTTCAATCAGAGAATTGTGAAGCACGCTACTCACCAGTAAGGGTCTCAAGGCACTGGGAAGGGTGCAGCGCTGGTCAGTCAAAGAGCCAGGTCTTGAGGATCTTCCTGAAGATGTGCAGAGTAGGAGCATGTCTGACGTTGATCGGGAGCTCGTTCCAGGTCTTTGCCATGATGTTCCACCCGTTCTAGCTCTGTGGATGCTCAGGGTTCCAGCTAGGGCAACTGAATGGAGGTTTCTCTTGGGTTAGTGGAAGGAGATTCTTTCGTTGAGATATTGGGGTCCAGTGTTGTGGAGTCATTTGTAGGCATGGGTGAGTATCTTGAAGGTTACTCTCTACTTGATGGGGAGCCAGTGGAGGTCTCACAGGTGTTGAGTGATGTGTTTGTGTAGAGGGACACAGAGGACGAGTCTGGCTGCTGTGTTCTGTATTGTCTGGCGCTTGCGAGCAGAGATTTGTTGATCATGGTGAACAGGGCATTTCCGTAGTCCAGTCTGCTGGTTATGAGTGCGTTGGTGTGTCACGTCCTTTAGGTTAGTCTCATCATGAACATACCAACTACATACATTTTGTACCATCCACACGACATAACGGCCTTACACAGGTGACCTTTTACCTAGTAGCTTACTTCTGTCTCTTCGACAACCATATGGTACCATATCTTAATCCCTGTACCTGACGTACACAAACATGTCCTCAGTCATGGTAGATTTATTCTGTACAAGGGTCACCACTTTTTGCATCCTTGGCCAAGAGCCGGCAGTGCATGATCATATTTGTTTAGAAAAGGATTAGTAGGGGATTAGCAAATTTTTTTAAAACATATCGATTCATGAAAAACCCTTTAGTGACCACTTTAGTATAAAAGACCCTAACTCCCCCTCAGAAACACAGAGGAGAATTTCTTCCACGCTGAACCAAGACTCTGCAGGCTGATCTTTCGACAGGCAGAGACCTGACATCCCTTGCAGGGTGCCATCCTCGACACAGAGACGGGGTCCTTCATTCAGAACCATCAGGTGAGGTGTTAGTGCTTCCCCGGGGAATTCTTGGCTCCATTAGGTTCCAATAGGACATATCCTAGCACTTACACATACATGCTTCACCTACACCTCTAGGCTAGGCACGGTTAGGTAGGCTATGCATCCTAGGAGTACGCCAATGCTATTGTTTTATATAATATGCTTTTATTCATCTTATTAGCACTATGGTAGAAATCTATCTGTTATTTACGATATGGGTACTAGCAATCACATTTGTCTGCTCCTGTCTTTGATTGTCGCAGTTAACATGTTTCAAACTAGACTGATGCTTGACCAATAAATAATTATTGAAACCGTTCCAATTGTCATTCTATGTATTCTGAGGAAAGCAAGCACGGGTGACAGAGCAAGTGATACCTTATTGTTTCCACCATATCAGAGGAATCAGGGTTGTCATGTTCACTGGTTGCCGGAAACTACATACACCACTGTACAGTACAGGGAGGTGGTAGTGGCACTGTAGAGCTAGCTGGTCTAATGGATGACTCATCCTGTGGGGGTGTCCAGAGTCTATCTGCACTCCAGGCCCTCAGATTCTGTCATCCAAAATGCACAGATCCTGGGGTTACCTAGGAACTACACGACAGGTGATGGTTTTTCTTGATTCGGGGGGTATCCATTTGAAGGTCTTGTGAAGGATGTGGAGGATGTTGAAGCAGGTGGAGGTGACGGCAATAGATCTGTCGGGTCATGGTGAGGGAGAAGTTGAGTGTGATGTTGAGGTTTTGGGAATGGTCCGTTGGGGTGGGGGGCTGCCGAGGACAGTGGGTCACCGGGTGTTGTTCCATGCAGAGGAGGAGGGACCAAGGACTTCTGTCTTCTCTGAGTTAAGCTTCAAGCAGGTGCTCGTCATCCATGACGCAACATCTTTAATTCCCTCTTGGAAGCTGAGTCAGGTGGTGAGGGGGTCCGTAGTGAGGGAGAAGATGAGCTGTGTGTTGTTGGCGTAGGATACTATGCCGAGTCCATGCTTCCTGACGATGGCAGAGAGGGGGGCCATGTAGATGTTGAAGGGCGTGGGGCAGAGCGATGATCCTTGGGGTACTCTGCAATTGATCTCTGTGGGTTCGGAGAGGAAGGGCGGAAGTCTGATTCTTTGGGTTCTGCCAGTGAGGAAGGAATGGAGCCAGTCGAGGGCAGTTCCCTGTGTGCCGGTGTTGTGGAGTCTGGTGGTGAGAGTGTGGTGGGAGATGGTGTTGAAGGCCACAGAGAGGTTGAGTAGGATCAGGGCCACGGTGTGGCCTTGGTGGAGGAATGTGCGGATGTCATCTGTGGCAGCGAAGGGTGGTCTCAGTGCTGTGGTTGCTGCGGAATCCGGATTGGGAAGGGTCGAGGATGGAGTTCTCTTCGATGAATTTCACTAGTTGGACGTTGACGATCTTCCTGGTGAGTTTGGCCACGAAAGGGAAGAGAGAGATGGGTTGGTAGTTCTTGAGGTCTGTCGGGTCTGCTGAGGGCTTCTTGAAGAGGGGCTTGACTTCTGCGCCTTTCCAGTCGTCTGGGAATATGCCTGCTTCAAAGGTTGCATTGATGGTGCATCATAGCTAAGGTGTGATGGTGGCGAAAGCTCTGTTGAAGATGGGTAGAGGGCAGGGGTCCCTGGGGGCTCCTGAGTGTATGCCTTTCATGGTCGATGCAGTGTCTTCAGTGGTGACTGGGATCCAGAAGGAGATGGTGGTCTGGAAGTCATTGCTGGGGGGAGGAGTGGATTTGGTGTCTGGAGTCTGTTCTTTGAAGTTGCCATAGAGGGATCTTATTTTAAGGTGGAAGTAGGAGCCGAGTTTGTTGCAGAGGTCCTGGGAGGGTGTGCCATCCGTGGCATCACTGGGGGGTGTGGTGAATTCCTGGATGATGCTGAAGAGTTCCTTGAAGTTTCTGGCATGGATTGTGTTTTGGATGAAGGTCATTTTAGTGGATCTGATGAGTTGGTGGTATTCTGTCATGGTGTTCGTGTATGTGGTGCGGTCTTCTGGAGTTTTGCTGTTTCGCCAATTCTTCTTGAGACGTCTGCAGGTGAGTCTGGATTCTTGGAGGTCGGCGGCAAACCAGGTGGCCTTCCTGGGGCACTGTTTGTTGGGGTTGTGGAGAGGGGCAAGCTTGTCTGCACAGTTGGTGAATAATCTGTGAGTTTTTTGTCTGTGGAGTTGGTGTCGGTCGAGGTGGGGGGCATCGCGGATGAGGGTGGAGTTGAGGTGCTCGTTGGCGACCTTGCTCCAATTCCTTCGCAGAGGGCGACGTGCAGGTTTGTCGATGTGGAAATGTGAGCAGTGGTGGTCGTTCAGGGGGTTACATGGTGTGGCTGAAATGATGTTATTACCCCCTGCAAAGATGGGGTGGAAGGTGTGTCCTGCCTTGTGGGTGGGGGAGGTTCTGAGTTGTTCCAGTCCGATGTTGGCGAGGTTGTCCAGGAAGGTGTTGGAGTTGAGATCACTGAGTTGTGGAGGTGGAAGTTGAGGTCTCCGATGAGTATGTAGTCCATGAAGGCGATGGTGTGGGGTGCGATGAGGTCGGTGATAGTAGTGGTGAACGTGGTTTGAGGTCCAGTGGGTTTGTTGGAGAGGGTGCTGCATATGGTCGTTCTGGGGCTGGTATGGATTTGGAAGTGGAGGTGTTCAGTGGTGAACCGGCAGTTGCTTGCCCTGGAGGTGGTGAGTCAGAGGGAGCACAGGCTGCCATTGAAAAACCGAGTGGTTGCAGAAAACCTTCCACCCTGTGGAGGGCACCCCATGGTGCCTGCAACACTGTGCATGGTTGTACATAGGGGTCACATGGGTACCACCACAGGCCCCAACTGGAAACCTCCAGATGAAAGGGGCCTGCTACGGGTCCCAGAAGTCAATTTCTGACAGCCATTTCATGGCGGGCAGACCAATTCGGAATGGCTGTCGGAATCCGACATCATATTCGGTCGGTTGGAATCGGGGCCCGTTGAGTAGTGCGATTTGGCTCCGACCAACTTGTCCTCTCCGAATGCCAGTCAGAATTGATTCAGAATGACCGACAGGTTACTTTGTATCGTAATCAGTCGGTCCGATATGTTTCCGAGTCAGTCGGAAACATGGGTTCAGACACAGGTTCAGACAAACCGAATGCCATTCGGAGCCATTTCCTACCACATCGTAATCAGGCCCAAAGTACAAAAATACAAAAGTCGTCCTATCCTCATCCACGAGGTGACAACACTATCTACATATCCATAAGATCACTAATCTAACGTGCACATTCCGAGGCCGCCTTTTATTACAAATAATGGACTTCCCAATAGATTGGTAGAGGAGGTACTTCCGCTGACACCAACGGTCCGTACATGCAGATAATCCACCACACAGAGGTCTGACATTCTGTGAGGAATGTTCAACGTGTGTACTCCACAAAATCCCATCAGGTAATGGGGTTGGATCTTCCCTTGTGAGGATTCTTGGCTTTATACCTACATACACTCTGGGTACACTTAAAGTAGGATTTGCGTCGTAGGAGTATGCTAGATTACCATTTTAACACATGTCTGCATATATTATTTCTTCAGCACCATGGTAGAAATGTACCTACTCTTCACTTTCTTGGTGCTAGTAATCTCATTTATTTGTTTATGCCTCCTACTCATTGCAGCACATGTGTTTTATACAAGAATAACATTGGTTCAATAAATGTATTGAAAAAGTCCCACTCTGTATACTACTCTGAGAATGAGTAAGTGACTGAAAGGTTCTGTACTGTTTCCCCGATCCCTGAGGGGTTAGGGTTCTCATGTTCAGTGGTTGCAGGAAACTATTTGCTCCCTGGTAAGGTTAGGGGGGGTTTACTGTGGCACTATGAGCTAGCTGGTCCATAGGCCAACATATCCTGTGGGGGTGTCTGGAATCAGTCTTGACACCAAGCCCTTAGTTTATGTTGTCCAAAGAATGCGCAGGTCCTACAGATTGGTAGTAACTATATGACAGAAGGACCTCCCGCTACACATAAGGGTATCCTCCTCACTTTTTATAATTCAGCAAGAAGTTTAATACCTGGCTCTTCAACTAACTTTCCAAGGGTGTCTCACTACAACTTCAGGCCCACGCATTTGCACCTGTTTCAGCGTCTGGATACCCTACCCGGTGATAAGCCACACTGGACAAATCCACATAACATAACGTAACATAACATAAAATATGATTGGAACCTTTTAGGAACTAAACCTTTGGTTCCCAAGTCTTTATTTGATGGGGGTTGTTTTCTCTAAATTATTTGCATTGCGGTTTTGTGTAGCAAAGCAATAAATCAAACAAAAGTTTGTATTAAAGACAAGACTATTTGTAAAAACAACCCCTGGCATATTCTCTATCTAAACAACTCATCCGGTTCCTGACACAGATACCTACTAACCAGTGAGTCACGGGTCATCTACATGTTCAATTTAGAGACTTGTTTCATGAAATTCACAGCTTATACATACTTTTGTTCAGGATAGTTCATTCTGGCATCAGCAGCACAAGTAAATGGTAGCTAGAGAGAATATAACCCTACGGGAGAAGGGAGTGGCATGTTTCAACTTATCGTGGCACTCATCCCTCCAAGTGACGTTCCCCCAGATCCTTACAAGTTCAGGAGACCCTGTTATTCATGGCTGTCTACTATCAGATTTAGGCTCTATTTTCTAAATCAGGTAATCCCAGTTAACCACACCATTATCCACTGCTGCTCTGTACCTCAGACGTCCCACTGTGACATCCTAAGCCTGTACCCATTTGCAAAGTTCTGTATAGAAACATCGACGTCCAGGGCGTGCACCGCCTTTCAGTTACATGATTTTTCTCTTTTGCCCAACAACAAGGGAAGGTCCACAAACTTGGAATTTGACTTGCTTGTTTTATGCATTATCATTATTCCCAACAAGCATTTTTTGGGTTACACAGAGTTTCCTTGTGTGTTCATTCACTCACCTTGTTTCTTACCTGCACCCATAGCGTTTGCTGTACTGGACAGTCCCAAACCATGTATGGCACATACGGCATTAGTGCAAGGTCAAGGGATACATCTTAGGCACGAAAGAGTTAGGTAGGTGTGATGAGTGTAATTGAGCCTCAACAGACCTTAGAAGTTTGCAGGATCATCGGGTGCCACTCCTGATATGCTGGTTTACTTTCTAAGTCACTTTCTCATTACTGTTACAAACCCTCCAATTTTTCACTTCATGTTATCCTCATAGCCCTATAATAGGTTTTTACTGGATACCTTTGCACCGCTCCTCCCCCCCAAAGTCAACATTAAATGCACAACCTTATCTTTTGTGGGCTCAACTCTTTGTGAACACCACATTTTATTTACCACTCTGTGAAGTGCAGCATAGATCACAAATTGACTAGTGGGAGTCCATATTTCTTCCAGATGTCCTCAAATGTGTCAGGAGCAACAGATCATATAATTGGCCCATATCTTTAAGCTCAACCAGTCCCCAGGGATGTCTGCTGTAAGTATGTTGTTAGTTAAGTGATCCCAGTACACACCCGTCTTTGCCAATATCGATTCCCACCAGTGTTTACCTGTCCTAATTAACCTATGGCCAGATTGCACCTAGCCTCGTCGCCAATCTATTTAGGCTAATAGTGCCTGTAAGCTCAAAGTGAAGATAATGTTCGGTTTATTTTATTAGCATAGTTACTTAAAACCATTGCTTCAAACACATAAAAAGATATTTTCTTTAAACGCTATATATTGTTAATAGATAATTAAAAGAATTTAATCAAGATAAGTAGGTGTTCATTTCTATTTCAGTTTGTAATCGGAAGTTCGTGCACTGGACATCTGTTTAGACCTTTTTCATTTAGGCTGATTTTATTGCTTTGCAGTCTGAATGTGGAGGATGATACAATTTTGGGACCCAAAGCCTCCTCCTTTTTTCCCTGCCTGTCTCAGGAAGTTCACTAATCAGCAATTTTGCTTTGGGTCATCAGTTAAGAAGCAGATAATGCAGCTCAGGGCAAATCTCTTGACATTTCCATGCCGCTACTCACTGGAGCTGTGCTGCTAAATAATAAGATTTATAATCAAGCACTCCCAATCCCCCCTCAGCCGTGGGCAGGTAAAATGTTTCTAGCGCTATCCTTCATCTTGTCACACCCCATACCACATCTATCGGCATTTTTTTCATATTAGTAAAGAATTCCCTTCCTAGTGACAATGGGTTGTTAAAAAACAACTATGGCAAGTGAAGGTGAAGGACCAATTCAGTCAGCGACAGGGAAGGCCTTGTTCAGAAGCTCACACACCTCCTTGGCAAGGTCAGTGCCTCCCCAAACGTACCTGCCACTATGTCTTCTTCATGTCAGAAAACGTGTGCCACGTTAGTATCAAGTCTCTTGCATCTATAATAGTGTAGGCCACCTTTGTTTGCCCTATAATCAGGTATACACATCTTAGACATATTTACCATAAAGCCAGATTCTGCTCTGTTCTACATCCCCTACGTACAATAACCTGTCATCGGTGTACAATGAGATTATGTGCTTGTGGTCACCAATCTCCATTTCAATGTGGCTTGCTTTGTCCCTCATGTGTGTATGGCATAGAGCTTCATTGCTAAGACAAACTAAAGCAGCAATAGGGTGCAACCTTGTCTAGTGCCCCTTCCTACCACCCACCCCTCAGATATTATTGCTCCTGTTCCAACCCTAGGGGTGGGTTGTGTATTTAAGGGTTGTATCCATACTGTAATATTTCCCTATCCTATCTCCTCCAGCACTTCAAGCAGATAGTTCCAGTTCATTGTATCAAAAGCCTTCTCCATATCGATGGAGATGGCTGCTGCTTTCTCTTATCTTGCAATTGCCCACACCAATACGTAGAACAGCCTTTGTAGGTTAAGGACTGTGCTCTGGCCAATATAAACTGTTTTTGGTCCTGGAGTATTAAAGATCTGAGGTCCTTCTGTACTTTATTAGCAATCACCTTCCTAGAATCCTGCAGTTGATATTCAACATCGAAAGAGGTCTAAACGATTGACATAACAATAGGTTTCGGTCTGCCCAGGCACAACCACTATAATTGCCTCACTCATCATAGGTGGTAAAATCTCCAGCTCCCTTATATCAGTGTATACTTCTAGTATGCCGTCTTCCAGCTGTGAACCATAAGTTCTACAAAAGTCAGCTAGGAGCTTGCCCCTGCCATGGGTCTTGCAAGCTGTCAGCTGCAATGTAGCTGCCTTTATCTCATTAATTGTCAAAGAAGCACCTAACTCATATGTTTGTTCTGATGTTAGGCATGTCATCTGTGTCATCATGACATAAGCAGTTTAAGCTACGCTATTGGTATCTGGTTTGATTTTAGATAGCTTCTCATAATAGTGCTGGAATAGTTGATTTATATGATTTGGTACATAACTGCTGACCATCTTCCCCTATCATCACACCGTGGATGGTGTTCCTCATGGAAAGCCAGGCGGGTCAATAGTCACCCCATCTTATCACCCTCCAAATGTTGTTAAACTCAATCAATCAATCAGGGATTTGTAGAGCACACTACTCACCCTTGGGGGTCTTAGACCACTGGAGGGGGGTCTTGGGCAGCTCTGGACATCCAAAAGCCAGGTCTTGAGGCTCTTCCTGAATGCTTGCAGTGTGAGGCTTCATCTGATGCTGAGGGGGAGCTTGTTCCAGGTCTTGGCCGCGTTGTAGGAGAAGGATCTGCTTCCCGTTGTGGCTCTTTGGATGCGGGGGATTTCAGCCAAGGCCAGGTCAGCGGATCAGAGGCTTCTCTTGGGGCGTAGAAGGAGATTCTTTTATTGAGGTGTTGTGGAGGGCTTTGTAGGCATGTGTGAGCAGCTTGAAGGTCACTCTTTTTTCAATGGGGAGCCAGTGGACTTCTCGTAGGTGCTGGGTGATGTGGTCCTGTAGTGGGATGCTGAGGACGAGTCTGGCTGGCTGGATGGTGTGAAGTTTGTGGAGTAGGGATTTGTTGATTTCAGCATAGAGAGCGTTCCCGAGTTTGCTGGTGATGAGTGCATGGGTGACAGTTTTCCTGGATTCAGGGGAATCCATTTGAAGGTCTTGCAGAGAATGCAGAGGGCGTTGAGGCATGTGGAGGATACAGTGTTGCTCTGTTGGTGCTGTGGTTGATTCGGAAGCCAGATTGAGATGTGTCAAGGATGGCGTTGGATTCTATGAAGTCCATAAGCTATATGTTAAATGATCTTCTCGGTGATGGGGCGAAGGGAGATGGGCCTGTAGTTCTTGAGTTCATAGGAAACTATATATTCCCTATGGTCATGAGGGTCTGCCTGTTTCTCAGTTGTTTATGCTTGAGTCTCCTCTTTAATAGTTTCTGCCATCTCTCTTCTGAACCCACTGCCTGGCACTCCATTATATGCATCTTATCTTTGATCTTAGTTAGCTGTTTCTGAAGTGTTGCTCTCACCCTCGACATGGTTTTAATACCCTGCCTTACAGTGTGCGCACACTCGCGCCGCCCCCTCCCGTCGTCTTCCTGTCATGCCTGACCCGGAAGTGAGGACTCGGTCAGGCATGACGACGCCACATCTCCCCCTTTTGTAAATTGTCATTTACCTTGGGTCGCTATCTTTAAAGTTCTTCAATGAGTCGAACCGGCCTTCATGTGACCCTCTGCGGCCGACGGGGAGGTCGCTGTTCCTCGGGTTCATCCATGTTAATTACATGAAAACGTTCTTCGAGACTGTCTGCTCCTGGGTCTGTGGTGTCTGTGTCTCTGTCCGTTTCCTCTTCTCAATGGTATGCCGCCGGATTGCACTTCTTGAAATGTGAGACGTTTCTCGTGGTTCTCTTTGTCATGGAGGCTGCTGTGATCATGGTTCCTTTTTTTTTCACTACTTGCAGCGGGTGAGCATGATATTGGCTGTCGGCTTTAGTTCTCTGTTCCTGCTTCACTAGTAGCCAGTCTCCTTCTTGGATGTTGGATGTCTTTGCATGGCGCCGATTGTCAGCATAGTCTTTCATCTTTGCTTTCTTGTCTCTATCAATGTTCAATAATGTCTCATGATCTGTGGTTGGGAGTCTGGAGTGTATGACTGCGTCCGACGTCGGAATCCTGGTGTGCGGAGTTCTCCCCAGCATCAGGATGGCAGGACACTGGTTGGTGGTACTGTGTGGTGTTGTGCGATAGGCTCTCAGTACCTCATTGAGCGCCAGTTGTATGTCCCACTGGGACAGTTCCGCTTGCTGTATTGTTTTCTTCAGGGTGGCCATGAAGCGCTCAACCATCCCATTGGCTTGAGGCCAAAGGGGGGCGATTTTCCGGTGTCTAAAGTTCAGGTGGTCTGCGAATTCTGTAAACTCATGTCCGTTGAAAGGTGGTCTGTTGTCCGTTTTTACTGTCTGTGGAATCCCCCATGCTGCGAATATTTCGTCAAGGACGGGTACGACTGCAGATGCTCTTGTGGACGGTAGTTGGTGTGCATTGGGAAAGCGAGAATATTCGTCCATGACAACGATGACATATTTCCCAGATTTTAATGGGCCAATGAAATCGACGGCTACTTCTTGCCATACGCCGTCCGGGAGATCAGACATTTGCAATGGGGTGTGTGGTTCTTCTCGCCCCACTAATTGGCATTGCGGGCAGTCTTGAAGCGTGGCCTCTACCATCTGGTCAAGAGACAGGATCCAGACTCTCTCTCTCAGTGCTTTCTTTGTGCCCACTATGCCCCTGGGACCTTCGTGGGCTAGATTGATGGTCCCTTGTCGTAGTTGCGGAGGAATGACAATCCTCCTGTCCCTCAGTAACAACCCATCTGCACTGATCATGAGGTCATCCTTGACATGTTTGAAGGATGAGAGTTCATGTTGATATCAGTGATGGCTTGGGAAGTCTCCAGATGTCTCCATGAGTCTGGTTGGATGCGCTGCATAACCTCTTGGAGTGTGGCATCCTTGTCAGTGACTTCAATAATACCTTCTAGTGGATTGGCAGGTGGGCACACTTGATCGATCACAAAGTGAAGATATTCCTCAGCCAGCGAAATGCGTGTCAGTGTCAATGTCTGAGGATGGCGTGAAATGCAGTCCGCTGGCTTTTCTGCCTTTCCCGGTTTGCGGATAATGGTGTAGGTATATTCCTGCAGGCGGATCCCCCACCTTTCGATCCTCGGCTGCATCTTCGCTCGCGGGTTGCCGAAGATAGGGATTAAAGCCTGATGGTCGGTAATAAGGGTGAAGTGCTTACCGTAGACGAACAAGTGGAAATGTTCGCACGCCCACACAACAGCTAGGCTTTCCTTGTCCGGTTGCGAATATGCTTTTTCCGTGTCTGTGAGACTGTGGCTGGCATAGGCTATGATGTGACGCTGGTCTCTTTCGTCATCATATTGGGCAAGGATGGCACCCAGGCCTACGGGACTGGCGTCAATGGTGACTTCGGTTTTCCTTTTGGGGTTGAAGTAGGCCAAGTGGGCGGCAGAGCTCACCGTGCCTTTGATCTTATTGAAAGCGTGTTCACATGCCCTGGACCAGTGAAAAGGTTGACCATGTCTTGTTAGATCTCGCAGAGGGAAATTGATGGTTGCAAATTCTTTAATGTATCTGGCACAATAACTGGCTCTTACCAGGAATGAACGAACGTCATTGACATCGCGGGGTTGCGGTGTGTCAGTGAGTGCTGAGACCTTGTCTGGGTCTGGTCTCATGCCCTCTTTGGAGAAGATGTGGTCATAGAACTTAACTTAAGTGTTGACTTGTGAAAATCACACTTGTCTCTGTTGAGTGTGAGATTGGCACTTAGAAGGGCATGGCACACACAGTCTAGGGCTTTGTCATATTCTTCATGTGTCGTGCCAAATACAAGTATGTCGTCACTGTAGTTAAATAAGTTGGGAATGTGGTGGATCACCTGCCGAACGGCTTCTTGAAAGATTTCCGCCGCTGACGAGATGCCAAATTTGAGGCGTTTATATCTGAAGAGTCCTTGATGAGTGGTGAATGTGGTAATGTACCTCAATTTCTCGTGGAGTTCGAGCTGGTGATATCCTTTGTTGAGGTCTAATTTTGAGAAGACCGTTGCTCTGTTCAGGCGGGTAATCATGTTGCTAGTATGAGGTCCGGGATGTCTTTCCCACTCTATGGCTGTATTCGGGGCGCGCATTGATTCATCGCGTTCTTGGGACGCGAGATTAAAGGTGTAGCGTTCATAGTCCAGGTTGCGTTTATGGAGACATTTTCTGTCGAGAGCGTCCTTCATGTCGGCATATGATACAGTATCTGCTGGGGGCAAATCTTTGATTATCTGTCCAATGTCCCTGCCCACTAAATTCTTTAGCGCTATAAGTTGATGGTCAGGATCATCTACTCTGGATCTTTTCATAACGTCTTCCAAATCTTCTATCCAGTTTTTCCACTTTGGGCCCATACTGTTTCCTGACGTCAATATCAGAGGTTCGGGGGGGTCGCAGGAACGATACTCCCCATTAATATGGGTCCTCGTGGTGCAGCTGAGGCCGGACCGGGTGTTGCATTCTGCGTGGAGTCAGGTTGATTGGACATGTGATCTTCACTATCCCTTCTGATACTCCTTGTAACTTTACAGGGCTTCAAAGATTATTTGTGACAGGCTCAGGGTGCTTTTTCTTCTTCTCCTGACTTCAAAATGGCCACTGAGTTGAGGCCAATGTCTTCCTATGGGCTTGCCTGACTCTAAGATGGCTGCCGGCCGGGACGTCTGTGTGCAGGTGGGGACATGAAAATTATAGTCCTTACCCCAGTGCTGTGCACCACTTGCTTATTTGGGGCCTCAGGAACTCGTCTCCCAGGAGCTCCTTGATGTGGCTGTAAAGCTGGGCTGATTGGCAGTGTTTGCCTGTTGCTTTGAAGCGCGCCTTCTCTGGTTGTCTGGGCACCCTTCATGTCATGTGGAGTCAGAGGGGGGTGTCTTAGCATCCCACCCTCGTCGCCAGATTTAGTGTCGTGCGCGCTAAATGATACGCGACACTCACGGAGCTCATTATCTGCCTCTTTATTCCCGATGTCTCTGCCTTACAGTGCGCGCGCACTCACACTGCCCCCTCCCATCGTCTTCCTGTTATGCCTGACCCGGAAGTGAGGACTCGGTCAGGCATGACGATGCAACAGCCTTTTCGGTTGCGGCAGCTAGGGAAGGAAATAAACTTCCTATACAACAATGCGCAAATCAAGCTCTACGTGTATTGAGGAATAAACTGAAAATATTTCCTTTTTAATCAATAAATGAGTGCCCTTTCCTATCATTTATCTTTTACCCATGTTATATTTTTTCCTTCTGCAGCATCCTGAAGCTCCGCATGGTGAGAGCTTTACAAACATTAATAACACAAGATAGCATCTCATCAGTAAGCACACCTTGAGTCAGGGTGACATTAGTTAGGATGGTCCAAAGTGGCAGTGTTGATCTTTTTGAGAAAAACGTCTCAGATGGAATCACAGAAGAGCAAGGATGAATTTATTGTTGTGATGTTGTTGGATAGTTTGGGGTCAATCACCATTCCGAACTGGATCCTCGTCGTATCTGGAATTTGTTGGTTGCTGTTGAGACAGAAAAGTCCTTCGCATGGTGATTGACGTGCACCCATGCCCTAAGTGCCCCAACTTTAATCATGTCTGGATCCCTAATGCTGATTTTTGTTGTCATGGCCAAACATGGATCGTGTGTGTGTGCCATGAGATAGGCCAGCCCCATGGATTGTTGTCTTTTTGGACTGAGAAGGGTGCCCAAAGCGCTACATTCATAGTGATGAAAGGATTCTGCCTTTGCCAGGAGTTAAGCAAACTGAGAGCGGTGCTGGTAGTTTACTGATCAGTAGGAGTGAACAGGTCCGTTTTACCTGTGTCACTGGAATGAGGCCTATAGGCTCACTCATCTGAAATTTCGCTGCTATGTGCTTAACTCACCTTTGGCCTACATCGTTTTGGTGTGGAGTGCTGCGAAGTGCATGTGTGTGGTACACATGTGCTGCATGTATGTGTGCCTGTGAATGGTATTATACCTGGATAATGTAGTGCTGTGCAATGTGTGTATATTATGTGCATGTGCCGGGTGTATTTGTATGCAATATATGTAGTGCTGTGCAGTGCATGTAGGCTATATGCATGTGTTGGTTGCATGTGTACCTTTAAAGGGCACAATGCCATTTTGGGAGACCCAGGGCTGACTGGAGGAACATGAGGAGAGGAGCTAGAGGAATCCCCCCTGGACTGATTTACGTATTGTTGCATTCCGGTAAGCAGGGAGAAGGGAGAGCCAGGCTCTCCAGTACACTTCAAAGGGTGCTCTTTTATTTAGGAAGAAGGTCACTAGGAAGAGGCCTGGCAAATTTCAGGAAAGAGATGGAGCAATTAAGAGAATTATAAAGAGTAGGGCTGAGGCCATGGAATAATCTTTTGAGAAAATATCACAGTGGCTGACATCCAGGTGTGAACATCTAGTCACTCCCATGGCCTGTGACAGAATGCTTTCTGGATGAAGGGCAGAGTAGATGAGAGGGTAGTTCAAAAAGAAGCAGACCCCCAACATAAACTTCAAAGACTAGGACTCTAAATCACATTTGCTGTCTGGAAATGAACTGAAAGAAGAAGAGCTCGAGAACCCCAACATTGCCAACTGTCAGTCAGGAAGTCGGGCTATGTGAGTAGGAAAAGCCCAACAAGACTTCTGCCTGTAACCAAGGGTGGAGGCCGAAGCCTGCTGGCCTACCACCTCGGTGAGGTGGCATTACCCAGGGAATCCAAGACCACCTATCATTGGAGCTCGGAGCGCTAGCGTTTCTCTGCTTGCCAAGACCAGTGTGTCCTGTGAGGAAGAGGAGAGCATTGGAGGATCCTGGCTTTTGGGGCCTGTAGTGAGGTGTGAGGAGATGGCTGCTGCACCGATTGGGTCATTACCCATGTGCAGAACATAATCAACAACCACATATGCCGGAGGGGGGCCATCATGAAGTGAGCTTTGTCCATTGCTGCACTGATCAGATTGTTGGGAACACTGCAAATGTGCTGCCGTGCCGAGCGAGAAATAGCCTGTGTGGAGGACCAAGTTTCCGATCCCGTCTGCCAGGAGGGGCAGCCTAGAAAACTGCTGCTGTGCTGATTGGGCCATAGCCTTGGGTGGAAAGAAATGTTGAGTGGAACTAATCAAGGAGCGTTCTCTTGTCGAGGCTGTCATTGGAGGAATGAGGCTGCAGTGGTGAACCAAGCGGACCTAAGTTATGACTGAGGACCAGCAGCAAGAGCACTTGCACCCCAACTCACTAGTGGAGAGAAACTCAAGAAACTTGACAATGTAAATGTTGTTGTAGACTTGTAAAGCGCACAGCTGCCCCAGCAACGGGGCGTCCCGGCGCTGTAGACCGCTGGGGAACCCGTCCTGGCTATCCCTGTGAGATGGTCTCTTTCTGGGTATCTCCAAGGTGAAACCAGGCATCCCCGGCGTCTGTGGGGGGCCGTTGTAGAGATGAGGCAAGCTTAATGCCCAGAGTTGCCGAGTGTGTTCCTGGTCAGAGTAGGTACCGAGGCGAGAATTATCGAGTCCGTTTTTGACCCTGATCCATGACCCTGCCGCGTCGGGAATTGAACCCTGGTCTCTGGCCAATTCTCTGCTTACGGATCTGCCACCTCTAACCAGTGAGCCACACCTCTCCACTGTCCGAGGAGCATTGAGAACCCCCTAGCTGATGCTGCTTCAGGACTCCAATTGAGGAACTGGAGGATAGACGACTCTAACGCTCTCAGAAGCTCTGTTTGCTCGGTTCCTGCTGGTGTGTGTAGATTGACTGATGGCCCACATGGCCCCAGAAGAACTTGCCTGAAAATGCTTCAGCGCTGGAACACTTTTGACTTTACTAAAGAGTTGAGGCAGACTTCTGAGACTCAATTACTATTGGAGCTCCAGGACCCACCTATAAAAAGAGCCCCGACCTCAGGGAGCATGTGTATTATTTGTTGATGGTGTATTTTAACCTCTTCCGTGCGCATGACGGCCGGGAGACGTCACGTGTCACGGTCGACATGTGCGCACGATGGCTCCCGGCCGTCCGAATCCCTGCCCACTAATAGAAACGCCCGCACGGTGCGGGAATTCCCCGCGCATGGAAGGGGTTACTTTGTGTTTGTATATAAATACTCCTTTTTCCATAAAAGGAAGTGTTTGACTGGACAATCATTTATGGCTGCTACCGAACCTATTTTGGTTGTGAACCTATGTTCACCCCCTGTGTCTACCTCCCCGTGAGAAGCTTTGGACTACTCAACCTGTGCTACCTATGAGACTCATATGCTGAAGGGGTACTTGGCCCAGTTACTCAGGATCCATAGTAGACTGGGCCTCAGGATGTTGGTAGTAAAAGGCCTCAACCCTCATGGATGCACCCAGTAGCTCCTGCTTGCCCCATGAGCCTCTAAACGGGGTTTTGACAGTTGCTGTTTTGGAATTTTGTGACTGATCTATATTTTGTAATATGTGTTCATGGAATCTCTGAAACTTTTCAGAGAATTGTAAAGATTTAACTAAGTTGAGCACTGTTGGATAATTGTGATATTTCACACTATTTTTATAAGTCTTGGGGATCGTTCTTTCTCTCCTGTCTTACAACTGAGTTTGAAGACCAGTTTTTTTGTAAATCAAACATTTTTGCAATGGATTTCCAGCTTGTTTGTAAAAGGGATTTGTCTCCATTGATGTTTAATGTTCAATGGTTGTGAGTGATTTCCTTGCTTCTTTTAGGTTTTATTAAAACTTTGGGTGGGTCTAACGCCTGTAATTTTGGTAGTATAATTCAGCAGAATTACCAAAATATGTCACAAAATTATGCATTATTACATAGAATACATCTGGCACTGAATAAATTACCCAGATGGTCTGTTCGGCTAAAAATTTAACTCAAAAATGTAACTCCAAGTTGATTTTTAGTTGCTTGCATTCAAAAAAATGCAGCACGGGTTCGGGTTTTCAACTTTGCGTTTAAAATGACCCGAATGGTGCACTCGAATGAAAATATTGACTTGAAATGTTTGTTGATTACCCACGTTAAAAAAACTGCCAGTTGCATTAAAAACACATGCAATTACTCTGGCATAATTAAAGGTTTGCCCAGCCTCATTAAAACCATTGTTGAGAGGTCTTCTTTGTCTTTCTTTTTCGTAAAGGTACCACTATATTGTCCCTGATTCTCTTCATGATAGACGAGTAGATGGTAGTGTGGGATATCAATTCCACATCACCATTCAAAACATATTGTAGGTTAGTTACTTTTTTCTCAACGATGTTAAGGTTGATGCCATTTGAATGTCTCACTGAGAAAGTAGGCCTTCTTTGGTACCCTTTAACCATTGTTTTGGTATCTATGAATGTGAATGGCAAAAAGAAGGCAATCTGACCTTTCCACAGTGGCGGGACAACTAGAATTGGATACCCCTACTGCTGACCATTTGAAGTCTAGGTTGGAGCCTTTCTGGATACTGGCCATTGCTTAATCCTGTATGAGGATATTGTTAGTGAGGTATGAGCAAAAGAGAGGAGTAGTGGTGTGTCTGACATTTTCCCCAATGTAAGAGGGAATTGCACAAGATTATATTATATGAATTGCTTATCTTTCGTTCTTGTATCAGTTCTATGAGTGGTTGTTATCAGTAGGATGGTAAATTATGTCAAATGTTGTCTGGATATTTTCAAAGGATTTCATTTTGACACAGGATGGAAAATAGATATATATATTTTTTTGTCGTTTGCAATGAATTGAGTTGTTCTTTTTATGAGATTTAGGCAAAATATTGAGCATTCGGATGGCAGAAGTAAATCTTGCACAAGCTGCGATGTGTTATTGATATATGTTTCATGAGAAATAATGCACCAGGTTTGCAAGTTGTAAATTGTTACTTATCCACAGTCTGCTTTACTCTTTCTAAGGTAAGTCAAGAAGGGGAGGTAATCTCTATCTAGCAGTTGGCCGGGCCCCGCTGATGCTGACCCAAGTGTCATTGAGTAATTTATTTCTTGATGGTGCCAGTGGATGCCTGACTTTTCATCTTCAAGATCTATGAAGCACTCTTACTATTCCTGCCAGTCCGATGCTGCACTCATCAGTAGATGGGTGTATCCTCGCTGGGTTCTGGCTTCTGACTTCCTGCCAGAATTGTGCATTCTATTTGGTGCAACCATATTGTATACTTTTATGTCTTGTTTCGGGTATTGCTATTCTGTGCATGCTTCTTGACGCATATGCTGATACATGTTTGATGTAATGCCAATGCATGGGCCAAGCAAGTGCACCTGCTGCTAGGAAGCACACATGGCCTGTACTATTGTTTACTCTTTAGGGAGCCCCTGTTACATTTCTCTCATGGCAGCCGATGGCCGCCGACATTTTCATATACAATTTGCTTTGTGGAACTTTGGAGAGATGCATTTCACTGGCAGGTTGGGGTGGCTGGTTTGGGTGGGAGGTTGGATGACAATGCTATTTGCTTAATGCCCCATAAGGCTTGTGAGTATGCTGAGAAATTAGATGACAGACAAGGAGAACCACCACATGCTACTTTGCATAGACAAAATAGACCACCTCCTGACTAATGCTTCCAGACCTTAAAAATATTACATCTGTGAACTTAATATCCTTGAATATTCGAGGTGTGGGCAATCCTCACAAGGCTAGACAAATACTGGTGGTGTACCTAAACCGACATAAGGTTGATATAGATCTCCTTCACGAGACACATTTTGGGCCACAGAAAATGCCTTTGTTTGCATGCGTTAGAGTTTTTGCAGGTCCTTCTCCTGCAATTCTTTTTATGCAAAGGGGACAGCTTTTCTGGTCTGCTGAGGTCTACTGTTCATCATAACTGCAGAGGAAACTGACTCACAAAGGAGATTTAATATTCTACAAGCACACATAGCCACACAGTACTTAACAGTTGTAAACACATACAGGACTAATACTGACAATCCCAGGTTTGTTTGGCAAGTATGGGATCGATGTGACTGTCTCCTGGGGTGGTGACTTCAATTTAAAACTAGACTATCTCGTCATGAACCCCACCCACTAATGAAACGCCCGGCACAGGAGGGGGAAAGGGCGTGGCACAGAAGGGGTTAAAACTAGACAGGCACTTAGATAGCTCCAACTTGCTCACCTGCAGACACCATGCTGCCAGTAGCGTGCTTTGGGACATAATGGATATTCATGGCATTCTGGCATGAGATACACCCGGGTGCATGGGCGGGCTCAACATGATTACTGGCTGGGTACTCGCAGCATTAGGAGCTGGGTCATGCATGCTGATCATCTCCCACATACATACTCTTATCATCCACCTGTTCTACTCACCATCATTATACCAGACTCCAAGTATCAAGCCTTTATTTGGCACCTCTCTCCTTTGTCGCTTACTGATACAGCGCTTGTTGAAGAGGTTAGACAGAAGATTTTAGCTTTTTTCTCTCTTAATGAGGTATCTGTTAAGTGACCTGGGCTGCTATGGGAAGCATTTTAAGCCTACATTAGTGGGATGTGTATTGCTAAATAACACAGAGTGAGGCCAACCGATCAACATAACTCCTGCTAGACTTGTGCAGCAGAATAGAAGATCCTCTATTGTGGTTCAGCTGCAGGGTGATGATAGCGTGATGAGACATGACTCGGAGGCTATATTACAGGGATTTTTGGCTTATGATTCCAATTTATATGCAACTCATCACTCTCCCACAAAACAGACTACGCTGCCTACTTTGATACAGTGGAACTGGCCTGGTTAGAGAGGACCTGTTGTCTCCTGCTAGAAGAACCTGTTACCCTGGATGAAATTACCGAGGACATATCTGGCCTACACACCGGCAGATCACCAGGAGGTGCTGGGTTTACAGCTGAGTGCTATAAAGCTTATGCTAATATTTTGACACCCATGCTTCAAATTCTATATGTGGAGTTGTGGGAGAGTGACTTACTCCCCCTTCCTTTTACAAGGTCATTATCATTACCTTGCTGAAGCTTGCCAAAAACCCACAATACCCAGAATCCTACAATCTGTTGTACCTTATAAGTACTGACTCAACGATCTTTGCCAAGATCCTTGGCTACAGACTCCTGCTCCCCAACCTGGTCCTGCTAGACCAGGTGGGATTTATACCCGGTAGATCTACTTTGCATGATCTCCGTACCTTTTTTGTGTTGTTGCATCAAATTGATCAAATTGACCCTCTGCAAGGTGCTGTGGTGGGACTATTACATGCAAATAAAGCATTTGATTCTGTGGAGTTGGGATACGTATTTGCTGTACTGAGTTGCATGGGGTTTCCTGCATGCTTTATACCCTTACTTCAACTGATATATACTACCCCTAGGGCTAGGGTATGGGTGAAAGGCTTGACTTCAGAGCAGTGTGCGATTAAGTAAGACATGCAGCAGTGATGCTCCCTGTCTCCCCGCTCTTGGCCCTGGCGACAACCTTTGGCTTGTGCTTGTGTCTCAATTTATCAATGAGAATAGCCTGCTGGATCATTCACAGTTCGGTTTTCGTAAGGAACACAGTACGGAAACAGAGCTTATTAAAGAGACCGAAGAGATCAAAGCGGTGTTGGATGGAGGAGGCACAGCTGCTCTTGTGCTCCTTGATCTGTCTGCCGCTTTTGATACAGTTGATCACACTCTTTTGCAACATCGGTTGGAGAAGCTGGGAGTGGGTAATGCGGCCCTGGAACTTCTGTCCTTCTTTTTAAAGGATCAGAAATCTATGGTTTCTATTGACGGCTTCAACTCGGCTTCTTATGTTTTGCCTTGTGGTGTCCCTCAGGGCAGTTCGTTGAGCCCCTCTTTGTTTAACATCTATGTCTCCGAACTGGCCCCATTGATCCGGGAATTCGGATTTAGTTTGACGTCATACGCCGATGACACCCAGATTGTGGAAGCTGCATATAAACATCAAAACATCCCTTTTCAGCAGTTTCAAAGCTGCATGAGCACTATTCAATTCAATTCAAAAGACCTTTATTCGGGTTTCATAAAATCCAGAAAAGTACAACAAAAACAAAAAAAAACGATACATTTACACAATAATACAATCCATAAAAACACCACAATTACAACAATTCATTTTCAGATATACAACTATCATAAAATAATTTTCAGGGATTTTCCATCATTTTGCGTGCGTGTACTATTAGTCTCAGAAAAGTGCTAGTGCGGAAGATCAATTCATCTGTGTCCAGGGAAAATAATAATGAACAAGATTCCCCCAAAGAAAGGGGTCTTAATTTTCTAAAATAAGGAGTTAAAAACCAATTAATATATTTTAGATAAAATTTGCAGAAGAATAGGAAGTGGATATCATTCTGTTTACTAATGCCATCACATGGGCAGGGATTGTATTCTACTGTATGATGATACCCCGGAGGGAAAGCCAACAGGAATTTTACAGAGCCTGCCCTTAAACGAAAAAGCAACGATCGTTCCCAATTAGACATGGGGAGAGTTAGATAGGATGGTAGTGGATACCTACACAAATCATACCCCATATATGTGGCAACAGAAGATTTAAGTGACTCCCTCCCCATTCTTTCTGAATTAAAAAGTGCATAAAGTGCTTGTTTAACTACAACCTTGTCATTATTCTCAATTCCAGTAGGTTCTGAGAAAAGGTCGCCTTTATCCACGGCACATAATGTTTTGGAAACTTCGGCTAACCAAGGTATTAACATACAGTGATCACATTTTAGGCAATCCATTATAATGTTTTTTGTTAGGGTCGCTGAGTTATTTGTCCAGATCCTAATCCAAAATAGGGCTGGTCTGGCTCTAATAAAATCGCAAACGTAGGGGAGATTTAATTCTTTATGGCAGATGAATTCAGAAGCGGAAAAGGGAGCACCCAATATTTTCCTACAAAAACGGTTTTCCTCACGCTGAATCCCTGGGTTTCTCCCTGAGCCCCAGACCTCAGCCCCATACGTAGCCACAGGAATGCACTGTAATTTAAAAAAATTTAAGATGGCCCTAGTGGCACCTATTTTCTTCGGGCGTGGAAGGCTCAATATAGAATTGGTGGCTTTCGAGAACTTGCCCATGGCGTGGGCAGAGTGCCCACTCCATGAGCCGTTCGCAGCGAAAACCAACCCTAAGTACGGAAAAGAGGTTACGGATTCTAGTTTATCCGAACCTACATTTATAGTATTGAGCTTCCTTTTCCCAGGTCCACAAGACATGATAAAAGATTTTTTTAAATTTACACGCAGATCTAGTGTCTCCATATGCTGGGCGAATGCTCTGACGAGCAAGCGAAGAGCATTAGGAGTGCGGCCCATAATGACCGCATCATCTGCGTATAATAAAACTGGTAGTGGGTTCCCCTGGATAATTGGAACGTCTCTCGTCACTTGTTTCAAGGCTTTGGCAAGACCGTTAATATAAATAATAAATAGCAGAGGTGCTAAAACGCACCCCTGCCTCACCCCCCTACCTATTTTTATGGGTCCAGACACATCACCACCAGACCCGATCCTAACTTGCGCTTTGAGGTCAGTGTGAAGATAGGCCAGAAAATGTACAAGAGTTTCGTCCAGACCATAGTTAGAAAGCATAAGCCATAATTTGGATCTATTAACTAGGTCAAATGCAGACGAAAGATCCATAAATGCGAGATAGATTGGGCTTGATCGAGCAACATTATACTTATCAACAATCAATTTCAAGTTTAAACATTGCTCCACCGTGCCCACACCGCTCCTAAATCCCATCTGGCACGGATCCAATAAATCTGTATCTTCAGTCCACTCTATCATCCTGTTATAAATAACTTGTCCAAGGATTTTTAAAGTATTGTCCAAGAGCGAGATTGGACGGTAGTTGGCTGGGTCTGACCTATCGCCCTTCTTAAAAATGGGAACTAAGGTACTAGTGGCCCAGGTGTCAGGCATAGGCACCATGGGTAAACTATTAAAAACATTAAAGAGAATTGGTGCCCATAAATCCGTATTATACTTAATAATATCTATAGGAAGTCTGTCGGGACCAGGGGCCTTGTTACCAAGGCTCTCTTTGATGGCTGTAACTATCTCAGAGAGGTCAATCTTAAGACTGCATGACAACTTCAAAGTAGGGATAATTACTTCTTTGGAAGGAGTAGCATATATTTTAGCAAAATGGGCCTCCCAGCTACTGCTAGTAATGTTACAGCTAATTGGGGATAAGTGTTTCCCCATGACTCGCGTCTTCCTGACAGCTGACCAGAAGGGGCCACTGCTCTTCAAATTTGCGCTCACAACCAGTATTTCCCACTGTTCTGTCAGCAGGGCAGCCTTCATTTCAGTTGTTTTTAACTTATAATTTTTCCTGGCCAGCTGTACCTCTAATGTTCGCCTTGGTTTGGAAGACAATGCTTTACGTAGTTCCCTGTTTGCCATAGAGCAAGTTGAATCAAACCATCTTGGTTCATTCGCTATCTTTGGCAGTGGGACTGACAACAATTTTTTAATTACTAAACACAGTTTGCCAAAATCAGTGATTATTCTATTATTATTTCCATTTAAAAGTAAACAAGAGTTGATTAAGTCAGAATGGTCATTCCGCACATTTTCTAAAATAGCTCCGCTATCAATTCCCCTCCATTTTAGCCGCAGGCCATCACCTGATGGTGTAATGTCTCTTGCGCCATTAAATTTCGCATATACAGGGCCAGAGCCTAAATGCAAGGTAACTGTGAGGGGGTTATGATCGCCAAACGATGTCTTTATCACCTTGGATTCCAACACACGGTCCAATAAATCGGAGGACATAAAAATAAAGTCAATGGTTGAACAACGATCGCGCCCCCTAAATGTAGGGACATAGTCCATACCAGGTGTTTGAGACGGTTCCATGGCATTACTAAGGGTGTGTTCGCTTAGTATCTTTGCTAATTCAAACCCCCTTTTTTCAGCTTGGTCTATAGTGTTGTTAATGTCCTTAGCCCAACACTTCTTTATTAATTTGGCATTAAAATCTCCGCCGATTAGAATCCCTATCCCCTCCTCTGATTCCAAGTTTGTTTCCAATTTCCTTAAAGTCTTAGAGAGGGCTATATAGTTTGTATTGGGTGTGGAATAAAAGTCATTATTATAAAAGTTAATTATATAAATCCTGGGTTTTAATCTCAACTCGAGAACCTGAATATTCGGGTTTCCGTCTGATAGATCTTTGATAGTACCTCCCATCAATGTGCTGACACCTATAAATAATCCTCCCACTGCGCGGCCAAAAATAGGCTTGCTTGAAGTTACACTAAAGCAGTGGTAGCCCTCAATAAATAAATTGCTAACAGCCCATGTCTCCTGGAACATAACAATATCTTTGTTGTCCAGTAGCTTGATCCATTGAGGGTCAAGCAATCTTGGTTCCAACCCAGCAACGTTCCAGCTAAGAATGGACAATTTGGAACGTTTTAGGACACAAGAGGCATTAGACACACTAGGTTGCTTAGGTTGAGTTGGTAGGGTAATTATGTTCTCATGTGTAGCTAGGGACGTAGCCGGGGCAACTTATGGTGCCATTATCTCAGTTTCATTACGTTGTATATAATGAGGGTTTTCCCTGGTGGTGATAGGTACATCCTCATTCCCTCTATTTCTTTTCCCCAGTCAATCCTGACATTCCAGGTTGGAGAGAGCATATTCAAAACGATTATGCGTTAGTATGTTATATATATACCTTGGCTCATTCTGGGGCATATTAAAATTTTGCTTGGGCCTTTCATAAGGTCTCTCCCTTGGGTTGAAATAAGAGGGAGTGGGAAGAGGTAAATGTGACATTTGATGTAGTGGGGGTCTAATCCGGTGGCCTAATAAACGACCATTCCGAAAATTAGTATTAAGATCTTGATGAGGATATTCATAACCATTAATAATATTGTGGTTCATACCTGGTTGATCTGCTAAAAAATTGATCCCAGGGTTAGAATAAAAGTCAATTAAATGTCTATAAAAATACCCAAGAGGAAGCAGAGTAGTATTGAATTCCCAAGGTGAGGGCAATGGGGCTTTTGAGAGTGTAGATTGCACCCATTGTGGGGATCTAAAGTTTATAATTATGCAATCTCCTTCAAACTTTTTTCTCAGTGGACCCACCCACCCTACTCTCTGGGTGTGGATAATTTCCCCTGCTCCTTCCATTGGAAAATTGCAATTTGCAGAAAGCCAATGGAGAGTTCTATTTCTTAGGCTTGTATGATTTTCCTCTTGGGTTTCCCTCAGTTTTGGGACATTGGCTAAAACCAAGACATACGGTCCGCACTCTGGGGGTAAACTGATGCGGGCCGGAATCTGTCTCGCATTAGTCACTTCAATTATGTCGGGCTTATCAGTCAAGTGGTGTTGGTCAACATCGTACACTTGTGTCGTTGGTGGCCTATTGCTTATAGCAGTAAATTTCTCCCTTCCTCCGGAGCAGTTGTTTTAGTATCAAATACCTGTCTGGCTAAAGGTTCTGAGTTTAATTGATCTTTACTTCTACTCGGTTTGGATGTTGAGGGCGAGGCATTGGTCTGCACTATACTTTTCTTGTTGGCCATAGTATGTTGTGATTTATCTGTGTTGATGTTAGTTGTACCAGGGTGTGATATAGTTATGGGATTACACCCTGTGCCTAATTTTAACACATGATCATCTAATGCCCTCAACCTCTTGTCGATATTAAGGACTTGTTGATTAATAGGTCCTAAGAGAGTGGTTATTAGGGTCTCCATTCTCCCCAAAAATCCTTCATTCCCCAGCAGTGCATTAGTTAATGAAGTTTGTTCATCCTTTTTACTAAGATATACTTCACTATGACCATTGTTTTGTTCTACGGAAGTGAGAGGCCTCCTTAGTTGGGGGCGCCCGCCATTATCTCTACGTTTATCTACTGGTGGCTCTATTTGTTTCCCTTTTCGCTTTGCTTTTTGTTTTCTTGCTTTCTGTCCCCTTGTTCGTGCTGGTGTACTATCACTCTTTTCCCTATCTATAATCGATACATCCGTATCTAAACATAATTCTATCCCTTCCAAGTGAGCCTGCTCGTTAACTGGGGATGGGATAGTGTCAGCGCTCTTATTAGCACTTGATCTTAACATAGACGGGGTTAGTGAAAGTCTATTATCCATTGTACAATGGTTAGGGGATACTGTGTCCAGGATTATGCAGTTCACATTAAAGTCAGTGCCTGGTAGCCCCGCATAAGATGTTATATCCGATGTGGCAACCAGGGAGTCCAGTGTATTATCCTGCAGCGGAGGTGGTTGCAAGCTTAATGGGAGCGAGAGACGCCTTTCTGTATTTTGGATAGCAGAAGCCACAACACCGATTGTCCTCTGGAGCAGTTTATCGATAGCGGTCAAACTGGGCAATGGAGTGGGGGCAGTAGCAGTAGAAGAAGATGTTGGCCGCTTACGAGTAGATTTAAGCACAGGTGGAGCTTTTTTCCCCATTTTTCAATATATGTTTGAGTATACTTCACAACAATAATGATTAATTAATTCTCAGTCACAGTATGTACTATACTCACACACTTGAGGATCTCTTAAGACTAAACCCTGACTTTAAGTGGGCCAAAGGGGGTTGCCCGGCCCGACCTCCAGCGACCACAGACGGCCACAGACGGCCCGCCCTCTGCCTGGGCTCAGCCCGGCGACGCCCGTGCGCGTCCCGCGACGCGGGTGGAGCCTCTGATGAAGTAGCGCCTCTGGGCGCGCTTTCCGCCGGAAGTGGGCGGGTCACAAATTGACTGCTGGGGGCTGTAGTCCCCCCCTACAGCGGCCTCGATAGAGCAAGAGGCGGCGAGGGAGACTGGCCACAATGGTGCAAAGAGGTCAAGGGACTCTGCCCTAAAAGCCCAGGAGCCAGGTGAGTGCTGCTGCTTGGCGCTGCGTGACGATTTGGCAGTGATGAAAGGCTCGGACCCCCCGCTCCACCGGGGGATCCTCTGATGAAGGAGCGCCTCCGGGCGCGCTTTCCGCCGGAAGTGGGCGGGTCACAAATTGACTGCTGGGGGCTGTAGTCCCCGCCTACAGCGGCCTCGATAGAGCAAGAGGCGGCGAGGAAGACTGGCCACAACGGTGCAAAGAGGTCAAGGGACTCTGCCCTAAAAGCCCAGGAGCCAGGTAAGTGCTGCTGCTTGGCGCTGTGTGACAATTTGGCAGTGATGCAAGGCTCGGACCCCCCATGAGCACTATTAACAAATGGATGATTACACATTGCCTCAAACTTAATTCCGATAAAATGGAAGTCTTGATTATTGGCAACATGCAGCCAACCTGGAGCAATATGTGGTGGCCAGCGGAGATGGGCATACCACCCAAACCAGCGGCGAAAGTAAAGAATCTGGGTGTACTGATTGACAATAGATTAACACTCTGTAAACAGACCAATACCGTTGTCTCTGCATCATATTTTCTTATAAAGAAAATAAGGAAGATATTTCCGTACATCCTGGTGGATACTAGGAAAACAGTAGTCACTTCTCTTATTCAATCTAAAATAGACTACTGCAATGGGCTATACCTGAATGCTCAAAAGCAGTGCCTAAAGAAGCTCCAGAGGATTCCAAATTCTGCGGCACGTCTATTGCTTATAATTCCCAGGCATATAACTGTATCTAACGAAATCCGTAATTTGCACTGGCTCCCTGTGCTTCAGCGCATCAAATTCAAGGCACTGTGTCTTGTCTACAAAGCCTTGAATCATACAGGCCCCTCTTTTCTTCAGAATCTCTTTGTATGGTACCAACCGACCAGACATCTTCGGTCGATGGGGGCAAGACTGCTGTTGGTGCCTAGAATTCGTACTGCACATTGGGGTGTCCACAGTTTTATTACGGTGCATCTAAACTCTGGAACTCTCTTCCACCGGAACATAGGAATGCCAGCTCCTTAACTGGCTTTAGAACATTTTTTTAAACTTGGCTTTTCCAGTGTTAGGCGCAGAGCTTGCTATTTGGAGTCCCCAGCGCCAAGACACCCGTGGGTATTTGTGCGCTTTTATAAATCTCATTAACATAACATAACATAAGACAATAGCACGGACACAGAGGTATCGAGTTTTCCCCACACAATTTAATTATATCCTTATATGCAAATGATCTTACACTTTACCTGTGTAATCCAGGCCTGTAATTCAGGAATTCACTTTATTACCCATATTGTCTGGTATAGCAATCAGTTGGAACAAATCTGCTATCATTCCCCTCACAGAAGAGGTGAAAGAAAATGATTCTCCTCCTGAACCTCTTGTACTTATTCAATAACATACTGATCTCCCTGACCAGACAATATTTAATAGTCTTAAATCCCTCATGATTAAGCTTGCATGGGCAAATAAACAGCCCCGGGTCATGTGGGAACTTCTCACGTTGCCCCATGAACATGGTGGTCTGGCTGCGCCCGACTTTGAGCTATATAATCTCTGCATGCAAGCACAATATGCATATTGTTGGCTACACCCTAAACGCAATATGGCGCACATTGCTACCAAATGCGATGTCAAAAGACACACAATTAATGGACTGAATGCAGAACCAATCAATACATTCACCCCCCAGTCAGGAGATCTGGGTTAAATCCATCATTCTTTTGCTCACCATGCCTCCCCAGTTTAGACCTGGCCATATGCAAATCAGTCTTGGCCCTCCCTGTGCCTCATGGGAACAGTCCAGCCTGAACTGCCAAGCCAGGTCCTCACTGGACAGGAAACAAGCATCCTAGGACCAGTTTCAGGGTTTCGCCCCTCTTCAGCCAGGATAGTTTGAATCCAGTGGCACAGTGAGCCCGGGACCCACGTCTGGGCATACCCGGCGCACTTAAGGCGAGAAAGCAAAAGAATAACAATTGATGGACGGAATGCAGAACCAATCATTACATTCACCCCCAGTCAAGAGATCTGGGTTAAATCCATAATTCTTTTGCTCACCATGCCACCCCAGTTTAGACCTGGCCCTATGCAAATCAGTCTTGGCCCTGTGCCTCATGGGAACAGTCCAGCCCGAACTGCCAAGCCAGGTCCTCCCTGGACCGGAAACAAGCATCCTAGGACAGGTTTTGGGGTTTCACCCCTCTTCAGCCAGGTTAGCTTGAATTCAGTAGCACGGTGATCCCGGGACCCACGTCTGGGCATATCCAGTGCACTTAGGGTCAGAAAGCAAAAGAAACACAATTGATGGATGGAATGCAGAACCTATCAATACATTCACCCCCAGTCAAGAGATCTGGGTTAGATCCATCATTCTTTTGCTCACCATGCCACCCCAGTTTAGACCTGGCCATATGCAAATCTGTCTTGGCCCTGAGCCTCACGGGAACAGTCCAGCCCAAACTGCCAAGCCAGGTCCTCCCTGGACCGGAAACATGCATCCTAGGACCGGTTTCAGAGTTTCCCCCCTCTTCAACCAGGATAGCTTGAATCCAGTGGCACAGTGAGCCGGGACCCACATCTGGGCATGGCCGGCGCACTTAGGGCGAGAAAGCAAAAGACACACAATTGATGGACGGAATGCAGAACCAATCAATACATTCACCCCCAGTCAAGAGATCTAGGTTAAATCCATCATTCTTTTGCTCACTATGCCACCCCAGTTTAGAACTGGCCATATGCAAATCAGTCTTGGCCCTGTGTCTCATGGGAACAGTCCAGCCCGAACTGCCAAGCCAGGTCCTCCCTGGACCGGAAACAAGCATCCTATCTCTGGTTTCGGGGTTTCACGCCTCTTCAGCCAGGATAGCTTGAATCCAGTGGCACAGTGAGCCTGGGACCCACGTCTGGGGATCTCCGGCACACTTAGGGCGAGAAAGCAAAAGACACACAATTGATGGACGGAATGCAGAACCAATCAATACATTCACCCCCAGTAAAGAGATCTAGGTTAAATCCATCATTCTTTTTCTCGCCATGCCACTCCAGTTTAGACCTGGCCATATGCAAATCAGTCTTGGCACTGTGCCTCATGGGAACAGTATATAAAAATAGAGAGAGACCCCTTTTAAACACAAAGGGACTGGAGTACTATTAAATAGTTATAAAATCAGCTATCCCTTGGAGTATACTTAGAACACATACAATGATCCCATCATCCTATTCAATCATACAATAATTCTATCTTCTAAAGAACGCCCTTACTTGCTTCTGGTGATATCTAATTTTCAACTCCCAAATTTTGTCACAAAAAGACTACTTTATTAAAAACACATTGTATACAATTGTAATGACATTAAAAATGTCACAACCTGTGTGTGACACAATTTTTTCCAAATAAAAACACAATATTACATAAAGTGCAGTGGCACAGTGAGCCCGGGACCCACGTCTGCGCATACCCGGCGCACTTAGGGCGAGAAAGCAAAAGACACACAATTGATGGACGGAATGCAGAACCAATCAATACATTCACCCCCAGTCAAGAGATCTGATTTAAATCCATCATTCTTTTGCTCACCATGCCACCCCAGTTTAGACCTGGCCATATGCAAATCAGTCTTGGCCCTCTGCCTCATGGGAACAGTCCAGCCCGAACTGCCAAGCCAGGTCCTCCCTGGACCGGAAACAAGCATCCTAGGACCGGTTTCAGGGTTTCACCCCTCTTCAGCCAGGATAGCTTGAATCCAGTGGCGTTCCAGGCACTGCTAATTACAGTTATAAGACAGCTGCCAAGATGTAACAACAATGAAACCCACACAGTGACACATGCGCACCTGGCATAGGAGGGTATACACAGACAATATGGGAGGTACAGATTATACTCACCCCATCAGACCCTCATACATTATCCCTTATTGTGAAGTACTTTTGGTTCAAACAACCTGACTTGGGGTCCCTCCTGGGGTGCGAAAACTATGGGAGATTTGTTCCAATGGGGAGTTCATCTTGGCCTCAGAAGTGTCAGACCTGGCAGGTGCCAATGCCCTGAACCTGTTTCTTCACCTACAGATACGAGTGAAATGTAAAGAGCATTATTCTGACTTTCTGTGTGCACCCTCTGAATAAAAGCACTGCCAATCCTACTCACTGCAGACTCTTGTTTACACCTGGTCACTCGTTTGTACGACACAATACAAGCTATGGCCCGATTATCACACCAGTGACAAGGGATGCTTGAGAGAGGGATCTGAGTGACACTATCACACCCAAAGAATGGGCCTTCTGATATGCGCAGAGTAGGGCTCTGGCCCCTAATGACCCTTTGTGCCTAATTCACTTTAGGTCCCTCCACCGAGACTATTGTGCCAGCTCCAATTATATACATGGGTACTACAATCAGCATCCTCTTGTGCCTGCTGCAGCATCGCTGAGGCCGGTTTTATCCGCTGCTCTTGGCTCTGCCCCCCTGCTACCTATTGGTCTCAAGTATATCAAGCTTTATCCAAAATGATTGATATGATGCTATTGCCTAAAATGGCCCTACTGGGCTGCACTCAAAACATAGCTCAAGAAGAGCATCGATATGTGTCTCTCGCCCTATTTTTAACAAAGATAGGGGTGGCTTGCCACTGGGAGAGGGTCAATCCGCCTGTGGTGAATGAGTGGTTGCATGAATTAACATATTGTCAAGAACAGTTGGACATATACTATCTTCCAATACAAAATAGGAGGACAGCAAAAGATATTTGGAATCCACTGCGTCAATGTCTCCTCAAGAATGATACTGCTGCTCACGGTGGACACTGGTCTGGTCTGGGGAAGACCTTAAAGTGGAAGGTCTGACCGATATCTCCAGCATTGTATGTAACTTGTGTATTCGAGGTTGGTGGTCCACAGAGATGTAGTCCTCTTGGATTGTCCACACTACTCCCTACTCAAATTGGCTTAATGGTTATATCAACACTGATATTTGATGTTGGGCTGTAATACAAACCATTGTATGGGGGAATGTTTATGGCAATGTAATTTCTATAACTCTATGTTACACCTGACAGCCTTAGGGTGGTCTTCCCTCCTACTTTTTGCCACCTGCTCCACTTTTCTGACCTCATTTTTGCTGGCTTTAGGACTCTATGCTCTTGATCACTGCTAACCAGTGCTTGTGCTCTCTCCCCTCAACATGGTAATATTATCTCATCCCCAATTGGCATATTTAATGTACTTATAAGTCCCTAGTAAAGTGACCTACATGTGCCCAGGCCTATAAATGAAATGCTACTTGTGGAACTACAGCACTGATTGTGCCACCCATATAAATAGCCCTCTAGACATGTCTCAGGTCTGCTTTTACAGAGCCTGTGTGTGCAGTTTTAAACTGCCATGCCGACCTGGCAAGATAAATATTTTGCCAGGTCAATATCTTCCCTTTGCATACATATAGGTTACTCCTAAGGTAGGCCCTGGACAACCCAGAGGGCAGGGTGCAGTATATTTAAAAGGCAGAACATATACTTTTAACTTTTTTATGTCTTGGTAGTGAAAAATTCATAAAGATGCTTTCACTACTGCAAGGCCTATCTCTCCCATAGGATAACATTGGAATTACCTTATTAAATCTTATAAGCATAATTCACCATCTAGAAGAGATGCACCTTTCAAATTTGGTGTCTCTGGAAACGCAATTTAAAATCACAACTTATCGGGTAGTCAGATTTTAAATTCCAATTCTGTAAATGCCACTTTTACAAAGTTGCCATTTCTTACTTTAGCCATTTGGTGCCTCATCACTTGTCTGGGTGGGTGACAGCTGGGCATTGTGTATTCCCCTAGACAGCCACAACACTGAAAGCTTAAGATTCACCTAATGGGTCATCCTGGGAGGGAGGAACTGGACATAGCCTCACACCTGAATAGGCTGTGTCCTGTTCCTACACAAAGGGCTGCATTCCCCCCTATAGTGAGTCTAGAACCAAAGCAGGAAGGGAGGACATCTGTGCAATTCAAAGGCCTGTCTTTGAAGTCTCCCCCACTTCAAAGGCCCAACTGGTTATAAGTGCTTGACCTCTGACACCACCATTTCAGTACACTTCTGGCCCTGTGACTGCTTGGCCAGGACGAAGGACTGCTGTGTTGTTGAAGGACTGCCACTTTGCTGGACTACTGTGTTGCTGGACTCCTGCCTTTCTGTGCTGCCCTGATGCCTGCTGTTCCCCTGCCTGGGTGAAAAGGACTGGACCTGTATCACTTGAATCCAGAGTGACTCCAAGGACTAGCTGGCAGTCCTCCTGTTGCGAAGTCTCAGGGACATAAAAGTCTTCCAACTACCTTCTTCTGCACCTGGACTCTGCCATCTCTGAGTGTGCCCTGTCCAAGTGGTGCCACCCCAGTCCTGGACCCATGGAACTGAGCTTAAGGTATTCAAATGCATCCTCAGCCGAACCGACGCATTGCTGCTTCTGCACAGATCGGAACCGGTGTATCACCACCACTATGTGGACCAGGGACGAAGTATCGCCTCTGTTGTTTGGATCGAACTTGATGCATTGCCTTTGGAACCACCACTGTGTGACACTCTTCCCAGCCCAAAGTCCATGCATCCTTGTCCACTGCAGCCTTAACGTCAATGACAAAACTCTGCATTGCTGCTTCCCCACTTTTTGGAGCCGACACATCACCTTGACTGCACAACGCAACCTCGGCACCGGTCTTCGCAGGATCCTTGACTGTATCTAGCTCATGCTTCATCTCAGTCAGCCCGAACTTATGATTTTTTCCCTGTCCGGCATGACCAGATATCCCATTTGAGCACTTTATGCTTTTTAGCGCTATTTTTACTTAAAACCTTGAAAAATCAATATCACCAGTTCTACTTATTGAAGTTTTGCTTTTTGTGCTTGCTTTATTTATTAAAGTCTGAACTATTTTTCTATATTGCTGTGGTATCTTTTTGTATTGTGTTTTCACTGTTTTACTGTTCGTAGTGTTGCAAAAATACTTTACACACTACCTCTGAAATATGCCTGATTGCTCTGTGCCAAGCTAACAGAGGGTGAGAAAAGGTTAATTTAGGGTGTGCCTGACAAATACCCTGATTAGGATTGTGGTTGCTGTTTGATGAAGGTTTAAACCACCGTCAACCAACAACCCAGTTTCTAACATTTTGTTATTCTAAACCATTGTACTTACCCAATGCATCTTAATATATAAAAATAAAAAAAGTTTGCAAGTTGTGACTAAGTCTGCTATCTCTATTTTGTTTTATGACTGATCTGCAGTCATGTAAGAGGCAGTTCCGATTTTAGAACACTGTGACTGTTATAAGTGTGTTACATCTGTGCTGATATCTGTGCTGAATGAAACATCAGAGCCAAACCAAGATCTTTCTGGAGGGTTCGTGCAGGCAGAAGATGAAGGAATAATTCATGCTCAGCCCAACAGCACATTGTTGGTCGAACAGCTCAGATCATGGCTGGGCATATTTTCTCCAAAGAAAGGTCAGATACCTTTGCACTCACTATCATCTGGAGGAGCTTTCTGCGAACTGCTTGGAGTTGAGAACATGAACGGCACTGGAGGAACGGCAAAGTACAGAGCGGGGGAAGTCAAACGTCTTCTTTTTCTGTTTGTCATTCGAACACCAAGAATACAAAGAAAGTGGCAAGACAAACCTCATCAACAGCCCTTTCCAAAATGAGGGTCTTCTATCTGACATTTTCAAGCCATGATGTTGTCAGTCTTTTCCTGTTACATCAGTTCCTATCTGAAGGATATATAAAGGAGGTAATCACTAGAGGAAGATGTGTTGCAACACAATAATTCACAGTTTTGTTAATCTCTTTCTATGCTCCCTTTGATACACTTTTTAACCCTTCATTTTGGTTCAGCAGTTTGAAGCACTACTGGGTTCTACTTCCGGAGAGTACGCCTGGCTCTTTTCTCCTCCCTGATGTCAGGGAGTGTTTGGCACCTTGCAGATCACCTCAATCTTTATCTTCCGCTCCCATCAAAAGATACAATGCCTGGGAGGTATTGTACCTTTTGTGGTGTTTACGGGGTTAAGGTGGGTAGTAGTGGTCCCTACCTGGGAAATCACCGCACAATACAAGAATAATAAGTATCAAAGTATAACAGTTGTGTATGAATCAATAAGTTATAGCTATGTAATTTGGCTGGGGTGCTATTGCGGCTCAGTTCACCTACTACCAAACGTGCTATTTACACATTAGTACCTAACGTGTATACATAAATGTAAACATAGAGCTACGTTCAGCACTTCCCTTAACAATTCTAATAATCCAAAGTGTACTGGAAAAATTCAACCATAATAAGTTTTATATTCAAACATAATTATCTTCAAACAATATTCCAGAGAAGGCCATTGATATCTTAATACAAAACAAAAGAGTCACAAAAGGTCCAAAGATTCGGTATTCCACTTGTTGGTTTATTCTTTTTGGTACTCACAGCAAGGAATTTGACATTGGCCAACACGTGTTTTGTCTAGTCATAGACTTTTTCAAGGCGATTATATGTAAATGATCAAGATGTTCCTGGAATATAACTTCACGCAGTGGTGTCGTGTAGAATCCCGATATCATAGAAATGTCCAGTGAAATTTGTTATTAGATGGAGACTTGTCCAAGAATGGGTATATCTTCCACGAGTAAGTCCCTAAATGATAATACCTCGGTCCAATCAATATAATCCATCGGCAAACTCCAATCCAAGTGAACCACCGTCCCGTCCACGGATGTCCCTGATGGAGGACCTCTCCCAAACACGTGACTCAGTACAGCTAGAAGGTTCATGCGTTTGGACTCTTAAATCATTCTTGGTTATAGGGTGGAAACTTATCAAGGATTTCCACGGTGTGGAACTTTTGCTTACAAGTTCACGGAGGAAGCTAAAATCACGTGTTTGAGAGAGGTCCTCCATCAGGGACATCCGAAGACGGGACTGTGGTTCACTTGGATTGGAGTTTGTGCATTGATTATATTGATTGTACCGAGGTACTATCATTTAGGGACTTACTCATGGAAGATATACCCATTCTTGGACAAGTGTCAATCTAATAATACATTTTTCTGGACATTTCTATGATATCGGGATTCCACAGGACACCACTGCGAGAAGTTATATTCCAGGAACATCTTGATCATTTACATATAATCGCCTTGAAAAAGTCTATGAGTAGACGAAACACGTGTTGGTAAATGTCAAATTCCTTGCTGGGAATACTAAAAAGAATAAACCAACAAGTGGAATACCGAATCTTTGGACCTTTTGTGACTCTTTTGTTTTGTACTAAGATATCATTGGCCTTCTCTGGAATATTGTTTAAAGATAATTATGTTTGAATATAAAACTTATGATGGTTGAATTTATCTAGTACACTTTGGATTATTAGAATTGTTAAGGGAAGTGCTTAACGTAGCTTCCTAAATGAGGCCCTCTAAAAAAAGACATTCTCACCTTTAATATATATTATTCTGTGCTGAGTGGCACCATGGCTACTTGAAGGAGTCAGCTTTTCCTTGGGCAATCAAGAAGGATCTCAATTCACCTTCCTATGGGCCTGTGCTTGACAGGGCCAATTACATTAGGACTGCAATCAGGCTGTTCAGTTTTGCTACCCTTTGGGAAAGTTTAATAATTGTACGTTGTTGGGAATTTAGCAAATGTTTGCAACATCAGTGCCTCTACTTGGTGGTGTGCCTGAGTTGTACAGCTGAAGTAGCTCTTCAATGTCTACCATTGACTGGTAGAAGAAAGCTCAGTTATTTCACGGTTCCTTCTTACTCTGTGGCTTGGAATCCACTTTAGTCGTAAGTTTTTTAATGATTTTTGCATGTAGACATTATTAATGGATTAATTAAGGCTCTATTGCGCTACATAAACTGCTATATAAATAATTAAATAAATAAATAACTAAATAAAAACAATGTCCAACCATATATTTATTTTAATTTTTCTTCCACTCCACTAACAAGAAAGGGGCACCCTTGATGTTCTTCCAAACATTCTAAAGTAGATTATACAACTCTTTTAATATTCACCAATAATACCCATGACCAAGGATATGTTACCAAGTCAATCACAATCGTAAGAAGACCACCGATTAACATTGACTTACACACATTACCATTCACTCTGTCTGCTCTCTAACACATCCAGCAGCAATTCTCTATAAACACAGATACTTTTACAGAAAGTTAATATAAAAGCGTTCTGCAGATCAGTAAAATGTTTGAGTCTGTAAAGCAAAAGTCTCTAAAACCAAAGAAAATATTTGTCATGTTACTGAAAGAGCAGATACTAAGCACCAGGCTTAGTGCACATAAAAATGTATACAATGGTATCACTTGGAATTTAAATATTGGTTTTGGCATAACATTCACATTTTGCCCCTTTGCAGTAGGCCAATACAGTCATTAAGGTGTCCTTTCCTGATTAGATCTAATAATGCGGATGAGTCCAGTGCTGTGTAGTAGTTCAGCTTGTCCTACATGCAAATCGCCCTAGTGGTCAAAGTATAATATACAAATGCTGAATGGATATTGCTGTGTGCTTCACTCTAGGAACATCCTTAAAAGGTCTGCTATGGGTTATGCTTGTTTATGGTTATTTAGTAAGTGGGCTAGGCATTTGCAGAGTGTTTATGGTGGGGGTGTTTAATTTGGGAATGCAGTTAGATTCTTGTACCATCCATGACTTTGAAATTATGTTTTTGATTAAGAGAGTGACATTGATTTCCTGTTAAGTAGAGTGTGTTTGTGTGTTGTGTGTGTGTCTAGGTTGTCTTTCTGAGGCTAGAACATCATCCATTTTGTTGTGCCCACATGGTTTCCGCTACAGAGATAGAGAAGCTCATGGTTTTGACTTTGCTAAGGTGATGGTTGAATAAAATGGCTATTTTTTTATTTTAGACTCTTCGGAGAATTGGAGATCCCTCGGCAGGTCTAAAATTTCAGCCCACTTTGAATGAAGTGAGTTTAGTCATAGTGGCTGGTAGAGGTGAGGTCTAGGCCTTTAGGGTGTTTTTTTAAGGCTGCTGCTAGTATATGTCATTAATAATCGTCATGTGGTTTGCATAATAGAGGAAACGTCATAGGTATAGCTTAATGCAACAAATATACAATTTTAATATTGTTTAGTTTACATTGTGAATACAGTGATAATCTCTTAAAAGTTTGGATAAATGTTTTTAATTTCTCTTTCAGATTCGTAAAATTTTCATAGTATCGGTAACACTTTATCAGAAATATATTTCATCAAGACATAATACATAAGTTGTTAATAGACGACACCAAATTTCATCACGTAATTCAACAAATTAGATATTAAATATAGCATGGTCCATATACAAATAATGTAAGTCTACAGTACAGTGATAACATAGCAGCAAATCTGAGAGAAAGTGCTTTAGTGAAGTTTAAATTTCATGTAGTTAATAACCCAACCCCCACACAGCTCGTTCATTTAAGTCTCATTACCTTAAAACCCCATGAGTACCCCATGTCTGTTCCCGCAGTGTTCCTGTGCCAGGTTAGTTCACATCATTCCTGTTTTTCATCTCCATCCATTCCTCCACTGTAGCCCACATCAATTTGCCCCGTTTCCGTATACTCTTCCCCTTCTCCTCATATAGGCCTTTTTCCATACTATACATGGCCAAAAAGTGTGATCTCCACTCTATAAACATTAGAGTTTTTGGGCTGATCCATCCAGATGCAAGGCACATTTGAGCCATAGCCATCGCAACACAAATCAGGTACTCTCCCCCTCTAGGGAGTTCCAGATCCTGACTATCCCCCATGAGAATTACTTGGCACGTGATATTCACTTGATGTTTAAGTATCAACCCAATGATACCTGCAATTTCATTAAAGTAGTTGGACAACCGGGGACAGGTACTAAACATTTGTATTGGATTGACTTCTTCAGCCCCACACCTGTGACATTTTGGGTCCAGCTGCTTATCCCATTCAAATAGTTTCTTAGGTGTATTTTTACAGGTCGGAAGCTGTCTTTAGATGTTGGCTTTTAAGGCCGGCAGACAATAGTGTCTCATTGCAGACCTCTTGAGTACTGGCTCATCTAGCCCCAACCTTGAATCCCATTTGGCATTCCGGAGTTTAATATCATCTGGGAAGTCCTCAGATACCATAGATACGCCGAATTCGGCTACCTTGGTACACTACATCTATAAGTGGGTATTTAGCAGTTGATAGTTGTTTTTCATCGAGTTTGTTAACCCAAACTTCTCCTGGAGTTGCACAAAAGAACGGACCTGATCATTATCATATAGATCCCCCAGCTTCAAGATCCTACAAGCCTTTTATTGTTTACACATGCCATCTTGAAAAATACCTGGTGACGCAGGGGACTCCCATAAAGAAGTATAATAATGTAGTTTAGTGATATGAATCCGCCTTCTGATCTAAAAGTGGCGCATTGCTGGAGTTGCGTCCTATATCTGTCTTAAACTTGGTCTTCCTATAATAACTCCTCTCTATGGGCCAGATGAATGTACATAGCATATTGCGATTCTGAAATAGTGTTTTTTATCGAATTGCTATTTTGGAATCGCAATACGCTATGTAGGTTGGACTCGCAAAATATTTTGCTATTCCTTAACATTACCTAATAGTGATTCAATAAATAGCGAATCACTATTAGGTAATGTGACTCCATTCTTTCCAATGGGCCTACAGGCCCAAAGGAATGAATGGTATTCCATTTGCTAATTTGGAATTACCAAGGGGTAAGGCCCCCCTGAAGCACCCAAAAATGTAAATATTGCAAATGTAAATCGCACACATGCGCTACGGGCATGTGTGCGCAGCATGGCCCTTTTAAAAATGCATTTTTGTTTTGCATTTTCAACATTTGCACATGGTTGCCATCAACTTAAAGTTGATGGTAATTAGCGTTTCCTAAATGCATAGTTCGTATTTAGGAAAGGCTTCTTACATGTGCTATAGGAATTCACAAATTGACATTCCCCATATGCATTCGCAATTTAGGTAATCGCTAAAAATTGTGATTACCTAAATTGCGAAAGCCAAAGTCTTTCATATATAGGGAAAGGCAGCTTTGCGTTCGCAAACGGACAAATTTTGTGATTCGCACCGTTTGCGAATGCAAAATAGGTTGATACATGCGGCCCTAGATTCCTTAAAAAGCAGCCCTTAACCTCAGAGTCCAGTGTAAGCTGAGAGTTGGATGGTGCTGCAAATGGGCATCCATTATTAGTGTTGTCAGTTACCAGAGCCTTAAAGTGATGCAGCATACAGGACTAATAGTATACTACAAAACTAGGAACCGCCTATCATCCATGGTTTTTAGGAAGAGTCATACATTTTGAGGCTTGTCTTGGTTTCCTGAACTGCCACATAAAGCTGTTACATCTGAAGACACTAACCCCATAGGTGATTTGTTAACCTCTGCGATGTTCAATAATATAATTACCCTGCAAATGTGATCGGTCGTATCCCGACCTGGAATAAAACCGCACTGATGGGGTGACACAAGCTTGGCTATGACCTTAATGAGACTATTTGCATAGATTTTTGCATCTGTATTTATTAACAAAATGGGTCTGTCTATATGACCCCGGGTTTAAAGGTGGTTTCCCCTTCTTAAAAACCACAATATTGGTATCTTCCCATGATGGCGGTGTCGCCCTCTCTAGCTGTGCAGCTAAAAAGGTGAAGTACCTGGTTTCTAAGAGCTGAAGGAGGAATATTGCATATAATTCCAGAAGAATTTTGTCTGGTCCTGCGGGTTTTCCCTGTTCCTAGGAATTCACTGCAATCACTAGCTCGTCGGGGACCATAGGTTGTTCCAGGAAAGCTATCTCTTCATCTTCCAATATGGTCCCCTTGACTGTATCAAGGAAGTTGAGATAGCAGTTTGGTTTTGGAGATAAAACCTCTGTCTATAGTTATGAATAATAATTACAAAAACCTTCCAGGATCTCAGCAGGGACATCTGTCCTTCCCTTTTTATCATAAATTGCCTATATCCCTCTTTCTACCTCCTTCTGCCTTGTACAATGTGCAAACAGCGTGCAGTGCTCTCTAGGTATTCATAACATTCCGCCCTGTAGCTTTGATATTTAGCATCCAAATCCTTATTATATGGTTCATTGATTCCAGCCTTATATACCTCTATTTTCTGTTTGATTTCTCCACAATCCAACCCTTGCCTGATTGTATTAGCTAACTTGACCTCATATTGAGAGAGCCCATCATATACTTCTCGTAACTGGATACAGTTTTGCTGATGTTTAAACAGTCTGAAAGTCATAGTCTCTCCCTTACTCCTGCTTTTAGGGAGTCCAAAACCATCTTGGGAGCAGTAGTTCCTTGAACTCCTTCAGCCACTTGCACATGTGTATCAAGTAATCAGTTTCGTTCAATACTTTCCTATCAAATGTACAGACTCTAGGTTGATTTTCAAGGCCAGCAATTGCTCAGTACAGTACTAATGGATTGTGGTCTGATAATATTCTAGGGAAGGATTCAATTCCTATCTGCCCCACTAACGAGTTCAATACAAAAAAGTTATTGAAGCAAATCAGTTTGTTATGGGGATAAGAAAAAAACGAATACCCAGGATCCAGATATTTAGGCACATGTTGCTGCCCGGGCTTGCAAAGAAATGGCTTTTTGATCGAATATGCAGAGCGTCCCCCAGTTCTCCCTTCTACTTCCATATGCAGGTTAAAGTCCCCCTAGAGGATGAGGGAGGTAGGCCAAGTTGACACTTCAAGATTGAGTACATAGAACATGGGTCGATGGTCCAGACTGGGGCCATATAGAGATTGTAGCCCTCCCAGTATCAATACAGATATCTGCAATGATCCACCTTCCCATTTTATTGTCTTTGGCTTAGATTGGCAACTCTACGGCTTGATTAGCCATTAATGCTACCCCTCTTGTGAAACTCCCCTGCATCGTGCAGCTTAACAATGTGTATCCCAGGGCCTTTAATATCTTCCTTTTATCCCACGGAACATGAGTTTCTTGCCAGCATATCACATCTGGCCTCATAATCCTGCGACCCAATGCTATTCTGCCCCTTTTAACTCTGTCATTCAGGCTGCAGACATCAAAGACTCCACCAATTGTGACTTTCATTATATGACCCATCGTTTCCCCCAGATTTACATCAATCAGTCCCTGCTCGGATTCGCTACCCTTATCTACTCTCTGCTGCTTACCCTGGGGCAGATTTATGACGACTGGCGCATCCCTGCATATCAGCAGGGATGCGCCAGTTATTGTGCGCCACAGCTCCGCCACCATGGATGCGCCGCATTTATAATGCGGCGCACCATGGGGCAAAAACGGCACAGATGCGTGACGCATCTGTGCCGTAAAAGTGGCGCATTGCTGGAGTTGCGTCGCAAGCGCGACGCAGCTCCAGCAATGCTCTGGGGGGCCCTATGGTTACAATGCTGCGTCAATCCTTACGCCTGCTTCAAGCAGGCGCAGGGTTTTGACGCAGCATGGGCTCAAAAGTGAGTGAGTGAAATCTTGTAGATTTCACTCAGCCACTTATAGGAGGCGTTCCTGCGCCGGAACGCCCCCCCGTGCAGGTACGCCCACATGTGGCGCAAGCTTTACAACGTGACGCATCTCCCTAGATGCGTCACGTTGTAAATGGGGCGCAACATGGCGCAGGGTTTACGCCGCCGCTGCGTCACAAAAGTGACGCAACGGCGGCGTAAAAGTGGCGCAAGTCCGATATAAATCTGCCCCCATGTGTTTTGTAGCCCATACCTTTTCCCCTGCCCCCTTCCCACCACCCTTCTACCTCCCCTTGTATTCCCCTCCGCCCCCCTGAGCAGCTTGCTCCCCTCCCACCCTCGTTACCCCCCAAACCCTGTTAAGACATTTGGGTCTAGCTTGGCCCATAGATGGAGATGCACCCCCTGACCTCCCCCAGAAGAAAGAAAAAAAAAAGATCCTAGAGCCAGAAAAAGGAGTGCCTAGATAAGATTAAGTAGAGACTCCTCATGGTTTCCAGTACCTAAAGCAAAATGTATACATTTCTTATCCTCAAAGACCTCTAGCATAATACGTTACTAATCGTGCCTTTTATCTCCTACAGCTTAACCGAATTGATTAACCCATCAAACATTTTTCTTCCCCCTCCCTCCTTCCTCCTTCCTCCTTATTTTCCCCCTTTTTTTCCCTTTCATTCAATTTTTTCCCTCTTTTTTACCCCTGTTTTTTCCTTTTTTCCGAGAATTGCTTTATCAGGGCTTATTATACTAAACTATCCATAAAGTCCTTGGCCTTCACTTCAGAAAAGAAGTAATATGTATTATCTTGAAAGATGATTTTCAGCTTGGCTAGGCTTAACAAAAAGGCCTGCATTCCGTTTGCCTGCAACAATTGTATCAACTGTCTCAGCCACCATCGTCTTCCTACTGTGGTGTGGCAGAAATCTGATCTCGCAAAGAATGTACAGCCATCCGCTGCCCTTTTTTGCAACGGAACGTGCATTGTCGACCCTAGCTTGTCGCAACAGAAAGTTACTAAAAAATACAAGTATAGCCATGGTTTTTCTCCTGTCCTGGCATTGGTGCCTTTGTTGTTTAAAAGGGTATCAGTGTGCTCTCTGTATTTCGGTTTCCTAATTCGTAAGTTCAGGGAAGGCATTCCTTAATAGATTGGCCATGAAACATCAGACATCCTCCTTCTTGGTGCCCTCCTCTATCCATAGGACCCTGAGTTTCTTTTGCTTAGCCAATTCTCAAATTGTTCGAGCTTCTACTGGGTATCCACCAGGCGAGTTTCATGCTCTGTTCCAATTTTACTGATAGCCCTCACTTCAGATTCTAGAGGGTGACACGGCTTTCCATGTCTGCCATTCTTTTTGCGAATTCTGTATAGGCTTTTGCCACCTTTCAGACTGCACCCTGTGACTTTCCAGCTTGGTATCCTCACAATGGGACATAACACCTTGGTATATTGCCTCCAATGTTATTACGTCAGGTTGATCTACTCCTCCTGCTTGAGCATTAGCTACATTTTCCTCAGGCCTTGGCATTCCTGTATAGTCCCATTTTAGCCCTGGTTCTGCCATAGAGTCTTTTGGGGAGTACTATTCTTGATAATCTACAAAGAGTCTCTCATGTGGTCTTCATCCCCCTCTTCGCTTGATTCACTGAGGCAGCTGCCAGGCTATCTATCGAGCCATTTCTCAGCTCCTCATCCGTATCCTCTACAGTCCAATCTGACTGGTCAGATAACAAGTAGAAGTGCTCCACAACATCAGTTTCCCCCAACTGGCTATCTGGCGCTATTTAAGGGACCTGTATTGTGCTCTCTAGTTTTCTTGCGCACTACTGGCCCTGTCTCCGCTTTAGTTTTTACTGGGGCTGTACTTTCTTGCATATCTTTATTCCCCTCATGTGTTTCTGTCTCTCCCCAACAGGTCGTGTTATTGCATTGATAACCAGACATGCTGCTACTGAGCCAGTGGAGACAACACTTGCTTCTTTCCCCTACTTGTCTCCTTCACCGGCACCTCCTCTGATACCTTAGTCGAGTTCTTTTTTTAAAAGTAGGTATATGTGTATTTTCACTTACGGGCCCCTCAATGACAGCAGCACCATGCACCCCAGTATCTTCTAAAGCCTCGTAGCTCACCAAGCCCAAAGGTTTGTCTGATCCTGTTCTCTGCGGGTTCCTGCAAAGGCTCTGACCATGCTCCAGCTTTTTTTTTTAAAAGTTTGTTGGCCTTTTGTTTACCTCCTGACCTCCGATAGAGCGTCAGCCTTCGCTGTGGGCAGCTCTTCACTACCGCCTTTGTCGTACCACTTGACTTTCCCCCTCATAGCCACACCGGGCTTGGAGGGTTGAGGTTTCACTGTTCCCGCAGGTTTAGGGCCCATTCAGCTGCTGAGTCTCCCTGAAGAAACATATCTGAGCCTGGATACCGCCAGCAGTGACCTTGCGCGTTTTCACACCAGCACATCGCCTTGGACAGATGCCGTACCCAGGTCAAACAGGATTACTTTAGAAGCAATCCCAGAGTCATTGGATGATCATCCAACTACTCTAGAAGTCATTTTCACATCATCAGACATCATCAAGCTCTTGAAGTCATCAGCAGAGTTTAGAAACTTGAGCTCGATGACTTGTGGATGACTTCAAAATGAGCATCTGATGACTTCACAAGGTGTGACTATTCCTGATGACTTCAGGAGGATTTAAGAATGAGTATGCGATGACTTCACAAGGTGTGACTATTCCTGATGACTTCGGGAAGACTTAAGAATGAGTATGCGATGACTTCACAAGGTGTGACTATTCCTGATGCCTTCAGGAGGATTTAAGAATGAGTATGTGATTACTTCATAAGATCCAATTGTGCTTGATGATTTGAAAATAAACATCCAAATATGTGATTTATATGTAAGTGTAAGGTATGTATAGGGTTTGGGTTTTGGAGTGTAGGGTTATATGTTTTGGGGTTCAGGGGTAATTTTAGGGTTAAGGCGTTTGGGGTGCTGGGGTATTTATAGGGTTCAGGGTGGGTTTAGGTTTTGGGGTGTCTGGGTATTTTTAGGGTTCAGGGTGGGTTTAGATTTTGGGGTGCAGGGGTATTTTTAGGGTTCAGGGTGGGTTTAGGTTTTGGGGTGCAGGTTTATTTTTAGTGGTCAGGAGTAATTTTCGGGTTAAGGGCATGTTTGGGTTTTGGGATGCTGGGGTATTTTCAGGGTTCAGGGTGGGTTTAGGTTTTAGGGTGCAGGGGTATTTTTAGGGTTTAGGTTTTGGGGTGCAGGTTTATTTTTAGTTGTCAGGGGTAGTTTTAGGGTTAAGGGCATGTTTGGGTTTTGGGGTGCCCAGGGTATTTTTGGGGTTCAGGGTGGGTTTAGGTTTTGGGGTGCAGGGGTATTTTTAGGGTTCAGGGTCGTTGTAGGTTTTGGGGTGCAGGTTTATTTTTAGTGGTCATGGCTAATTTTAGGGTTAAGGGTATGTTTGGGTTTTGGGGTGCTGGGGTATTTTTAGGGTTCAGGGTGGGTTTAGTTTTTGGGGTGCTAGGGTATTTTTAAGTGGCATGATGGGTTAGGGTTTTGGGGTGTAGGGGAATTTTTAGGGTTCAGGGTGTGTTTGGGTTTAGAGGTGCTGGGGGATTTTTAGGGTTCAGGGTGGCTTTAGGTTTGGGGTGTAGTAGAAAATTTAGGGATCAGGGTGTGTTTTGTTTTTGGGGTGCTCAGGGTAATTTTAGTGTACAGGGTTCAGTTTAGGTTTTGGGGTGCTAGGGTAGTTTAAGGGTTCAGGGTGGGATTGGGAGTGTAGGGGTATTGTTAGTGGTCAGGGTGTGTTTTAGATTTCAGGGTGGATTTGGGGTGCCAAGGGTAATTTAAGATTTTAGTGGGCATGGGTATTGGGGTGGTATGGGTAATTTAACAATGTTAGGGGTGTTTAGTTATTGGGATAAAAAAGGCCTTTTTTGGTTTTAAGTTTAAAAAAAAAAAAATTAAAATTAAATATATATATATACATATCATATTAAAAAAAATATATATATTTACCATAAACACTTTTACAAACTTTATGCATTCACCGTGCACGCCTTTGCGTTGTCATGGCATGCGTGGTAAAGGCATATGGTCGACCTCGGAGATGGGTATCTGGTTCGAGCCTCGGCAGGGAGGCTGAAAATACTGTGATCCTGGGCATATCACTTAATCTCCCGGAGCCTAACAAAACAAGCATTTGCAATGCAATAGGTCTCGCATTTGTGAGAGCTTAAGCTATTGGCATTATAAATGGCAATGCCTTCTAATTATGTGTTCTGAAAACCTGCAAGCGGTGTCTGAACACCACTTGCATGTTTTGAAAACATAAATAAAAGGCATTGCCGTTTACAATACTTAGCGTGCTTATCCACGATTGTATTGCATGCAGCAAGTATTGCCTTAGAAGAGGAAATATGATATCAGAGTGCATACTGGGTATAGTTAAAACTATTAAACAGCGCCTTACATGGGCACCAGTTGCATTACAGAAGGGCACATTCATTTTTAGGCACCGGGATAATAAGCGAGTTACTAACAATCCCAGGATGTTTGAGGCTTCCACCAGACTCTAACCTGATTCCCCACCTTCCAAGTCCGCCGCACTAGCCTTTAAGCCACATATCTGTTCTAGAAACGTTTTAATTAGAATTAAAACGAGGCCGTGTAGAACCCCTGGTCTGTTCCAGAAATGCCAGGCACCCGTCGAGACCACGGACCTTGTATGTGCGATAACCGGTCGTGCAAGAGTGGCCCGCCAACCATACTGCCAGTCACTGACGCCAATCTGTGAACCACAGATAGCACAGAATAAAAGAATACAGTTTTATAATTGGGCTCAAATCATTAAATGCGCAGCCGGCACCTTCAATCCCATAAACATTGAACGCCAGAGCCACGCATTTTAGCATCGCGGAAAGAATGATTAATTAAGCTTTTATAAAAATCAACAAATACAAAATCGATAAAATGAATTTTCTTTTTAAACATTAAAATATACTTGTTAACGCCACACAAGATTACAAATGCACGACGAAACACTTTTATGACAATGTACACAGTTGTAAAAATTCTCCTAAATTGAGAGCACAGAATAAACCATAAATGTACGCGTTGCCTGCGATTTTTCATGTGCTTCCCCGTGTATTGATTCTGCGAGTGCTTTTTTAAGTACAAAATATTCTAACGTAAAAAATAAAGTTTCCTCAAATGCAAATCCTTGGTTTTAAGATGTAAGGACGTGAAAATATAACAGGGTATCTGGCTTTACCCTTGTTGTCTCTTCCTTGGATGTCGGGTATAAGCATGAGGAGTAAAGAATGAAGACATTATTTTCGTTTTCGTTCAAAGGTAAAAAAAAGTGCCTCTAATGTCTTTACTTTGATAAAAGGCTTTTAACCTTTAACATTGAATAATTATGCACTGCATCCAAAATGGGATTTTAAGGGGGGGAGGATCGTGGGAGGGGAATCCTCATTGGATGGCGGGGGCAGGCTGAAGACAAATTATTTTGTTTGCGTTCAAAAGTATAAAAAAAGACCTATTCAACCCAATGTTGACCTATTTGCTGGCGTTACTGCTTTAGTTTTAAGGAGGCTGGGTCTGCGCAGCAAAACGTGAAAGTGATCGCGATCAAAGCAGCCGTGCGGACGCGAAAGTCTGTCTTTTCATTCCTTGCTTGCATCAATTTCTCAGCCCCTCCTGCCTCGGAGCAGCACTACAGGCTACCTTTGGGCTCGTTTTGGTAGGATCCAGGCCTACCATGCCGCAGCCGTCCCTGGTTGGAACGGAAGCGGAAGCTGACTTGTACTAGTAGTCTGTGGCCGACCGGGTGAAGAGACCGGGTTGTGTGCACACGGATCGGGCTGCACCGGGAAAGAAGCAAAGTGCTCCATTTCGTAGGTATTTTTTTCGTGGGTCTGAGGGTGCGGGTGAGATGTGGGTGTGATTTCCCACCACTTTGGAGTGTTCTGCTGCGCTTTTGTTTGAAAGGCGGGAGCCCGCCTTTTTTTAAGATGCGGCGCTGTAATGCAGTGCTTTTTGCATACATGCCAACATCTCAGAAGAGCAAAGTGGGAGATTTTTTTTTAAAAATCGGGAGAATGGGGCCTTGAATCGGGTTACTGTCATGTATGGGCCTTGGAAGTGTGCTGCTGCAGGATCGGACATTTGAAACGCAAAATGCACGTTTTTTTTCGTACCTTTCAGAAGCATGGAGCGCAATTGCAGGCAGAGAGAGGGTGATGCAAGTGTTGTGCACTGGCCTGGCAGGTTGCTGGCAGACCTCCACTGCTGTGCCTCCATTGTCCATCGAGTGACCCTGCAATGTAGCATTAACAGAATAATGAGGGTTCCCCTCTCCTGCGGCCCCCCTCCTTGTAACTCCACCTCTGCGCGACAGCCTCTGACTGCGCCCCCCCCCCCCCCCCCGTACTTCACATATCTTTAAAAGACAATTCGCTTGTTAATGGGGCTTTGTTGGTTTTTCACCCCTTCTAGACCTCCTGCATCACCACTCTGACTGTGATTCTGGGCAAAACACTTAATAGCTGAGCATTATGTAGGAAAGTTGCGATGATATGATGAGCTGTTTTAGTTGCCTAGTGAAAACCTAGCTGTTCATGGCTACATTTTATTCATTTGACTACCTTTTTTAATTTGCTGCAGGCCCCATGCGTGCAGTATCACCGAGTAGGTCACCGAGCTTTCATGACACGAAGCAGATGGCTTCAGAGAATTCTTTTCAAAGGTGCTTTCTGGGCTTTTAGCAGGCAGTGGGTTCCCAACATAAAAACTTTGCAAACCATGTCAAGAGCATTAATCTACAAGTAACCTCCCCATTCCACAGCCATTCATCTGTCATGTTATTGTATTTGACCTTATTGGTTAATTGTTTCAGGGGAAAAAGTATGAAAACGTCAACAGGAAAGGAAAAATAGGCAGAGAGAATAATAATAAAAAATACAATTCTCTCTGCCTATTTTCCTTTCCTGGTGACTTTTTCATAGGTTTTCCCTGAGCCAATTAACTAATAAAGTAAAACATATTCATGGCAGAAAACCCTGTCACGTTGAATGAATCACTATTGTGTGTCTGGGCAGCAGAGCTATGCATAAGGTGAAGCCTGAAGCCCAGCAATGATACAGGCATGTCCTCCCTAAACTACATATATTTTATTTCTAGACATATATATTATAGAGCGGAGGCATACAGCCTTTTCCCGTCACCTGCACTATGTTCTTTTCTTCCTTCAAATTTCACCAGAGAATTCCCATAGAAGCCCATGTTGACACCAGAACATGGGCTTCTATTGGAATTCTCTGCGGCATATTATCAAGCCCATTATCGCCGCTTTAGCGGCAGTTTTCTGCCGATAAAGCGGCGATAATTTTAACGCCGGACCTTGATAATATGCCCAAACTACTTTTCACCTCTCTTTATTTCTTGCCCATTTTCTTTTCTATCCTTTTTCACGCTTCCTTTTCCAGATCTCCTTTTTCCCTTCCATGCCGTTTCCACTTTTAATTATCAGCTTCCTTTATCGCACTCCAGTTTCTGCTATTACCAGTTCTCTTCACTCTTCTCGTTCCTTCTGTACCCTATCTGTCTTTACCACTGCGATATCTCTTCCTTTATTCCTCTCCCTTTTATCTGTGTTTAGGTCGAGCCTATGCAGCGCATGCGCTGCTGCGAGGCATGCAGTATTGGAGGATGGCTTTAAGGTCCTGCCCACTCTCCGCACATATTTTTAATTGGCCTGTGTCAATGTCCTTCATAAATGCTGCCTTAGGCTTGTTAGTCCCTCCTTGATTTCGCCTTGTCTGCATTTGTTACCGTCCATAACAATTGGACCTTTTACTTGTCTCGTTACACGGTCTGCTTTATCTTGGCTGTGAGCACTATTTTGTTTAATGATTTGCCCCTACACCACATCACATCATGCCGTCCGCTTTTATTTTAGCTGCGCAGTCTGCTTCAAGTATAGCAGTCGTGCTTACTTTTTTTGTTTGTACGCTTTTATATTTACAAATGCACGCCGCCTTTATATTTACTAAAAGCGCTCGCTGCAGCGACACGCTTTAACTTTTGGTGAGAGAACCTTTTTTAAAAAGCTTACTGCTGACATTGAATTTAAGTTTTATACAATACTCAGCACCGCGCTTTATGTTTAACATAGCAGCCGCGCGGCTTTCTTTTATGCTGCGAGGCTGAAATAACTCACCTTTTAAAACATTATTTGCTTTATACTATGGAGATACCTTTTACATTTTTGTGCAGTACTGGTATCACCCAGAACCGTTTGCTCATCAAGATTCAGCTGCCCAGCCCTCACCCAGCATTTTAAGGAGGGAAGGGGGTCACATGGTCCCCGCCCCGGGACCCCATTCCCCCAGGCCCTGACCTGTATTTGTTATTTTTACATAGGAGGTGGGACACGCAGCTCCCCTCAAGGGGCTGATTCTTGCCTCCGGGAAACCATTGCCCGGGGCCTGGCTTCTAGACTGGGTGCCCTAGTCCCACCCAAGGCAACCATGGGGATCAACGGGGAGCCTTGGGGTGGCGGTCCCAGGGCTATTTAAGGCTCCAGGAGGGGGTGACATGGCCCCCCTCCTTTCTTCTTTTACTGTCAGTAAGTGGGAGGGTGGGCGGAGGGAAAACAGGGCTGTCTGTTTAGTAGTAATATGTAGCAGTATTCTGTGTTTTTATCGGGGTCCTTAGAGCTTTTGGCCCCAGTGTCACTGCACCTGCTGCACCATTCAAATCAAGCCCCTTTTATCTGCAATGTACCTGCCTTTATAGTAGTAAAATTGTGAGAAGTTGGCCTGATGTATGATGTCACTAGTTATAGTGTTCACCTTATATCAGTCCAAATACCCTTATGGTGATTGGTTGTAAAGTCAACCTTATAGACCAGCTATCCTAGTGGTAGCATGGACAAGAGCAGTCTTAGGCTAAACTCTGAAGGGCATGTGAAGCCAGCTGTGATACCATATATAATCCCTTGAATACCAAATGAAAGGACACCACAACAGATATATATATATATAAAATAAAGTGTATTTATTCTAGTCAAACCCTCAGCACTCTTTATGAGATTAGAGGTAAGTACAACACAGTCTTATTTAAGCATACATTAAGTCACACAGGTAAGTAATACAGTTAGGCCCTAGGGGCCACGCAAACCATATACTAAGTAAGTGGTATAAGAACCACTGTCACGGAAATAGAATAGGCCTAGGGAATCGCTGGGGCTACACTATACTACCAAAGGTTAGGAAGTGGGAGGCCCACGGGATTCGTATGCAGAGTAGAAACACTCACGCGTAATGCGTAAAAGTCACTAGCAATAGTACAGTTTAGAAATAGATAGATTTAGGACACTTCCGGAGTAGCTAGGACACAGACCAAAAAAAACCAGAACTTTTCCAGCAAATATGTGTTGCTTGGCTTAGCTGCAGCAGCTGACCCACGACATAAGACTTAGAATTGTAACGCATTGTACTTCAACACCTGGCCTACGCACATCTTGTGGCACCGGAAATTACGTCACTGCCTGCGTCGGGCACTTGTGTGTACAATGCAACTTGAAGAGGACTGCTTCGAGGTCTCTTTTATCAAACACTATGGCGATTCCCTGCACTCTCTTCTCCTTCTGCCACCTTCGAGAGTTTCAGCTCTGCATAGGAAGATTTAATCGGCAGCAAAAGATCGGCTTGCTGGCACAAGGTAAGAGGGGCAAAACTATCATATTTCTGTAGCAAAGTAAATTTGGGTCTGAAATGTATCCTTTGGAGTTACGTCTGTCCACTTTATGGGATATTTGCAACACATGAGTTTAGTTTTACAGAGAATTAATTGGAACGCGAAAAAAGTGAGGTCGTCAGACGTGGACACCAGTTTACTAGAAATGGTTAAGCACTCCATTTGAGTGCTTGTCTTTACAGATATTTGCCTCGTGAACTTCTCTCACCTCCGCTTTGTCGCCTTTGTACTTCTCCCTGTCCCCTTCCATGTTGCTCTCTGCCTCGTGTGCTCCCCCTGTTGCATTCTCCCGCCTGCTCCACATTAATTTCTCTTTTTCCGGTTTGCTCTCCTCCATGTGCTCCACTTTGTGCTTTCTCGCTCTGTTGTCTGTTTCCCCCACCTGCGACCCAGTGCTGTTGCCTCCTGCGCCAGACTCCGTGTTGCTTCTCCTTCATCAGTTAAAAAAATCCTTTGCGTTTCATTCCCGTTTATACATACTAGCATAGCATTAAAAAGGTGTCTGTGCAGAATAAAAGGATGGTATTGCCTATTATTTCTTTGTTGACAGTGCAATTGCCGGTTTATGCTTATTGAAAGAAACATTCAGCAGTTGTGTTTTTGAAAATCCGCTTTCTTGTTTTTATTTCTTGAAGGTTCCATCGCCTGTTTGAGTTTGTGGAAAGTCACACCGGCTCTCGTGTTTGTTGAAGGCATCATTGCCTGATTACTATTATCGTGTGTGCTTTGGCTCCTTGAGCAGCTCAACCTGTCAGCAGCCTCTGGTCAGATTTCGGCTCCTCTTCGCAGTGGCTGTAATGTAATGAGTGATTTAAGGAGCTTTCTCAGGCTGTGTGATAGGTTATTGATTGTTTTGCATCAATATTTTTTACATAATGATAATGTATTTCTCCTGGAGAACTCGGAACTAACTGAAGTTGAGCTATGGAGGTTACTCATCTCTTGTTTATCTGTCTGATCCTCTTCTAGCTGTATCTTTACTGTTAGAGCATCCCTTTTGTGGCATACTCACACAGTTACCATTGATAAATCGCTGACGTTTACCTAGCTACATTAAGTGAAGCAGGCATAGTATGCTTCGGTCTGTTTTCATTGTCCTTCCAAGCAGCTGCTATTTCTAGAACCTCATAAGTACGAGCCACTTACTGAACCACACTGCACATTTAACCTAAATGCTTCTGACAGTAAAAACATCCATGCGAGCATATACAGATGTCTATGTCATGGCGGCGAAAATAAATGTGGCCCAATAGAATGTCATGCAGAACTACTGTACTTATAAACAAACACTCATTCACACATTTATTAATACAGTGCAAGGTCAGACTCGAGGTTATTACCAGAACATATATGACATAAAAAAACACTAAGTGACGCACAGATTGCATATTTCAGTTGCTTTACATGTGGAAACAACTTTCATTATGGCTAAGAGGCCTCATGAGCCACTCAATACCTCTTAATCCCACCCCACTCTGCTGCACTATGCCACTCCACTCTCCACTTCGCCACTCCACTCTATTCTGTCCCGCTCCACTCTGCTGCAATTAATGCCATTCCACTCTACAGTGCTCCAATCCACTCTACGCCACTCCATTCTGTGCCACTCTATTATATGTCACTCCACTTTATTCCACACAGTGCACTCTATGCCTCTCCACTCTACAGCACTGTCTGCCGCTCCACCTTTTGCTATGCCACTCTACTCTCTGCAGCTCCACTGTATTCCACACCTCTCTACTCTCCCCCACTCTATGCCATGCTACTGTGCTCTACACCACCACACATAATTCTACTCTTCTCCACTACTCCTCTTTGCCAATCCACTCTATGCCAGTCCACGCTACTGCACTCACCACTCTTTCCAGCTCCACCAAGCGCCACTCTACAGTACTCCACCCTATTCCACTTTACACCACACCACTAGATTTTAGCCATGCTGAACAGCAGCCATGCTGTGGCCACCTCAATATCTCTTTCAGAAGCAAATATTATCTGTATGCCCTCTGAAAGCTGGGCTCATTTATCTTAAGCCTCTACCGGCACAGAGCTTTCGGCGGCTGCTTCTTAGCAGTGATTTATGGGGGTTCAGAGTTCAAGATTCCCAAATCCATGTAAGAGTACAGCTACCTTTGCAATCTCCTTATATATAATATATATATATGTGTGTGTGTATATATATAATTTGTAGTTCAGATACTGAAATGGGATGAGGGGACTACAACTGTAGAATGGAAAGCAGAATCTTGGATTGGATGAGCTACTCTAACCTGAACCTGGTAAGTAGGGTCAGTCAGCACAGAGGCCTGCTGGGTTGTTTGGCAGCATGAGTGAGGTACACCACATGGGGGGTTGGTTATAGAGGAAAACGGCGCTCCAAGACACATCAAACTCCAGTGATACATATACTGTTCAGTACCAGAGGAGCATCAAAGGAGGAAGGAAGAAGATTGGCTCTTGCGGCTAGACTTGCAGTAAACTGGACCGAGACTGAGAGCACAAGAAACCTGTATTAGTACAAGTAGAAGTGAGAAGCTTAGAAGGTGAGAATGACTACTTAAAAGGTGAGTGAGATTGATCATTTAAAACCAGGCCACCTACCCTTCTGCACTTCATTCTCTGACGCTTTGTATTCCACCTCTCCCTTGCATAGCTCATAAGCAGGTTTGCGTTTACCAATGTGATGTCTTTAAAACTTTACTGAATGGTAGCACAGTTAAAAGGCATACATGGAAATTAGTTGGCAGTTTATAATTTGTAGTGAGCCCTGGTTTTGATATTCGAGGAAACCAATGCAGCATTCTCTAAAATATATAGTGGCTCATTTATAGTATATAAGGTGACTTGCTTCATTTTTCACTCTTACCATATTTGTTCTTTTAGACTCTGATAGTATTCCTGTAATACTAATAGTTTATGTTTGAGAAACAGTGATTCCTGAAAAAGGAAACTGGTTAAAGGATAGATTATGACTAATAGATATTTTTGATGCTTATCATCTGATTTTGTTCTCATAATCCATATATATGTAAAATCTCCATCCACAACCACTGCTTTTTATTTTTTTACAGTATATATACATAATGACGTGTAATTCGATGTGTTGTTATGCAGACTGATCTGCAGCACCGGCTGAAGGATTCTAATGGGCCCTCCTGAATACCAAATCCCCCAGTTCTGAACAGAGCATTGCACAAGGATCAGCTTGCAACACAAATTCAGGTGAAAGTTATTGTATTGTTTGCATAAAAATAGTAAGCTACATGGTATGTTTGTTTCGAGCCTTAAAACCGCTTGGCATATGTTATCCCCCAAGCAAATCACATTGTAAAAGGATTCCATCCTTGCCATTTTGTTCTCTCTGTCTCTCTCTGTCTCTCTCTCTCTCTCTCCTCTTCCAATCACTTGTTTCCAAAGGAGCAAGTCTTTCCAGGTCTCATGAAAAGGACTCAAACCATAAATCTGTGTTAGAAGGAACGACAGTGATAGTAAACTGTGTTACCAGCTTTATATTAGACTATGCCTGGTAGACCGTGTAATATAAGCTGTATGAAGGCTTCTATTTGCCATATGATACCAGTTGCCAGAGCAGTTTCTTTTTTCTAGGCACACATGATGCAAGGACAGTCCAATATCAAATCTCACTCGGTGCTCATCTTGCAGAAGTCCTATCTTGAGGCTGGGACTGTTTATCCTCTGTATGCACAGGTGGCAATTGCTGGTACTGGAAAAGCATTTTATTGGGTTTTGCTTTTCTACTTCTGTACCTTAGCCCGTCTTTCTTCTTTCCTGCTATGAGCACGATAGTTCAAAGTCCAGCGAAACCGTGTCTAAAAATGCTACCATGTAAAACTATGGCATCATATGGGGCAGAGTAAAGAGTCTCCACTTTCCTCTTCACTTGAAAACAGAACAAAAACAAGCATTGGCATAACCAATAGGTCTCGCCTTTGGGACCTTATAAGTGTTTAGCTATGCAACAGTTGCATAACTAAATACTTATAAGGTCCCAAAAGCGAGACCTATTGGCTATGCAAAGCGGCCGCGAAAGTGAAAGTGATCGCGATCAACGCGGCCGCGAAAGTGAAAGTAATCGCGGTAAAGCGCGGCGCGCGCACATGCACTGTAGCTCTAGGCTGGCCTGGTAGCACTTTTTGGAGCCCTCTCTCAATAAGTCTCGCCAGACCAGCGCATGCGCTGGGTCAGGCGAGACCTAATGAAAGAGCACATTACCATATGGACATTATTAAGTCGCAGTCTACCAGACAGCACCTCTGTCTGGTTTGCTAAAAACATCTTGGACATTCAGAAAGTTGACCTCTGAATCCATTCTGCCCTTTGCTAACCATTGGCTTTGTGGTTTGTAACTCACATTTGCTGGCTTTATTTGCTTTAGGCTGTCCAGCTCGAGTTTGTCCCACCCGTTGCCCAAACCTTGTTTACTGTATTCTTCCACAAACTCGCTTTCTGTACACAGGCCCTTAAATCTTGTTCTTATAATGTCACATTTGCTGTGTATTCTACTGTACTCTACATCACTGCTCTCTGCACCACTCTAAGATCTTGTACTCTACGAACCTGTACTCTGGAACTTGACTCTGCATGACTGCACTCTACTCCACTGCACTCCACTCTATGCCACTTCAATCATCGCCACTCTACTCAACTCTGAATCACTCCACTATGCCATTGCGTTTTACGCCACCGCAATATACTCTACACAGCTCGACTCTATGCCACTGCACTCTACACTACTCTACGGCAATGCACTCTACACAACTTTACTCAATCAATGCACTTCATGCCAATCTACTCTGCACCACTGTATTTTACGGCACTCCACTCTGATTTTCTACCCCATTACACTCTGCACCACTTACACTCTACTCTATGCTACTGCACAGCACTCTTCTCAGTGTAATTCTATGACGCTCTAAGCAATTTCCTCTTTGCCACTTTACTCAACTCTTTTCTATGACACTCTACTCCACTCTATACAATACCCTCTACGCCGCTCCTCTCTGCTCTACGTCACTCCACGACACTCTATGTCACTCCACTCTATGAAACTCTACTGAGCTCTGACACTGTGCTCAACTCTATGCCCATCCACTCTACGACACTCCACAACACTGAACTCTACTCCACTTCTCTCCGTTACACTTAACTCTTCTCTACGCCACTCCATAACACTCTACTCCACTGCACTTTACGACACTCCATTCCAACCCCCTCTCCTTTACTCTACTAACCTTTAGCCATGCCGAACAACAGCCACCCTGGTGTACAACATTGCTAAAACATATTGGTAAAATCAATAGCTCTTGCATAGGAGAGACCTATTGGCTTTGCCAATGCTTGTGTAGCAACTGCCACATTATGGCCCATCACTCGTCTAGTTCAGAGGGCGATATTTTCTTTTGTTACCTATAATCCTATAAATGACTTAATTGTGCATGTGCTCCTTTTGCACCTATAGTTCACTCATGAACCCAAAATCCCATACTATCATGCTGGCTGTAAATATATTTGTTGATTTTGTTTTTAAGACAGGCCATCTAATAGAAGCAAGTTACTTATCTATGCTTTTTTAAATCAATTTTCAGAGTTTATGAAACCAGCCTACAAGGCCCATCAGCTGGCAATCTCCAAACAGATCTATGAAGAAAAAGCTTGCCATAAAAATGCTATCAGAGGCGAACTACAGAAAATGCTGAACCTGAAAACTTACAGCAATGTTGCTTGTTTTCACTGACTACTTTTATTTTTGCATATCTTTAATATTGTCTTGCATGGTGTCCTGGGTTCCTGTGGGGTGAAGTATGTGTTTTAACTTAATAAAATTAAGTGTCAATACATAATTCGAGTGCATTTTATTTCAAGCAGCATGTCACTAAGTAAAGAAAACATAGTATATTAAACTGTACCTTAAATTCAAAGACCCTATTGGTATTGATGAAGGCCACAAGATGCAAGGCTGCTTTTAAATACATACTATATGACATTTTGCTGGCATCTACTTTTTACACATGTTCATATCACGGTCCACCTTTTACTGTGAAGATGCACAAAATCATATGCCAAAGAATAAGCACTGGTTGATCTGATTACTGGTTATTTTTTAACCCCTTCAGCGCTGCGCGGATTCCCCCGCGGTGCTGAAGGGTTCGAGCGCGGGCGGGGCCATGACGGAACGGTTCCGTCATGAGCACAGCTCAACCGATGCTCATGACGGAATCGTTCCGTCATGAGCATGGAAGGGGTTAAATAGCTGTATTGTACAAACAATGAACATTTGTTACACCCAAACACAATTGCTGGTTTTAAAAGGCGGTGGTGCTTCTCCAAGTTAATACTTACAAGTTTTTTTTTTTGAAATTCCTCCTGTTGGACCCTGGATGGGCAATGTGTCAATCGTAGAAAGTACTTCTGTCAGATAACCCTCAAGGTGATCCAACCCTAACTTAATATTCAGTCACTTGAAAATAATCTGCAACTATCCATCCCTTTTCATGGAGTCATTGAGATTCATCACACAGTTGTCATAAAATCATTCAAAAGTATTCCATAATATTTTGGAAGATGGTAGAAAATAATAATGGAGTAACCAAGGGCATTCTAAAGTTGAAAAAACATAGACTAGTTCACAATCATTCATAACAAGTTATCTAAATGTAATACTCTCAAGTTGTTCTGAATCATCCTTGTGTAATTAAGACTCATCCTGAAGTTGTCCAGGAATCATTCCAATGTAATTTAGACTCATTCTGACGTTGTCCTGAAATCATCCTGATGTAATTAAGACTCATCCTGAAGTTGTCCTGAAATCATCCGGGAGTATTTCAAACTCATCATGAAGTTGTCAATTAGTATTCCTTGAGAAGTACAAGATCATCACGCATTTTTAATTAAAGTAATCAGGACACCATCCTGGAGTAATTCACACTCATCCTGCAGTTGTCAATTAGTATTCTTGGAGTTGTAAAGGATCATCACGCATTTTTGATTGAAGTAATCAGGACACCATCCTGGAGTAGTTTTTGTGATTACAGTAAGAGTCATCTCATTTAAATAATCTGCCCTGTGGGCAGACTTCAGGATGGCTTGGGATGACTTCCCCAGATAATTACAGGAATAGCCTGGCTGAAGTCATCGGATGACGCTAGAATGAGTCCAGGATGATCTTCCTTTTTGACTTGGGTAGACCCAACGAGCATGTTGGGGGAGGAGTCATGTCTCCCTTGCAGCGTTAGATATCCTGGGAAACAGGTCTGGAGGAAGAGGGTTGTCCAGCCTCTTTTACTCTGCCACCAATTTGCCCCATGCTAAGTTTTGAAGGTTTTCTTATTTTGTCTTTTTGTCATCATCAAACCTGAAATAACATGTATAAATAATAACAAATACATAGTAGTTTCATAAATGAGAACAAATACATAGTAGTTTCATAAATGAGAACAAATACATAGTAGTTTCTACAGAGTAGCCTGCACTGATTTTGAATGATGCCATTACAAGGGGTAATTATTTCTTTGTTTACTTTTGTGACGTGGAATAAAGCACAGGAATCCTTAGGTGACATATGATCTTACACCAGCTTCATTTGATGATGAGATCCACATTTTTTTGTACAGCAAGTTGAGAGATGGGTGTCTTGCTTGAACCAGGCTTTGAAAATCAGCAATGATGGCAAGATGGGCATGATTGAGCGTGTGTAAGCAATTATCAAGTTTAAAAAATGTCAAGTTTAGTCTAAGTGGTATAGGAATGAGTGTGTGGTGGCATGGAGCGTATTCATCGAAGAAACATGGAGTGGATTGTGGTGCTTTGTGTAGTCAGTATATGGTTACTTTTCCATTGGCAATGTTGTTAATGTGAGTTGGGAGAGATTGCCTCATGCACAATGAGAGCATATTTATCTGACAACCATAACTGAGTTTTGATTACGAGGTCAAGGGCTTTATGTGAGAGGAAATTGCACATGTTATAATGACGTTAGTATGAGAAACAGATGTTAATAAGCATGCAAGTGACTTGACAAAAGAAGAATTTCCAGTAGCTGTCTACGTGGGTCGAGTTTGGATGCCTTCGGATGAGTGGTAGCCCTGCCACAGATTTTGGTTTGATAACTGTCATCTGTCATCAGAACATCTGATTAGAATCGTCTAACCATTGAGACCATTGAGTTAATAAAAAAGTACATTGTTTCAGTTATATAGAAACACACATGATCTATGTGTCTACACAATTCTAATTAGCTTCTATAATGCACAGCAAATTGTCTCAGTGTGGGCCCTTTATCAGCCACCCTGTCCTTTTAGTGATGGGATGCATAGGGTATGACTGTGATGGGATAGGTAGGTTAGATAATTTACACCAAAGTGCTGCAAAACACTACCTTGACTTTCCACTGCCCATGAAAGAAGAAATGATTTATGGAAACATTGGATTCACTGAACGATTTTCTTCATTATTTTGTAGACATAATAAATGGGCTCAGTGTAAAAAACATATGTGTTAATGGGAAGACGTGTGAATAACTGTATGCCATAAGATCATAAGGGTGACTGTGTGTTAAAGTATTGTGATAGATCCTTTTTTAATGTGCTGAGCAGTTCTGATGTTGCTGTAGGAATGAGAGAGCTCATATCAGGCCTTGGTGTTCTAGGTGATGTGCTCCTTGATGGTGAGGCCAGTGTCCTACACAAATCTGAGTTACGTGTCACTGGTTAAAAGCAGAGCGTCAACTCAATCAGACTTCATGTCTTCAAGCCATGTATGGACTAGTTGTTGCTTGCAGGTCTTGGCAAATAGGAGTAATCCTCTGTTGGTAGAATTAAGCTTCATCGAGGTGCTAATATGGATGAGGTGTAGGTAGTGTTTGAGGTGTTTAATATATGATAACTTTAAAGTAGATTTGTGTGTCTTGCATATCACTGAATTGTGATGCTGTTATTGAGAATATAGAGTCCCAAGGTGTTCCATGTTGAGGTTGAACAGAACAGAGGTCAATTTTGAACCCTTCTGCAAGTGATTGTCTCTGACCTGGAGATGCCCATTGAACTAAACCTGTGTCTGCTGGACAGGTTTGAGGCGAACCATTGAAGGATGTTGCCTTTAAAACCCATACAAGGCTTGATATTTTGGATGAGGATGGGATAATTGACAGTTTCAAAAGCAGCTGAAAAGTCTGGCAATATAGTGTGGTCACTATGGAATTGTCTAAGATTTGCAAAGTAGCTGAATAGTGTGGGTATTTTTACTGGGGGTAGGATTATGGCCTGTCATGAGAGCTTCAAGGAAGATGTTTTGAGTAATGGAGCAGTTGTCACTAGTGAGCAGGGATAAGAGAGTCTCTCCACAGAGGACTTCGGTGAGAGATTAGTTAGTGCAAGACCTCCACTTCATAAGAGATGGCCTAGAGGAAGTTGAGGAGGTCAGTGAGGTCTACAAGAGACAGGAGCTTATAAGATGACTGCTGTGCAATGCAGCAGAGAAGGCTGAATGTCAAAGTAGAAGTAGGCTTGGTGTTGATGTGCTGTTGGGTCTTATATTCCTATTTCTAAAGAAGAGGCTGTTTGCATTAAACCAGTCTCCGGACTGTGTGATTGGAGGGTCAGGCACAGGTCAGAGCAGTGCTTGATGGTATTGTTTCTTTTGGTAGCTTTATTAATGTTCTTGGGATAGTATGAGTTCCTTGCATGTTCGATGGAGAGACTTTAGTAGTGAGGTCATGGGGAATTGTGATTTTCTTCCATTTACTTTTCTGTCTTAAGATGGATTGATTATTGTAAGTGATGTATTTTGATGACCGGCTTATATTCTGTAAATCACCAACCATCAAATATGAGGTGGAGGTTAATTAAGTTAATGTCACTGAGGAGGTTGGTGTGTGCATAGTGGATGGATGAGATGGTCTGAGAAATAATCTATTAATTTGTATTCTGTTCCTGTGGCCTATAGAAGTGGTAAAGGTGGTGGACTGAGTTGTAGAAAGTAGAACTGCGGCATGAGAGTAGCCCACATCTGAGGATCTCCATGAGTTTATTGTCTCTTGCTTGCTTTTGCTTCATGACCAGGAGGACCTATAGATGACAGCAAGACCTCCTCCCTTCTTAAGTGCAAAGTGTAAAATCTGGTGCTTTAGCCATGGGAACAAGGACATTGAGGATGTGCTAGGATGCAGAGGTCAGCCTTGCCTCTGAAATGAAGTGTGCAGCCAGCTTGTGATATATGATGAGGCCTGCGACATCTGGGCATGGAGTACTGCAGAGCATGTGTTAAAGAGTATGAGTTGAAGTACGTGTTTTATGGGTTAAGGGTGTGTGGTTGTTCATGGTATGTGTTTGAGATTGGGTCTATATTTGTGGGGATACAGTATGTGTGGCTTATTTGATCTAGGTGCAGGGGTGGTTACTTTTACATGGTTTGGGGGTACTTCCCGATTTGTTTAATTAAACAACAATCAAGGGTCAGGCAGTGTCATGGAAGTGTTTGACAGGCACATGCACTACAGCGCATATGCCATGTCACATATTATGAAGGGCTTGTCTTCTTCCAGCCCTACCTTCGTCACCTCTTAGGACTGTCGGGCCACTCCCCTCCTTGTCATGTGTTACCCTGGCTGACTGAATGCAATCTGAGAGCTTTAGAGTTAAGCCCTGTTTTGAATCAAAGCAATTTACTGAAGAGTATTTAGATATTCCTGTTCACCGTGCAATTCATTTTTTAGCATTGTAAAGCAGCAACAAGATTCTGTTTTCCTCTGCAATTGTTCCTCGGAATTTGACAGCTGGGCCATCTCTGAGGTAGGAGGTGAATCACAGTGGGAGAAACACAGGGATGGTAGTAGGTAAGAAATGGGAGAAGTAGACTGGGAGCACTTCACTCCTCTCAGCAGGATGTCTCAGGTGACAACTGCTGCAGTATACCAGAGCTAATTTCTAGAACTTCTGGACATGGAAAAGGGAACTTTCCAGAGGCATCTATTCCTTAAAAGGTATTTAAAATCTGACTTCAGCAATACGTGGAGTTTAATGTAACAATTAATTTGATACCTTGAAGTAATATATTTGGTGGTCCTAAATGGAAGCTAGCAGTTAGCACATAGGCTAGTGAAACCCCATGTTAGCCAATAGGACTACCAGCCTGACTACATTGAAAATGACAATTTAGGGTTTTCACTGTCAGGACATTTAAAGTTTAAATTCAACATGTGCTTCTTTTTAATATCTGGCACCCTGCCTTATGGGCTAATAAGACCTGACTTAGGGGATGGCTCATAAATATTAAAAAGGAAAGTTTGGGCTTTGCAAAAGGGTCTTTTTGCCATGTTGAGTTGGCAGTTTTTAACGCTACCTGAGTATGCTGCAATGGCACACCTAGAGCCAGGTTTTCATTTTGCACAATAAGTGCTACAGTCCACTGGTGACAGTTATCTTACTAGCCCTGGGTACATTTTGTACCATATACTTGGGACTTAACCTCTTCGATGCCGATGACGGAACGGTTCCGTCATGCAAGCCGGTTGGGCTGTGCTTATGACGGAACCGTTCCGTCATGGCCCCGCCCGCGCTCAGATCTTTCAGCACTGCGCGGGAATCTGCGCAGCGCTGAAGAGGTTAAAGGTAAATTGAATATGCGAATCGGGAATTAGCCAATTACATATAAGCTCTGAAGGATCAGAGTACATTCACTGCAGCTTGGTCAGCTGAGCCCAGTGCACTACAGAGTGCACTTCAAAGTCAAAAAACCAGCAGCATCAGTCAATAGCCCAGACTTCTTTTTCATTAAAAGGACAGCATGTGGTGGAATTGTAGCCTTGATAGAGAATAACTGACATGCCCTTATCTAGCTGGAGTTCGGGAATGATTTACTTTGGAAGCCATACCTGGAGTAGAACGTTCTGCTTTTTTATAAAACCTCATTTGGCTCCAGCTCTTCAGTGTGGCTCCAACTCTTGGGTTTGACTGAGCATAAAAGCCACACCCCTTGTGGACCTCTCTTCTGACTTTCAGACTGCTGATTAGGAGGCAGCAAACTTTGTGAAGAATCCATTCGGTCTTCAGCTCTTCAGTCTACAGAAATATGGTTTTGGCGCTTTAACCTAATTTCTGTAGCATTTCATTAGGCTCTCAAGAATCAAAGTGCAAGGACTCTGCAGCTCCAGAGTTCCAGTACCTACGTTTGCTTTACAGTCCATTTATGGTACCTGCTGTGAGATAAAGAGCTAAGTACGTTTAGTTACTCAGTTTGTTAGAAATTCAGTTTGTGAGCATTGGACATATTTAATCTGAATACTGCATTTGGGATGAGTGTGCCAACTGCGGACTGTTACCTAGAGTTACAGCACTATAAAGTTTGCCTAGCGAAGCGGCATTCAAGACTCACCGTATCCCAGGCAAGTTGCCTATTATTTAAGTGCAATAATTGTCAGAATTTTTGAAACTCCAGCACTCTTTGCTTTTCTCTCAGTGCATGATGTAATACAAAAAGTCCAAGGGATTTGTGGAGCCCATTATTATAGCTGTGTACTACTACTATTATAGAAACATTTTACTCCATACCATTGAGTTGGACCCGTCCCTTTTTGTAGGGTTATCCCCAAACTTTTTGCCTTCTTCCTCTTATTTTTCTGACCTTCTTTTTGTTGGCTTTAGGACTCTGGGCACTTTAACACTGCCAATCAGTGCTAAAGTGCATGTGCTCTCTCCTATAAACATGGTCATATGTTTGACATATTTTATTTAATTGTAAGTCCTTTGTATGTTGGTATCCTATATACTTAGGGCCTGTAAATTAAATGCTACTTGTGGGCATGCAGTGCTTTTTGTGCAACCCACAGAAGTAGTCTTTCAAACCTGTCTCAGGCTTGCCACTGCAGGGCCTCCATGCACAGTGTACTGCCACTTTGAATTGGCAATTAAAACTACTTGCCAAGTCTTAACCCCTTCAGTGCCCGCCCCTTTCCCCGCCCTGTGCCGGCCGTTTCATTAGCGGGCGGGGTTTATGACGAGCTGGTCTCGTCATGGGCACAGCGCAACCGCGGCCCATGACGAGACCAGCTCGTCATAGGCATTGAAGAGGTTAAACTCCCTTTTTACTACATGTAGGCCACCCCTAAGATAGGCCCAAGTTAGCCTTATGGGCAGGGTGCTGTGCACGTGAAAGGTAGTACATGAGCCTCTATTGTGTGGCATTGCCTAGTAGTGACAAACACCCTATTTTGTTTCTCGCTACTGTGAGTCCTACTCCTCTCAGGTTAGCATTGGGAATTTCCTTATATATGTGTAAGTGGTAATTCCTGATCTGAAAGGAGTAGCATTACCATGTTTGGTATGTTTAGAATGGTAGTTGTTAGACCTGGCCCTTTTGGCAGGGTTATCCCTCAGCGTTTTGCCTCCTAATTTTTCTGACCCTGTTTTTGTTAGCTATGGGAATCTGGGCACTGTACCACTGCTGATCAGTGCAAAAGTGCATATGCTCTCTGTATAAATTATGCCAATGATTGGCTATCCATGATTGCCAAATTTAATTTACTGGTAAGTCCCTAGTAAAGTGCACGGTGTGTACCAGAGCCTGTAAATCAAACATTACTAGTGGGCTTGCAGCACTAGTTGTGCTAACCACATGAGTAGCCCTGTAAATGTGTCTCAGACCTACCAATGTAGTGTCTGCACACGCAGCTGTGAACTGCTGTGTTGCCCTGACAAGTGCACCCACTTGCAAGGCCGAAACATTCCCTTTCCTTACATGTAAGGCACCTTTAAGGTAGGCCCAGAGTGCCCCCATGGATAGGGTGCAGTGTATGTGTAAGGTAGGACATGTACTGGTGTGTGTGGCATGTCCTGATAGTGAAATACAGTGTATTTCGTTTTTCACTATTGAATAGAGACCTGTCCTATAGGTTTATCTTTGGGGTTGCACTGTAACATTTTTACATCTTTAACCTATCATAGGGACAAGATAGAAAAATGGATTATAGGCTCTCTGAACTCAGAAATGTATTAATACACCTTTATGTGAAAGGTAGTTTTTACATTCTGTGTTTGAAAATGCCACTTTTAGAAAGTGGCCATTTTCTTATCATTCTGTGCACCTCGGGCTGTTTGTGTAAACAGTGCCTGGTGTTTGAGTGACAGGAGCTGGGATTTGCACTCACTCCAGACAGTCACTAGGAGGGTTGAGGAGTGCCATGCTTTGCCTGGGTGACTCATCACAGGGCTGAATAGATCTGGTCTGCATTTAGAGTGGTATAGAGTGAGGTAAATGTATTACACCTAAAACCCCAGGACTTTAGATTACTTCAAGGAACAAGAGGACCCTGCCAAGAAGAGTGGAAGGACTGTGTGAGGAGTGCTGCATTTTCTGTGTGAAGGGTGTGTTGGCCTGCAGTTGCTACTTCTGTCTGTGGTGGAGGAAAATAACTGACTCTTTTTGCCCTGCTGTGGTATCCTGCTTGTAGAAAATCTCCAAGGGCTTGTGTGTGCCGGGACACTGTTTATTGAAGACTCAGGGAAATCAAAGTTTTCCTTCTGCACACTTCCTCTTTGCTTTGGGAAAATTCTGGTGGTGCGCTCTGTTTTGCTAGAGCCCTGGTGCTTCTATTTTATTGGAAAGTTCCTAGTGCTTTGCTCGAGGAAAATGTCCTGGTGCCGTAGTATTTGAAATTCCCTGGTGCTGTTCCAGGGGAAATTTCCTGGGTCCAATTCTTCACTCCCACCACGTCGTGCATAATCCCTAGACACCTCCAGCTGTGCCGGGCTGTGGAAATCTGGAGTGAGGAAGAGACCACAGAGAACAAAGTGGGGCGCAGCCACTCACCAGCTGAGCCAGCGTCCACAACCTTTGCCTAGCAACCAGAGCCGCAGTGAGGCCTCTGGGTGTGCACGATGACACCCACGGACACTGGGAAAGCTCCCAAAGCTCCCACAGTAGCAGGAAAGGGGAAGCCTTACCAGCCACGGCAACGTACAGCATGGGACATGCGGTTTAAATCCATACCGCAGGTGCACTGTTTTTTAATACTGGCAGTGGGAACATATGAATAAAGGATGTGTTGTGTTCTCTCTAGCTAATTTTAACACCACTCCCTTCACAAAACTTTTTCTTTGGCGCTGCGCCCTCACCCACACTTTGTCTCTCATTTGGTGGATTTAGAAAATCCATGTAGAGTAGACATCAAAACATCCCTGTGCTCCTCCCTCTCAGAGAGGGGGTTTTAGCCCTCAGAGGAACTAGGTTTCCTCGGAGAGGAGAATCCCAAATGATGACGCATGCCACCTTTGGTGGGTGAGGGATTTCGTCCTAAAAGAGATTATCCCACAGTTAGGTCTGTGTGATATTGTCAGTGTCTTTTTTTGTGTGTTCTTTTATCAGACCCAAGGATTTTGTTTGATATTTTGGTATACAGAATCAGAGATATAATCCTGTGCAGGTCTTTAAAATTTTCCCTAGGACCCTCTTTTTAAATCCTTCTTTGCTTAGTGCCTAGAAGAGGCCAGTAGAGCCACAGCAGGGACGCTCTCCACATACAGGACCCTCGCCTGAGCTTCCACCGTCGCACCAGGCCTTACACCCGATGAGGAGCGGTACCCCGTGTGTCTGTCCTCCTCCTCCCCCTTTGAAAAATTCAATTGGGGGCATTTTTAACATTATCATGGGGGTCTGTGAGTCCCGGAGAGCTACGGACACGCTACAACATTGCTGCAAGGCCTCCGGGCCCTGCAGCTGCTCCATGAGTTCGCGGATGGATACAGAGCATAAACGGGAGACCCAGCGAGGTCTCCCAGCAGACGCCAGCCTTGTGTAGCCCCCGTGTTTGTGCATACCTTGGGGATGGGCACTCGGTTGTCGTGGAGGTAGCGGGATGGGGTAGACCCACAACGAGGGTCCAATCCTGTGGAGGCTATTGGAATGCTGAAAAAGGAGCACAGAGACTCCTGTGTAATGCATGGAATCAATACCGCCAAGCATGTGCTGTCTCTATGGGTTCCCTGCAGTTGTAGGAGATTTGTCCTATGTGTTTAGTGTGGTATTTTTATGGTGATTCCTATGTTTTGGATGCATTATAGAAATGTGCTTTATATTTGTGTCCGTCATGGTTAGACCAGTACTGGTATCAGAAACTGCATAATATGCCCAATGATTGTACTTTTGCATGATATTATGGCCTGCGCAACATATGAGTATTTACTTCCATGCTCTGTGGTGTTATGTGTTTTCACAAGGTTTTTGGACCTGTGCAACTTATAGTTATTTACTTCAGTGTATTACATGTGATGTCATGATAATTGTCTTATAAGTTTAACTTAAATTAGGATGTTGTCTTCAGACCAAAACTTAAGACAAACTTAAGACAAAATACTAATTTTACTTCTCCTAAATGCCTTTTGCGAATACCGAAAGTTGTAAAGTTAGGATTTTGTCTCTGATTACTTTTGTGAATCAGGCCCATAGTGTACAACAATGTATTTTATATACTAGATATGCACAAAAATGTTATGAATACTGAAGTAATACCTTCAAATTACTGCGCTGCTAAAAAAGTTTTTGACATGCACAGTTCTCCCTAAACATTTCTCTACTACTAGGTCATACTAGTGAGCAACACTAAAACCTACTAATTACCTATATCTAAGACCTTAACTCACAATGCAATGAAATGGAGAAAGAAAGCCAAACTGAGCTAAACACTACGTGGATGCCTTTTAGCTTTGATAAAAACAACTCCTCTTTATGATACTTCACTCTATGCCATTCTACTGTATACCACTATAATGTCCCTCACTCCATTGTACACCTCTACAATGTGCACCACTGCTGTGTACACCACTCCACTAAACAGTATTCAGCTGTACGCAACTACACTCTGTGCAACTCAGCTCTATGCTATTCAACTCTATGCCACTGTACTCTACTCCACGCCACTGTAACCACTTCACTGTACGCTATTCCACTGTACCCAACCCAACGCTACGACACTCCGCTCTATGCCACTGCACTCTACACCACTCCACTGTACACTATTTCAATGTACACCACTCTAGTGTATACCACTCTGGTGTACGCCACTCCTGTGTATGCCACTCAGTTATATGCTACTCCACTGTACACTACCCCAGTGTATGTTATTTCAGTGTATACTACTCGACTGTACGCTATTGCACTGTACGCTACTCCACTTTATGCTACCCCACTGAACGCCACTCCACTGTACTACACTCCACAGTAATCGTCTGTACGCCACTATGATCTACGAACATCCACTGTATAATACTTCACTCTACGCCAATGTACTCTACGCTATTCCACAGTATGCAAATTCACTCTATGCCTCTCCACTATGTGCTATTTCACTCTACCCTACTGTACTTTACACCACTCCAGTGTATGCCACTACAGTGTATGCCGCTCCCCTGTACGCTACTCCACTGTATGAGATTCCACTCTATGACAGTACACTGCACGCCACTCACATCTATGCTATTCAAGTGTATTCAAATCCACAATATGCTTTTCCACTTTATAGCACTTCACAGTGTACTAATCCGCTCTACCCCACTCCACTGTATACTATTCCATAGTGAGTGGGGGTCATAGACCCAATTCTTATATATCCAAATGTGTCCTTGAAATGGAGGTGACTACACAGCAAAGCCTCTGTGGTGCATAAGTCTCCCTTCAGCCCAGCTCTGTCTACCAGCCTGGGGGGGGTAAATCAGTGTGTTCTGTGAAGCCAAGCCACTAATCCTTTAGGTGTACATGTCTGCTTCTCCCCTTCCTCTTGCCCAGGAAGACCAATCAGTATGCAGAAGAATGCAAATAGAGTTGAGTGTCCTGAACTTGGGGATGTGTAAAGGGAATGCACGTAGAGTAGCTGTCACCCCATCCCAGACATGTATTGGAAACAGGTAGTAAGGCACAGAAGAGAGCTGAGAGCAGAGAAATATCCACTTTCTAAAAGAAGCATTTCAAGGTCCGTAATACCAGATCCACCTTTACCACTACCACTGTGCAACTTAAAAGGAAAGACAGATTTTTCAGCTTACCCAACTGAAGAAACCGCAAGGAAACACAGTAAACATGGCATTTGTTACCTCAAAGTAAAAACAGATTGGTCCTGATACTCGGCAGATGAAATAACAAGCATAATACAGAAAGGTAGATGAGATGGCGCCCCAGGACCTGATGTCATTCCCCAAGCAGTCTTCAAGAATGATCCATCTTTCTGGAGCGAGCATCTATCCATACTATTTAAAGAAATAGAGCTACTAAATTATATCCCATCCAGTTGGCAAGGATCAATAATGACACCGATCTACAAGGGAGGAGACAGAACATGTCCGTCAAATTACAGGTTAATTGCCCTATTAGATGTAGAAGCAAAGTACTATGGTCACTCATCCTGGAAGACCTGTGGGAGTGGTCAAACAAGTTTAACCTGATTCCAGTTAACCAAACAGGTTTCAGAAAAGGGATCGGGATGATCACAAATATTCTAGCTCTCTCATTAATAGCAAACAAATGCAAGTGGAGGATACAACAACTACACCTTTGTTTTATTGACCTAAAAGCAGCATTTGACAGTGTGGACTGTCACCTACTATGGGAAGAACTGAGAGCTTGGAATATCCCTCAGAGAATCTTAAGAGGAAAATTGCTATTCAACTCCCAAACATGGATAAGAATAAAGTTGGGCGGAGGCTCTAGACTATCCAGGAAGCTGAACACAAGTTAAGGCTTAAAACAAGAATGTGTGTTGGTGCTGCACCTTTTTAACCTATTTATGTCTGACCTGGCACAAAGGTTCGATAAGATAAATTCTCATCCTCCGCAATTGGGAAAGTTATCTTATCACATCCCTCCTATGCGGATGATGTGGTGCTAATGAGCCTAACCAAGATCGGTCTCCGAAGGTCTCTCAAGGAAATGAAGGAATTTATTTCAACCAACAAACTAGAAATTAACACACTAAAACCCAACACAGTGCTCATCAGTAATCAACCAACTATCAAGCAGGATATATGGTTACAGGAAGTAACTAGTTATAAATATCTGGGGTTCTATATGGATAACAGACTAAACCATCAAGAGCAAAAAAACAATATATCACAGAGAACTAGTGCATTAATATTCGCCTTTAGGACTCTGGCAAAAAAACTGAAGGGGCCGTCTTACAAACCTTTGCTCGCAGTGATTTCAGCAAAAATGCTCCCAACAATAGCGTATGCCACTATTGCTCTACATGGCAAAGACTAAACTCTTAAATAAACTACTAGTCTCAACCTATAAAAAGGTCTTCCAGATACATCAGTCAGCTTCACCAGCCCAGGAGCGACTCAAATTTGGCCTTCTAAATGAAACAGTAGGGAGAAAGTATACCACAAAAAAGCTTTCCATACAATCAGTACGTTTATAATGCTCTAATAACTACTTGCATGGCTGAGCTGTGGCACAATAATCGGCCTTATTTGACCTTTAAGCAAGTAATAAACAAAACAGCAAAATTCCATTCCCTGCTATTTGACAAAAATATCTTCAGCTCGAGGTTGCACGCCTGTATGGTGAATAACAACTACAAGACCCTTGCACCGGCACCTTATTTAAATATTACATTCTTGATCTAATAAAAAGACAACTGATGGACTTACACTTTTGGAAACTTCTGTCGATTGCATAAAGGGCATATAACATGCCGACTCTGAGATAGCAACAAAGAGGATTTTATCCGTATAATTTACACATGCCCCAAACTACACACAGCACGAGTCACTTTACTAAGAAAAGCTCTAAACTTCAGAGTAATAAGGACATGCAGAGCTGCGGTAATAACAGGGCTAGACCCCTCAGATCGTCAAATGAGTTGTAAACTGATTACATTTCTTAAATCTCACAAACAGGCTCTGAAAATATTTAAACACCAACTTTGAATCAGAATGTGAAAATCATGAATTTTTAGAAATCTATTGTACAGGTTATGTAAGCGGCTAACATTTCTTAACTTTATGATCAGGCTCATAAATTGAACTTTCAACTGCACTATAGAATGTGGCAATCCCACGATTTAGTTAGAATATTACTGTATGGGTTCGAATTTTATCGAAGGCACAAGTTCATTATTACTTGCAACAATTTGAGAAAGTACAGCCAATAATGTTTTAAAAACATGTACTCGTAACGATCTGATAATGCAAAACCTGTAATGTTTTCAATTTTTTTGAGATTTTACTGCTCTTTTTATGTGAAATATTGTTAAGGTTTTAACTAACTAAACAATAAACATTTACTTACTTACTTAATTACTTACACTAAAGAGGCTTGGTCATTACCAATTCAGTGATATAAAACATAAAGCAGATACTCCTCTGCAATCAGGAATTACACTTAAAAAGGGTATTTAAGGAATTCCCAATGTTAACCTATGAGATGAGCAGGCCTCACAGTAGTGAAAACAAACTTGGGTGGTTGTCACTACCAAGACATATAAAACAAAACGTTACATGTCCTACCTTTTATGTAAATAGCACCCTGCCCTTAGAGCTGCTTGGGATCTACCACAGAGGTGACTGATATGTAATAAAAGGGGAGTTTAAGGCTTGGCAAGTAGTTGCAAATGCCAAGATGAGGTGACCTGCGGTGGCAAGCCTGAGTCAGGTTTGAAAGGCACCTTCTGTGGGCGGCACAATCAGTGCTACAGGCCCACTAGTAGCCTTTGCTTTACATGTCCTGGGTATATGGTATACCACTTTACTAGAGACTTATAAGTGTACCAAATATACCAATCAAGGATAAACCAATAGCCATCACATTTTAGATAAGAGCACTTGCACTTTAGCACTGGTCAGCAGTGGTAAAGTGCTCAAAAGTCAAAAACAGGAGGTCAGAAAGCAAAAGGTCTGGGGAATCCACACAAAAAGATGCCAGGTCTTACAATTTAAATTTCATTAAAAAAACAAAGGTTAAACCTAAGTTTATAGTTAGGAAAAATCTATTTATTCTTTACATTCAAACCCAACTTAAGGTATACATACAGGAGCAATTATAAAGTTAAAAATATAACTTAAATTTCTTATTAACACACAGCTACTTAGAACTTACATATATAATTTACTCACCACCTTCAATTTACTATACATTGTGCACTTCCGTACACATCCTTCTCGCAAATGACACCACACTACATTAACTATAACTTGCCACTGTACTATGCACTGTGTTCTGAGAAATTATGTAATTTCAAATGGCATAAGACGTATTGTAACTGCTATCATTTCACATGCCATAAGTGATATAACATGTAAGGGTTTAACCAGTGCATAGAGAAAGGTCAAGTTGTCTTTGTAGCCTGGCTGTGCAGTTTTAAACATACAAATTTGACCTGTCATGATAACCACTTTTGACAGGCCTAAAACTTTCTTGAAAATATTAATAAGGTACCCCTAAATGGGTAACATCCATTACCACGTGGGCATTGCATCGCAATGCCTTTACATCGCGGGTATTACAACGCAAGTCGTTACAACTTGCTGGATGGCGCTCTAACCTAAGAAATAGTATGATTCACTATTCCAACACCTTCCCTACTGTACGTAGACTAGTGTTGGAATAGTAAATCATACTATTCCTAAATCCAGCGCCCTCCAGCGCAAGTCGTTGTAATGACTTGCATTGTAAAATCTGCGATGTAACGTTCCACGATCATTTTGATCGCGTTGTAACATCACATATTCCCCCTAAATAGACCTTACTGTCAATAAGGTGGGGTGCATTGGATTTAAAAGTAGGACATGTAAAGCGTAATGTTAAGCATGCCCTTAGACTGAAAAGACAACAAAACCAATTTTCAGTGTGGGAGGGTTTTCTGTTCGATAGGAAAGCCTTACAATTTTAAATTTAATTGTGTTATCTCCGGTTGGGAAACACATGTGAATTACAATTTTGAACTTTGTGAAATATTTATTAAAAGTCTAATTTACAGTTAAAGTCAGATTTTTTCAAAAATAATTTGGAAAGTGTACTTTTAGAAAGTTAACTTTTACCTTGTCGAAGCATTTAGAAGCCCATTTGTGTGAGCTCCATCACTTAGTAGGTGAATAGCTCCCTTGATGAGGTGTGATCATTGCTACCATAGCAGAACAAATGCCTTGTGTGTGAGTAGGTGTTCTGTTCCTCTCTTGGATGACCATGTGGGCTGTGCGAAGAAACTTGATGAACTTCAAAGAGGTCTATCCTGTCAGGCAAATGTTAGCTGACACCTGGGGAGGGCCCTTCTTTGTTCCCCAGTAAGGTAGGTATACCTATCCTAGTGGGAGAGGAGCTGGCTTAAAGTGACCAGGGGAGGCGTTGTTCATTTACCTGGCTACATCTCTGGATTGGGCAATCAAGCTCTACACAAGGTGAGAAGGGTTTCACCATCTTGAATTTGGAGAGCTAGGGTCACTGTGGGATTATTTGAAGTAAGACACAAAAGAACTGCTGCAAAAGTGGGTATGGTTATGCCTGCGAACATTTTCTCTATTAGTTAGGGAGGGGCCAGAAGTCAGCCCCAACCAAAAGGTTGGAGCCAGGCATAAATATGTATTCTGATACTCCCTATACCAATAGAGTATAAGTGTGTAGTATGAATGAGAGTGTATTTGAGTTATGAGTGTGGTCCTGAACATTGATTGGTTAATTGCTGAGTAGGGTTTTGAGGTCTTACAGATTTTGTACAAATTCCAAAAAAATTGTTGTATATGTTTATTTGAATAGAAAATGATTTATCACATGCTAGAAAATAATGAAGATTGATGTATAACAAAAATGACATTGTGAAATGAATAAAAAGAATATATTTTTATTAAAAAAACAAAAAGTCTTTGTAAATATGATTTAACATGCAAAGCATTTAGGCTTATAATTATTGGTCAGCCCATGTATTAATTACATTTTGAATAAAAGGAATATAGGTCAGAGAGGAGTTTTTTGCATATTACTGTTTACTTTCCCCTTCAGCTCCTAGACCTTAATTACTCGTGAGGGGGTCCCTTTATTTACAAGTGCCAGGCATAAATATGGGCACCCTTTCACTACTGGACCTGTGGAAGACAGAAGAAAGACTGCACCTGCTGTTGAGAAATGTGATGAGACCTGAAAAGACGGACCAACTCTCACTTCTACCCACAATAAAGAAGCACACTCCAGGGGGCAGTTGGCTGACCTCCTGTTAAGCTTCAGGGGCAAAACAAGTTCCTTGAAGCACTTTATGAAAATCCTAGCTGGCCATTTCCATCTGGACCTTCTCTCAACCCTGCTTGTGGCTTCAGATGGAGTAAGCCTTCAACCTCAGTTGCTGTTCCTGAGGTCAAAGGGCCCTCTGTTGTGTCACAGTGTGCTACTCCTACCATTCTAGCAAAACTGGGACTTAGAAACATTTTTTGCTGCAAAGATCTCTGGAGGACCAGGACAAATGTGCAAAATCAGTTCAACAAATGTGCGTTGCCTCTGGGCCAAAGATTCAGGTTGCTATTGCTCTGAGGTTTTCCACAGCAGCAAATCGATTACAGCTGGATGTTGCAGAAAAGGTTCAGCTACAGCTTGCAACCTTGCCTAGCTGGAGTAATCTGTGCTCTAAAACGTGACAAAGTCTGAAAGTAGAAATCTTTACTGGGTAAAGGCCATTCGTGGCTGGCATGACTCTAGTGTCGCACAGGGAGTGGGTCGCTCGGGGAAGGGGGGTTAATTAACCCCTTTGCTGCCAGGCCTTTTCCCCATCCTGTGCCAAACTTTTTTTTGGCTATTTGGGGTAGTGCGCGCTTAGGCCCCTGTAACTTTTTGACCACATAAGGTATCCACGCCAAATTTGCGTCCTTTTCTTCCAACATCATGGGGATTCTAAAGGTACTCAGGGTTTGTGGATTCTCCTAGAGGGGTCACAGAAATTGGCCAAAATACAGCAAAATGTTGTTTTTTTGGGGAAAAATGGGAAAAACGGGCTGCAAATGAAAGCATCTGGGTTTTTCCCTGTAAATGTTATCAAAAAAGGGTTTGTGGGGTTGATATCAGCATTTTCCCAGCTTTTCGGGGATACCAGACTTTTGTCAGAAACCCAACATGTTTTACACAGTTTTGGCATTTTTCTGGGACATAGCCGATTTTTGCTATTTTTTGTGCTTTTGACCTCCTTCCAGTTAACGGCAGAAATGGGTACAAAAGCAATAATGGATCCTGGAAAGCTATACATTTTCGAGAAGAAGACAAAATTCTAAATTAAGCAAGGGGTCATTTGTGTAGATCCATCAAGGTTTTTTTATAGAAACAAACAGTTAAATGTAGGATAAATTGAACATTAGTTGAATAAAAACAGCCTTTTGTGTCAATGTTTTCATCTGTAACTTCTTCTAATTATGACAGCTCTTTGAAAGCAATATACCGTTGCATCCGCTGAACATTACTCGTTGTGGGGATATATAGGACTTGTAGGTTCACCAAGAACCCGACGAACCCAGAGCCAAAAACTGAGCAGCAACTTGCAATGGTTTTTTATTATGTACCGGGAATATAGTAATTATTCTGTAAAAATGTGTACATGGAAAAATCGGTATGAAAGACATCTATGTATTTCTGAAATGGGAACAAAATATAGAGTTTAGAAACAGTAGATATTTGCACATTTCTGAAATTGGGAATACTCATACTAGCATGAGAATTATCAGTCATTTTTTAGAATGACTTCTTTTTTACACAATATCTTTCATTTGGAAGGCAGAAATGCATCGAAAGTCAATAGATAATAACAGTTCCTTTACAAATCTGAATTACCCTAAGTCTCCCGATAAAAATGGTACCTCACTTGTGTGAGTAGGCATAGTGCCCACGACAGGAAACGGCGCAAAACGCAACGTGCTCACAACTCAATATCGCAGTGAAAATTTACCCTTTTTTTGCAAAGTGCCTAGCTCTAGTTTTTGAACCCTAGCTCTGCGGGCACCTTGGGAAACCTAGCAAACCTATACATTTTTGAAAACTAGACACCCAGGGGAATCCAGGATGGGGTGACTTGATGGCCTCCCACCAGGGTCTGTTACCCAGAATCCCTTGCAAACCTAAAAAATTATTTTAAAAAACCCACATTTTCCTCACATTTCTGTCGTGGAAAGTTCCGGAATCTGCGTGAATCCACAAATTTCAACCCACCCCGCGTTCCCCAAAGTCTTACAAGAAAAACGGTACCTCACTTGTGTGGGTCGGCCTAGTGCCCGCGACAGGAAATGGCACAAAACGCAACGTGGTCACACCTCAATTTCGCAGTGAAAAATGACCCTTTTTTGGCAAAATGTCTAGCTGTAGTTTTTGACCCCTAGCTCTGCGGGCACCTTGGGAAACCTAGCAAACCTGTACATTTTTGAAAACTAGACACCCAGGGGAATCCAGGATGGGGTGAGTTGACTGCCTCCCACCAGGGTCTGTTACCCAGAATCCCTTGCAAACCTAAACAATTGTCAAAAAAACACATTTTCCCCACATTTCTGTCGTGGAAAGTTCCGGAATCTGCGTGGATCCAAAAATTTCCACCCACCCCGCGTTCCCCAATTTCTTATGAGAAAAATGATACCTCAGTTGTGTGGATCGGCCTAGTGCCCGCGACAGGAAGCGGCGCAAAACGCAACGTGGTCACACCTCAATTTCGCAGTGAAAAATGACACTTTTTTGGCAAAATGACTAGCTGTAGTTTTTGAACCCTAGCTCTGCGGGCACATTAGGAAACCTAGCAAACCTATATATTTTTTAAAACTAGACACCCAGGCAAATCCAGGATGGGGTGACTTGACTGCCTCCCACCAGGGTCTGTTACCCAGAATCCCTTGCAAACCTAAAACATTGTCCAAAAAAACACATTTTCCCCACATTTCTGTTGTGGAAAGTTCCGGAATCTGCGTGGATCCACAAATTTCCACCCACCCTGCGTTCCCCAAGGTCTTACGAGAAAAACGGTAGCTCACTTGTGTGGGTCGGCCTAGTGCCCGTGACTGGAAACGGCGCAAAACGCAACGTGGTCACACCTCAATTTCGCAGTGAAAATGACCCTTTTTTGGCAAAATGACTAGCTGTAGTTTTTGAACCCTAGCTCTGAGGGCACCTTGGGAAACCTAGCAAACCTATACATTTTTGAAAACTAGACACCCAGGGGAATCCAGGATGGGGTGACTTGACTGCCTCCCACCAGGGTCTGTTTCCCAGAATCCCTTGCAAACCTAAACAATTGTCAAAAAAAACTAATTTTCCCCACATTTCTGTCGTGGAAAGTTCCGGAATCTACGTGGATCCTCAAATTTTCACCCACCCCGCGTTCCCCAAAGTCTTACGAGAAAAATGGAACCTCACTTGTGTGGGTCGGCCTAGTGCCCGCGACAGGAAATGGCGCAAAACGCAACGTGGTCACACCTCAATTTCGCAGTGAAAAATTACCCTTTTTTGCCAAAATGACTAGCTGTAGTTTTTGAACCCTAGCTCTGCGGGCACCTTGGAAAACCTAGCAAACCTATACATTTTTGAAAACTAGACACCCAGGGGAATCCAGGATGGGGTGACTTGACTGCCTCCCACCAGGGTCTGTTACCCAGAATCCCTTGCAAACCAAAAAAATTGTCAATAAAAACACATTTTCCCCACATTTCTGTCGTGGAAAGTTCCGGAATCTGCGCGGATCCACAAATTTCCACCCACCCCGCGTTCCCCAAAGTCTTACGAGAAAAATTGTACCTCACTTGTGTGGGTAGGCCTAGTGCCCGCGACAGGAAACGGCGCAAAACGCAACGTGGTCACACCTCAATTTCGCAGTGAAAAATGACCCTTTTTTGGCAAAATTACTAGCTGTAGTTTTTTAACCCTAGCTCTGCGGGCACCTTGGGAAACCTAGCAAACCTATACATTTTTGAAAACTAGACACCCAGGGGAATCCAGGATGGGGTGACTTGACTGCCTCCCACCAGGGTCTGTTTCCCAGAATCCCTTGCAAATCTAAACAATTGTCAAAAAAAACAAATTTTCCCCACATTTCTGTCGTGGAAAGTTCCGGAATCTACGTGGATCCACAAATTTCCACCCACCCCGCGTTCCCCAAAGTCTTACAAGAAAAATGGAACCTCACTTGTGTGGGTCGGCCTAGTGCCCGCGACAGGAAACGGCGCAAAACGCAACGTGGTCACACCTCAATTTCGCAGTGAAAAATGACCCTTTTTTGCCAAAATGACTAGCTGTAGTTTTTGAACCCTAGCTCTGCGGGCACCTTGGAAAACCTAGCAAACCTATACATTTTTGAAAACTAGACACCCAGGGGAATCCAGGATGGGGTGACTTGACTGCCTCCCACCAGGGTCTGTTACCCAGAATCCCTTGCAAACCAAAAAAATTGTCAATAAAAACACATTTTCCCCACCTTTCTGTCGTGGAAAGTTCCGGAATCTGCGTGGATCCACAAATTTCCACCCACCCCGCGTTCCCCAAAGTCTTACGAGAAAAATGGTACCTCACTTGTGTGGGTGGGCCTAGTGCCCGCTACTGGAAACGGCGCAAAACGCAATGTGGTCACACCTCAATTTCGCAGTGAAAAATGACCCTTTTTTGGCAAAATGACTAGCTGTAGTTTTTGAACCCTAGATCTGCGGGCACCTTGGGAAACCTAGCAAACCTATACATTTTTTAAAATTAGACACCCAGGGGAATCCAGAATGGGGTGACTTGACTGCCTCCCACCAGGGTCTGTTACCCAGAATCCCTTGCAAACCTAAAAAATTGTCCAAAAAAACACATTTTCCCCACATTTCTGTCGTGGAAAGTTCCGGAATCTGCGTGGATCCACAAATTTCCACCCACCCCGCGTTCCCCAAAGTCTTACGAGAAAAATGGTACCTCACTTGTGTGGGTAGGCCTAGTGCCCGCGACAGGAAACGGCGCAAAACGCAACGTGGTCACACCTCAATTTCGCAGTGAAAAATGACCCTTTTTTGGCAAAATGACTAGCTGTAGTTTTTTAACCCTAGCTCTGCGGGCACCTTGGGAAACCTAGCAAACCTATACATTTTTGAAAACTAGACACCCAGGGGAATCCAGGATGGGGTGACTTGACTGCCTCCCACCAGGGTCTGTTACCCTGAATCCCTTGCAAACCTAAAACATTGTCCAAAAAAATACATTTTCCCCACTTTCTGTGGTGGAAAGTTCCGGAATCTGCATGGATCCACAAATTTCCACCCACCCCGCGTTCCCCAAAGTCTTACGAGAAAAATGGTACCTCACTTGTGTGTGTTGGCCTAGTGCCCGCGACAGGAAACGGCGCAAAACGTAGTGAGGTAACATCAAAATTGCCCATCTCAAAACCACCTGGTTATGCAAGGGGGGTCACTTGGGTTTTGGCCCGGTGCACGGCGGCCATCTAGGGAAAGCTACCAAACCCATACATTTCTGAAAAGTAGACACCCGGGGGCTTCCAGGGAGGTATGGCTAGTGTGGATCCCCCAACGTTTCCTTACCCAGAATTCCCTGCAAACCTCAATTTTAGCTGAAAAAAATCACTTTTTTCACACATTTTTGTGTTGGAAAGTTATGGCATCACCGGGCTCACTCAAATTTCCCACCTCCCAGCGTTCCCCTGGGTCTCCCGGTAAAAATGGTGCCTCACTTTTGTGGGAGACCCAAGTACCCGCGACAGGCAAGGGCCCAAAACGTAGTGTGGTGACATCAAAATTGACAATCTCTAAACAACCTGGTTTTGCAAGGGGGGTCACCTGGGTTTTTGGCCCAGTGCTCGGCGGCCATCTAGGGAAACCTACCAAACCCATACATTTCTGAAAACTAGACACCTGGGGGCTTCCAGGGAGGTATGGCTTGCGTGGATCCCCAACGTTTCCTTACCCAGAATCCCCTGCAAACCTCAATTTTAGCTGAAAGAATCACTTTTTTCAAACATTTTTGTGTGGGAAAGTTGTGGCATCACCGGGCTCACTTAAATTTCCCTGGGTCTCCCGGTAAAAATGGTGCCTCACTTGTGTGGGAGGCCCTAGTACCCGCGACAGGCAAGGGCCCAAAACGTAGAGATGCGACATTTGGGATAGGCAATGTTGATGTCGCATCACTAAGTTTTGGGCCCTTGCCTATCGCGGGTACTTGGGCCTCTCACACAAGTGAGGCACCATTTTTACCGGGAGACCCAGGAGAACAATGGGAGGTGGGAAATTTGAGTGAGCCCGGTGATGCCACAACTTTCCCACACAAAAATGTGTGAAAAAAGTGATTTTTTCAGCTAAAATTGATGTTTGCAGGGGATTCTGGGTAAGGAAACGTTGGGGGATCCACACAAGCCATACCTCCCTGGAAGCCCCCGGGTGTCTAGTTTTCCGAAATGTATGGGTTTGGTAGGTTTCCCTAGATGGCCGCCGAGCACCGGGCCAAAAACTTGGGTGACCCCCCTTGCAAAACCAGGTGGTTTTGAGATAGGCAATTTTGATGTCACCACACTACGTTTTGGGCCCTTGCCTGTCGCGCGTACTTGGGCCTCCCACACAAGTGAGGCACCATTTTTACCGGGAGATCCAGGGGAACACTGGGAGGTGGAAAATTTGTGTGAGCCCGGTGATGCCATAACTTTCCCACACAAAAATGTGTGAGAAAAGTGATTTTTTTCTGCTTAAATTGAGGTTTGCAGGGGATTCTGGGTAAGGAAACGTTGGGGGATCCACGCAAGCCATACCTCCCTGGAAGCCCCCGGGTGTCTAGTTTTCAGAAATGTATGGGTTTGGTAGGTTTCCCTAGATGGCCGCCGAGCACCGGGCCAATAACCCATGTGACCCCCCTTGCAAAACCAGGTGGTTTTGAGATAGGCAATTTTGATGTCACCACACTACGTTTTGGGCCCTTGCCTGTCGCGGGTACTTGGGCCTCCCACACAAGTGAGGCACCATTTTTACCGGGAGACCCAGGGGAACGCTGGGAGGTGGGAAATTTGAAAGAGCCCGGTGATGCCACAACTTTCCCACACAAAAATGTGTGAAAAAAGTGATTTTTTTCAGCTAAAATTGAGGTTTGCAGGGGATTCTGGGTAAGGAAATGTTGGGGGATCCACACAAGCCATACCTCCCTGGAAGCCCCCGGGTGTCTAGTTTTCAGAAATGTATGGGTTTTGTAGGTTTCCCTAGATGGCCGCCGAGCATCTGAGGTTCTGTAGCGATCCGAGCCCGTGTAGTCGGTATCGTAGTACTGACACGATTTTGGTACCAGTGAACCGTAAATGATCCATTGTATGCATGACAGTGTTTTCGCCGCACTACGAGCATGAATTCACTGAGAAATAGGGCATTCTGTTGTAATTTCATGGCATCCATTGTAGATACGGCATCCATTTTGTTTCTTGCCCTCACATAGTCAATGGACGAGCGATGACCCCGGCAGAATCACCTTGTTAAGGACACGTAAGCTCAAGCCCAAGGAAGCTGACGCTGCGTGACTAGGCAGAATCAAGCTGCCTCCCCTGCCTGAGGCCAATCCTGCTATACTAGTTCTCGCGTCCATTGTCCTGATTGAGAGGCCGAATACGGTAGCCGTGCCCGTTTACGATCCATAAACACCTCTTAACCTGCTTTTCAATCCCTTACACCTGGCTCTGCTCCTCTCCTTCTGGGCTTTTACAATGGGGAGGATACGATTTTTATGATGGGGAGGATCGGGCAAAGAATGGAAAACTGACAAGGAGACTTGATCGAATACCGAAAACCTACGACTAATTATTGTTTGATGTATGTTTATTGTCTGTTTGGGATACCGGGTTGGGCATGAAAAATATTTGTGTAATGTTGCCTAAAGACATATTTCGTGTATTTAAGGAGCAACCCACTTCTTGCAATTTGAACAGTCTCGTAGATTCTGCCTATGTGTGGTTCCTATGACTTCTGTGTCCCTGCAGTAAATAAACCTTGGTCTCTGACACCACCATCGAGAAGCCCGCGTCTCTGTTTATTTGTGCACTGAGACAGGAAGGAACTCAGGGGTCTTTGGGTGTTGTTTCCCTGACACCTCTGGACTTTTAAAAATCCAGAACCTCCAATTGGCGCCCAACGTTGGGCGACGTCATCCGGTACCGGTCCAAAGCCTGAAAATTTCGAGGAGCTTCATGTGAAGATTCCGGAGGGAGGTACCCCACTTTATGGATCCCTGTATGTCGTAAAAGTGGCCCGACGATCTCTTCCACGAGGGTTCCCGTTCCTAGACGGCTACAGAGGACCGCTGCCCTGACTGTCGCCCTGTCTTGGACCCGAGGTGCAGACCTTAGTATGGCGAGACGTAGACGGGTTCTCCTTGGTGACGTCTTCCATATTTCAGTTAAGTATTAAGTGGGTTGCGCTCAGTCTGGTTGTGCTTTGTTGCTCTTGTTTTGCTCTCTGGATACGTTTGTTTTTGAATTCGTAGATTATCATTGGTTGCTCTTGTTAAGATAATCTTTGTTTTGGTATTGGTTCATTTGGTAGGCCTAAAGTTCTTTGCGCATTTTGGTTGGAATCTGCTCTTAGTTTATAATGACTAACAGTAGTAATTGTTTCCTGTCCTGGTTAAGTTGCAACGGGGATTCCCGGTTGGAGTATCCGTGTTCGGTTCCTCTGATTGGAACTCCTACATATGAGCTCTATTGTAAACACGGTGTAGGTCCTATCGCTTATAATGAAGTGTGGGTCCGTTATACCAGAAAAGATGGTGTCCTTAGTTGGCCACCACATGGTAGCTTTGAAATTGAAATTCTAGACAATCTAGAAATGAAGTTGTTTAAAAAGAAAGCCAGGCCGGCAATTTTTGATTCTTTTCGTGTGTGGCGTAAAGAAGCCAAACAGAGAGAAATTAGGAAGACGAAGAAGGAACAGAAAGAGAAAGGGTTGACATTAATTGAGTCTGCTAGACAGTTGCATGTCAAAGAGACTGAGAAAGCAATGGAGATGGCGAATAGAAAACATAATTTGGCGATTGACAAATGCTACCCTGTCTTGCCATCTTGTCCTGCTAAGCCGATAGAGGACCCTGAAAAGGATCCTCTGTTGTCTTATCTGTTGAGATCACCCCCACCGTATGCACAGGGTATTGCAGCGCCACAGTTACTACCTGTTGTACAGCCAGCTGCTGGTCAGCCTGGAATAGTTGCTCCACTTCCTTTGATTCAAGCTCCTGTCCTTCCTGTGGTTAATGTTCCTTCGGCACCCCCTCTTCCTGGGTTGCCTATTCCGCCTTTGCCTATCGTTTCGCCAACTGCTTTACCTGCTACTCCCACCCTTACCATTTCATCTGCTCCGGCTGCCCTGTTCCCGAACTCTGTAACCATTCTGACTCCGCTTTCTGTTCGTCGGAAAATAACCGACTCTGTAACTAATATCTTAACTCCTCTCTACAGGTCTTTAATTGGGACTCCCGTTTCTGACTCTACACAGAGACGTAGCCAGTTTCCTGGTCCCCAGGAACGAGAAATGTTAGATTCGACAGCTCTTAGGTGGATGTCGAAAGCTGCGAAGTATGATGCACGAAGAGTGTCAGATACATTTATGCAATGGAATGAACCAACTCAACGTTATGTCTTTGACGTGATGTGTTCTCTTGTGCGTGAGGAATGGGACGATGATGACTTAGAGTCCGTCCCCTCTGATTTGATAAATATTCAGCAAAAGTTTGCCGCAGGAATGGTGATAGGTTCAGAAGTAAGGGAAGCGATAGAACTGATTTTAGCTTATAGGGATGACTCTTCGCTTCAGTCTCTAAGGGGTTCTGATGGTTCTCCGATTACTAGGAAAAGACGAGGTCAATATCCGATGAGGGAAGTTCCACCCATATGGCGCGAAGCAGTTCAAGCTGATGCGGTTAATGGTATTGCAGCTGCTCCGGCACATTTCCATAGAGTGTGGATACACATCCCTTGGAAGCGAGCCGAAGTATTAGCAGTAAAACAGGCGTTACCAGACCCGCATAAGAATCCTGCTGGATATTATAAAGAGTTAACGCAGACAGATCAAGCGTGTGTCATGAATTTAGCAGACATCGAAATGCTATTTGGTAATGTAGTGCCACAACCCATATGGGCCAAGATCCGGCAAGAGAACCACCCAGTCACCTTAGGAGGTGATTGGGCAGCTATTAGAGCGGCAGACGCGCAACAAGTTGGTGGTGCTAAACCTGAGCCTCTGATTGCTGCTCTACCTGGTAGAATAATTAATCTGATGAAAACCCTGATGCCAGCGTTACGGGTCAACTGGGATAAATTATCAGCATGCAAGCAGAAGAAAGACGAAAGCGTCTCTGATTTCTTCACTAGATTTGAAGAGACCTTCGTAGACCACAGTGGGCAAGATATGAGTACTGAGGGAGGTCAGAGGTTGTTTGTCGACAAGTTCGTGTTTAATTTACTGCCTGAGCTTAGTAACAAGTTAAAGGATTCTGAGAGTGCATGGGCAGTGTCGACGACAGCACAGATACTTGCAACTGCTCAGTATTACGAGAATAGAGAGAAAGAAGAGAAGGAAAAGTCAGAAAAGAGGACAAAAGATCTGAAAACTAAAGTTCTTTTGCAACAGGCGTACCCGCCTCGCTTAAATCAGTCAGATTCACAGCAGCGACCCCAGTTTCAGCAACAGCCACAATTCCAGCAAGGGATGTCCCGAAGATTCGATTATGGTCTTCCCCGACAACAGTTAGCATGGAATCAGTGTGCCTATTGTAAAAAGGAGGGTCATTATAAGAACGAGTGTCCAGTACTGCACGCACAAACCAGTGGTGTCCCAGCTCAGAGAAGTAGTGGTGGGTTTATGCAAGCTCCTAGAGGTAGAGGACGTGGTACAATGACTCCACAGGCTGATCGCCAATCAAATTATTTCGATCAGCAAAATGTACAATCTACGCAACTTGGTAGATCTTCACAGTATCATGTTGAGGATTATTATGAAAATAATGAAGAGATTCATAAAAGCGAGTACTAGGACAGCCACAGGCAAAGAGAGGGAGTAGTATCAGTTCCAGTTGATCAGAGTGGACCTTATGTCGCAGTAGTTACATCAGGCTTGGTCGAACCGTTTCTGTTGGATACTGGTGCGGCAAAAAGTTCAATTATGCATGCGAAACTCCCTGGCGCACCTTTGTCTGGCTTAACGAACACTTCAGTAGGTTTCTCAGGCGCCCCTGTCCACAATCCTGTTTCTAGTCCTTTGTCAATTTCTGTTGGGCCATGCGAACTAGAAGCACCCCTCATTCTAACGACCGGTTGTAATGAAAATCTGCTTGGTTTAGATCTGTTGAAACGCCTGCATGCGACACTGTACTGTTCTCCTTCGGGAGTACAGCTCACGTTGGGTAAGAGAGTCATTTCTCCAATGTACCTGTCAATGAATAAGCTCCCACCGGAGCTGCGTTCTCTCCCTGATACTCTTTGGGCAACTGGTCCTAATGATGTAGGTCTTTTGGAAATTCCCCCTTATGTGGTGAGTCTGAAAGTGAATGTTAGATTCCCACGAATTCCACAGTATCGGATTTCAAATGAAGGTGAACGTGCACTTTTACTGATCGTGAAGGACTTAATACAGAAAGATATGATAGAGGAAACTAGAGGAAATGTCTGCAATAGTCCTGTTCTGCCAATTTTGAAACGCACTGACCCTTCCAAACCTCCGATCTACAGATTTGTGATTGACCTCAGAGAGGTTAACAAAATAGTGATTCCGCAGTTTCCTGTGGTACCAGATATCACTGCATTATTGACATTGATTCCTGCCTCAGCCACATGGTTTACGGTAATCGACTTGAAGAATGCCTTTTTCAGCATCCCGATAGCCGAGGAAAGTAGAGACATTTTTGGTTTCTCCTTAGGTGGTCGCAGTTTCAGGTTCAAGCGCTCCCCACAAGGTTATTGTGAGAGCCCTTCAATTTACAGCCAAGCATTGAAAAGTCAATTAGATGCTCTTGTACTTCCTCCTGGTGTTGCTCTGATCCAATACGTAGATGATCTTTTACTGGCCGCCGATGACAAGGAAACTTGCAAAACAGCTACAATTTCTTTATTACGTAATTTGTCAGACTTACATCACAAGGTTTCACCTTCTAAACTACAATATTGTTGCCAAGAAGTGACCTATTTAGGTCATCTTTTGTCAAAGGAGGGAAGAAGGTTGACCCCAGAGAGAGTCAAAGCAATTTCGCAGATGACTGTACTAAGCACACAAAGAGAAGTGTGTGCGTTTTTGGGTATTACATCATACTGCAGGCAATGGATCCCAAATTTTTCTCTCATGGCAAAACCATTGGTAGCCCTGACTGGAAAAGGTGTTCCGAGCCCTTTGCCATGGTCTGATGAATGTCAACAGAGCTTCTCCGACTTACATGATGCGCTGTGTTCAGCTCCTGTGTTGGGTACTCCTGACTACAGTAAGCCGTTTACTTTATATGTCCATGAAAGAGAAGGTTGTGCGTTGAGTGTTTTAACGCAACAATTTGGTGACAAACAGCGACCTTGTGCGTATTTCTCATCCACATTAGATCCGGTGGCCAGAGCATTGCCAAGTTGTTTGAGAGCTACAGCAGCAGCTGCAGTGTCTATTCGACAGTCTGCTGGACTAGTCATGAACAACATGTTAGTAGTCATGGTTCCACATGCTGTGGATACACTCATGAATCGAACGAAAACTCAACACCTCACCAGTGCTAGACTATCAGGTTATGAGCTGACACTTTTGGCAAGTCACATTCAGATCAAGCGATGCAACATATTGAATCCAGCAACGCTGTTGCCGACTACTCAAGAGTCGAGTGATTCAGAGCCTCATGATTGTTGTTTTAGAACTGAGGAAGAGACAAAAGGTAGGATTGATTTAAAAGATACTCCGTTACTCGATCCAGATGGCACTTTGTACGTTGATGGGTCATGTTTTAAACTACAGAATGGTGATGTGACGGCCGCGTATGCAGTTACGACTTTGAGTACGATTGTTGAGACCGCAAGAGTGAGTCAGAATTCTGCCCAAGCTGCAGAATTAATTGCATTAACAAGAGCGTGTGTTTTAGCTGAGGGAAAGAGAGTGAATGTGTTTACTGATAGCCAATACGCCTTCGGCGTAGCACATAGCTTTGGACGTCTGTGGAAAGAAAGAGGTTTTCTCACGTCCCATGGGACTAAGATCCAACATGGACAGTTAGTCAATGACCTGTTGGAATCTCGGACCCTACCGAATGAAGTTGCGATTGTGAAATGCAGTGCACATCGAAAGATTACGGATGATGTTGGCCGTGGAAATGCGTTTGCTGATGAGGTCGCCAAAGAAACGGCTAAGAACATGATGAGTCGAATGTACGTTGCAACGTCTGCAAGATGGATTGCTGAATCAGGAATGTGTGAGAATACGATTGAAAGTGTAAAGGCAATCCAGAATGAAGCAACTAAAAATGAGAAGAATGAATGGAAGGAGAAAACGGGTAAAATGGATTCAAGTGGATGTTGGGTTGATTTGTCCGAACAGCAGCGTTGGATGTTACCTGATGCGTATGTACTTGCGGTAGTCACTATGGCGCATGGAGCGGCGCACATCAGTTCAAAAGGGATCTGTAAGATGTTAGCTCCAGTATGGAAGAACGATGGAATTACTAAGTGCGCGGAAAGAGTCGTGAAAAATTGCATGGTATGCCTGATGCATAATCCTGGCAAGGGAACCCCAACCCCAGCTGGTCACTTTGCTCCCCCTTCTTGTCCCTTTGAAGTGATTCAGTTGGATTTTATCCACATGGACAGGTGTAATAATCTTAAATATGTCCTAGTGGTAGTCTGTGCCTTTTCAAGATGGATTGAAGCGTATCCGTTAAAGGATAACACTGCTATGTCTACTGCCAAAATCCTCCTCAAAGAGTACTTCCCCAGGTATGGTATGCCACGGATTGTTTGGTCGGACAATGGAAGTGAGTTTGTAGGGAAAGTTATGAAGAGTGTGTGTGCGGGTCTGGGGATCACCCAGAAATTCCACAGTGCGAATCACCCACAGTCAGCAGGTTTGGTTGAAAGGTACAATGGTACCTTGAAGCTGAAACTTGCTAAAATTCAAGCTTCCACTGCCCTATCTTGGCCAGACGCACTGCCTTTAGCTTTATTGTCCACCAGAGCGACTGTACACTCTCGAGTAGGGCTTAGCCCATATGAGATTGTGTTTGGTCGTCCTGCTAATGTTTGGGGAGTCCCTAGGCCAAAGGAATTCAAACAGATCGAATATCCAATGTTGATTGATTACCTTTTTGACCTGACTGCTAAATTGAGCCTTATTCATCAACAGGTATTTGAATCCTTGCCTAAACTGACAGAGAGTCCAGGCCACACGTTGAAACCCGGTGATCAAGTTGTGGGGCGGAATTTTGAGCGAACCCGGAACCTCCAGCCAAGATTCGTGGGCCCGTTTCAGGTGCTCCTGGCCGCAAGAACTGCTGTACGCCTAGCTGGAAGGAAGAATTGGGTGCACGCTAGCCATACGAAGCGTGTCCCTCTCCCACTCCCCTACGACAACTGGGTTAGACAGGGATTTGGTGTATCCGATACAGAACCTGTTCCTAGGCTCATCCCCTTCAGTGATGCAGAGTACATAACGGACAAACGAACTGAAACACAGAATTCCGATACCCCACCAGGAACTGTGCCTTCGAACCCTGAACAAAGTGCTATACAAGGCGAACATTCGTCACCTGTGGACTCGAACATTACTGTACCTGTAGAACAATTGTTTCAAGATCAGACAAGACCCGGAAAGTACAGATATAACCTACGTTCTCATTCTATGAACCAATGACATTGCACAATTACCTTTCTATTTGAAAACTGTTTTGATCTTATCATTCCATTCAGTCAGGAAGTTCGCTCTATAATTTTTATTTTTGTTTTTGTTGTTCTCTCACCTTGCCATCTGGGTTACCGTAGGGTCATAACGTGTGCCTTGTTTTAACTTGCAGGGAACCAGACACCAGGTCGGTTTCTTCTGTTTATTTTGGGAACTCCCAGGGTAGACAGAAGCAATTTTTAACAGGTACAAACCATCCGTTGCGAACGGTTGTAGAAGATGGAGCTTTCTGAACTGCGACGGGCTAACGTCATAAATGCTCGCAAGACAAAACTGTATGAAATATTGTATAGCAAATGTTTCCTAATGCAATGTGCTCTGACATTTCTGATTGTTTTAATAACTCTGGTAGGCGGAATTATTTTTGGTATTCAATTGATCTGTGCACCTGTTACATCTACAGTATCTCCCCATGTTTCTGTTTCTCCGACTGTTGTTTCTTTTCATTCTTTCCATCCTTTTCCTGCACATGAGCAAGCTCGACGCTCTGAGTTTATAAATAACACTTTCATTCAGCTCTTGCACCAACACCAACTAGTAGTAAACACAACAAACTGCTGGGTGTGTGGCTTAATACCACATACCATGGACAAAGGTATCCCTTATCTGGTTCTGCCCTTTAGTTATAATGGATCATTCTGCGCATTTCAGACCATGTTCGCCTATGCTCTAGAGACCTATCCCCCGCGACCTCCGCGTTCCACTAGGTATAACTCCGCTAATAGAGCCTTGGTAAAAGGAATTACTGACATGGTTAGAGACGTCAATAACACTCCGTTTATTCCCAAGGATGAATTGCGAGTTTACATGGGTTGGAATGTTACGGAATATGGCATTACTTTGGGTGAGAACAAACGTAAAAGCTCGACTCCGATCTGGGTCGTACCCCACCAAGGTCAGGTCTGTTTGCAAGGAAATGGGAGGAATCCGAAAGCTCGACTAGGGAAGAGCGACTGTACCGAAACATACGTTTTCCCGTCACAGTCCTTCCCTGCATTTTTAGCTGCTAAGGGCACCTATTTTGTTTGCAAAGACAGAGCATATACATGGCTACCTGCTGACTTCTCAGGCTCATGTTATATCGCTCAACTATTGCCTCCGACATACACTGCTGCACCGGATTATCACAAAACTAGAGTTGTGAGAGGTGTTCTCAATAAGGGAGACACTGCTGGCCAAGAAGCAGGAGACTTCTTCAAGGGTTTCCTTCCGTTCTGGGGGCCTATGGCCAACAGTAGAAACTTACGTCAACTAACACGGGTAGTTGAATCCACTATTACCGAAACTGCGGGTGCCCTTAGTAACCTGACAGCTGAGCTTCAGGCGGATCGCCTCATGACGTTACAGAATCGTATGGTCCTTGATGTACTACTTGCAGATCGAGGTGGAGTATGTAAGATGATCCAATCGAGTTGCTGTGTTTTTATCCCAGATAATGCGCCAACGGTATATAAGGCCATTTCCAAGTTACACAAAATCTCTGACTCTATTCATGTAGAGGAAGGTAACTGGTCACTAATGGGATGGTTCTGGAGTCTGTTATCTGCATGGGGATGGAAGGTTCTGATAGTCACTGGTGTTGCATTGGTATTTTTATTCTCATGCTGTCTCATTGTTCAGTGTGGTCCTGCCTTATGTGGCCTTTGTGTTTCAACATGCGTAAGAAGACCACCTGTTTTTCGAGATACACTACGAGATAGAATAATGCTCCAGCAACATATCAGTGACATGATGAACATAGAGATGGACTCTGATATAGAGTAAGCTATTGCCTATGTAAGGGCAAAAGGACGGTCTGAGGTTCTGTAGCGATCCGAGCCCGTGTAGTCGGTATCGTAGTACTGACACGATTTTGGTACCAGTGAACCGTAATTGATCCATTGTATGCATGACAGTGTTTTCGCCGCACTACGAGCATGAATTCACTGAGAAATAGGGCATTCTGTTGTAATTTCATGGCATCCATTTTAGATACGGCACCCATTTTGTTTCTTGCCCTCACATAGTCAATGGACGAGCGATGACCCCGGCAGAATCACCTTGTTAAGGACACGTAAGCTCAAGCCCGAGGAAGCTGACGCTGCGTGACTAGGCAGAATCAAGCTGCCTCCCCTGCCTGAGGCCAATCCTGCTATACTAGTTCTCGCGTCCATTGTCCTGATTGAGAGGCCGAATACGGTAGCCGTGCCCGTTTACGATCCATAAACACCTCTTATCCTGCTTTTCAATCCCTTACACCTGGCTCTGCTCCTCTCCTTCTGGGCTTTTACAATGGGGAGGATACGATGTTTATGATGGGGAGGATCGGGCAAAGAATGGAAAACTGACAAGGAGACTTGATCGAATACCGAAAACCTACGACTAATTATTGTTTGATGTATGTTTATTGTCTGTTTGGGATACCGGGTTGGGCATGAAAAATATTCGTGTAATGTTGCCTAAAGACATATTTCGTGTATTTAAGGAGCAACCCACTTCTTGCAATTTGAACAGTCTCGTAGATTCTGCCTTTGTGTGGTTCCTATGACTTCTGTGTCCCTGCAGTAAATAAACCTTGGTCTCTGACGCCACCATCGAGAAGCCCGCGTCTCTGTTTATTTGTGCACCGAGACAGGAAGGAACTCAGGGGTCTTTGGGTGTTGTTTCCCTGACACCTCTGGACTTTTAAAAATCCAGAACCTCACACCAGGCCAAAAACCCGGGTGACCCCCTTGCAAAACCAGGTGGTTTTGAGATTGTCAATTTTGATGTCACCACACTACATTTTGGGCCCTTGCCTGTCGCGGGTACTTGGGCCTCCCACACAAGTGAGGCACCATTTTTACCGGGAGACCCAGGGGAATGCTGGGAGGTGGGAAATTTGAGTGAGCCCGGTGATGCCACAACTTTCCCACACAAAAATGTGTGAAAAAAGTGATTTTTTCAGCTAAAATTGAGGTTTGCAGGGGATTCTGGGTAAGGAAACATTGGGGGATCCACGCAAGCCATACCTCCCTGGAAGTCCCCGGGTGTCTAGTTTTCAGAAATGTATGGGTTTGGTAGGTTTCCCTAGATGGCCGCCGAGCACTGGGCCAAAAACCCAGGTGACCCCCCTTGCAAAACCAGGTGGTTTTGAGATTGTCAATTTTGATGTCACCACACTACGTTTTGGGCCTTTGCCTGTCGCGGGTACTCGGGCCTCCCACACAAGTGAGGCACCATGTTTACTGGGAGACCCCAGGGAACACTGGGAGGTGGGAAATTTGAGTGAGCCTGGTGATGCCACAACTTTCCCACACAAAAATGTGTGAAAAAAGTAATTTTTTCAGCTAAAATTGAGGTTGGCAGGGGATTCTGGGTAAGGAAACGTTGGGGGATCCACGCAAGCCATACCTCCCTGGAAGCCCCCGGGTGTCTAGTTTTCAGAAATGTATGTGTTTGGTAGGTTTCCCTAGATGGCCGCCGAGCACGGGCCAAAAAGACAGTTGGCCCCCTTGCAAAACCAGATCGTTTTGACATTGTTTATTTCTACAGCGTGAGAATTTCGGCACAATATTGCATGGAAAATGTGACAGATATTTTGAGGTTTGCAGACATTGAGGATAAAATAACTTTTTGGAATTCACAAGAGAGACATCACCATGAACTCCCGTGGGTTTACGACAATATCCACAGTTGGTGGGTTATTCTTACATGGAACATACACCTTGGCAGCGAAACTAAAAAGACAAAGATTCCTGCACAGCCATCTATTCCTCAAACGCACACACATACTGGTTGGATTTGGTATGAGGGCGAGTGATGGTTCAGTATATTAAATTTTATTAACAAGAGATTTCACAAAAATGAAATGCACTGTCAATAATTGAAAGGAGAAAAAACTGAACCAATGACTCGCAGCTCGTGAGCTGTAAAGCCACGGCAAGGCACCAACCGCTTTACAGGCCATTCACACACCTTTCATACGTGATACACACAAGACCATTCGCACCACCAGGCACAAAAACAACAAATTACAAAATTCACAAAAGGGACAAGGTACACCCTACTTCAGAAAGGCAAATATTACTGCACAGCCATCTAATCCTCAAGCACACACACATACTGGTTGGATTTGGCAAGAGGGTGAGTGATGGTTCAGTATGTACAATTGTATTAGCAAGTGATTTCACAAAAATGAAATGCATTGTTAATAATTGAAAGGGCGAGAAACTGAACCATTGACTCACAGCTCGTGAGCTGTAAAGCCACGACAAGGCACCAACCTCTGTACAGGCCATTCATACACCTTTCATACGTGTGAGACATACAAAACCATTCACACCACCAGCCGCGGGCCCATCACATAACAAAACTCACACCAGCACACAGCGCCATTCAAGGGCCCATCACTTTCACACGCCCACATTCCTGACACAGCAACTACACAAGCTGATGGATTACGCGGAGTGGCACTCAGCTAGCAGTGTGTGTAGTGACCAGAAGCAAGTCACTACTCACACACAGCCAGCTGAGCGCCAGTCCACGCACACCGCTAGCCGAGCGCCAGTCCACACACACCGCTAGCTAAACACCAGTCCACGCACACCGCTAGCCAAGCGCCAGTCCAGGCACAACGCCAGCCAATCGCCAGTCCAGGCACACCGCCAGCCAAGTACCAGCCCAAGCACACCGCCAACCAAGTGCCAGTCCACACACACCGCCAACACATTTAGGATTTTTTTTAGACAAAAATAAAAACACATACAAATCGCAAATAGATACAAATCTACAAACACAAAATCAGAAACTAAACACATTGCACTAACGCCAACCTTGAAACAGAATCAAATTTTTCAAAGAATACAGACCAGGCAGTTCACTTTACCACTCATGAATGCTCCCAAAAATTATTTTGCGTGTGGTACGCTCTAAAACAAGCAGGGACACACAGCCCAGGTTTAGATGGACAGTCGGGGCAGTACATACGAATCTCCTTCCGCGTACCTCTTCGCCAACAGACTCTGCATCTCCTAGTGGGAAAATCTTTTGCCGGTGTGGGAGGGATGAAATCAGGAAAGTGGCGATCTTTCAATCGAACCACATCCTCCACCACTCCAAATCTAGGAACACTTGCCTGTTCCACAACAACAAGGCTAGCTATCACAGAGTGCTGAAACTGAAGAAATGTCAACTTTGATGCAGGAGAACACTCCTTGAACACAATAAAAGCATTGAAAATTGCTAATTCGAAGAAATGGATGGCCAACTTCTTATACCAAACATAAGCCTTCCGAATAGCAGAGTAAGGTTCCAACCTCTGATCTACTCTGTCAACACCACCCATGTGCTTATTGTAGTCTAGAATGCACACAGGTTTGCGCACTTCAGCAACCTGACCCCAAACAGCCACAGGTGAAGTACTCTCATCATGGATGATAGTCAGCATGTACACATCCCTCCTGTCCACAAATTTTACAGCTAGTAGTTCATCACTATGCAAGGAACTGCACTGCCCCCTCTGAAGTTTTTTGCAAATAAGCTCTTTCGGATAACCTTTACGGTTAGAGCGGATTGTGCCACATGCAAAAGTGTCCACTTTATACAATTCCTTAAATAATTGCACAGCAGTATAGAAGTTATCAAAGTACAAATGGTGGCCTCTGTTAAACAGTCTTCTAGCAAGATCCCACACAATTTTCTCTGAAACACCAAAAGTGGACGGACAACCTGGGGAGTCAATAGTAGAATCTCTACCAGTGTACACACGAAAATTAAAAACATATCCTGTCCTACTCTCAGACAACATATACAGCTTAATTCCATAGCGTGCCCTCTTGCTAGGGATGTACTGCCTAAAAACCAAACGGCCCTTGAACAAGACCAAAGACTCATCAATAGATATTTCTTTCCCAGGAGTATAGATCTCAGAAAATCGATCTACAAAGTGATCAAGAACGGGCCGAATCTTAAAAAGACGGTCACAGTCAGGGTGATCTCGTGGCAACGCCATAGAATTATCAACGAAATGCAGCATACGTAGCAAAAGTAAATACCGATTACGAGTCATAACTGCAGGAAATATGGCAGTTGCCAACAAGGGGCTAGTAGACCAATATGAAGCCAAGGTTGGCTTCCTTACCACACCCATCAATAAAGTCAAACCCAAAAACTTCTTAATCTCTTCCAGATATGTGGGAGTCCACCGGGTAGCTCTAGACTGGGGCTTAAGTTTGTCGCTGTTGTCCCTCAAAAACTGTTCAGCATACAAATTTGTCTGCTCAACAATCTCACCCAAAAATACATCATCCATAAACAACTGAAAAAACTGTATAGGCAAAAAGTTTTCACAATCCACTGTACACCCTGCATCACCGCTAAAGGCAGGCAACACCGGCTGCACCATGTTTGGATCAACCCAAAGTCCAGCACTTCCAGTAGGAAGCCTAGCAGCCTCAGACTGCAATCCAGATGCCTCTTGCACCATCGGCACAGCAGTTTCCTCCTCTAAGACAGGCACTTCATCCGCACTGAGAGTTGCTTCATCCACACCAAGAGTACCTTCATCTGCACTGAGAGTACCTTCATCATCCGATGATTCCATGTTGAGTGAAAACTCACTGCCAGAATCTTCCCCTCCCTCCTCTCCCTCAGACGCACTGTCAGTCTCATAATCATGCTCAGAGGAAGATTCAAGAAGCATACCGACCACCTGTTGAGCAGTCATTCTACGGCTAGCCATATTGCTTACTAATAAAGGTAACTTGTCAAACAAGTCAACAACAACAAACACTTTGTAAAATAAGTAATAAACAAAAAGCACCTTTATCAAAAACTCATATATACTCCAAAACAATACCACTCACTTGCCAGAGGCAGCTAAACTACTCACCACCACCTACTCTGTACAGACACAGTATGGATCAACAATATCCCACTAAAAAAGAAAGAGAAAAGCAATTACACATAAGACTATGCAAAACACATCGCAAAGAATGTCATGCTCAAACCACTAACTAAATATGCCGCCATTATGACATCACTTACAAAAAAATTCATTCAGACATTATAATATTACTCATTTGGAGTAAATACAACAACAAAAAAATTCTTACCAAAACAATGCAACTACACAAAACTGCAGAACAACCACTGTCGAAAAGCTTTAGACTAGAATAAAAAGGAGAAAAAAGCTTTATTGTCACATATGCATATAATGCTCTAGACCATCACGTACTGCGCAAAATGTATTACTAGAACCTCCCACTTTCAAGAAGGAAAGATCGATGGCCCAATCCTTTACAAGCAACGCGGCGAGAATCTGGAACTGAGCCTCAGCTCTGGACCACCCCCTCCCTCTTCCCAGTCCTTCAAAACTGACCTCAAAGTTCTCCTCCTGCAAAGACACTTACAAACTTAATTCACACCCTCTCTATTGTCTGAAGGAAGTCTTTACATTATAGGAAATTCTGTTCTCCATGCCCGTAGAAGTGCCTTCCCAGTGTGTTCCTGTGTTTTGCGTGTCTGCCATTTATTGCACTTTTATACCTCTACTTGTACTTTGTACTCTTTTGTAACTTGCACACATGTCACTTTTCCTCTTGTAACGTATTGTTTGCTACCTCTTGTATTTTGTTTGCTTTTGATACATGCACAATTACCACCATTGCCTCATGTAACATAACGTTTGCTCTTGTTTTCAGAGTGTCCCCCATTTATTGCAGTATTTTACCTCATGTGACATCCATCAGAGAGCTGCATGAATAATTACCTGGTAATCCCCTCATCACAATGCAAACACCCACCCGAAATAGGTACCCAGTGAGGTCACACCGTTCGCATCGCCCTAACCTGTTCAAGGTTCATGTGACCTCAGTGACAGTCACAGCGACTGGATCACTGTTGCTCTAGGGTGTGCTGCTTCGTAGGCCTGCCCGCAACACTGGAGATGACCTTCAGTATGGATTGTGGTGGACAGGCCTTCAAGGATAACCCACAATTGACACCACTACAGTACACCAGCTTGTGCTAAGACATCCAGCCTTCTAAGGTCTAGTGGGGCCTTCTACGGTCTAGCATGGGAATGTGCTCCCTCAGTACAGTGGTGTGGTGGACTGGTCATGAATGCTGAACCCGGTTCCCCAGTTCCAAATTCGACAGCTCTGGCCATAGTGCCACATCCCCACTGAACGCCATACTTGCCCACTGAGAGAAACTCGCACTGCCTTCAGCTATAACCTAATTGTGCCCGCTATAAACACTTGGATGTGGCTCCATTCAAATTATGCACTTGATAAGAGTAATACGCTGCCTAAAAATTTTTTAAAAAGCAACCACTCATAGGGAATGCAAAGCATGTGAAATGTAAGCAGAACCAACATGGTTACCTAAACGATCTCTCACTAACTATTCAGAAATCAGCGAGTGGTTTCACCTGAAAAGTTATGGACATGACTAGAGGGCCCTGAAGGAAACCGTTTCACTGTCCATTGCTTACATCCTTACAAAACATAAGCAGTATGGTAGACCACATCCATAAACACAGAGCCATGGTGCACATTGTGTTTTCCAATTCACCCATCAACCAGGTATTGCAGTACCTCCAGGAATGGTACACTCTCCCACCCTGGAAACAACAATGCTGTTCAAATGAAGACGAGAAAACGAAAGTAGCACTTCACTGGCAAACTCTGTGATGCTGGTGTATTTGGATGTAAAAAAAAACAATCTGGCCACTTTGCAACCCCTCTGTCTTACTTTATTTCGCCCCCCCTGGGAACAACAATGCTGTTCAAAGAAGGAAGAGAAAACGAAAGTAGCGCTTCACTGGCAAACTCTGTGATGCTGGTGTATTTGGATGTAAATAAAGTCAATCTGGCCACTTTGCAACCCCTCTGTCTTACTTTATTTCTCCTCCCCTGGGAACAACAATGCTGTTCAAATGAAGACGAGAAAACGAAAGTAGCACTTCACTGGCAAACTCTGTGATGCTGGTGTATTTGGATGCAAATAAAATCAATCTGCCCACTTTGCAACCCCTCTGTCTTACTTTATTTCGCCCCCCACCCCCCACCTCCCTTTCCCACGCTAGCAGCACCCCTCAGAGAGAAAACGAGAGAAAAAGGGCATCTCTCGAAAGCGTGTGTTTCTTTTTTGGATCCATTTCACATGCAAGTAACTGCAATTAGGACGAACCAAGCGCACAAACAAAGCGGAGCCTAAAATAAAACATTTCTACTCCCCCCAACATTGTGCGCCCATCCTACCTAACCCACCGATCGCAAAAATCCCCCCTCCCCAGCCCTAAAACTCACCTTTACTCTCCGACACGCAGGAAGCAAATGGCTTCCTGTGCCTCGAAGAACAAAGGGGAAACCTCCAATGACGTCAGCGCGGTTTGTGCGCTGATGTCATTGATAACGTGGGGGAGGGGGGCGGGGGGAGGCAGGGGAAGGTCTTCCCCTGCCTTCCCAGTAAAAAAAAAAAGATCGACCACTCACGGGGGGAGCGCCAGTGCTTCCCCCGTGGGTGGGTGCCATGACGAGCTGGACTCGTCATGGGCACAGCGCGACTGTGCTCCATGACGAGTCCAGCTCGTCATGGGCACAGAACGGGTTAAAACATTTTTTAACTTACCATCTCATCCGGTCCCGCGTCGCATTGCATCGTGTCTCCTCCCTCCTCTCCATACAGGAAGCAGGCAGTCTCCCTTCCCTCCCATAAGCCAATCACAACCTTGCAATGGCAGCGTTGTGATTGGCTAGGACACCGACCACACAGGCATCTATGGGGACTGGTGCATGACAGTCAGCGCCCTCAACAGTGGGCTGGCCACTCCTCCCCTGCCTGGAGCAGGAACCCCCACCCACCTCCCTACCCCAACCAAACCCTGACTTCTGCTGTCTCACAGTGCTAGAAGCAGAAACATAAAATGGTATTTAAAATACCATTTTATGTTTCTGCTTCTCGCACTGCAAGAAAGCAGTGGAGCGAGGCTCCTTTGCCCACGTGGAGGAGCCGTCTCCAAAAGTATCTGACCGGAGAGGAACCTTCCTTGAATGTGAATTTTAAATCTCTTCCACTCTGAGCTTTACCACAAAAAGACAATGGCTTCACTGGGACCTTGTCTGACAAATTTTACTAATTATTATCATTCTTACTTTTGCTTTTTGTACAGCCTTACTACAAAAATATGTTAGTTAATCTACTTTCGATGTATCTTTTAATTTATTACACCCATCTTCAGACATGGATTTTGTTGTCCCCAGAAAATATACATTTTGGTTATGATAGGTGAAACTAAGTGTGCTATTTTGCATCATTACATCAATGAAGAATTACAATTATTCTTTCAGAAATCAATGTCAGATCAATCAGGTACAGAACCTGCTATAGCCATAACCCATATGCTGTCATATAAATCCTGCTTCTCTATAAGTAAGTGACAGGTGAAGCGTGTACCTGAATCCATGTGCATTTTGACACAATATGGTCCGATAGACAAAGAATAGAAATTACAGTGTTGAAAGCTTGTCCAGTGTAGCACCTCTGTAAACCACAACACCGATGCAATTCCACGTACAAGTTATATTATTAGTTCAGGAGAGCGAGGAAGGCGTTGATATCTAGAATCAATTATTTCTGAGACTGCGTTCACATGAGGCTGTGCATTAAGTATATCACCAAGAAAATAAGGTACATATGTCAATAGTTTTACTATTAACTACAATGGAGAAGACCTTGGTAAAATAATAATGAATATATTAGGTAAACTGCAATACAGAGTAGATGTACATGTTAGAAAAACTTCATTTAAAAAAAGGAGAAAACACACCTGGCTCCCAGCTTTCTCTATGTTTTGGCACTAAGTGAATGAGCGCATTCACACACAGAAACAGTGGGGAATAAAGAGCAAAAGATGCATTAAAGCGTTATAGGTTGACGGCAGTATCTCAAGTTTCCAAATATCTACCTTGATATGGAGGCCCAAGTCTCAACTTCCCTTTTTCTTTTGTGCCCTCATCCTGTCTCATATTCCTTCATCTCTTGTGCTTTACTCACCCTTTGTTCTACTGCCTTGAACTCCACCCTTTAAATGTGCTCATTTTCTTTCTATAATGGTATGATTGTGTCACGTTCGATCATATGCTTTCTGCGCCTGCCCCCCGCTTCATGTCTTGTCTTGTTATCAGCTAATAACGTCGCCCCCTTCCCCAGAAATCACATTTTTGGATCCACAGTCTTAAATTGTTTCTCTTTGTCCCTTATTGTTCATTTATTGCCCCCTTTGTGCTTTCTTGTAATCCATTCTTGCAGCTTCCACACATTTCAAGCACCTCTACGGTCTAGTTTACAGCCGCTTTCTGCCACTGCTCTGCTACAGGGAACTCTCGCTTTTCAGATATATCCACTCGCCGCGCCCTTCCCTTTTCAGGCCAGTGCTCCCAGCCTTACCTAAACCCAGTCCGCATCCAGTTCTACGAGTTACCTTAGCTTTATTTGATATTAATGTACAGGAAAGAGGCAGACATTGTTCCACAGAATTCGAACTGAATTTAAAAGCCACGGTCAATTTATTCTACCGAGTTTATTTTGTTAAGCCGCAGTCAATATGTTTAGGGGGCATCCGAACGTATTTCTTCGTTTCGCACCTTCGTTGAATTGCCGCCATGATGTAAGAGAAAGAAAACATAAAAGTAAAAGAGCGTACTGCTCCCAAAGAGAAACTCCCACGTGGTCTACCACTGAACCCGGCAGATCGGGGCGCACGCAATACAGCTTATTTTTTTCTGCAAATGTAATGTTTACGGTAAAGCACAAACTAAGACAGAAAAAGTTTAACGATATCTGTTTTTTAGCTGGAGGCACTGTGGGATGAATTTGGCCTTTCTCTAAGTAGAACAAAAAGGGGGTTATTTTCCCTGGAGAATTATGGAATGTGCCTTCTGTTCAACAATTGCTTACTGCGCGGTATAGACCCTACACCTGGCCATTTCCTTCGGAATGTTTGCAATTTCACGCTCAGTTATTTTTCATATCTGAACCAGATGCCTATATATATGCTTTCTCTTGCTATTTCAAACCAGACATTAAACCCGCACATTTTCATGATTTTTGTCCTATTATTCCAGGACCTCTGCTTAATTTTTTTCTGTAATCTGTGTCCATTAGAAAAAAATAGTGGTGGTATGATTAATTACATATTCTCTAGTCTAGAGGGCATTTTAAAGGACCCACCAGTCCACTGGGTAACCCCCTATTTTCACAAGGCCACCCGTAACTAAAAAACATTTCCATATCTCTGTGGTAGCCCACCTAAATGACATTTTAGTGGCCATAGCAAACTTTGCAAGCAGTGGCTTAACGCAAACGGTGCCTCTCACCTCTTACCCATTCAAACACGTACTTGTATTAATAACAGAGAAAAGGAGCTATCAAAACCAATGGATGTACGTGGGGGGGGGGTATGGATAGGGTCAGAGTGGTAACGCGGGCACTCGGGGAATGGCCGAAGGGCCGGTAGCCGAGTTCTAGCTGTGGGCTGCTTTTTTGGGCAGCCTGAGGGCTGTCTGTGCTGTTAGGATGCTGCCAGCCGCCCAGTGGGTGCCCGAGTGGCCTTTCTAGAGGCAGATGGGAGGAGGTGTCACTCCCTTTCTCTCGCTGGGTGGCCCATTAATGTATGCTGATTGAGCGGGGGCAGGGGGACTGGGCAGAAGTGGTCTCACTTGCACTCATGTGTGGCTCAGCAGTGTGAACTAATCTGTGCATTTTTTAAAATCTAAGTGAGGTTAATAAAACATGCCCCCACCCCCTTTCTTTTCATAAAACTTCGCCAAAGCAGTGTTTTGCAAAAAGGCATTACACAAATGTTGGCCACTTTTTTTTTGGTCTACCCGGACCGATTTTTTATCTCAATCCAACTCTGGGTATGTATTCCACTACAAGTACCAGAATGCAAACTGTTGTTCAATAAAGTATTAGGAAAACAAACGTGTTCTTCTCTAAGATAGAACACAGGCCACATCCCCCCGCCTTGCCAGCTATTTTGGGGTTTACACATCTCTGCTTGCTCCCTTACGTCCCGCACTCTGCATTATAAAGACCAACTCTGATTGAATAGTATGCCCATCCACAGAGAGAAGGAATTTCAAATACACGCATCAACATATTTACACGCCTTGTGTTTTTTTAATCACCATTCTATTATGTCATCTTAATTTAATTTGATATCGTGCACGAATCACCCCTGCAGTATCTTTGCGCTGAGGACAGCTGCAACAAAACAGAAGCAGAACACTGAGTTACAGACTTCATTTTATTGGACATCTGCTGTCAATTTGCTTTTTAATTTATACAACCCTCCAACTCACAGGTCAAAGGTTGTATGTAGTGTTTACTTGCACTCTAAGGAGTTGAAACTCTATGATGTTAGCCTGCTTTGCAGCAGCTTTGCTTCTTGACTTGGCAGGTTTGCTGTGAGTTACATCCTAAAACTGCTTTTCCCCGGTTAAAACGTGATGGCAAATTCAAGCAGTTGGACACCAAATGAGGGCGAGGTATGAGGCATAAACGGCAATTGCTGTAAGCTGGAGTCTCCATAACTTTAAACTTGTCTACTCGCCACAGAGTGCGAAAACTGTTATTTGAGAGGCTATCACCAGTGCTTCCAATGGGAAAAAATAAGTGCAGGTACTCATTAAAATAACCTAGAGGTGTGGCAAGTGGGCGGAGCTAGGGGCGGGGCTAAGGGCAAGCTATGATGGTACATAATGGCTTTTGTACCAGTTGCAGCACATATCAAAACACATGAAATGCGTTTATGTAAACGAAACAGGTTAACTCATTACACAAAATGAAAGCCAAACAGGAGATGTTAACATTTCACTGTTTTGTAATATTTGCTATTTCTTAATGCCCTACTGTTGATTATTTTTGTTTGGTGTAATACTATATATTCTCAAGCTCGCACACACAGAAAGAAACAAGCAGACATGTACACAAACGCATTCCACACATTCCCTTTAATATATCTCCTGAGAGTGTCCTGATACTCTCCCTCTTTCTTACTGAAAAACAGGCACACACAAGCAGGCAAGCACACAGACATAAGCAAACACTCACACAGAACTCAGCAAATGAGTTTGCGCTATATAAAACTCTCCCCAAAAAATATCTGGCATTTTTATCTGAAAAAGCGGTAAATCCTAACTTCACCTGACTTTACATTCCTCACACACTCGTCCTTCTATGTTCGTCTTTCCCCCAACCAAATGCATCGACATTTGTCATGGGAGCTAATTCCTGGAGTGTTCCAACATTCCCTGCTGTGCATTGCCCCATGGGCAGGGCTAAATTCACACCCATTGTCCCAGTACCCTGGTCAGTTCCTGTTATCTTGTAAATGCAGCAATTAGTATTTGGGGGCGAAAAAAGGGAAGCAGCTCCTGTGCTAAACATACAGATGAAAAGAAAAACGTCTGTGATGATGGTTGAGGATTGTATTGCGCTGCCACATGCTTTAGAGGGCCAGTGCAATACACGAAATGGGACTGGATGACTGTCTGGCAGTCCCAGCCCATTTCACTCACCTAATGGAGAGTTGGGGGGGGGGTGCGGCGAAATCACTTTCAGCCGAATTGTCTTTGTGCATCTGATCAACAGTGCAGGGTCTGTCTAGACCCTGTCCTGTTAGTCACAGCATGATGTAAGCCCTCTCAGCACCCTGCAGGCTTGGGACATTCAAGTGGGCGCTGATGGAATCTTCAGCAGCGACCTCCCTGAGCTGGAGGAGATGCCTATCCTGTGCCTGCCGTGCCGCTGATCAGGGTACCGGTACTCTCTCTGGCTAAAGAGAAGTGCCGGTACTGACGGCAAGAAAATTCAGAAGTGCCGGTACTCAGTACCGGTGAGTACCGGCCCATTTAAAGCACTGGCTATCACACTGAAACACATGAAGGTGACTCCATTGAGGGAGAGCTGGAGATTTGCTTATATGACTATCCAACTGAAGAGTATGTGAGGATGACAGAGCTCCACACAATGTGGAAATAAAGAGTAATGCTAACAACCTTTGTCACCCGCTTCATCCTAGCTCAGATAAATGTGAACATTTTTGGGAATACCACATGCCACAATTGAATTTCTTCGTTGATTTCCCGATGCCCAGTAACATCAGTTGGCTACAATGGCACTAAATATGTGTTGCCGTTATTGGAGGCTGTGGTGGTAACCGCAGATTAAAAGTGTGTTCAACTGACTGTTGACTGTGCACTATGAGTGGTTGCAGCTGGGTAAATGGAAGGAATACCACAGAAAATAAGAGATGCTGTCTATGGCCACCTAACTCAATGTGAAGGCTATCTTTGAAAATAAATCTTTGTATTGTGACACACCTATAACAAGTGAGAAACGATCAGTTTTATGTTTTAGTGGCATATGCATTTCTAATGTTATTCGTAAGTAAATACTTTTATGGGAAAGTTAAAAATCTATAAAAATGTTATTAGTAAATTCCACACAGACAAGAAATATGGAATCACTGACACAAAATCATGGTAACACATATCGTTGGCAAAATTATTGTGCCAATTTTACCGTTTACCACAATATCGTGCTCCTATACTTATAATGATAAGTACCTAAATACAGAATAAAAATGACGGTGTCACTAATTTACAAAAATATAGTTTTTTTAATATACAGTTTAAAGTAGTAAGTCTTAGCTGCTTTATTATAAACATTTAATATAATGTACATTAAATAAATTCCCCTAATATTCAATAATATATATGAATATATTCATATTTAAACACACACCTATATATATATATATATATATATATATATATATATATATATATATATATATATATATATATATAGTGTAACAATAAAAATATTTATTTTATATTCTATTACTTTTTAAAATATTTTTAATTTTTTTTCCAAATATACATATTCATAGTGATAAATGTATTTCTAGGAATACATTACACACACACACACACACACACACACACACACACACACACACACACACACACACACACACACACACACACACACATATATATATATATTCATAGTAATAAATGTAAAATATTAAAACAATATAATGTAATATATTTTTATTAATTATATGACACTATATATATATATTGTTTTTTTCTCCACGAGGAGATTGCAGCAAACAAGAGATTTGGATATATATATATATATATATATTATCTACTGGCGGTCGCCAGTAGATAGTTATAGTTAGGACCTATTTTCCATAGGAAATCCGCAACATTCTATTTGGAATAAAGTTAGCGCCGGTTGACGAATCCTCGCGAAAGTTTCCAAACTTTTGGCCAGCTCCGCTCCGCTCCTACCCTGAAAGTTTTGCGGTGATCCGTCAAGCGGGGGCCGAGAAAGAAGGGGGGTCCCAAAACGTGTTTTCCCCATGCAATTTCCCATAGGATCTGTTGTCGCAGCTACAGCCCGAACCGCTGAACGGAATGACACCAAATTTGGCAAAGAGGTAGTCCTCAGTTCGGACGCGTGCCTTTTGCATATATGGTGTGAATCTGTTCAGTAGTTCCTTAGAAAATTAGGGTAAAACAGTTATTGATATCTATGGCCGCGGAGGATCCGCGGACCCTACCCGCACCGTAAGCGCACCCTCCCCGAACCGAGCGCGCACCCTCCCCGAACCGAGCGCGCACCTTGCCGATCGCGCGCTGATTGCTAATTGGCTGTTGAGTGTCTCTCTACATTCGAAACCAGGAAATGTTGGCGGCCATTTTCTGCCTCGGTAGAAGCAAGGCTGAAGATGCAAGGGGAATAAGTGTGTAAAACATATAAAGGGGGCAGAGTGGAAATACTCTGACCCTCTAGAGGTGCTTAGGGGGTCCCAGAAGGACCCCCTGGGGCCCCCTTTAAAAAAAAAAAACACGGGAAAATGCACGCACGGTGCGCGCATCCTATCGCGTTGGATGCACGGATTCTCTCGCGGTGGGTGCGCGGATCCACAGCAACGTTTTTTGAAAAACGACAAGAAATCATTGGTTGTATGACAACTTTCCACACTGAAAGGTAGGGTGTATATTTCTGTTTTTTAAAGGTATGATTGTTATTGGTTAACAAATAAACAGATTGTAAGGAACATAATATATGATAAGCTGATATGTTGAAAAGTCAAGCACACTTCCTGTCTTGTGTAGGAACATTGTGTGCTGAACTTGTGACCTGTAAGCTCAGTGAAGTGTTCCATGACCCGTTTCTATGGTAACAGGCAGAAGGCAGATTGGGGGAAGGGTTGAAATGTATTTCAGTTGGAAAGTGTTGAAATGTTTAACCAATAGAAATGTGTGTTTGCTTTTGAGTTTATGTGCGAAGGATTGTGATTTGATGTTTACATGTATATGTGTGGAAAATGAAAGGGAAACTTTTTCATTCTTTGCTTTTGCTGAGAGGTGCACAGTGCAGAGATTCTGTAAAAGAAAATATGATGAGTGATTGATATACTTCTTAATCTACAAAATAACTTGAAAGATGAGTTATTTAATTGTGAGGGGATGTATGTAGACTAATCAGACTAATGTAATTTTCCTGCTAAAGTGTAGGGAGTACTTTTTTTCTCTACAATGTGTGTGCATGTAGAAACCATTCTGTAATAAGCATTTGTGTTTTTCATGTGTTTGTAAACAGATAACTGTGCAGTTTTTATATTTTGGTAGAATTAGAAACCAGTCATTGTTTATGAATTTGTGAAATGAGTTATGTTATGTTTCTATATTAAAATGTAGTACTACTTCTAGATGAAGAAATGTGTTTTGGTATAGTGCAAGGGATAGTGTTGTTTGTCTAGAATCACACAGTGAGTCTGTGTGCATTTGGGAACCACTGTGAGAGAAGCATCGTGTATTTGCTGACAGATAATTGTTTTAACTTGTCATGTTGTGAAGTTTTAGTAGCATTAGAAGACAGGTATGGCTTATGATTTGATTAAATGAGTCAGGCTTTGACAGAAAAGCGCAGTTCTGAAATATGTAGATTGTGTGCAGTTCCCTTACCAGTTGCACTGTAGTGAATGAGTTTTGGTAAACTCCTAGGGATAGTGGTGCATGTCTAGAATCACAGTGTGAGTTAGTGTGTATTTGGGATCAGTGTGAGAGAAGCATTTGGTGATATCATGTATTTGCTTACAGATAACTTTTTTAAAACCTGTCATGTTGTGAAGTTTTAGTAGCATTAGAATCCAGTCTTTGGTTATGCGTTGATTAAATGAGTCATGCTTTGACACTGATGTGCTATACTTAAATATGTAGATTGTGTTCAGTACCATTAACTCTTCTAAACTAGTGAATGAGTTTTGGTAAACTCCTAGGATAGTGTTGATTGTCTAAAATCACACTGTGAGTCTGTGTGCATTTGGGTAAGGATTGTGAGAGAAGCATTTGGTAATATCGTGTATTTGCTGACAGATAACTGTTTTAAAACTGGTCATGTTGTCAAGTTTTAGTAGCATTAGAAGCCATTCTTTGTTTATGCTTTGATTAAATGAGTCAGGCTTTGACACAAAAGTGCAGTCCTGAAATATGTAGATTGTGTGCAGTTCCCTTACCACTTGCACTGTAGTGAATGAGTTTTGGTAAACTCATAGGGATAGTGGTGCTTGTCTAGAATCACACTGTGAGTTAGTGTGTATTTGGGATCAGTGTGAGAGAATCATTTGGTAACATCATGTATTTGCTGACAGATAACTGTTTTAAAATCTGTCATGTTGTGAAGTTTTAGTAGCATTAGAATCATCCAGTCTTTGCTTATATGTTGATTAAATGAGTCATGCCTTGACACTGATGTGCTGTACTTAAATATGTAGATTGTGTGCAGTCCCCTTACCCCTTCCACAGTAGTGAATGAGTTTTGGTAAAGTCCTAGGATAGTGTTGATTGTCTAAAATCACACTGTGAGTCTGTGTGCATTTGGGTAAGGATTGTGAGAGAAGCATTTGGTAACATCCTGTGTTTACTGACAGATAACTGTTTTAAAACCTGTCTTGTTGTCAAGTTTTAGTAGCATTAGAAGCCAGTCTTTGCTTATGCGTTGATTAAATTAGTCAGGCATTGACATTAAAGTGTAGTCGTGAAATATGTAGATTGTGTGCAGTTCCTTTACCACTTCCACTGTAGTGAATGAGTTTTGGTAAACTCCTAGGGATAGTGTTGTTTGTCTAGAATCACACTGTGAGTTTGTGTGCATTTGGGAACCACTGTGAGAGAAGTGTTTGGTAACATCGTGTATTTGCTGACAGATAAGTGTTGTAAAACATGTCATGTTGTCAAGTTTTAGTAGCATTAGAAGACAGTTATGGCTTATGCTTTCATTATATGAGTCAGGCATTGACAGTAAATTGCAGTCCTGAAATATGTAGATTGTGTGTAGTTCCCTTACCACTTGCACTGTAGTGAATGAGTTTTGGTAAACTCATAGGGATAATGGTGCTTGTCTAGAATCACACTGTGAGTTAGTGCGTATTGGGGATCACTGTGAGAGAAGCATTTGGTAACATCATGTATTTGCTGACAGATAACTGTTTTAAAACCTGTCATGTTGTGAAGTTTTAGTAGGATTAGAATCCAGTCTTTGCTTATGCGTTGATTAAATGAGTCATGCTTTGACACTGATGTGGTGTACTTAAATATGTAGAATGTGTGCAGTACCATTAACTCTTCCAGAGTAGTGAATGAGTTTTGGTAAACTCATAGGGATAGTGGTGCTTGTCTAGAATCACATTGTGAGTTAGTGTGTATTTGGGATCGGTGTGAGAGAATCATTTGGTAACATCATGTATTTGCTGACAGATAACTGTTTTAAAATCTGTCATGTTGTCAAGTTTTAGTAGCATTAGAATCCAGTCTTTGCTTATATGTTGATTAAATGAGTCATGCCTTGACACTGATGTGCTGTACTTAGATATGTAGATTGTGTGCAGTCCCCTTACCCCTTCCACAGTAGTGAATGAGTTTTGGTAAAGTCCTAGGATAGTGTTGATTGTCTAAAATCACACTGTGAGTCTGTGTGCATTTGGGTAAGGATTGTGAGAGAAGCATTTGGTAACATCGTGTATTTACTGACAGATAACTGACAGATAACTGTTTTAAAACCTGTCATGTTGTCAAGTTTTAGCAGCATTAGAAGCCAGTCTTTGCTTATGCGTTGATTAAATTAGTCAGGCATTGACATTAAAGTGTAGTCGTGAAATATGTAGATTGTGTGCAGTTCCTTTACCACTTCCACTGTAGTGAATGAGTTTTGGTAAACTCCTAGGGATAGTGTTGTTTGTCTAGAATCACACTGTGAGTCTGTGTGCATTTGGGAACCACTGTGAGAGAAGTGTTTGGTAACATCGTGTATTTGCTGACAGATAAGTGTTGTAAACATGTCCTGTTGTCAAGTTTTAGTAGCATTAGAAGACAGTTATGGCTTATGCTTTCATTATATGAGTCAGGCATTGACAGTAAATTGCAGTTGTGAAATATGTAGATTGTGTGCAGTTCCCTTACCATTTGCACTGTAGTGAATGAGTTTTGGTAAACTCATAGGGATAGTGGTGCTTGTCTAGAATCACACTGTGAGTCTGTGTGCATTTGGGTAAGGATTGTGAGAGAAGCATTTGGTAACATCGTATATTTGCTGACATATACCTGTTTTAAAACCGGTCATGTTGTGAAGTTTTAGTAGCATTAGAAGCCAGGCTTTGACATAAAAGTGCAGTCCTGAAATATGAAGATTGTGTGCAGTTCGCTTACCACTTCCACAGTAGTGAATGATTTTTGGTAAACTCCTAGGTATAGTGGTTGTCGTCTAGAATCACACTGTGAGTCTGTGTGCATTTGAGAACCACTGTGAGAGAAGCATTTGGTAACATCGTGTATTTGCTGACAGATAACTAATTTAAAACCTCTCATGTTGTCAAGTTTTAGTAGCATTAGAAGCTAGTCTTTGCTTATGCATTGATAAAATGAGTCAGGGTTTGACACTAAGGTGCAGTACCATGTACTATTCTGTTCACTGTGGCAGAACTGAAAATTTAAAAGTTTTACCTAAGCACTGACCTAGAAGTAGTCTGATTATTTAGTCAGTTTCTAAGTACCAAATAGACTGCTTCAAATGTCTATGCAGTATGCATGTAGTGTTCTAACATACTATAAACTTGTCTTTTACACCTTCAATTCCCTAGTCAGTATCCATACACTTCCAGGAAATATCCTCTCACTTCCTTTTCAGTCCTCTAGAGACCCATTCAACAGCATGTACTAATCCATTCACTGTGCCAAAACCCAAACACTTATAAATTCACCAAGACACTCTCTTTCCAGTACTCTAATAATTCAGTCACTGCCTAAGTATTCATGCACAGAGCCAGGTCTTAGCATATGGACTTCTTCAAACCCCTATCCACTATGCATGCAGTCCTCTAAGCACCTACACACTTGTCTTTCACACCTTCAATTCCCCAGTCAGTATCCGTTCACTTCCAGCAAACACCCTGTCACTCCATTTGCACTCCTCTAGTGACCCATTCAGCATCATGTACTAATCCATTCACTGCGCCAAACCCTAATAAATTCACCCAGGAACTCTCCTTGCAGTACTCTAATCATTCAGTCAGTACCCAAGTACTCATCCAGTGACCCAGGCCTTCCTTAGTATATGGACTGCTTCAAACCCTTATCCACTATGCATGCAGTCTTCTAACCACCTAGACACTTGTCTTTCACACTTTCAATTTCCTAGTCAGTATCCATACAGTCCAGAACTTGTGACTGCCTTTGCACTCCTCTAGTGACTCATTCAGTACCAAGTACTAATCCATTCCCTGTGCGAAAAGCCTAGCACTTATAAATTCACCTAGGCACTCTCCTTGCTGTACTCTAATCATTCAGTAAGTACCCAAGTAGTCATGCAGTGAGCCAGGCCTTAGCACATGGACTGCTTTAAATGCCTATGCAGTATTGATGCAGTCCTCTAATCACCTACACAGTTGTGTTTCACAACTTCAATTCCCTAGTTAGTATTCATACTCTTCTAGCAAACACCCTGTCACTCACCCAGTGTGTCTCCTTATAGTACTGTAATCATTTAGTCAGTTAGCATGTAGTCTTTTAGTGAGGTAGGCTTTAGGGCATGAACTGCTTCAAAGTAGTATGCACTATGCATGTAGCGTTTTAACGATCGTCACACTTGTGGTTCAGGGCTATAGTTTCTTAGTCAGTTTTGATATAAAATGTGTTTGTACAGTAATGGAATAGTATAAATTTGAAAGTTATTAATATACATTTATTTGTGATTCTTTTTTACAGATACAGAACAGGAGTGTTTCTCATCTGTTTGCACTCTTCTCGTGCAAGATTGTTTGGATGAAGGGTCCTTAGGTGTTTCATCATACTTGCTGTGCCGCACGAGTATTTTTTGTTAGGATCCCCTCGTAACAGAACTCTTTGGCAAATCTTGCGAATGAAGAAGGTGGCATTGGTCTTTGTTTGCCCCTTGGAAAAAGTTAAAAATTTCTTCACCACTGAAGAAAAACGTTGTGGGCGTGGTGCCTTATGCAAAAAAAATTCCTCAGATTCGGTAAATATTTTAAATCGGCAACATTTACAGTTTTTGTAAGTTAAACTTATAACATTTTGTTAGCTGTATACATTTTATATATCTGTGATTTGTTTCTTGTGGTATTTTGTTGAGAATACCATGTTGTTTTTTTTTTAACAATCTTTTTGATTTTCCAGGTCTGTCGTCGACATCCGTGGTTCTCACAGGAGTGTTCCGCTTTGTTGTTTTGTATTATTGTTGTTACATTTTGATTATTAGTTTGTTGTTTATATTTATGTTAATAAAAAATAAAGTTTGAAAATAGTTTATCCTTTATATATTTATTATTATAAAAAATAAAGTTTGAAAAAAAATTAATAATGTTTTTGGTTGTTCTCTTAACTGCTGTGTGACTCTTTCTTGTTCTTATTACTGTTATTTGATGGAGTCCACCACGGTGTTCAGTTTTGGGGCACTTATCGCTGGAATACTAGTGATATCTGCAGTTTGCACCAACTTCTGAATAGTGTGTTAGATTTATCTCAACTTTACTTCCGTTAAAGTGCTGATAATGAAATGGAGAGTAGCCGTTCCCGTGCAAAAAGACATGAGGTGCACCTTTGTGATTTATTCTAAATACTAAAATCCTGTATTGTATTGCACTGAGGTATTGGCTGCTCTTACAGTGTACACACGAAATCTATTAAGAAATCTCATTGTATTTATATTGATTGGGAATAGTGCGTCAGGTGGTGGATCTTGACGAGATACACTGCTCAGTTCGTATATTGTTGTGCACACGAAAAAAATCACATCACAACTTTCACACCAATTGCAATGCGAAACAAATTCCGTCGATAAGACACGTTAGCACCAGGGATTTTACACCTGCTTTCTGCTGGTGTTAAGCAGGACAACTACTAGGGGTGGGCGGAATTTGCATAATCGCGTTACGCAAATCTCCGCGAAACGGTAAAAAATCTCCGCGAACATGCAGAAATTCCGCAAACACGCGGAATTGCTTGTTCGCGATGCTTTTTTCCTGTTCACAGTTGCTGTTTGCGTGCTCGGGGAGAAATATCTCGCGAACACGCATTTTGAGAACGCGAACAAGAAAAAATTTCGCGAAGTCGCGGAAAGCAGAATTTTGGGCAATTTTGCGTTCTTCGCGGAACGCGAAATTACCGAAATTCCGCAAATTCCACGAGCGGAACGGAATTTACCGCCCAGGCCTAACAACTACCTGCACCATGAAAGGGAACACAGCCAAGAGCCACACCAGAACACCCACAGGTGCCATAGAGTCAATGAGCATGATACAGGGATACCCATGAGGGCCAGAAGACTCATCTCAACAACTCCAGGACCGCCAATGCCCCCCAAACCAACATCTTAGTAAGTGTGTCCCTGTGGTCATTGTCTTAGCATGATAGGCACGAGCCCTGCAACATCATAGTGTGCTGTCACCTCAGCGTTGGCAGTGAGCCTGGATGTGTAGCTACGTACGCTTCCTCCTGCATGCACAACTGGCGTGTGCTGGTCTGGGGTTCACAGGTCAGTGCAGGGGTGTGCCTATCCGGCAAGGGGAACGGGGTGTCTCGGACATGTGCGTGTACAGGAAGTGCGGTAAGTGTGTCTCTGTGTTCTGGTGTGGCCTGTTACAAGAGCCGCAGCAGTCGATGTTGTAAAGTGGCATGCACCACCTCCAAACGGCACTGTGATGTTGTTGTTGGATTGTAGCAGGACATGTGCAAATAGGCATTACAATGGCGTGCCGTACGAGTGCACGAGATACAACAGCTCACCGTACAAAAGTGTGGGGGATCGTGGGAGGGAGGAGCAGCCGTTTGGCAACATAATACACAGTGAACTCGAACATGTGCCACATGCTGGGCATCTCATCCATGATGACCATGGCCGCAGACATCCCACAACACCAACAACTGGCCTTTGTACACATCCTGTATGAATGCAGTGTGGTTTTCACTTCTATGCTTGTTCAGTGGTATGATGTTGGCAGGTTGTGTGACTTGTGCTCCTTGTTGGTGTGTTTCATTTTGGTCATTGTTAGTCTATATGTGTGTTGTACTTAATTGTGCATGTGTGCCATTCTGCCCATCTCCCCCCTCCCCCCACTCCCTGCTTCTTCCTCTTCCTAGTGCTGTTGTGTCTATAATTTTTTTGCTGCACACATAAATACATGTAAAGAATAAATTAGAATAGTTCCTTGATTCTTTTAGGTTTCAAAACTTCTCTATTGGTTTCTTTTTAATTTTCCATATGAACCGTTTTTTTAATATTCAACAACACATAGAAGTCAGAAGTGCAACATATTTTATCAACACACTTTCTAGAACATTCTACAATACGTGCAGGTTAAAAGTTCATCAATTTTTTAAAACTTTATGATATTTTTTTGTAACATTTTCTTGAACATTTAACGACACATGCAGGTTAAAAGTTGACGATTGTTTTAGGTTCGAACAGTTCCTTCCAATTGCAAGTAGCAGGTGTGGTTGAGCTGAGCAAATTTTATCCTATGATATGTACTCCACGTTGAAACTGCTTTTTCGTAACCAATCACAAAGATGCTTTTCCACAAAACTAATGTGCACCCTACTTTTAAAAAAGAATGCTTTTCATGATATCTTCAGAGATAAGTTATAGATAGGAATTAGCATTTAAAAAACCTTTGAAATTCACTGAAAAAACCATAGGTTTCATGCACGTTATAGTTAGGAATTGGCATTTAAAAAACCTTTGAAATTCACTGAAAAAACCAAAGGTTTCAGGGGCTTTATAGTTAGGAATTGGCATTTAAAAAACCTTAGAAATTCCCTGAAAAAACCATAGGTTTCAGGGGTGCTATAGTTAGCTGGACATTTCCCTCGTACAAAACCCTAGAATTCCCCTGTTATAGTTAGTTCAGCTAACTATAACTCGCGCCCCCGCAATGCACTGCTGATGACGTCACATATTACATAACTCATGACATGGTCAGTGACATCACTGATGACATCACTGATGACATCTCAAATGACATCACTCATGACATCACTGATGACGTCATCCATGTGATAAATTAGTGCATCTTCTCACACCCTAATATAACCTTTGATACACCGACTCAAAATTTCAGACGGCCATTTTGACAACCATAGATACTCCAATACCCATAACTACTCACCCACTCATTGACTTTTAGGTCTACATACATCTCCACTCACTCACCTGTACAGTCACTCATACTTACAGTCACTCTGTGCATTTATACACCTATATAGACACTCACACACCGCCAATCATCCATTGAGGTACTGATACATCTAGTCAGTCATGTAAATAATTAATCACAGTAAAATTTACTCATCTTACAGTTAAAAACACTCAAGTTCACTTACTCATAAAAATACTAACAAATTCTGTGTCTTCCTGCAGAAAAACAAACAGCACATGACACAGATATCCTTGCACTATGGCGCATACAGCCACTCCCAAAATCACACACTCTCACATATAGACAGTTATATACTCTTACACACATATACACTGCGTTTCACATATGTGGTTACTGACACATGTACAACTGAGATATACATTCAATCACTAACACACCCATACATATACTCACCCAACCATACAGTCCATCACAGATGCACTCTTAAAAACATGCACCCACTGAATCACCCACTCACACATCTAGTCACAGAGTCACACACACCCTACCCACACAAACACTCAGGCATCCATACAGATACTCAGACAACCAATCAATAACCCATATAGACACTCATATAGCTATTCACAAAACCATGCAGCCACTTATACACCAACACACAGACACATACAGACATTCACACAGTTTAGTCACTAGTCTGCAGTAAGATACATTTAATTACTCACCTAGAAAATCATCCATTCACACACTTGCACACCCACTTATTTTTCAACAGGCCTTTCCCTATATATATTAAACATAATAAAACTGTTCAGAAACACATACTCAATGGATGACATCATCAGTGATGTCATCAGTGATGTCATTTGAGATGTCATCAGTGATATCATCAGTGATGTCACTGACCATATCATGAGTGATGTAATATGTGATGTCATCAGCAGTGCATTGCGGGGGCGCGAGTTATAGTTAGCTGAACTAACTATAACAGGGGAATTTCTAGGGTTTTGTACGAGGGAAATGTCCAGCTAACTATAACACCCCTGAAACCTATGGTTTTTTCAGTGAATTTCTAAGGTTTTTTAAATGCCAATTCCTAACTATAACGCCCCTGAAACCTTTGTTTTTTTCAGTGAATATATATATATATTACATACACAAAATATAGTAATTAATGTAGATAAGAATTATATTATTACAAATATGAAACCTAAAAAAACACATTTATGTAAAATACTATAAGCTTTAAAATACAATCGAAAATAAAAAAAAATAGATAAATTAACTGTGGTAAATCTTTCAGATCTTGTACTAACGAAATCTCAAATAGAAGTTCTGGCTTTGGGTTTATCATTCTGACCTACAGCCCCCTTCAATTATGCAAACAGTAGGATTGATTAGTTCTGTTTCACAAGAAAATGAAACTTTAATTATATGCAAACAAGATCGGGGTGGCACAACTGAAAAAAGATAAACCCTTTATATTAGAGATAGAGGACAATGATATTCTACATACAATGGGGAAGTTAGAAGGGAAGGAGAACTGGATAGATAATCCAACTTTGAATTTGATTAACCCTGATGTGATGATTGACTATGCAAGTGAAAGTAGTTTTAATTCTAACTCGATCTTTTTACCACAGATTACTAATGAGGCAATTGATGTATTCGAAAAAGGAATGGTTGAGAAATTTAAGAAGATAGACAGAAAAAGAAAATGTGCTCAAGGTAATCTAAGTGCACAGCCGGTAAATGCTTTGAAAGAACTGAAAAAAACATAGATCGTCGGTTATTAAAAAAAATCAGACAAAGGAAGTAATGTAGTGGTGTGGCCAGTTGACATGTATGTAAAAGAACGCAAGAGAAAATTGAATGACAAGATCAACTATGAAACATCGGCTAAATTGAAATATGAAAAAAACAATGAGTTATATATGGAACAATAATTCATGGAGGGATGAATTATTGATCTGATTCCAATTTTCCTAAATTACCGGCATTTATATGCTGCCTAAATTGCATAAGAAAGAGAGTAATCCCCCAAGCAGACCAATAGTCTCTTCAAGAGGGAGCATGTATGAAAACACCTCCAAATATATAGATAACTTTTTGAGACCATTTGTACAGGCGCTTTCGTCATATATATACAGAATGCAGGTGACTTTTTGCGCCTAATCAATGACATAGTATGGGATAAGAACTTCATGTTAATGTGTTTGGATGTTAACAGTCTATATACTTGAATACCTCATGAACAGGGAATTAGTGCTTGTAGACATTTTCTCAGAGTTAGCTCACAATCTTATTTGCTGCACACTGAGATGATTCTGAACATGATACATATCTATTTAACTAACAATTTCTTCATTTTTGATAAGGCGACATACAGGCAAACCCATGGGACTGCGATGAGAACCTGCTTTGCCCACAGTTTTGTGGGTCGTTACCTAGGCTGGTGGGAGGAGCAGGTAGTTAGTAACATCAGACTATTTGAAAACCACATAGTCCTCTGGGTTAGATATATGCTGAGTTGGTGAATAGATTGAATACCAACACTTTGAACCTGAGGTTCACAAGTCAAATACACCCAGATGAAATTGAATTTTTAGACATTAGGATTAAAGCATTTGGGGCTCCCATCGCAGTGCCTTTTAAATGGCACCTCCATGGGAACATCAAAGGATTGCCTGCAAGACCACAAGATAACTCGCAATCTGAACAGTGAGGCTTGGTGGTGTGGAAGCAGGGAGGGTGGCATGGCTGTCCGCTATCACACCGCCAAACTCATAGTTAGGCTGTTAGTATTCCTACTCCAGTCGACGCAATCATAGGGATAGAATTGGACTTCTGAGGAGTTAGATTTACTATTCCTACTCCAGCCAGTGCTAGAGTAAGGAAAGCATTGGACTTCGGAGAGCTTAAATTTACAATTTACACTCCAAACATCACAACAGTAGGCAAGGGGTTGGACTTGGGATGGGTTAGATTTACTATCACCACTCCAAAAAGAACAACAATAGGCAAAGTGTTGGACTTCGGGGAGGTAAAACTAGCTATTTCCAATCCAGTCTGTGAAACAGTATGGAAAGTGTTGAACTTCAAATGGGTTAAATTTACTATCCCCACTCAAAACAGCACAACAGTAGGGGAAGTGTTGGACTTTGGGGACGTACTATTTGCTATTCCCACTCCATTCTGTGCAACAGTAGGGAAAGCTAGGGAATTCAGATAGGTTAAATGCAGACTGCCTGTCTATCTATCTATCTATCTATCTATCTATCTATCTATCTATCTATCTATCTATCTATCTATCTATCTATCTATCTATCTATCTATCTATCTATCTATCTATCTATCTATCTATCTATCTATTGATCTATCTATCTATCTATCTATAAAAAATTAAAACAATCAATTTACATAATTCCTATTCAATAATTATCAATTAATACATAATTGTAATTTATTTATTAATTATTAACCATACACGCCTAGCAGCCCACAGCTAAAATTTAATTAAAATAGATGTTTTCCATAAGCTACATATTTAAAATTCAATCAAATATTGAATTTACAAATATTATTAAATATTAATGAATTATTACTTAATTAACTTTCCACCCAATATCCCTACAAACCTAGCACCTCCAACTAAGTTATCAATAAAATAAATAAGTATTCCACATTTTATTTGATTAAAAATCAATTAATTATTGAATAAAAATTATGGAATACATTTTTAATAAATTACTTCTTAATTAACTTTCCATCCTAGACTCCTACACCCCTAGCAGCTGGCAAATAAACTATAAGTAAAATAAATATCTATAAATTAAATAATTTACCTGATTAATTATTACTTGGGGGCCTATGAAGATGGAGGTCGGAGGCGGATAAAGATGAAACTGGCCAGTCATTCCGGCTGGCTTCCGACGGGCTCAAGGAGCCTGTCGGCCAGTGGGAACTGGCTTGTAATCCCAAAGATGAGTCCATTCTGCCCTTGGAATTATGATGCATGGTTTTCGGCATGGTTTCCATGACAGCCTGTCCGACATGGACACTATTATGGTGCCGATTCCGATCCGTTAAAAATATTCCCCGTACGAATCGTATCCGGATTTTTTTTAAGTACGAATCGTACAAGTTCCGTACAAACTGGCAAGTACGATTCGTATGTTAAAAAATCCATACGAATCGCATTGGGAAAATTCCCCGACACGTCCTCGGGTCGGAAAAAGTGTCCGACACGTCACCGGACAGTTTTACGTACGAATCGGGAAACTGAAGTCCAAGCACGCAAGTACAATCCGTCCCGCCCGTCCGAATGCACAACCGTATGGAAAAAACACCGTACGGAGCGAACTCCCATAGCAACCATGGAGACGTCCAAACATGTGCCCGCATATGCGCCCAACACCCCCCCAGCCCACCCCCCCATGTACGCGCCGTACCCCCTGACCCCCATGTATGCTCTGTACCCCCACCCCACCCCCATGGGCATGGAGCGTACCCCCACCCCGTGGGTACGGTGTGTACCCCCACCCCGTGTAGGTACGGAGCGTACCCCCACCCCATAGGTACGGAGCGTACCCCCACCCCACTCCATAGGTACGGAGCGTACCCCCACCCCCCGTATGTACGGTGCGTACCCCCAGCGCGTAGCGCTGGGGGTACGCACCTTACATATGGGGGTGCGGGTACGCACCGTACATACGAGGGGTATGCACCGTACATACGGGGATTGGGGTACGCACTGTACATACGGGGGTGGGGGTATGCACCGTACATACGGGGGGTGGGGGTACACACCGTACATACGGGGGGTACGCACCGTACATACAGGGGGTGGGGGTACGCACCGTACAAACGGGGGTGGGGGTATGGCGCGGACATGGGGGGGTGCTGGGGTACGGCGCAGACATGGGGGTCTGGGGGTACAGTGCGGACATGTAGGGATGGGGGTACGGTACGTACCAGGCCCCCTTTTCGCCATGCATCGTGGCGTACTTACCTTTGCCGCACTGATATCAGTGATATCATCAGTGATGTCACTAACCATATCATGAGTGATGTAATATGTGATGTCATCAGCAGTGCATTGCGGGGGCGCGAGTTATAGTTAGCTGAACTAACTATAACAGGGGAATTTCTAGGGTTTTGTACGAGGGAAATGTCCAGCTAACTATAACACCCCTGAAACCTATGGTTTTTTCAGTGAATTTCTAAGGTTTTTTAAATGCCAATTCCTAACTATAACGCCCCTGAAACCTTTGTTTTTTTCAGTGAATATATATATATATTACATACACAAAATATAGTAATTAATGTAGATAAGAATTATATTATTACAAATATGAAACCTAAAAAAACACATTTATGTAAAATACTATAAGCTTTAAAATACAATCGAAAATAAAAAAAAATAGATAAATTAACTGTGGTAAATCTTTCAGATCTTGTACTAACGAAATCTCAAATAGAAGTTCTGGCTTTGGGTTTATCATTCTGACCTACAGCCCCCTTCAATTATGCAAACAGTAAGATTGATTAGTTCTATTTCACAAGAAAATGAAACTTTAATTATATGCAAACAAGATCGGGGTGGCACAACTGAAAAAAGATAAACCCTTTATATTAGAGATAGAGGACAATGATATTCTACATACAATGGGGAAGTTAGAAGGGAAGGAGAACTGGATAGATAATCCAACTTTGAATTTGATTAACCCTGATGTGATGATTGACTATGCAAGTGAAAGTAGTTTTAATTCTAACTCGATCTTTTTACCACAGATTACTAATGAGGCAATTGATGTATTCGAAAAAGGAATGGTTGAGAAATTTAAGAAGATAGACAGAAAAAGAAAATGTGCTCAAGGTAATCTAAGTGCACAGCCGGTAAATGCTTTGAAAGAACTGAAAAAAACATAGATCGTCGGTTATTAAAAAAAATCAGACAAAGGAAGTAATGTAGTGGTGTGGCCAGTTGACATGTATGTAAAAGAACGCAAGAGAAAATTGAATGACAAGATCAACTATGAAACATCGGCTAAATTGAAATATGAAAAAAACAATGAGTTATATATGGAACAATAATTCATGGAGGGATGAATTATTGATCTGATTCCAATTTTCCTAAATTACCGGCATTTATATGCTGCCTAAATTGCATAAGAAAGAGAGTAATCCCCCAAGCAGACCAATAGTCTCTTCAAGAGGGAGCATGTATGAAAACACCTCCAAATATATAGATAACTTTTTGAGACCATTTGTACAGGCACTTTCGTCATATATATACAGAATGCAGGTGACTTTTTGCGCCTAATCAATGACATAGTATGGGATAAGAACTTCATGTTAATGTGTTTGGATGTTAACAGTCTATATACTTGAATACCTCATGAACAGGGAATTAGTGCTTGTAGACATTTTCTCAGAGTTAGCTCACAATCTTATTTGCTGCACACTGAGATGATTCTGAACATGATACATATCTATTTAACTAACAATTTCTTCATTTTTGATAAGGCGACATACAGGCAAACCCATGGGACTGCGATGAGAACCTGCTTTGCCCACAGTTTTGTGGGTCGTTACCTAGGCTGGTGGGAGGAGCAGGTAGTTAGTAACATCAGACTATTTGAAAACCACATAGTCCTCTGGGTTAGATATATGCTGAGTTGGTGAATAGATTGAATACCAACACTTTGAATCTGAGGTTCACAAGTCAAATACACCCAGATGAAATTGAATTTTTAGACATTAGGATTAAAGCATTTGGGGCTCCCATCGCAGTGCCTTTTAAATGGCACCTCCATGGGAACATCAAAGGATTGCCTGCAAGACCACAAGATAACTCGCAATCTGAACAGTGAGGCTTGGTGGTGTGGAAGCAGGGAGGGTGGCATGGCTGTCCGCTATCACACCGCCAAACTCATAGTTAGGCTGTTAGTATTCCTACTCCAGTCGACGCAATCATAGGGATAGAATTGGACTTCTGAGGAGTTAGATTTACTATTCCTACTCCAGCCAGTGCTAGAGTAAGGAAAGCATTGGACTTCGGAGAGCTTAAATTTACAATTTACACTCCAAACATCACAACAGTAGGCAAGGGGTTGGACTTGGGATGGGTTAGATTTACTATCACCACTCCAAAAAGAACAACAATAGGCAAAGTGTTGGACTTCGGGGAGGTAAAACTAGCTATTTCCAATCCAGTCTGTGAAACAGTATGGAAAGTGTTGAACTTCAAATGGGTTAAATTTACTATCCCCACTCAAAACAGCACAACAGTAGGGGAAGTGTTGGACTTTGGGGACGTACTATTTGCTATTCCCACTCCATTCTGTGCAACAGTAGGGAAAGCTAGGGAATTCAGATAGGTTAAATGCAGACTGCCTGTCTATCTATCTATCTATCTATCTATCTATCTATCTATCTATCTATCTATCTATCTATCTATCTATCTATCTATCTATCTATCTATCTATCTATCTATCTATCTATCTATCTATCTATCTATCTATCTATCTATCTATCTATTGATCTATCTATCTATCTATCTATAAAAAATTAAAACAATCAATTTACATAATTCCTATTCAATAATTATCAATTAATACATAATTGTAATTTATTTATTAATTATTAACCTTACACGCCTAGCAGCCCACAGCTAAAATTTAATTAAAATAGATGTTTTCCATAAGCTACATATTTAAAATTCAATCAAATATTGAATTTACAAATATTATTAAATATTAATGAATTATTACTTAATTAACTTTCCACCCAATATCCCTACAAACCTAGCACCTCCAACTAAGTTATCAATAAAATAAATAAGTATTCCACATTTTATTTGATTAAAAATCAATTAATTATTGAATAAAAATTATGGAATACATTTTTAATAAATTACTTCTTAATTAACTTTCCATCCTAGACTCCTACACCCCTAGCAGCTGGCAAATAAACTATAAGTAAAATAAATATCTATAAATTAAATAATTTACCTGATTAATTATTACTTGGGGGCCTATGAAGATGGAGGTCGGAGGCGGATAAAGATGAAACTGGCCAGTCATTCCGGCTGGCTTCCGACGGGCTCAAGGAGCCTGTCGGCCAGTGGGAACTGGTTTGTAATCCCAAAGATGAGTCCATTCTGCCCTTGGAATTATGATGCATGGTTTTCGGCATGGTTTCCATGACAGCCTGTCCGACATGGACACTATTATGGTGCCGATTCCGATCCGTTAAAAATATTCCCCGTACGAATCGTATCCGGATTTTTTTTAAGTACGAATCGTACAAGTTCCGTACAAACTGGCAAGTACGATTCGTATGTTAAAAAATCCATACGAATCGCATTGGGAAAATTCCCCGACACGTCCTCGGGTCGGAAAAAGTGTCCGACACGTCACCGGACAGTTTTACGTACGAATCGGGAAACTGAAGTCCAAGCACGCAAGTACGATCCGTCCCGCCCGTCCGAATGCACAACCGTATGGAAAAAACACCGTACGGAGCGAACTCCCATAGCAACCATGGAGACGTCCAAACATGTGCCCGCATACGCGCCCAACACCCCCCCAGCCCACCCCCCCATGTACGCGCCGTACCCCCTGACCCCCATGTATGCTCTGTACCCCCACCCCACCCCCATGGGCATGGAGCGTACCCCCACCCCGTGGGTACGGTGTGTACCCCCACCCCGTGTAGGTACGGAGCGTACCCCCACCCCCATAGGTACGGAGCGTACTCCCACCCCACTCCATAGGTACGGAGCGTACCCCCACCCCCCGTATGTACGGTGCGTACCCCCAGCGCGTAGCGCTGGGGGTACGCACCTTACATATGGGGGTGCGGGTACGCACCGTACATACGAGGGGTATGCACCGTACATACGGGGGTTGGGGTACGCACTGTACATACGGGGGTGGGGGTACGCACCGTACATACGGGGGGTGGGGGTACACACCGTACATACGGGGGGTACGCACCGTACATACAGGGGGTGGGGGTACGCACCGTACAAACGGGGGTGGGGGTATGGCGCGGACATGGGGGGGTGCTGGGGTACGGCGCAGACATGGGGGTACAGTGCGGACATGTAGGGATGGGGGTACGGTACGTACCAGGCCCCCTTTTCGCCATGCTTCGTGGCGTACTTACCTTTGCCGCACTGATATCAGTGATATCATCAGTGATGTCACTGACCATATCATGAGTGATGTAATATGTGATGTCATCAGCAGTGCATTGCGGGGGCGCGAGTTATAGTTAGCTGAACTAACTATAACAGGGGAATTTCTAGGGTTTTGTACGAGGGAAATGTCCAGCTAACTATAACACCCCTGAAACCTATGGTTTTTTCAGTGAGTTTCTAAGGTTTTTTAAATGCCAATTCCTAACTATAACGCCCCTGAAACCTTTGTTTTTTTCAGTGAATATATATATATATTACATACACAAAATATAGTAATTAATGTAGATAAGAATTATATTATTACAAATATGAAACCTAAAAAAACACATTTATGTAAAATACTATAAGCTTTAAAATACAATCGAAAATAAAAAAAAATAGATAAATTAACTGTGGTAAATCTTTCAGATCTTGTACTAACGAAATCTCAAATAGAAGTTCTGGCTTTGGGTTTATCATTCTGACCTACAGCCCCCTTCAATTATGCAAACAGTAGGATTGATTAGTTCTATTTCACAAGAAAATGAAACTTTAATTATATGCAAACAAGATCGGGGTGGCACAACTGAAAAAAGATAAACCCTTTATATTAGAGATAGAGGACAATGATATTCTACATACAATGGGGAAGTTAGAAGGGAAGGAGAACTGGATAGATAATCCAACTTTGAATTTGATTAACCCTGATGTGATGATTGACTATGCAAGTGAAAGTAGTTTTAATTCTAACTCGATCTTTTTACCACAGATTACTAATGAGGCAATTGATGTATTCGAAAAAGGAATGGTTGAGAAATTTAAGAAGATAGACAGAAAAAGAAAATGTGCTCAAGGTAATCTAAGTGCATAGCCGGTAAATGCTTTGAAAGAACTGAAAAAAACATAGATCGTCGGTTATTAAAAAAAATCAGACAAAGGAAGTAATGTAGTGGTGTGGCCAGTTGACATGTATGTAAAAGAACGCAAGAGAAAATTGAATGACAAGATCAACTATGAAACATCGGCTAAATTGAAATATGAAAAAAACAATGAGTTATATATGGAACAATAATTCATGGAGGGATGAATTATTGATCTGATTCCAATTTTCCTAAATTACCGGCATTTATATGCTGCCTAAATTGCATAAGAAAGAGAGTAATCCCCCAAGCAGACCAATAGTCTCTTCAAGAGGGAGCATGTATGAAAACACCTCCAAATATATAGATAACTTTTTGAGACCATTTGTACAGGCACTTTCGTCATATATATACAGAATGCAGGTGACTTTTTGCGCCTAATCAATGACATAGTATGGGATAAGAACTTCATGTTAATGTGTTTGGATGTTAACAGTCTATATACTTGAATACCTCATGAACAGGGAATTAGTGCTTGTAGACATTTTCTCAGAGTTAGCTCACAATCTTATTTGCTGCACACTGAGATGATTCTGAACATGATACATATCTATTTAACTAACAATTTCTTCATTTTTGATAAGGCGACATACAGGCAAACCCATGGGACTGCGATGAGAACCTGCTTTGCCCACAGTTTTGTGGGTCGTTACCTAGGCTGGTGGGAGGAGCAGGTAGTTAGTAACATCAGACTATTTGAAAACCACATAGTCCTCTGGGTTAGATATATGCTGAGTTGGTGAATAGATTGAATACCAACACTTTGAATCTGAGGTTCACAAGTCAAATACACCCAGATGAAATTGAATTTTTAGACATTAGGATTAAAGCATTTGGGGCTCCCATCGCAGTGCCTTTTAAATGGCACCTCCATGGGAACATCAAAGGATTGCCTGCAAGACCACAAGATAACTCGCAATCTGAACAGTGAGGCTTGGTGGTGTGGAAGCAGGGAGGGTGGCATGGCTGTCCGCTATCACACCGCCAAACTCATAGTTAGGCTGTTAGTATTCCTACTCCAGTCGACGCAATCATAGGGATAGAATTGGACTTCTGAGGAGTTAGATTTACTATTCCTACTCCAGCCAGTGCTAGAGTAAGGAAAGCATTGGACTTCGGAGAGCTTAAATTTACAATTTACACTCCAAACATCACAACAGTAGGCAAGGGGTTGGACTTGGGATGGGTCAGATTTACTATCACCACTCCAAAAAGAACAACAATAGGCAAAGTGTTGGACTTCGGGGAGGTAAAACTAGCTATTTCCAATCCAGTCTGTGAAACAGTATGGAAAGTGTTGAACTTCAAATGGGTTAAATTTACTATCCCCACTCAAAACAGCACAACAGTAGGGGAAGTGTTGGACTTTGGGGACGTAATATTTGCTATTCCCACTCCATTCTGTGCAACAGTAGGGAAAGCTAGGGAATTCAGATAGGTTAAATGCAGACTGCCTGTCTATCTATCTATCTATCTATCTATCTATCTATCTATCTATCTATCTATCTATCTATCTATCTATAAAAAATTAAAACGATCAATTTACATAATTCCTATTCAATAATTATCAATTAATACTCAATTGTAATTTATTTATTAATTATTAACCTTACACGCCTAGCAGCCCACAGCTAAAATTTAATTAAAATAGATGTTTTCCATAAGCTACATATTTAAAATTCAATCAAATATTGAATTTACAAATATTATTACATATTAATGAATTATTACTTAATTAACTTTCCACCCAATATCCCTACAAACCTAGCACCTCCAACTAAGTTATCAATAAAATAAATAAGTATTCCACATTTTATTTGATTAAAAATCAATTAATTATTGAATAAAAATTATGGAATACATTTTTAATAAATTACTTCTTAATTAACTTTCCATCCTAGACTCCTACACCCCTAGCAGCTGGCAAATAAACTATAAGTAAAATAAATATCTATAAATTAAATAATTTACCTGATTAATTATTACTTGGGGGCCTATGAAGATGGAGGTCGGAGGCGGATAAAGATGAAACTGGCCAGTCATTCCGGCTGGCTTCCGACGGGCTCAAGGAGCCTGTCGGCCAGTGGGAACTGGCTTGTAATCCCAAAGATGAGTCCATTCTGCCCTTGGAATTATGATGCATGGTTTTCGGCATGGTTTCCATGACGGCCTGTCCGACATGGACACTATTATGGTGCCGATTCCGATCCGTTAAAAATATTCCCCGTACGAATCGTATCCGGATTTTTTTAAAGTACGAATCGTACAAGTTCCGTACAAACTGGCAAGTACGATTCGTATGTTAAAAAATCCATACGAATCACATTGGGAAAATTCCCCGACACGTCCTCGGGTCGGAAAAAGTGTCCGACACGTCACCGGACAGTTTTACGTACGAATCGGGAAACTGAAGTCCAAGCACGCAAGTACGATCCGTCCCGCCCGTCCGAATGCACAACCGTATGGAAAAAACACCGTACGGAGCGAACTCCCATAGCAACCATGGAGACGTCCAAACATGTGCCCGCATACGCGCCCAACCCCCCCCCAGCCCACCCCCCCATGTACGCGCCGTACCCCCTGACCCCCATGTATGCTCTGTACCCCCACCCCACCCCCATGGGCATGGAGCATACCCCCACCCCGTGGGTACGGTGTGTACCCCCACCCCGTGTAGGTACGGAGCGTACCCCCACCCCCATAGGTACGGAGCGTACCCCCACCCCACTCCGTAGGTACGGAGCGTACCCCCACCCCCCGTATGTACGGTGCGTACCCCCAGCGCGTAGCGCTGGGGGTACGCACCTTACATATGGGGGTGCGGGTACGCACCGTACATACGAGGGGTATGCACCGTACATACGGGGGTTGGGGTACGCACTGTACATACGGGGGGTGGGGGTACGCACCGTACATACGGGGGGTGGGGGTACGCACCGTACATACGGGGGGTACGCACCGTACATACAGGGGGTGGGGGTACGCACCGTACAAACGGGGGTGGGGGTATGGCGCGGACATGGGGGGGTGCTGGGGTACGGCGCAGACATGGGGGTCTGGGGGTACAGTGCGGACGTGTAGGGATGGGGGTACGGTGCGTACCAGGCCCCCTTTTCGCCGTGCATCGTGGCGTACTTACCTTTGCCGCACTTTTTGGGTCCCGTAAAAATATTGCCGTGCCAAGTGCTGTGGGTACGAATCGTACTTGCTGGTCCGTAAAACGCTGCCTGACTCCGTGTGAATGTCGCGTACGCCGTGTCCCGGATCGGAATTGTGGGTATATTTTAGCCGGTCGGTGTTTTTTACGATCCGTACGGAAATGGTGTTTCTGTAAGAATCGTACTTGCGGGTTTGTAAGGTGGTTTTCCCGGGTACGAGTCGGATGGAGAAAACGCTCCGTCCGACGATTCGTACCCGGTTTTTCCAGGATTGGAATCGGCCCCTTAGTTGGAAAGCGTGTTTGGGGGCCCCCAGCAGGGCACCCTTGGATACGCGGCCTCCAGTTGGGGGCCGAAGGGGCACCTATGGTGCCCGCCTTGTTGATCCCTGCACCCCCTGCAACAGAGCACAGGGATGAACCACACCTCTCATTTCCCCTTTGGAAGCATGCCTTATGGCCGGTTTACGGCCATAATGCATTGTTCTAGTGGGACATGTAGGAATGCGACCAAACAATGTTCGATCGCAACCTAAGTAGGAGGTCGGACGGTCAGTCCCAGAACTGCGCCGGTGTCGGCGGAAGCAATTACGCCCGACATTGAAATCGGCCCCTTGGTCTGCACATAACATAGAACAAAAATAAATCAGTATTACATAATTTACATATAAAATTTCAGTTTTCTTCCTAAATAAAAATTATTAATCAATTCACATTTAATTATTACTTAATTAACTTCCCATCCTTTCTCCGCTTCAAACCTAACAACCCACTATGACACTATAATTTATTATAAAAAATTAAATGAAAAAATCTAAATCATTTAAAATGACACGCTATATTAAAAAAATTGCTAACATGTCTATAAACCATATTAACACACAAAATAATATAGCAACTTAAGCACATTAAAATAAATTTAAAAAATGATATTCATACCAATGATATTACTGAAAACAATATTAAAATCATTGATATTATTTAAAACAATATTACTTGCCTCAAAAAACAATGGGCTTCATTTTTATGTAGAAGCAAAAGCAGGAGTAGACCCGTTAACCCAGGTGAGACCGGGCAAAAGTTTGTAGCAAACAACAATGTCTCAGCTGGAAATCATCAGAACAAGGCAATTTAAACAGTGATATAAATCATATAGGGTTGGGGAAAAAGAAGGAGGGAGACCAAAACGGAAAGGGTAAGATGAAAAAATTATTATTTGTAAGTAGTTATTACAGCACTACAGTACAATTCAATATACAGTGACCATACCACACAAATGAGCACTGGGCGTGCTCGTGATAGTGAACGGCGCACTGACACAGGCGTGAAGAATAACAGCGTGAACGCCGAGAGGAGTATGAAAGGTAACACTGTAGTCAAAACACATATATACAATATTGGTATTTTGAATTTGCAATAAATAAATTGACCACAACAGCGCCAAAGTTCTGTGCTGGGTAGTCAACGGCGTTTCAACCTGATTGATTTCAGGTCATCATCAGGACTATGGTCACTAGTTTAAAAAAACTGCTGAACTGAGCATAGGACAGGTGAAGCATCCAGGCAAGAGAGATCATTGAGAAGGTTTGGTAAAGCCAGATGAGGCGAAGCGTCAAGCAAGCGTGATTCCACTGCTAATTAAATAGAAGAACCGGTGTGGAAAGATGGAGGGCTGCCGATTCGGAAGGGGTCCATCTATCCCGTGAGATGTTGAGGTGCTGGGCGATTGGCAATGATCTGATTTGGACGATCTGAATTCCTAGAAAACCGGAATGGAGCCGGCTGCGGAGTCAATTGGTCCGCGGTCAAGAAATCGGGCGGAATCTAGGAGAGGAACCAATCCTCTAAGCGGCAGTCTGGCGTGGGATGAGTAAAGCCTTTTCCCCCCATCCTGTGTGATTTATATCACTGTTTAAATTGCCCTGTTCTAATGATTTCCAGCTAAACACTGTTGTTTTTTTACAATCATTTTGATGGAGGGCGTACTGCCAAACAGACAGCCCTAGGGACCGACCGCTGCATTCTGATGCATGCTGTTGGACCGTAAGCCTTCGGAGGAAAGATCTGCTGATCCCGATGGGGTGATGGTCATAATCGCAATGCCAATGATGGCGGTGCCAAGTCAGGCACCGCCATCGGGATTACGATTACCCTTTCCGACAGCCTTTTCATTGTGGTGCAATTGCCATGAGAAGGCTGTCATAAAGGGACTTTGGGAAACCAAACAGGGCCCCCATCCCTCGTGGGCCACTGGTACATGGACCAGGGTGTGCATGTAGTGCACCCACACATCCATGCACCTTGTACCATGCACCACATGGTGCAAACTCTGCTTTACATGTCAGCAGCTCCCTTTGCCCAAAAGCAATGCCGGCTCTCACAGGAGGCAGGGACCGCAGGGGCATTGGGCTCCCCCCGCAGTCCCCAACGTGATAGCATGCCCCGGGGGATGGGGTCCCCGCGGTGGATATGGAATCTTTAGATTTTAGATTTGCGATCCCATCGCGGCACTCAGTGCGGCCCGTGTAACGTCGCATTGGGTTTGCGGATCCATCTCAAATAAATAATTTAATAGTATAAAATGAGGGCTCCCGGTTTTATGGTATTTATTTTTGTACCATTTCCGTCTGTATTTATCCATATTTATTTTGTGCTTTGCGTATAAATTAAGTTGTAAAACTTTACATTTCCATATTTATTTAACTGATAGACGCCCACTCATACTTTGATGTCTGTCGTGTTTTAGATTTTTAAACTGGCAAATGTTACATAACAACACATCCACTGGTAAATACTAACATTACACCATAAATGTATGTTGACATATGCCTATATTTAAAGAAATGTCATCTTGTTTTTTAATTTCCATGCTGTCCATCTGCTCAGCTGCTGGCCTATGAATTGGGAAAGACAGCAGGGAGAGTCACTTAAAAGTAGGATAATTTTCTGTATTAATCCACTTTTAAAAATAAATGCAGGCAGAAGAAACATTGTTTTCTGTCTGTATTTATCTGTAAAAAAAAACATAAAAACAGAAAACAGGGAGCCTTATATATAATTTAGAAGGTAGTGTTGCATTTGTGAACTTGCTTTATAGAGGTAGTGTGAATGAACTTAATAATAAGATTACATTTGATAGAGTTAGCGAAAAAATATAAAATTAAAAGTTAAACCTGAAAAGTGTATTGTGTTGTAGTACATTGAATGCATGCTTTTGCAGATTCTCGACGGGTGCGCAAATTTACAAAAAATTAAAAAAGAGTTTGTATGTGTGAAAAAAATGATTGCTTCACTATTGTGTTATAGGGTGCCTCTAAAAAGAGCCCTTGTTTTCATTATGAGTTTGTTGTAGCTGTAGATTGTTGAGAAATACTCTGTTTCCTTGATCTGTGAAGTGTACTCCATCACTTCTGTAGATGTCATCCATATCAAAACGTAGATTGTTGTTATAGATAGAGCCCATCCTATGGTCTCTGAGGAAAGTAGAAACAGTTTTATTGACATTCTTTCTAGCTTTTTCAATCTGTGGACAGAATTAATTTGATCACTTCCATTTCTGTCTTTGGCATATATTAGAGTATACAAAGACAGTTTGAGGCAAAAGCAACATGAATTGTGCAAAGGCACACTTCATTAGCATTTCCAGACTTATCCAAGTCAATGTACCTAGGTCATTGCCACCACAGTGCACAATCATGAGGTCAGGGGTTGGAGATGCAAAAAGGTTTTAACCAAAGGCATCAATTGGTGCCACTTTAATCTTCTCTGTGCGATCCATTTATTATCCACATTTTGCAAAGCTAGGTCTTTGTCAATACCTCTGCATTCAGCATACTTTTTGCACCAGAAAACATAGCTGTGTCCAACAATCCATATTGTAAGCATCTTGAAGGGATGTCTGGAAGTAATGAAAAGATGTCTGTAGCTGAGGTAGTCAGTTGGTTGAGTGAGAGGTATCTAAAATGGTGGACAAGATGTTGTTTTTGAAAAAGCAGATAACTGATTGGCTGTTCGTTAACATTGTTCACTGTAAAATAGGATGCATCTTAATTTGTTAAAGAAGCATGTTTCTTATTGGTTATTAAAAAATGTTTGAAAGGTACAGCAGATAGGATTAGGTATTATTTTGCAAAAGTCAACCACATCTGCTATTTGCATTTGTAAGTTGCTGTGCTGAACTTGAAAATATGTTGGACTTGTGACCTGCCAGTTCACTTGAATGTTGCAGAAAGTGTTACTATGGAAACTGGGATTAAGCAGAATGGGGGAAGGGTTGAAATTTAGCTGTGGTTTAAAATATGAAATTGTACATTATATATAAGTGATATGTTATTAAAGCAAGATTTTTCAAATCACTAGTATATTTAAAAGTGGTGTGTTCTTAAAAAAAATGCTGGTATTATTAGTATTAGGTTTTTGAACTCCCATTGGATTTGTGGTTACAACGCAATGCTTTACTTAGGTACCGTGGTGGAGTCGCAACTCCAGAAAATTACTGAACCAGTTTGGTCACTTTTATAAGTCAGTTGGTAAGGGTTAATATGTCCAACCAATAGAAATGTGTTTCACAATTTGAAAAAAATTTAGAAGGGATTGTGATCAATTACTTACATTTATTTGTGTGGTGAAAGAGGGAAAGATTGCCATTACTGGGTTTACCTTGTTGAGAGTGGTGCATTACATTGATGGTGTGCATAGGAAAATCTTTTATGAGTTTATAATATTTCATATTCTACAATACTATTTGGAAGGTGAGTTACAAATTTGTGAGCTGTATTATGTATTGGATTTATTTTAAACTTAAAAAAATGATTCAAGAAATGTGATGTTTGAAATATTCCATTAAATGTAGAGGTGTGTATTATACTTTGTTTTATTGAACTTAAATGATGATTGGAATAGATTGTGTATAGTAATATGTGTATATTGAAAGATGGATTAGCTATTTTGGTAGTTTGTATACATGTGTGGAAATGTACAATTGAAGTACACCGCATCATTTTAGGTGTTGCATTCAATTTGGAAGTGCAGTCTGTCAAGTTTTAAGGTGTGCATGAACGTGTAACTGAGGTATGTCTGTACTTGTATATGTACTCTCATATGTCTTATACATTTCAAGATGCAAGATGTATAACAAAGAGGTATTGTTGCTTTGTATGTGGCTGGTTTCAACACCGTGAGTACTAGTAGAATGGTTAAGCTGCAGCACAAAAGTGATGTTTAAAACATGTTGACATGAGGCATTAGTAATTAGGCCATATTATAAAAGTGTCTAGAGAGGTACGGTTGAAATACGCAATATAATTTTAGGAGTTTTCTTGAAATGGGAAGTTTGTTCTGTGAGGTTTTCTGGTCTGCATACTGTTGTGATTGAGGAAACTTTCTACTTGGAGAAATATTCTGATATGTGTTATCAATCTGAAGATGCTAGATGTGTAAAACACAGGTATATGAGTCTGTGGAAAGCTACACTTCAAATATACCGCATAATTTTCAGTGTCTGCTAGAAATGTGAAGGGCAGACTCTCAAGTATTAAGATCTGGATGATCTTGTGACTGAAGTATATCTCTACTTGCATATGTATTCTCATATGTGTTATGTATCAGAAGATGCTAGATGTATAAAACACAGGTACACACCTATTTGTACATTTCTTTTATATATGATGTCACCAGCAAAGGTAGGGACACATGTATGCATGTTTCAGGAATATGGAGAGGCTTAGAACAGAGACAAATGAAAGGTTGCTGCTTTGTATTTGGTTAAGATAAACACTCAGGGGGATATTCACATGGATCTATCGCCAAGTTAACTGCACTTTATCGCAGCCAAAGTTGCGATAAACTTATCACCCCAATCACAAGCTGGTGTTAACAGCCCACAGCACCAGTTTACCTGTGAATAGCAGCCACAAAAAACATCGCCACAGATGACCCCCGCAACTATCGCTAATGAGATGCAAAGTAGGCGTTCCCGTGCCAAAAGCCGCAACAACACCACTCCACAACATTCACAACGACCAGCCAGAACTGCGATAAAAACACAAAACAGGTGATAAGGTGCGTTAACAACAGGAAAATAACACCTGCTCTGACCTGGTGCAAAGTCGGACCACCACCTGTACCACAATGGTGAGCCCAGCCCAGTGCCACACCTGAAGAACAACAGATGCACCCGGGTAACTGAACATGCAGCCCAGATGGCCGAAAGGGCAACAACACCTGCCGCCACCACCCCCAGGACCCCCCCTCCCTGGCGCCCCCAACCAAAGACATGCCACATCAGCTACACCTAAACATGTACAAAATAATCCGCTTGATGTCGCACAATCTAGCTGATCCATGCTTTCCACTCCCTTGGGTTTTTGATAACTGCACGCACCAGGACACTCTTGAGTATTTGAGAGCGCTATAAAACCCTTTGTAACATAACATAACAATCACAACTGGTGACATTAATGTGTAATCACAAAAATGAGCATCACACATCCACTTTCGAAGCAACAAATGAAACTTCATTAAAATGAACACTCAAATGAAATGAAGACACATGGCGGCTCCCCTCGGGATAAACCGTAGGTGACAGCCTGCAAGACAAAAATCATGATGAGAAGGTGTGTCCTGAGCACATCAAAGGACAGAGAGAGAGCAAAGGAGAGAGAGGAAGAGAGGGAGAGCGAGAGATAAGAAGAGAGGGGGAGAGAGAGAGAGAAGAAAAGAGGGTGGGAGAGAGAGAGAAGAAGAGAGAGGCAGAGAGAGAGAGGCAAGAAGAGGGGGGACAGAGAGAGAGAGAGAGAGAGAGAAGAAGAAGAGAGGGAGAGAGAGAGAGAGAGAGTGCTGCACCTGCGCACCCAGGCCACACTGCTCACCTGCTGCCACCGGTGTGTCTCCAACCACGGTATGTATAGCAGTACACCAGGTCACACATCTGAGACAGAGCCATCACCTGAAACAGAGTCCAGATACATGATTGGCACAGTACACACAATTGCACAAGACAACATTGTCTGCCCGCCCATGCACACCCAAGCAGAGGCACCCCAACCCTTCCTGACGCCCATTGGAGCATGCCTGCCCATGCACACCCAGACAGAGGCACCCCAGCTCCTCCTGCCACCCATCGGAGCATACCCACCCATGCACACCCAGGCCTCACTGCTCACCTTCCGCCACCGGCGTGCAGACAGGAGGTCCAACCACATGCTGCTGCAAGCCACAAGCCCGGGGCACCCTCCACACCATGCAGCCCCACTCCGCAGGCCACCAGGTCTCACGTTTGGTGCTGGGTCTTGATTACTCCATGGCATAGGACATACCAGTGAACCCGGCATCATCGCAGGCTGCACACCTGCTCAGCCCAATGGGTGCCACTAACTCAGGGATCCCAGAAGCGACTCCACGTGGCGGTAGGCCCGCGCTGCCCGCTGGCTCTGGCCTACACTGCAGTACAGCAGGGCACACAAAACCTGAACTGTCTGAACCGCCGGGATGGGGCATCATCGCAGACTGCACACCCGCTCAGCAGCTTAAGGTGCACTCAGTGCACCCAAAGTCACCATCCCATGCCGGGTGCCTGTGCCAGCCGCAATGCTCCAGGTGCCACTAACCTTGTTCAACCCCAGTCAGCGCCACGTGGTGGTAGGCCCTTGATGGCCGCAAGGCCTCGGGTGCCACTAACCCTGTGTGCAACAACTCATGGGCCCTTTATGATTGAGAACTGTGGAGCGTCTGTCAACCAGTCACCACCGGCAGATGGGAATATGACGTCATCTGCCCCTTATGTTGATGGAGTCACATGGCCTATGACGCCTGTGCCGGATAGGTGTGGTGTGCATGCAAACCTGCCCTCAGGGAGTGGCTGTGACATGCTGACAACTAGAACAGTGACCTGCACACCACCAGCGAGTACGCCTGCGACAGGTAGCAATGAGTGCCCCCCTAGGAGCGTAAGCGGAGTGGTCTGGCCTGCCGTACGCCGGACCAGCGCAGGGCTTGCAACAATGACTCATGGGCTCTGGGCATGGTTCAGTCCATGTCCGGACATGGAAGTGACTGATGCGTGTGTCCCTGTTGTAGTGTTCACGAGACCCGGTACACAATATGCAATGTTACACCCTCTGACTGGCATCCCACAGGATGAGCATCATTGACGCAAGGGAAATCACTGTCCCTACATTCATTCTCACATTCATACATGAATGATGAAAGACATGACACAGCAGTGCGTCACAGAATTTTTATTGCACATCCAGTGCAGTTCTGCAGCTGGAGCGGTACAGGGCAATGCGCAGCACACTACACAATATGGGACCGTGGACGGCAAGCCAGAGTCCATCCGGGGATGACAAGTACTGCGGAAGAGGAAGGATACAGTCTGCAGTCTTGTCGCCGTGTCATTGATCATCAAGCAGGATATGGCAGTCCATGTCGCTGTCCAAGGTGAGTGCATCGGAGTGTATCGGGGGTCAGTGGAAGGTCATAAGGCCATGTGCGGCACCAAGAAGAAACAGGCCAGATGGCAGAAATGAATGGTAGTGCCTCCTAATCACAAACTCATCCACGTCCTCGTCCCCGAATGTGTGCTCTGTCCCACCTGTGGGTGTTGCAGTACCAGCTGAGGCACTGTGTGCCACTGACACATCAGGTGCCGGATTGATGTGCAGCAGTGGCCGACATCCTTTCCGCCTCCATCCGCACCATGTCCTCCATGAGCCTCCACATGTGTGCCAGCTCACGCTGGTATCGCTGGTGCCCCTCTGAGCAGACAGGTGTTCTTCTCTCTGCATCAGCACTCCAGCGATGTTAGTCAGGGCTCGTTGGAGACCATGGAGCGGGCCTAGACACCCATGGATGGCGTCCAATTTGGTGGCCATGAGGTCGAACCCCACCCGCACCTGCACAGCCGTCTCCATCTGTGCCTCCAGCACACGGCGTTGGAAGGCCGTGTGTTGTTCCTGGGGGTCTTGGGAGACTGCTGGGGCCGTGGGTGCCTCCTGCTGGGTGGTTTGGGTGGTGGGTGGGGTCTTCTTGATGCAACTGGTCAGCCCTGATCCAGGAGGTGAGTCGCAGATGATGTCAATGATGTCTAGGATGGCTTGTGCGTCAATGCTGGGGTTGTCCTCCACATCATCAGTGAAGAGTGGCTGGGACTGCTCTGCAGGGGGTGTTGACAGTGGCCCTGCAAAGTATTGGGGAGATGGTGTATCGCAATGTGTTCACATGTCATTCTGGGCGATGTCACTGACCATGTCATGAGTGATGTAATATGTGACGTTATCGGCAGTGTATTGCGGGGGCGCGAGTTATAGTTAGCTCAACTAACTACAACAGCCACATTTCTCTGATTTTGTACTAGTGAAATGTCCAACTAACTATAAATTTCCTGAAACCTGTGTTTTTTATACAGTATATATATATATATATATATATATATATTCACTTAAAAAACCATAGGTTTCACACATGTTATAGTTAGCTGGGCATTTTCCTCGTGAAAAACCAATGAAATTCCCCCGTTATAGTTAGTGCAGGCAACTATAACTCACGCGACCGTAATCCACTGCTGATGACGTCAGATATTACATCACTGTATTTACACATTTATATACCCATGTCTTCTTCCTTTTTTTTTTAGCTATACATATATATATTTTTTTTTTTCAGAAAGACACATATGTCATCAGTGATGTAATATCTGACATCATCAGCAGCGGATTACGGTCGCGTGAGTTATAGTTGCCTGCACTAATTATAACGGGGGAATTTCATTGGTTTTTCACGAGGAAAATGCCCAGCTAACTATAACATGTGTGAAACCTATGGTTTTTTAAGTGAATTTGCAAGGTTTTTAAATGCTAATTCCTAACTATAACGTGTGTGAAACCTATGGTTTTTTCAGCGAATTTGTACGGTTTTTTAAATGCTAAGTTACTTTACGCCGTTCGTGCCGTGCGCGCACGGTGTGCTTCGCGCACGGTGCGCGCACGGTGGGCACACGGTGCGCTTTGCGCACCGCGCGCCCACTTCACGCAGTTTGTTCCGTGCGCGCCCACTTTACGCAGTTAGTGCCGTGCACGCACGGTGCACTTTGCGCACCGTGCACGCATGGTGGGCACGCAGTGCGCTACGCGCACCACGCGCCCACGTTACGCTTAATGGGCCATGTACGCACGGTGCGCTTCGCGCACCGTCCGCACAAGGAGGACACATGATACGCTTTGTTGTTATGGGTTTTGGCATATACTGTTAATAATGTATAAGCCATGCCCACACACTGCGCGGCGTGCAGCGTGCACACACGGGGGGACTGACATTGCAATGTTTTTTTAAGCATTTACACAGTGCGTGCACACTGCGCGAACCTCGCAGAATTTTTTTCATTTCTATAGTGCGCGCACGCTTCGCGCACTCGGCGATTTCCTGAAAAAAATTATATTTTTTGAGTTGCCCTTGGGGGACCTCCTGGGACCCCTTGACCCCTGCTAGGGGGCCAGGTAATGTCCAGCGTGCCCCCTTTACATATTTTTCTCCTTTGTGTTTCACCCCCTCTCAGTGCAAGAGACAAAATGGCGGCCGACACTTCCTGGTTTCGACAGATTCGAATGTTTACTAACAACCAATCAGAAGTACGCTTGCGGCCGGCCGAGTGCGCGCACCCTGCGCGCATGCTGCGCGCGTATAGATATATATATTGATTTAAATGCTATTTTCTCAGAAAATACTGAACAGATTTACACCAAACCTGCAAAAGGCACCAAACGGACCTTATGGCTACCTCTCTGCCAAATTTCACGTAATTCTGTTCAGCCGTTCGGGCTGTAGCTGCGACTAAAGTCCCTATGGAAAAATCCATGGGGAAAACGTGTTTTGGGACCCCCCCTTTTTCTCAGCCCCCGCTTGACGAATCACCCCGAGACTTTCAGGGTAGGAGCGGAGCGGAGCGCCCCATTAGTTTTGAAACTTTCGCGAAGATTCGTCAATCGGCGCAAAAGTTATTCAAAATAGAATTTTGAGATTTCCTATGGAAACTCGGTCCTAACTATAACTATCTACTGGCGACCGCCAGTAGATAATATATATATATATTTATATAATGCTGCCAAACGCTGTGATGAACAAATGTAAATAAAGCAAATCTACACCTTATTTGTGGTCCGTGCTCCATGCAAGAATCCGGGAGGCAGTTGGAGTTATTTAGATATATATATATATATGTATGTATATATATGTATATATATATTCACTTAAAAACCCATAGGTTTCACACATGTTATAGTTAGCTGGACATTTCACTCATAAAAAACCAATGAAATTCCCCCGTTATAGTTACTGCAGGCAACTATAACTCACGCGACCGTAATCCTCTGCTGATGCTAATACTGTATTTAGACACTTATTTACCCATGTCTTCTTCCATTAATCTTTAGCTATACATATATTACAAATATTTATTTTTCAGAAAGACACATATGTCATCAGTGATGTAATATCTGACGTCATCAGCAGAGGATTGCGGTCGCGTGAGTTATAGTTGCCTGCAGTAACTATAACGGGGGAATTTCATTGTTTTTTTATGAGTGAAATGTCCAGCTAACTATAACATGTGTGAAACCTATGGTTTTTTAAGTGAATTTGCAAGGTTTTTTAAATGCTAATTCCTAACTATAACGTGTGTGAAACCTATGGTTTTTTCAGTGAATTTGTACGGTTTTTTAAATGCTAATTTATTTATGTATTATTTTTTTTATATATTTATTTTACAATAAACTACGTATTAAAAATTATTATTTTTTTTTTGGGGGGTTTTCACCCTGCGAATTATTTTTTTTTTTTTGTAAAAAAAAATATTTTTTTTGTGTTTTTCAGGGTGCGCGCACCCCCGCGATTTTTGAAAAAAAAAATTTTTTTTTTTGCCTTCGGGGTCCTTCAGGGACCCCCTGACAAAGGCTAGGGGGTCAGGAACTCTCTACCCTGCCCCCTTCTCACGTTCGCCACCTTCCTTTTTCACTCTCGCACTGAAAACAAACAAAATGGCGGCCGACACTTCCTGATTTCGACCGATTCGAACGTTGACTAACATGTAACCACCAATCAGAATTACGCTCGCGCACGTTAGGGTTCTCGCACGGTGCTCGCACGGTGCGTGCACCCTGCGCGCATATAGATATATATATGCTTTTAAATGCTATTTTCTCCGGAAATACTGAACAGATTTACACCAGAACTGCAAAAGGCACTTCCTTGACCTTATGGCTACCTCTCTGCCAAATTTCAAGTAATTCTGTTCAGCCGTTCGGGCTGTAGCTGTGTCTAAAGGTCCTATGGAAAAATGCATGGGAAAAACGTGTTTTGGGACCCCCCTTTTATCTCAGCCCCCGCTTGACGAATCCCCCCGAGACTTTCAGGGTAGGAGCGGAGCGTAGCGCCCCACCTATTTTGAAAAATTCGCGAGGATTCGTCGACCGGCGCCAAAGTTATTCAAAATAGAATGTTGCGGATTTCCTATGGAAACGTGGTCCTAACTATAACTACCTACTGGCGACCGCCAGTAGGTAATATATATATATATATATATATATATATATATATATATATATATATATTCACTTAAAAAACCATAGGTTTCACACATGTTATAGTTAGGTGGATATTTCAATCGTAAAAAAACAATGAAATTCCCCCGTTATAGTTAGTTCAGATAACTATAACTCGCGCGCACGCAATCCTCTGCTCATGACGTCACATATTACATCACTCATGACATGGTCAGTGGCATCACTCTTGACATCACTGATGACATCATCCTTGTGATAGAGTGGCGGTCGCGCGAGTTATAGTTATCTGAACTAACTATAACGGGGGAATTTCATTGGTTTTTTACGAGTGAAATGTCCACCTAACTATAACCTGTGTGAAACCTATGGTTTTTTAAGTGAATTTGCAAGGTTTTTTACATGCTAATTCCTAACTATAACGTGTGTGAAACCTATGGTTGTTTCAGTGAATTTGTATGTTTTTTTAAATGCTAAGTTATGTATGTATTAATTTAATTTTTTTATGGTTTTTCACTGTGCGCTCACGGTGCGCGCACCCCCGCGATTTTTAAAAAAATAATGTAAATGTTTTTTTCTGCCTTCGGGGTCCTTCAGGGACCCCCTGACAAAGGCTAGGGGGTCAGGAACTCTCTACCCTGCCCCCTTTTCACGTTCGCCACCTTCCTTTTCCACTCTCGCACTGAAAACAAACAAAATGGCGGCCGACACTTCCTGATTTCGACCGATTCGAACGTTGACTGACATGTAAAACCAATCAGAATTACGCTCGCGCACGTTAGGGTGCGCGCACCGTGCGCGCACGGTGCGCGGCTATAGATATGTATGTGCTTTTTACTGCAATTTTCTCTGGAACTACTGAACAGATTGACTCCATATATGCAAAAGGCACATCCCTGACCTGAGGACTACCTCTCTGCCAAATTTCAAGTAATTCTGTTCAGCCGTTCGGGCTGTACCTTCGACTAAAGGTCCTATGGGAAAATGCATGGGGAAAATGCGTTTTGGGACCCCCTTTTTTCTCGGCCCCCGCTTGACGAATCCCCCGGAGACTTTCAGGGTAGGAGCTGAGTGGAGCGCCCCATTAGTTTTGAAAATTTTGCGAAGATTCGTCAACCGGCACCAAAGTTATTCAAAATAGAATTTTGAGATTTCCTATGGAAACACGGTCCTAACTATAACTATCTACTGGCGACCGCCAGTAGATAATATATATATTACCTACTGGTGGTAGTAGGTAGGTAGTAGGTAGTTATAGTTAGGACCAAGTTTCCATAGGAAGAGCATTTTTTTGTTTTACTTATAACTTTGGCGTCAATTGATGTATCTTCATGAAATTTTCTAAACTAATTCTTTGTTCATATCAGCTCCTATGTTGAAAGTTTGGGGGGTGATTCGTCAGGGGGGGCGAGAAAAAAGGGGGGTCCCAAAACATGTTTTCTCCATGCAATTTCCATAGGAAACTTTAGACAAGGCTACTGGTCGAACGGGTGAACGGAATTACCCCAAATTTGGCAGGGAGAAGGATCTTGGTCTAGAGATTGTAAAACTTGTAATTGTAAAAATATTTGTTGAGCGCGGTTGCTGCCCGTAGGTGTCCAAGCGCTGAGTTGAAGCAGAGAGGTGACGGGAAGAGGAGTTAGGGAACATAGGATTTGGCAAACAGTAGTGTCTTTAAGCTTTTCCGGAATGAGAGCAGGTTTGGGTTGGACCGGAGTGAGAGGGGGAGAGCATTCCAGAGCCTGGCGGTATTCAAAGAGAACAGCCTACCCCCAGACCTGGCTCGCTTCACTCTGGGAACAACAGCAAGGAAAGCCTCCGTCGACCGAAGGTTCCTGTTAGGGTGGTAGGGGATGACAAGGTCGTTGTTAATGGCTGGGCCCGTTTTCCAGAAGGCGCGGTGCGCCATGCACAGCGCCTTGAAAGCCACTCTCTGCCTCACTGGTAACCAGTGGAGACTTTTTAGAGCAGGTCTGGCTGACTGGGAGCGCGGGATCTGTAACAGGGTACGTGCTGCACAGTTTTGTACAACCTGCAGTTTCCGGAGGGTCATCTCAGGTGCCTCCACGTATAGGGCATTGTTCGAGTCCAGGCGAGACTGGATGAGACCTTGTACCACCACCTTTTTGGCCTCTAGAGGAAGTAGCGGGAGGACCTTCCTCAGGATTCTGAGTAGGCCAAAGCATGTGGCGGACAGTTTAGTGGCATGGGTGGAGAAGGAAAGTTTGTTGTGCAGCCACACTCCCAGGCTCTTAACACTCTCCTTAGGGGTGGAGGGAGGGCCCAGTGCACAGGGCCACAAGGAGGTGAAAGGCACAGGAGAGGCTGGGCCTAGGAGCATGAGCTCCGTCTTTTCTCCGTTTAGTTTTAGGGAGGAGTTGGTCATCCATCCCTTGACGTCATCTAAGCATTTTAGCAGATCTGCCGGGGATTGCCTGTTGTTCTCAGTGGCCAGCGAGACCACAAGCTGGGTGTCGTCGGCGTACGACACGATTTTAATGCCGTACGGTTCGACAACACCCGCCAGCGGCCTCATGTACACGTTAAACAATACAGGGCTCAGGGAGGAGCCCTGCGGTACTCCGCAGCTCAGAGGTTTGCTAGAGGACACTGTCTCTCCGTCGAAGATCTGAAAAGATCTCTCAGACAGAAAGGAGTCAAACCACCTTAATGCGTCACCTGAAACTCCGATGTCATAGAGACGGTCCAGCAAGGTGGTATAGCTGACCGTATCGAAGGCGGCACTTAGATCAAGGAGGATCACTGCCACTGATCCTCCCTGGTCCAGTACCCTTCGAGTTTCTTCGGTGACCGCTAATAAGGCGGTTTCCGTGCCATGCTTCGGTCTGAAGCCTGTCTAGGATGTGTGTAATAGAGAGTGGTCCTCTAGGAACTGGACCAGCTGCGCGTTTATATACTTCTCTAACACCTTGCTAGCCCAAGGGAGAAGTGAGATGGGGCGGTAGCTCGAGTGGTCCTCTGGGTCTAGGCTGGGTTTCTTCAACAGTGCCCGCACCATGGCTTGCTTCCAGGCTGTGGGGACAGAGCATGCGGATATGGACGTGTTTAGAAGTTCCAGGATTACAGGCAGGGTGGCTATGCTTGCCTGCATCAGGACTTCTGGAGGAGCAGGATCACAAGGAGAGCCCGACTTGACTTGTCGTGCCACTTTGCTTAAGGTGTCGAGGTCCAAAGGAGGGAAGTGCTCGAGGGAAGGCTGTTCTGGGTGAAGAGGCGGTCTAGGGGGGAATGGATTAATCATATCCGGGGTTGTGGCTGCTGTTGGGAAGGTAGAGTACATTTTTAAAACTTTATTGTAAAAGAAATCCGCAAGCTCATTGTATTGGTCCTGGGTTTTGTTAGGAGGGGGTGCCGTGTTGGCACTGGTACATTGCTTTATTATATGGAAAATTTCCTTAGGCTTTGATTTCGCTTCTAGTATTTTCTCAGAGTAGTGGGTTGCCTGGGCCGTTCTGATCCCTTCTCTGTAGGCTTTGATCGCCTCTTTGTAGGAAGCCTTTTTATCTGGGAGAAAGTCTAAACGCCAGGCTCTCTCTCGTTGCCTGCAAAGGCGTTTTAGCTCTCTTAGAGAGTCGGAGAACCAGGGGCTGATTTCTGTATTCTCTTCGAGGAGGATCTGCGAAGCGGGAGGATCGAATCTAGCGAGTGAGTGATCCAACCTACATAGTTGCCGTTTGCCACATTGGGGTCTAGGCATGGTGGCGGGCGGGTGGAGTCCAGGTTATGCAGCCAGGGCTCCAATGGGAGCCTTGTCCAGTTCCTCCTAGTGGTGACTTGGGGAGGTAACTGGGGGGTTTTGTGTGGAACCCAGGTAAGCGGGACCAAAAAATGGTCTGACCATGGAAGGGGGATGGGTTGATCAACAGTTAGATCCAGGCATTTACTAAATATAGGGTCAAGTAAATTGCCTTTTTCATGGGTCGGGGCTGATACCAGTTGGGACAATAGAAGAGCTTCCAGATCATCTAGTAACTCGTTAGCAATGTGGTCTGAGGGGGAATTGAAATGGAGATTAAGGTCCCCTAGGACCGTGTGGTTGGCAGAAGATAGAATTCTTTCCGCTATGATTTCTGGAAGAGACCTATGAAACACTTTTACAGGCTCAGGGGGGCGGTAGAGCAGGGTGCCGGAAAAAGAGCTATTTGCGTTGAACTCTATGCAGAATGCTACACTCTCGCACTCAGGGATAGTTTCTGCTGTAGTACGGCATCGGTACTGGTTTTTCAATATGATCGCCAGACCTCCGCCTCTCCCTACCGGTCTATCCAGTCTAAGGATATAGTAACCTACGGGTAAGGCTAGAGCCACGTCTCGCTCAGAGTGAGCAGTGAGCCATGTTTCTGTCAGGAAAACCGCGTCTGGCTTTTTCTCCTCGAGCAGCATGGCAATCTGTGTGCTATGTTTTGGTAAAGAGCGGCAGTTTAGCGCATACATGCGGTAAGTTTGTGCCGAGGCCGACGGGGATTTGCGGAAGGAATGTTTGCACCCCGAACAGCGGGCGGGAAGCTCTGTGGGAGCATAGATATGGGTGCACTGGGGAGCGGCAGTCCTACCTATGCTGTATATGGCCGCCGAGCTGTAGGTCCTGCTCTGGGTAGGGTGGGAGCCAGGGTTTATGGCCCCGGGCCCCGGCTGGTCGCGGACGGGCGCAGACGGGCTTGCCTTTGGTGCGCCTTCGGCGCGCCCGCTGCGCCCGTCCGCTGCGCCTCCGGAACCAGCAAATCCTTAAATGACGGAAATGGGGGGTGTGGCCTGTTCCAATGGGCGTGGCCCTGGTGTCCCGGTGATTCACCTGCGACCCGCTGCAGCACCTGACTCGGCTGCGCGGGGAGGGAGTCACGTGGGGAGCCAAGAGATCTACTCTAGTTGTTATTTAAAAACACAGTATCACAGTTTTTAAAAAACACAGTATCACAATTACAATTTTAAAGTAGTCTTTAAAAAAGTTCTGCTCTCGGCTTTCCGCCTCAAGAGCTCTGCTTACAACAAGCGCAAGCGAGGAATGGCGCGCTGGATAGAACCCAGGAGGCAAACTGGCACCGTAAATGCATGCATTACAATCCTACATGTAACAAAAACCAGTAAGGTGGATAGGTCTGTCCCATTCCGAATATGTAAAATCACGTAAAATAAATTAATAATAATCTTTTACGTTACGTATAAGAACAAAATGAGACAGTTTTGCTTCATTTTTCTGCTGTTGTGCTGATTACAAAAGTTGAGTGGTTGTGTCACCAACGCGGTCTGATCCGTGGATGTGGCAGTGCGCCATCAGTGCATGCATCCAGGCCCTAAATGCTGTGCTTAGTCGCGGCCTAGTGCAATGACGGCAGGAACCAATTACTATAAACATACAGGTGAGCTGCTGCTGGGCGCTGCGCAATGGAATACGTTTTCACGTTTGGAAAGAAGATTTTATCAAAGAATATTAATCTTAAAGGCACACTCAAGAAACTACTTTTCTGTCATATTATGAGCTCCGATGCATAGTGACGTCAGACACTGATCCATATTAGAAACAGTGAAACCTGTGAAGGATAACAATCCAAACGTTTAGCAATCCATGGGATAGAGAGCACGCTAGTGTAAATCCATTCAGTAGTTTTGGAGAAATATCGAAATTTACTGATATCGATACTTGGGAATTCTGCCATCTGAATGGCTGAGGCGTTACGAGTACAAGCTTGCTGGATATTGGCTGCGAACGGTTGCAACTAGGAAGTGTTGACAGCCATTTTGTGATTCCGTTGAAGCAGTAAGGGGAAAAAAGGCAAAAAAGTAGGAAAGAGGAGGGTAGGAGCGCTGTGAGCTCTGTGGGTTGGTTAGGGTGTGCTATACAGGGAGTGTGAAGCAAAGTATTCACCCCTACCAGTGTGAATGTGCTGTTTTGCCCAGAGTGAGATGGTGCTGAGGTGAGGTGCCGGTATACTCAGGGATGAAACCGTGTGCCTAAACCGTGAGCTGATTGCTGTCAACTGATGGGCTCTGGGTGCTGTAGCATACTGGCTGCTGTAGCATAGCTGTGCAAATGTTGTTAGTACGCGTTTAGACTATAGCGGGAGTGGGAAGGAAACTACTTACTTCTACCGGTCTGAAGACTCGGGATCAAACCGTGAGCCTAAGCCGTGAGCTGATTCCTGTAAAGTGAGATGCTGTGGGCGCTGTAGGATACTGGCCGGTGTAGCATACCTGTGCAAGTGATGTTAGTATACGTTTATACCATACAGGGAGTGGGAAGCAAACTACTCACCCCTACTGGTCTGAAGACTCGAATGCAGTGTTTTAGCAAGCAGGAATAAAGAAATAATCGTGAAGAATATAATGCAGAATGTTACAATGTCACAGAAAACAAATGGTGAAATCAGGTGTATCCAAGAAAGTGTGTGTGTGTAATAAAACGATAGAGTCTGCAAGATATATAAAAAGTGTCTTTATTTAAGTGCCATAAATGGACCCACTTGTGGAAGAGCTAAGGCATTCAGCAGAGGCAAACTCCAACCGCTTCTGCTGTATTCAAACCTAAGCTCCTGCATCAGTGAATTCCACATTACATGTTACAGTTCCATGTGACATAACCAATACCTATTAGACATGAATGACTCTAAATTCTATAATGAAAATAAAGGTAGGATACGATTACCACATGTATCCTTTAAGAAAACAAAACAAGCAAAAATATATGTTCCAAAATGGAATCATCAAACGTCTTAGGTACCCTGGTACTCCTTTTTTGTAGCACAAAATTATCAACAGCAGATCAGTCAGCAATCTCTTCTACAGTACATTCAATCTGGTGCGTGTCAGAATTGGTAATATTTCTACTCACATCGGAACTTTGAGGAGGATCACAAACATTGAGCTTCTCAGAAGCACATTTGGTACCTTTCTCGTAAAACCATACATTATTGTCTTCAGCCCTTTCAAAAAAACATTCTTGTGCAAGAGCTAAGGCATCGAGCTGAGGTAAACTCCAACCGTTTCTGCTGTATTCATACCTAAGCTACTGCATTAGTAAAATGGAAATTACGTAATGTGTACCATGTGACATAAACAATAGCTATTAGACATGAATGAGTAAATTCTATAATGAAAATAAAGGTAGGATACGATTACCAGACTGTGCCAAGCAGTTCCTAAACAATGTCTTGTTTTTTTATCTTGATCGCCAGCTTGTGAGCAGAGGCTGAGGATGAGCTAATTTGTGTGAAAGGGCTTCGTGGATAACAGGCAGGCAGAAAGACGTGTGCACAAAGAATAGACATGGTTTCAAAATGGATGTCGGGTTTAGGCTAATTTAGCAAGTAAATAGCGTATTTGCATACATCACCCATCCCTGGTTAGGCTGGAGACGTATGGGGCAATAATGAAAACAGAGTTCAAATGCCTGAGCAAACTTTGAAAGTTATTATACGAAAATAGTTCAATTGAAGTGTATTAATAAAATTCTAGGAAAAAGTTTAAAAAGTTGGAAAAAATCAATCCAAGGATAACGTGAATTTCTTAGAAAGTCTTGGAGATTGCAGTACGGAAGTTCTTCAGTGGCTTGAGATGCGTAATGTTCCAAGAGGCGATTGTTGCCATCGTGTGAGAAAAGCAAAGCATTCCAATTCATATCCTCGAAGGGACAGTAATGTTCCACGAATGTTGGAGTGGCAATTTGAATTGGCAGACAATCTGCGATGTTGTCAAAGGTCGCACGTTGCATGAGATCTTTCGCGGCTGCGCAGAAATCCCATTCCGCCAGGATATCTTTTTGCATTGCATCCGCCTTTGCTCCACTGCCCGAACAATCAAGTTCATGGTTTACAAGATACTCCATTACCTGCTGGATATCGGGAGCAATTGTTGGGATGTTGGCAAGGCATAGATCCATATGCCAGTCGAATGGGCACGTTTTGCAATAAAAAGATGGTTGCACGCAGATTGCATATGTGTAAATAAATGTCATGTTGTAGCTGGCTCCGATAATAGATAGAGGCAGGCAGCCGAAAAGTTGTTCCATTTTTGCATGGTATTGATGTAGCTTCGCGTAGAGGCGTATTCTGTCGGACATGATTGTTACCACAGTGAGCGCAGCCATTTTTTACAAGCAAAAATAGTAGTAGGATGGCCGCAAACAGGGCGAGAATTATGGGCACTGTTCCTGTTATTCCAGAGATGATCGCATGAATGAAGTATGGTATTATACCAAAAACAGTGTGAAAGCCCGTGACAAGGTCGGAGGAGACAGTGTTAAAAAAATGTGCCAGACCATGAGTGTCAGATGTGTTGAAAATTGTGTAACAATTCACAAAATGTAATGGGAGGTTCGTATTTAAAAAGGACTGTATTTTACTTGAAGTTCTTGCTATCTGCAGTCGATAAATTTATTTTGCAGAAGTGAGAGACACTTCTGTTTGAAATAAAAGTGCTTTCAGTTTGCTCAGTTTAATGAAATCTGTTTTCAAAGTAGGTATTGAAGGCCAAGTTGAACTGTGGGAGTTACTTTGTGTGGGTGGGAATAGACATTGCCACAGGAAGTTACTCGTTTTGAAACAGTAAGAACATACGGTATGCCAGCTCACATTCCGTAGCAGTCCATGTTATTAAGAACCAGATAACTGCCGTTAGAAAGCTGTGTGAATGTTGATCGGATTGTGGGAGTTGGCGTGCTTTTAAGAAAGCACGCAAGATTGGGGGCTGTAAGCTTAGAAGAGTCGTGCAGTTGGATATTCTTGCATGGTAATGAATGACTGCCATTGTGGTCGCAGTTTTCACCTGTGAGGAAATCTTCTGTATCCTCTTTAAGACAGTGATATGTAAATGGGAGAAACCACTGCTCATGAATAAACGCGTTACCTTATATAATCACATACAACATGACAAACAACATGTACACCTAGCAGACACAACGACACTACGTACTGTGGGAACCGTGGCTAGCCATGTACACAAACCAAACATGGCATGGCACCTCTGCCACACAATGCAGAATGCATGGAGAGATGGGAGCAAAGTATGTGTGAAGGTGGCAAGTGATTCTTGATTATAAAAGTATACAATGCAAAGTGTTGAGGGGATGTGCCGGACAGATTTGAGTATGCAGAGCACAGACATGAACATGTCAACATACACTGTTGGTCTATTGAGTGAAGTGGACAGTGGACGCAACCATAATAGTACAGTCAGTAGGGAAGATTACGAAAACATAGCGCGTACTTGCCCCCCTCCCCCCCAAATCTTTAGTGTAGTGGGCTGGCTCGGCGTACGCAAGGTTAGCATAGGGGTATGAATAAAAGGCACGTTTCTCTGGGAGTGGTTCTCTTCCGGAATGGCAAACATGTCTGCCAGGTCTGCGCAGCTTACACCACCACGAGGCTGATGCCGTGAACGAAGGTGGCTGCGTGAATGATGCTCTCAGACGGCTGGTAGCCAGAAACCGTCATGGCTGCTGCGACGCACATATGCCCCACAGTTCACCTTTCGACACCGCCGTATGTGAAAGAGGGCCCACCACATGCCGGCAGAAGCTCCTGGGCCGAGGTCTGAGAGCTCGGAAGGCTCCTGAGATCAACGCTGGCTACCGCGACACAGGCACACAGCACCCAGCCTGAGGCCCAGCACCGCGGAGTGCTCTGTATACTACTAACATAGTAGTCCAACAGGTACCAACAGTGGAATGGTGTCTTGATCCCACAATGGACGATGTTAGAACTGCATCTGAGAGTGGAGATGAAGGTACTCCCTTCGACCAGGTGCAACCAAGTCTAGGTCCCAGCAGTGGAACGGTGTCTTGATTCCACAATGGACGATGTTAGAACTGCATCTGAGAGTGGAGATGAAGGTACTCCCTTCGACCAGGTGCAACCAACTGTAGGTGCTAACAGTGGAATGGTGTCTTGATCCCAGAATGGACGATGTCCGATATTACCTGCTGCTTGGTTTTCACAGAACTCCCTCCATTGAGGTGCATCACACTCTGTGCTTCCATAGCTAACTGCTGCACATGATTATTGGACTTGGCTGACTGCAGTCGCTGAAGTACAGCGTGGTACAGCAGGTCCGAACAGTGAAACGGGGTCTTGATTCTATGATTGACGATGTCAGAAGTTTAAGTCTGTGATGATTTCTGTGTACCCCCTCCGATCAGGTGCAACCAACTCCGTGCTTCCAAATCCAACGGCACGTGGCTGTGAGGCGCTAATGACCACTGCCTCTGGCCTACACTGTGGTCAGCTGGGCTCACAATTCAGATCAAGTGGTGATTGTTAAATTACAGAATCCAGTAGGCAACTATCTACAACGTCTATTGAAATATACACAATATCCTGTTAGTATACTTGCTTTAAGAACATTTTTTAGATGAGATATAGGTTTAGTACAATGACCAAATTCTTCTTGGTAGTGGAAAAGAACACTGAATAACAGTCTACACTGTGGAGAGCAGAGATCGCAATTCGAATTGTTCTGATTTATTTATTGCAGAGTTTTTTGTAAGTTATGTTGTATTTTGTCAAGAGGAAGTGAGAAAAAGTATGCATGGATGTCTGTGCTGACTACTGCCTGCAATTTACACTGCAGACAGCAGTGTTCACAATTCAGATCGAGTCGCTATTGTAGATTATGCAGTCCTGTAGGCAAAAGACATTGCTCCAGTGCGGTCTGTCCGTACTACGCATACGCATCATCGCAGGCTCTGCACACGCTTTTTGTTGCTTCGTGTACTGCAAACTGGGCAGCTCAAGTCAATGCCACGTGGCTATGGGCCTTGCTGACCGCTATCTCTGGCCTAAACTGTGAGGGAAGAGGTGTGGCGCCGCGGCCAGGGTGACTGACTCCGGAATCTGGGGATCACGGTTCAATCCCTGTCGCCGGCGGCAGATTATCCCAGCACCATGTGACTCTGGGCAATAGCTTGCTTAATCTTCCCGACGCCCCCCAGCGCCTAGAGACCCTTACGGGTGATTGTTCGTGCTTTAAAAAGGTGGATTATTATTATTACACTGTAGACAGCAGAGTTAACAGTTCAGATCGAGTCGCTATTGCTGATGATGAAGTGTTGTAGGCAACAGACATTGCCCCTAGTACGGCCCGCCCGCAGAACGCATCATCGCTGGCTGTGCACATGCTGAATGCTTTTGATATTGCTATCTGAGTGCACTACAACTGATGGACCCTTTATGATACAATCTTTTTGTGTATTATTTCAGATCTACTGCCTGTATCTCAGTATACCACAAGTTATGGTTCTTTTACAATAGAATCTTTTGTGTATTATTTCACATCTACTGTCCCTACCTTACTGCAGCTCAAACTATTGACCCTTTTATTATTGAATCTTTGTGTGATCCGATGATTACTGTTGTAGTTGATGCTAGCAGCAACCATTTGCTGAGGGCTGGTTTACACTCACCCCACACGCATCCAGCACAGACATCACTGGATATGTGTCCCTGGTAATAAAAAGGAGTCGAGCGCACGTGCCCGTACCCACTTCCACTATATATCTCTGTCCGTGTGTTCATTATCTATGCATGATACTGCCCCTGGGCTGTACCACATTACATTGTGCTGTGGACAGCGTATGCAACCATGTAACCTTTGGCAGTGGCGAAAACTTTGCTTATGTAACTTTTAGGTGCATGGCTATCACAGGTGGAAGGGTGCTTTACAGACCATGAATATTGATGAAGATGATGGTTGCATGTTGTGTGTAGTGTAAGATATGTGTACATAGCAAAACGTTTTCAACAAAGCTCTCTAAGCAGAAGAGGTGTGTCTCATCAAATGGTGTGGAGAGAATGACAAAAGTGGGTGGCGTTCTCCAACTGCTACAATGGGAAATGTTATGAACTAACCAAATGCTTTTTTTTCAGGGTCACATGGCAATCGCGCACCCGGCGCGCAAGGAGACCACACCAGACGCAATTTTCAGAAAATATATTTAGCATAATATAAGTTTATTACAGTTAAAAATATATAAATGTTTAAAATATTTTAGATTATCGCTTGCTCTCATATACACTTTAAATTTATTTAGATATAGTTTTGAGACATAAAGAAACTAGCACACTGTCAGCGTTTAGGACGTATTTCTTAAAAGAAAGGCAAAACTGATTTCAACTGCATTAGAAGCGTGTTTACAGCAATCAATAAATGGTTGACCGGCCGTGTTTAAGAGTGTGTCGTACTGCGCTATGAAGCCCTGCTGGGTGCAGTTGATGCTACATACGATATTACATAAATAAATGTAAGCGGGCTGTTAACTTTATTATTCTGTTCAGAGGTGGGGGCTGTCCTTTAACTGAAGACCCAATAAGAGAAGGCAGCTAACACTTGTTTGAAGAGGCGACTCCTTTCACTGGACCTATTTACCTCTTATCACAAGAGCCGGGCCCCACTGTCCCCAAACTAACCCCTCCACCCACCTTTTCAGATCCCGTATCCATCACCAGCGGCTTCTGTCCATGCGAGAGACATTAAACCTCTGTTTGAAGTTGGGCCGAGTGCCTGGTGTCAAAGGACAGCTGGTTATACAGGGGCTCGTTCACAGGGCCTTGGCAACCGCTTTGAAGAAGAGGCAAACACGCCTGCATCCTGTAGCCAGCCAGCCGAGTGTGGTTCGAGCCACTGCATGCCGAGCCGGAGGCAGCCGCTGCACTACAGAGTAACACTTTTGGCGCGCATGCACACGATGTAAAGCATCGCGTGCGTGCAAGAGTCTGGACATATCAGGCAAAAGAAAGTGCGAATGGAGGCAGACAATCATATGAAAAAAGTATTTACAAATGGAATAGGACTCGTATTTACGCGAGTCCTATTTCATTGTAAACAAACATGCGTGTGCCGAAGAAGGCAGGAACGGGAGTGGGTGGGGGGCTGGTGGTAGTCAGCGAAGTGACAGACTTTGGGAGGGAACAGGGGGAGGCACGGGAACAAAAGAGTTGCTGAAGTAAAGGGGCTGATAGCCATGGAAGGATAAAAATAACGTCATGGCAGTAAGGAGGCGTGGATGATGTTATCTGTGATGCTATTTGAAATGTCATCAGTGATGTCATCAGTGATGTCACTGACCATGTCATGAGTGATGTAATATGTGACATCATCACCAGTTCATTGCGGGCGTGCGAGTTGTAGTTAGCTGAATTAACTATAACGGGCGAATTTCTCTGGTTTTATATGAGTCAAATGTCCAACTAACTATAACGTCAATGAAACCTATGGTGTTTTGTGTGAATTTCTAAGGTTTTTTAAACGCTAATTCCTAACTATAACATCTGTAAAACCTATGGTTTTTTTCAATGAATATTCCCGGTTGGCTAGAGCTTGCACCACAGCCAGGCTGAAACCCCCATTTCTAGTCAGGCCAAGGGAGGTACACACTGAAGATAACCCCTGTTCACCCCCTTGGTAGCTTGGCACGAGCAGTTAGGCTTATCCCAGAGGCAATGTGTAAAGCATCTGCGCAACATACACACTCAGCGGCTACACACTAGGCACACAACAAAAGAGACTCCACACAAGGTTATATAAAAATACCCTTTGTATTATGCAAAACACATTAGAATCATAAACACAGATATATACACTGTGCCCACAGACACCAGGTCATTATGTACAGGGGATTATGTACAGGGCAGTGCCAATCGGGCTGCTGCCAGACCAGCGCAAAGCTTAAACAGTAAATGCAAAACCACCAGTAATAAATGTATAACTGCTAGTAGCTACTGGTAAAATAGTGAACCCAGCATTATACCACTTTAGGCATATATAATTTTAGCATTAGGCATACCACCAATAGGCATAAATCACTTTAGGCATGATGAACATGATGCATCTCATTAGGCATAAACCACATAATTCATCAATACATTAGGCAGAATCACCTGAGCTTCGGGCAAAGAACATGATCAGTAGTGCACACAGATTATCACCATTCCATTGTAGGGCCCACCTTGGTATGCAAAACAACCATGTCCCTTGTTGCAGCTGCCCACGCTCTCGTGGTGCAGCTATAAAAACAAGTGCTGGCACTACCGTGCCTTTCAGGGACTCTAATGCAAGGATGTGCCCACAATGTTGCAGCTGCCCGCTACTGCGGCACAGCTGTGATAATATGCCAACAAAGCACTAGCAGATCTGGCACCACAGTACTTGTTTGAGCCCTACTCCGGGACTCTGAAGTCAAGAATGCCCAACGTTGCAGCTGCCTGCACTTGTGCGGCACAGCTGAGCAAGGTGAACCAGCACTGGGCCAGTTGGAGCCCCTCTTCTGGGACGCTCTAAGATATACAAAATTACCCCCACGTTCTGGGACTCTCACAGATATACAAAATTACCCCCACGTTGCAGTTGTCCGCCACGGCTGTACAGCTGTGAGGACCAACGGTACAGCTGTGAGGACCAACACTGCCTCACCGGGCTCCTTCTTGGGCTCCTCTGATCGGTTCGGTGCACTCCCAGTCCCCAAGACTCTGCTCAGTTCCATTCACGGGGGACGAAGGTGGGGAGCAGCAGAGAGGGGCCTGCGAGGCTCCAACCCTCTTTAGTGCAGATGCACGGAGCTTCTCACCCTCTGGCAGCTTCTCATGTCTCTGGGCCTCTCCTCACTTCACCCGGGCCCCCTCCTGGGACCCAGGACTTCGCTGTGGAGCCTGCGAGGCTCCGGACTTCCCGCTGCTGGTCTTGTTGCTGTGGGTCCCACCCACTGTCAGGCTGACTCTGCCTGGCTTCCGGGCTGGGCCACGGCGGTGATTCTGGTGATTCCTTCATGCGGGGACAATACAGGGTAGGCTCCCATTTTTAAATAAATACAAAAGCGAGATGGGCACCCGCCGGTTAAGCTATCATCCGGGGTGGGCTCCACTGAAAGCATCAAAAATGCGACGCAATACGGGGTGGGCATCCCCTCTTCCTTGAAACGCGGGGCTCTCCCTGGTACAGGGGAGCCCTGCTTGGAATGTGGATTCTTCTCCTGGGGGCACAGAAACGCGGGCTAGGCTCCCGCTGAGACTGTAGGCAGCGTAGGGGGAATCCCACACGCCAGGATTCCCTCGGGACGTTGTTTTCTCAGCAGCACTGCAGGATCTACGCTCCTTCTTCTTGGGGGAATTAAAATGTAGCGCTCACGGGGCGCTAGGAAGCAGGCACAGGCTGGGCAAAGATCAGCAGGCAGTAGGGCAGCTCAGCCCAACAAAGTAGCAGTTCCTAAAAACAGTCAAACTTAGCAAGGTGGAAATCCTCCTGGCGCAGCAGCCTTTACTCCAGCATAGTCTCCTCCAAGTCCAGTAGTATCCCCAAATGTGTAGAGGGGCTACGCTGGGCACAGGCAGGCCACCATGCAGGGACCCTCAGGAGTCAGCAGCTGGGTCCCACAGCAGTTCCTCCTGGCAGAGTGTCCCCTCCAAGTCAGCACAAGCACACCAACCTCATGGGGTCACAGCCCCTGTATTTATACACCTTTCTGCCCTGCTACTAGAAAGGGGCAGAAGCTTCTGGAAGGGTCTTTGGGAAGACCAGTCCCAACTGGTCTTGGGGGAGTGTAGAGCACTTTGTTTACCAGGTTTCCCTCCTCCCTTTGTGAGCTGGGGCTTGGTATTCAGACAGACCACAGGGGGGCGGAGCCAGCATTGTGCAGGGCAGGCACAGACCTATTCAGGGACAGGGGACTTCTCGGCCCACTACTCCAATTGCAGATCTCCTATTCAGCCTGACACTGACTCACCCTGCCCTCCCTGGAGCCACCCACACCTCATCAGCCCTGGTCACTTCTAGAACCAGGCATGCAATACACAACAGGCAGGCAGGCACACAGCACACAGAAATGCCAACTTTTTAAAAGCGGCATTCCAAAAATAGTAAAAATAAATCTGTGCACACCATTGCACAGCATTTATTATTTCCATTCCACACATACCAAACATGACATACTTATTTTGTTTTATTTAGGAGCTATCCAAAAGGGGAGAGTTCCCAATGTTAGCCTATGGAGGGCAGAGAGCACATGCACTTTGCACTGCTAAACAGTGCAAAAGTGCCCAGAGTCCCAAAACCACCAACACCATGTTAGAAAAAAGGAGGAAGGCAAAAAGTTCAAGGATTACCCTGCAAAAAGGGCCAAGTCTCCAACAATATATATATATATGTCACAGAGTAGAAGAATAAAATCTACCTGCCATTTCTATCGGGGTCTGTTTCCCTCTGTTCGCCGCTGCTGCTGCTTGTGCGCTGCTGTGGAGGTTCGGGGAGTTCGGTTTGCTGCATATATATATATATATATACATTTATATATATATATATATATATATATATATATATATATATATTACCTACTGGCGGTCGCCAGTAGGTAGTTATAGTTAGGACCACGTTTCCATAGGAAAACCTCAACATTCTATTTTGAATAACTTTGGCGCCGGTCGACGAATCCTCGCGAATTTCTCAAAATAGGTGGGGCGCTACGCTCCGCTCCTACCCTGAAAGTCTCGGGGGGATCCGTCAAGCGGGGGCTGAGATAAAAGGGGGGTCCCAAAACGCGTTTTTCCCATGCATTTTTCCATAGGACCTTTAGAACGAGCTACAGCCCGAACGGCTGAACAGAATTACTCAAAATTTGGCAGAGAGGTAGTCCCTAGGTCAAGGAAGTGCCTTTTGTAGGTTTGGTGTAAATCTGTTCAGTAGATTCTGAGAAAATAGCCTTTAAATCAATATATATATCTGAGCCCGCTTACGGTACGCTTACCGTACGCTTACGGTAAGCGTACGGTGGCGTGCGCGAGCGCGATTCTGATTGGCTCTTAGATCTTAGTAAACATTCGAATCGGCCAAAACCAGGAAGCGGCGGCCGCCATTTTGTGTATTTCACTCTGAAAAAAAAGAGTGAAAACAAGGAAAGGGGGCAATGAGGAGAGTTACAGACCCCCTAACAATTGTAAGGGGGTCAAAGAAGGACAGAAAAGTACAAAAAAAACATTTATTGATTTTAAAAAAAATCACGGGGTACGCGTACGGTAAGCTTACGGTAAGCGTACGGTAAAAAAAAAAATAAATAAATAAATGAAAAGCAGATTTAAGAGTTTAGAAATTAGGGAGCTCTAAAAAGAGCTGTTGTATTTATGGAGTCATTTTTTTAGTGGTACCTACAAGTAAGTACCGATGCAGAGTCTAAGGTTCAAGAGGAAGACTCTGTTCCCTTCATCATTGAAGTGCACACCATCTCCTCTATAAATGTCTTGCATGTCGTAACGCAAGTTGTTGTGGTAAATGGCACCCATACCATAGTCACGGAGGAAAGCAGAAACAGATTTGTTGACGTGCTTTCTTGCTTTGTCAATCTGAGGACAGAAATGATTGGACCAGTTCCATTTTTGCCTTTGGCATATGTTGGAAAACACAAAGGCAGTTTTAGGGAAAAGTGTAAACAGTTGTGCAAAGGTGTCCTTCATAAGCATTTCCAGACCTACCCCAGTCAAAGTGCCTAGGTCATTGCCACCACAGTGCACTATTATGAGGTCAGGGTGTTGGATTTGAATGAAGGATTTCACCAATGGCATCAATTGGTGCCACTTTAACCCTCTCTGACCAATCCATTTAATGTCTACATTTGGCAAAGCAAGGTCTCTCACCATATCTGTTTTCTCTGCAAACTTTTCACTCCAGAAGACATAGCTGTGCCCTACAATCCACACTGTGAACATCTTCAAAGGAGAACTGGATGCACTCAGGAGGTGTCTTTCAGTAGAATGGCAATATGAAAAGAAAGACAGTTTGGAAATGGAGGCATACATATTTTTTACAAAACAAAAAGAACTGATTGGCTGTTTCATACCATTCTAGAAAAAAAACTAGGCTGTATGTGAAAATTAAAAGAAGCATGTTTTGTATTGGTACAAAAAAATGTGTAACCAAAGAACAGTACTATGGATTTGCTGTTAGGTTTGAAAAGTCAAGCACTCTTGCTCTGTGGAATTGAAACATTGTGTGTCGAACTTCTGACCTAACTGCACACAGCAGTGTTCCATGAGCTGTTGCTATGGTAGCAGGCAGAAGTCAAGTTGGGGGAAGGGTACTAGGCAGAAGTCAAGTTGGGGGCAGGGTACTTTTGGAAAAGGGTTGGTTTTCAACCAATAGAAATGTGTCATTACATTTGAAAAAAAGGGGGAAGCACTGAGATTTGAAACTTACATGTATATGTGTGGAAAAATAGAGGGAAAGTTTGCCATTATCTGGTTCTGCTGAGAGGAGAGAGGTGTAGAGAACAGAGATCCTGGCTCTGATAATCTGCTGTTTGAGTGTCACATTTCTTTCACAACTAACTAATTTTAAAGGTGAGTTTACAGTTTGAGAGGGGATGTATGTGGTAACTTAAGAAATGAATAATAGAAATGGGAATTGTTTTTGTTGTAGTTACACATGGTGGTTTCATAATGTGTCAGTCTGTAAAAGTGATTTTCACTTGGCCCGAAAAAAAAAGAGCAGTAAGTGTGCTTTCAAATTGGCAAAGAAATTTCGTTTTGGCACTAATGTGAAAACATGACTCTGTGTGCATAGAAGAATTATAGGCAGAGATTTATTGCGTCTTGCTCTGGTGATTTCACAGTTGCAGTAGATGGAAAGGGGGAGCGAATTTTTGGGGGAAGAAGCAGAGGCTTAGCACACACCCATGTGCTTGCCATGTATAGTCATGCACAGTAATTAGAAGCGAGTGGGGTTTTCAGGTTTAAGTCTGTAATGCAAATACATTCAGCATCACTAAGGCTGGTTGCCCCTGCTGGAGTGTAGGCAGTCACAGAGAATACACACGGTGGTGGTCTGAAAAAAAAACAGCTTGGACATGTGCATTTAAATAAATTTAAAAAAAGGTTTCAGAATGTGTCAGTCTGTAAAAGTGATTTCAAATTGTAAAAAGAGATTTTCACTTGGCCCGAAAAAAAAAGAGCAGTAAGTGTGCTTTCAAATTGGCAAAAAAAATTCGTTTTGGCACTAATGTGAAAACATGACTCTGTGTGCATAGAAGAATTATAGGCAGAGATTTATTGCGTCTTGCTCTGGTGATTTCACAGTTGCAGTAGATGGAAAAGAGGAGCGAATTTTTGGGGGAAGAAGCAGAGGCTTAGCACACACCCATGTGCTTGCCATGTATAGTCATGCACAGTAATTAGAAGCGAGTGGGGTTTTCAGGTTTAAGTCTGTAATGCAAATACATTCAGCATCACTAAGGCTGGTTGCCCCTGCTGGAGTGTAGGCAGTCACAGAGAATACACACGGTGGTGGTCTGAAAAAAAAACAGCTTGGACATGTGCATTTAAATAAATTTAAAAAAAAGGTTTCAGAATGTGTCAGTCTGTAAAAGTGATTTCAAATTGTAAAAAGAGATTTTCACTTGGCCCGAAAAAAAAAGAGCAGTAAGTGTGCTTTCAAATTGGCAAAGAAATTTCGTTTTGGCACTAATGTGAAAACATGACTCTGTGTGCATAGAAGAATTATAGGCAGAGATTTATTGCGTCTTGCTCTGGTGATTTCACATTTGCAGTAGATGGAAAGGGGGAGCGAATTTTTGGGGGAAGAAGCAGAGGCTTAGCACACACCCATGTGCTTGCCATGTATAGTCATGCACAGTAATTAGAAGCGAGTGGGGTTTTCAGGTTTAAGTCTGTAATGCAAATACATTCAGCATCACTAAGGCTGGTTGCCCCTGCTGGAGTGTAGGCAGTCACAGAGAATACACACGGTGGTGGTCTGAAAAAAAAACAGCTTGGACATGTGCATTTAAATAAATTTAAAAAAAAGGTTTCAGAATGTGTCAGTCTGTAAAAGTGATTTCAAATTGTAAAAAGAGATTTTCACTTGGCCCGAAAAAAAAAGAGCAGTAAGTGTGCTTTCAAATTGGCAAAGAAATTTCGTTTTGGCACTAATGTGAAAACATGACTCTGTGTGCATAGAAGAATTATAGGCAGAGATTTATTGCGTCTTGCTCTGGTGATTTCACAGTTGCAGTAGATGGAAAGGGGGAGCGAATTTTTGGGGGAAGAAGCAGAGGCTTAGCACACACCCATGTGCTTGCCATGTATAGTCATGCACAGTAATTAGAAGCGAGTGGGGTTTTCAGGTTTAAGTCTGTAATGCAAATACATTCAGCATCACTAAGGCTGGTTGCCCCTGCTGGAGTGTAGGCAGTCACAGAGAATACACACGGTGGTGGTCTGAAAAAAAAACAGCTTGGACATGTGCATTTAAATAAATTTTAAAAAAAAGGATTCAGAATGTGTCAGTCTGTAAAAGTGATTTCAAATTGTAAAAAGAGATTTTCACTTGGCCCGAAAAAAAAAGAGCAGTAAGTGTGCTTTCAAATTGGCAAAGAAATTTCGTTTTGGCACTAATGTGAAAACATGACTCTGTGTGCATAGAAGAATTATAGGCAGAGATTTATTGCGTCTTGCTCTGGTGATTTCACAGTTGCAGTAGATGGAAAAGAGGAGCGAATTTTTGGGGGAAGAAGCAGAGGCTTAGCACACACCCATGTGCTTGCCATGTATAGTCATGCACAGTAATTAGAAGCGAGTGGGGTTTTCAGGTTTAAGTCTGTAATGCAAATACATTCAGCATCACTAAGGCTGGTTGCCCCTGCTGGAGTGTAGGCAGTCACAGAGAATACACACGGTGGTGGTCTGAAAAAAAAACAGCTTGGACATGTGCATTTAAATAAATTTAAAAAAAAGGTTTCAGAATGTGTCAGTCTGTAAAAGTGATTTCAAATTGTAAAAAGAGATTTTCACTTGGCCCGAAAAAAAAAGAGCAGTAAGTGTGCTTTCAAATTGGCAAAGAAATTTCGTTTTGGCACTAATGTGAAAACATGACTCTGTGTGCATAGAAGAATTATAGGCAGAGATTTATTGCGTCTTGCTCTGGTGATTTCACATTTGCAGTAGATGGAAAGGGGGAGCGAATTTTTGGGGGAAGAAGCAGAGGCTTAGCACACACCCATGTGCTTGCCATGTATAGTCATGCACAGTAATTAGAAGCGAGTGGGGTTTTCAGGTTTAAGTCTGTAATGCAAATACATTCAGCATCACTAAGGCTGGTTGCCCCTGCTGGAGTGTAGGCAGTCACAGAGAATACACACGGTGGTGGTCTGAAAAAAAAACAGCTTGGACATGTGCATTTAAATAAATTTAAAAAAAAGGTTTCAGAATGTGTCAGTCTGTAAAAGTGATTTCAAATTGTAAAAAGAGATTTTCACTTGGCCCGAAAAAAAAAGAGCAGTAAGTGTGCTTTCAAATTGGCAAAGAAATTTCGTTTTGGCACTAATGTGAAAACATGACTCTGTGTGCATAGAAGAATTATAGGCAGAGATTTATTGCGTCTTGCTCTGGTGATTTCACAGTTGCAGTAGATGGAAAGGGGGAGCGAATTTTTGGGGGAAGAAGCAGAGGCTTAGCACACACCCATGTGCTTGCCATGTATAGTCATGCACAGTAATTAGAAGCGAGTGGGGTTTTCAGGTTTAAGTCTGTAATGCAAATACATTCAGCATCACTAAGGCTGGTTGCCCCTGCTGGAGTGTAGGCAGTCACAGAGAATACACATGGTGGTGGTCTGAAAAAACAGCTTGGTTTCATAATGTGACAGTTTGTAAAAGAGATTTTCACTTGCCCAAAAAAAAGAGCAGTTTGTGTGCATTCAAATTGGCAAAGAAATTTCGTTTTGTGACTATTGTGAAAAGAAATGTAGTAATATATTTAAATACAATAAAGGATTTTTTTTTTAGTTTTTTTCAGGTATTACTGAAGAACAGTGAACAAAATTTAAGATGCCTACAAAATCTCGAGTTCAAAAAACGCTAAAAAAAAAACTATATTTGAAGACAACTGGAGGACCAAAGTTAGTAGAAGATGCTGATGTTGGGAAAAAGAAAAAATCTTCTGGTAAGCAAAAAAAACAATTTCTAAACAAAATATTCAAAACAAAGAAAAATGTACAAAATGTCTGTTCTCGGAAAAATGTAATAAAAAATAGAGAACAGCAAAAAATTGAGAATTTAGTTAATGCAAATATACCTTCTGCAATTGAAAAGTTTAACATAAACAGAAAAACAGCATTTAAAGAGATACGTAGAAAAATGTTTCAGAGAAGAGTTATGTCCAATTTGATAAAGGATATAAAGAAATATAAGCAAAAGGCTAAATATTACAAGAGAAAAAAAGAAATTGAAGCCATTGCAGCAAAAGCATTAGAATTAAAAAGGAAACTATTCATATTAATTTTGAATAGGATGCGTACATTAGATAAAATGGTTAATGTACTGAAATCACAAAGCAAAAGCAAAAGAGTAGTGAACAGAACAAACTTTTGTAAAGTGTTTTTAGGAAAGTGGATGCATAGTTCAAGTAGTGAACCTTTTTTTAATGAAGAGAGCTATTTTCAAAGTAATAGTTTGCTGCATGCAGTTGACACCAGAGGTCGTTCATACGAAGTAAAAAATGGTTGCATAATGGAGAAGGAGATAATGGTTCCAAGAGATGAGGTACAAGTGATGGCAGATGAGGCAATGGGGAGACGTCCTAAAGCCCCAGTGTACACTTGGAATTGTAGTAGTATTTGCACTGTGCGTCAGGAATCTATTGACAGATTTCGAGAGTTTCTAAGAGAATATAGTAAAAAAAGTGTAAAACAAAAGATTAAGGTGCTTCAAAGTCTGGATCCATGCAGAGTGAGAGAGAATACTGGTTTGCAGGGTCATTCTCTTGCTTGTCTATCTAGAAAAGTGTGCAATAGTGTTTTCCATCATTTTAGGATGCTGGCTGTTCATCATACTGAAATGAGAAAGTTTGTGAGACGGTTGTATTTTGCCAAAAGTCCAGCAATAAAGTTAAATGAATTGAATAGGGCTCTGTTCCGAGGAACGGTATCAGATGTAGAGAAGGTTGTTGATGAAATTCAGTTTTGTTACTTTGGTCCTGAACAAAACAGTGCAGAGAAGGACACAGTAAATGAGGCAGAAGTGGAAGAGAATGTAGAACCTTGTGTAAGTAAGACATTTAATGATCACATAACAAAATTTGCAATAGTCTCTAATGAAAGACCAAATGTTACTTGTATTTGTTGCCGCAGAACTCATTATAGAAAACAAACTAGGAATGTTGATCTCTACAGAAAGAGTGAAAATGAAGATAATTATAAGTGGATGGATTTTGCCACATATATATTTCTTGAAAATTGTTTTGAATTGGGTGAAGATCAGCGTATTTGTAAGTACTGCTACAACAAGTTAGAGGAAAATAGAATGCCGACCAGAGCTGTACATAATAATTTAGAATTGGATGCTATTCCTGCTGAACTTTCTGAATTAAATACATATGAGTCTATACTCATTCAATGTGTTCATCCGTTCCAGACCATAGTACGTATGGAGCCCAAAACTGGTAAATTACCTCCTTCAGATTTACTGAGAGGTTTAAAAGGTAGAGTGGTGTATTTGCCCTTGGATTTGAAAAAAAATATGGAAACTATTGATGCGGATACTTTGGAAACTGAACCATTAATTATTCTGGTTAATGGTGTACCTACAAAGAATAAGAAGATTTGGCAGGAGCTGGTAGATGTGCGGAAAGTACAAAGAGCAAATTTGTATTTGAAAAAAAATAACAAATGGTATGAATCAATTTATATAGAAGAAGAAGAAGAAGAAGAAGAAGATTTACAAGGAGACACAGAAACACCAACTGGACAAATTGAAAAAGTGGACAAGTCAAAGGAAGAAGAAATTTATGAACATTTTAGCATACATCCTCTCCATTCGAAAGAAGTTATGGGAGACAATATTGATCTCTTTCAGATGAAGAAAGCAAAAGGAAATCCCGTGAGTGTATGGGAGGAGAGCTTGGAAGCTCGATGTTTTCCCCAGCTGTTTCCTAAAGGAAAAGGAGGACGATACGATGAACGTCCAGAACAGATTCCAGCTTCAGAGTATCGAACTACAAGACTATATGCTGAAGATCCCAGATTTCGACAAAGTATTCCTTATTTGTTCCATCTTTTATTTGAAAGCGACTTGTCTGCACTGTCTTATGCAGTAAATCACATTTTAAAAAGTGGAGTACATTTACAAAATGTGTCTGCTAAGGATTTTATGGAGAAAGTGCAGCACCGAGATGATCATTTGGAAACACAACTGATCAATCTGATGGCTTGTCAGCGTGGGACAAATGAATATTGGTACCGACGCCATGGTGAACTAAAATGCATGTTACGCAATTTAGGAACACCAACATGGTTCCTTACCCTAAGCTGTGCCGAGTACGCTTGGGATGATTTACTGGATTTTCTACGAGAGGCCAATTCAAACATTAAAAACATCGAATACAAGACAGCAGGAGAACTGTGCTCATTGGATCCGGTTAATGTTTGCAGATATTTCAATCATAGATTTGAGGCTATGATGTCCTTCATCTGCAATAAAAAAAATCCACCCCTTGGAGAAGTAGTGGATTTCTTTTGGAGAAAAGAGTACCAGGCAAGAGGTGCTCCTCATATTCATATGCTGCTGTGGATCAAGGATGCCCCAAAGTTTGGAACAGATACTGATGAAGCAGTGTTATCTTACATTGAAGAATATGCAACATGTGCTATACCTAAAAGCACAGAAGAGAACAAGTTAAAGGAGCAAGTTCTACGTTTCCAAAGTCATCGGTGTGGAAAATACTGTCGACGGAAATACAAGAGCAAAGAAAAATACTACACTAAATGTCGATTTGGATTTCCTAGACCTGTTCTTACAAATGGAAGAGTCAACAGTTTTATGTCAGCTGTGAGACATACTATCACAAGAAAATCACCTAAGAATACCTACAACCTTAAAAGAAAAGAAGAATCAAAAAATATAAATGACTACAACCCAGTCATTTTATCCATGTGGAACGCTAACATGGATATACAGTATGTTGCTGACAATTCGATTGCTGTTGCTCGATATGTAACGTCTTACATTACGAAATCAGAAAAAACAGAATTGAAGGAAATGTGGGAAGAGATTTCTCACGAGAAGACTGTCAGTAAGAAGCTGTACAGTTTCAGTTTGAAGATGTTATCGCATCGAGAAATTGGATCCTACGAATGTTCAGATAGGTTATCTTCTGCAAGTCTCTACTCGAAGTCAAGAAGAATAATTTGGGCAAGTTTAGGCCTTGCAGCAATGAGAAATCGGGTACTGAAATCTGTTGGAGAAATTGAATATTTGGCTGAGAATGACCCAGAAAGTACAGACATATTGAAAACAAACATGTTGGACACATATTATCCCAAGAGAAGTCATCATCTGGAGAACATGTGTCTCTATGAAGTGTTACAGAACTACATTTATTCACGGAAAGCTGCAGAAGACATCAACAGTGGAAAATATAAAGTTGTTGGTGAAGAAGGATGTTTGGTGAAGCAAACCAAAGGAAGTTTGATAAATCACCGGAAGCTGAGTTGCGACACTACCGACAAGAAAGAATTTTACTACTTGGCTCTTTTACAGTTGTTTAAACCATGGCGTACAGAGGATGAACTACTGGGAGAATTCCAGAGCTATGAAGATTCTTTTAATGCTTGCAAAGACAGCATACAATGCAGTACATTCTCAACTTATCTGCAAATGTTAAATGAAGAAATTGAACAGGAAACTACAATTGCAGCAGAAATAGCTAGAGACAGTTCTCAGGACAGCCAAAGTTCAGGAACACACAGTCAAGATCCCCTAGGACAACCAATCGTTGAAAATGAAGCATCAATAGCCATGAATGAAGTGGAAACGGCTATGAATCAAGCTCAAGAAGAATTTATAGACTTAGAAAATTTGGAAAGACAACTGAATCAAGAGCAGCAACAAATTTATGAAGAGATCAAAAACAAAATTGATCACGGATTTCTACATATCAAAAAAGAGTGCTCATGCACATCATTTCATCCAATCAGGATGTATGTAAGCGGACAAGCTGGCACTGGAAAAAGTTTCCTAATTAAAGTCATCAGAAGCTACCTAAAGCAAAAAACGGATTCTACTTTGTCTTGTGTGGTTACTGCTCCAACTGGGTTAGCAGCATATAACATAAAAGGAATCACCTTACATCGTTTGCTAATGTTACCAGTGGAGCATGAGAACAAAATACAATTCAACAAGCTAACTGGAGAAGCATCCTTGGAAGTTTCACGAGTATTGAAGAAGATGCAAGTTCTCATTATTGATGAGGTGAGCATGGTATCAAACTTAATGCTTGCCTTTGTGCATTTAAGAATGCAGCAAATTTTGAAGACAGACTATGACGTGTTATTTGGTGGAAAACACGTCATAGTTTTTGGGGATCTTTTGCAACTTACTCCAGTTAAAGGACAACCAGTGTTTAATACTGTGACACATGAAGACACAAAGAAGTCATTGGGAAGCATTGGAAATACAAATATTTGGTCCTTCTTTGAGTACAAGGAACTTACAACTAATATGAGGCAAGCAAACGATGAAGAATATGGAAGTATTCTGAAAGATATCAGGATTGGACTACTCACAGATGTTGGGAAAAAAGCATTACAGAGTCGGCTGCTACATAATTTATTTCCAAAGGAAGAAATAGTTGCAGAGAAAATATACAAGAATATTGCAGAAAACAAAAGTGTCATCTGCTTAATGCCAACTCTACGTGAATGCTCAATATTTAATGAGGAGCTTTTGAAATTGGAAAAGGAAGACATCAGGAAATTGGAAGCAGTGGACAAAATTGAGGATGGAAGAATTACAGTCACAGTAACAGGCAAACTGAAAAATAAATTGGACTCACTAGAGAAGAACATCTCCAAAACAGCAGGATTAGAAAAAAATCTTTATGTTTGCATGAACTGTAGAGTGTTTTTAAGGAGAAATTTGGATGTTGAGAAAGGCTTAGTGAATGGAGCGATGGGAAGAGTTGTGGGTTTTATTAATTATCAGAAAAAAGAAGGAATTGAATGTTTACAGATAAAATTTGATCAGATAGAGGAAGTTAAAGACATTTGTCGTTGTTCAGTTCGTTTCATGCTTGTGAAAGACTTATATGTACGTAGGAAGCAGTTTCCGTTTTCACTAGCATATGCTGTAACTATCCACAAGTCTCAAGGATTGACTGTAGATTGTGCATTTGTGAACATTGGTTCAACTGTGTTCAAAGAAGGTATGGCATATGTAGCTTTGTCACGAGTCAAAACATTATCAGGTTTATTCATGATAGACTTTGATGACTCAAAAGTTAGTGCTGATACAAACTGTGTAAAGGAGTATAATAGATTAAGAAGAAGCTATGCTCCTCATTTAGGTCAGTATCCTGTGTTGGAGAAACGTGTAGTTTCTCGTAAAAGGAGAAATGAGAATATCTGTAATGAAGATGTAGAGAAGAGGAAAAAAAAGAGGAGTGATGTAATTGCAAGCAAAAAGAATAAGGAAAATGAAGAACAGGTTGTAGGATGTCATTTTGAAAATAGCTCTGGTGTCAACTGCTACGCTAATGTAGTGCTGAATGTTGCATTTTATCTGGAAAGTTTGCAAGAGCAGATAATAGTAAATCAGGGAAAAAGATTCTGTTCAGAGCTCAGTCTCCTTTTTCAAAAGCTGAGTAAAGATAAAACTCAAATAGAAAGTGCTACTGAAATTAGAAAACTTTTAGATGTATGTTCAGGACGAACACAGTTTTCTCAAAATGAACAGCAAGATGCACACGAATTTTTGATGTATTTTCTTCAGGTAGTGGAAGAAGAAGGAGTTCCCATTGACATTTTTTTTGGTCTCTCTTATAAATGGGAACATAGTTGTGATAATTGTTATAATATATGTGGCTCTATTGTTGATAATGAAAGGTTTATTTATTTGACATTGCCAGAGAGTAAAACAGTCACTTTTGCAAAATTAGTTAAAGATGCTAATCATAGCATGAAATGTGGTGAGTGTAATTCTGACATGTTTTCAACATTAATTTTAAGGGAATACGGACAGTATGTAATTTTAATGATGCAACGATGTAGAGCTGATGGATCAAAATTGGATACTTTAATAAAGAAGTTTACAGGACAGCAATTATCAATTTCAGGAAAAACTTTTGTAACTGTTGCAATAATTTTCCATGATGGACCTACTGTTACTTCTGGACATTACACAGTTTATCTAAAATGTGAAAAAGGCTGGACACTGTGTAATGATTCCCAATTGATTTTCAAACAACGTTTGCCTTTTGATTTAGCAAATTCCTATCTAATCTTCCTGAAACCTAAATTTTAGAGAGATTTGGCAAGATCTGGACAAAATAATTTTACCATTTTACTGGATTACCATTGCAATTTTGTAGAAAAAAGATTTTTAAAATTATCATTTGGCCTAAAGGAAAGATAACCAATTGTAATGTGGACTTTTTTAAATTTTAATGCAATTTTCAAAAACCAATAATTTAGAGATAATCGGTAACTTCTGCACATTTTAAATTATGGAATGCTATTGGACTGCCATTGGAAATTTTTTCAAAAATGATTTAAAAAATTACTATTTGGCCATGTGGAAAAGTAAGCAATTCTATTGTGGACTAAATAAATTATTCAAAAAATTTTCGTGAACCAAAATGTTACAGAGAATTGGTGAGATCTGGACAGATTAAACTTTAGAATTTTAATGGTTTTCCCTTGGAAATTTATTCCAGGAAAAAAAAAAAAATACTATTTGGCCTAAAGGAAATAAAATCAGATGTATTTTGGAGTTATTTGAGATATAATATTGTGATTATACTTCTGAAACAAACATATCAGACGGTATTTTAAAGAAAAAAGTATTGTTTTTAGATGATATTTTTTTAGAATAATATGCATTTCTGTAATGATAAGTTTAAGTGAGAAGACATTCTGGGCTTTTTGAATACAATCTTTGTGATTGTTAATTTTTTTTGCCCGCTGTAAAATGATGAATGCAATTGCTTTCACAATTAATAGTGAAATGCAATATATTCTGAAAACAGCAAAAATAAGGCAAAAATATTTTTTTGTAAAAAATGTAAATATGTGTATTGTATTATAAAATGGATAAAAAATATTAATACTTTTTTCTTTATTTTCAGATCGATATAGAAAATTTTCGGAAAATACAACCATTTTAAAAACTATTTTTAAAAAAAACAAATGAATAAATATTTTTTGGAGTGAGTATGGTAAGTTAAAAATAAAAATTGTAGTCTCTCAAGGACTTTGTAATGAGATAAATGATTTTTAGTGTTTTTTTTTAAAAAATAAAAAAAAGGTACGCTTACCGTACGCGTACGGTAAAAAAAAAAAAAAGTTTTTAAAAAAAAAGAAAAAAAAAGATGAAAGATAAGGTTGGCTCTTAAAAGAACCGTTGTGTTCATGCAGGGACAGAGGAAAGAAAGATTGGGAATATTAGACGGTACGACAAGTGTGCTGATCTATTTTACTGTTCACCAGGGAAACACTGGTCTCCCTATAAGTAATTAGATCGTGACAAGTGGCGCACCGTACTTCAACCCTCGCAAACCGAGGGTTAATTTCCAGAGGGTTAGCAAAAGGAGATTCTCCCCCCACAGATGAAGGGCTCACCTGACCTGCAGAAGAAGGAGTCTGCCCTGCAGATGATGGTCCAAGCTGAGCTGCTGTGGATGTACTGGCTCGTCTTTCTGAAGAGTTACCTCCAAAAAGATGACCATGTGTCCTTCTGTGTACTTCCTGGAGGTGTCTCTTCATGGTGTGATTCCCAAAGGAATACTTCCTGTTAGGATTACCTCTAGAAAGTACACGCTTACACAGCTTGCAAGTAACTAAGGGTGCATTCACCTTTTGCTGGCCTTCTGGAAAAGTAAAATAATCCCAAACATAAGAAGGCTTTACTTTCCTCGCTCTCTGCCTCAAGACAGTGCTGCTGGTGCTAGCCTCACTCTCAGAAGAGCTCTGCTGTTCTGCCATCGTATCCCAAAGACAAACCAGCTCCTTCTCCCAAGGGATCACAAGCAGAAATGAGGGGAATGGGTGTGGTGTAGGAGAGTTCTAGAACTGAAAGTAGTTTCAACCAATCAAAAGTTGTGTTTCAAGATCACATGACCTACCGTACGCTTACGGTACGCTTACGGTACGCTTACGGCAAAAAGTACGCGTGCGCGTAAAAAAGACACGCGCTTGCGCGCATGCGCATAACAGTCACTCCCCGGCACTTCCGCGTAACGTACGCGTGTTGCGTAAGCGCGCACGCGTCCCACGCGCAGTACGCGCGGCTACGCAAAGTACGTAACTATACGCAAGCAGCGTAGATAGATTACGGGCGTTGCGTAAACCGTACGCTTACCGTGAGCTTACGGTACGCGTACTATAAAAAAAAATAAAAAAAAAAAAAAAAAAAACTGGAAATAAATTTTACATGTTTATTTTAAAAAATATATATAAAAAAAATATTTAAGGATTTTAAAAATTTAAGCATAGTCTTTATAAAAGATAAGAAAATTAAATTAAAAATATGTTTGAAAAAAATGAAGAATAAAAAAAAAAATAGCATTTAAAAAACCTTGCAAATTCACTGAAAAAACCATGGGTTTCACACACGTTATAGTTAGGAATTAGCATTTAAAAAACCTTGCAAATTCACTGAAAAAACCATGGGTTTCACACACGTTATAGTTAGGAATTAGCATTTAAAAAACCTTAGAAATTCACTGAAAAAACCATAGGTTTCACACACGTTATAGTTAGGAATTAGCATTTAAAAAACCTTAGAAATTCAGTGAAAAAACCATAGGTTTCACACATGTTATAGTTAGCTGGACATTTTACTCGTAAAAAACCAATGAAATTGCCCCGTTATAGTTAGTTCAGCTAACTATAACTCGCGCGCCCGCAATGCACTGCTGATGACGTCACATATTACATCACTCATGACATGGTCAGTGACATCACTCATGACATCACTGATGACATCTCAAATGACATCACTGATGACATCACTGATGACATCATCCTTGTGATAGAGTGGCAGACCTCCTCTCACCTTAATATAAGCTTTGATACACACATTCAAAAATAGAGACTAAAAATTTCAAAACAATGGACATACCAATACCAGTTACAACAACCTCTTCAGTAATTCTAAGATCCACATACACATCCACTCATTCACCAACAGTCCTATACAGTCACTCATACATGTACTCACTCATCATATGTACTCATACATCTATACATCCTGTTACACAATGCCACTCATCCATAGAGTTACTCACACACATAGTCACTCATGCTAATAAAGAATAAAACATACATTTACTTGCATATACAGTAATACACACACCACCATACTTACTTCTACGGAAACTTACACATACTTAGTCTTTTAAACAATCACTTATAGAAACACATACTTATTCATACAGGAACTCTTTCAATCTCTCCCTCTCACATATACTCACATATATACACCAATAGTCACATATACTAGTTAAAAACATATGTAGTTACTCCTGAAGACACTATTGAGACAGTCATTCACTCACTAACACACCCATACACACACTCATCCACCCATACAGTCCTGCACACATGCTGTCTTCAACACATACAAACAGTGAGTCACTCATTCATGCATCTATGCACTACGTAATACCCCCCACCGTACCATACAGACACTCAGACTGATACTCAAAAAAACAACTAATAACCTATATAGACACCCATGTAGCTACTCACCAACCCATGCAGCCACTTATACACAAAGTGAGAGATACACTTAATCAGTCAGTAACACAATCAATTTTTCAAAAACAAATCATCCATTTAGACACTTATATACCCATTTATTCTTCCATCGACCTTGAGATACACATATATAAAACATATTTAATTTTCAGAAAAACACACATTCACTGGATGATGTCATCAGTGATGTCATCAGTGATGTCATTTGAGATGTCATCAGTGATGTCATGAGTGATGTCACTGACCATGTCATGAGTGATGTAATATGTGACGTCATCAGCAGTGCATTGCGGGCGCGCGAGTTATAGTTAGCTGAACTAACTATAACGGGGCAATTTCATTGGTTTTTTACGAGTAAAATGTCCAGCTAACTATAACATGTGTGAAACCTATGGTTTTTTCACTGAATTTCTAAGGTTTTTTAAATGCTAATTCCTAACTATAACGTGTGTGAAACATATGGTTTTTTCAGTGAATATATATATATATATATATGTATGTATATATATATGTGTATATTCACTGAAAAAACCATAGCACCAGCAATGCACTGCTGATGACGTCACATAATACATCACTCATGACATGGTCAGTGACATCACTCATGACATCACTGATGACATCTCAAATGACATCACTGATGAAATCACTGATGACATCATCCACTGAATGTGTGTCTTTCTGAAAATCAAAAATGTTTAATATATGTATATCTCAAGGTCGATGGAAGAATAAATGGGTATATAAGTGTCTAAATGGATGAATTGTTTTGGGGAAAATTGATTCAATAACTGACTGATTAAGTGTATCTTAGTGAATACATGGGTTAGTAAGTAATCTTTAAATATGTAAATATCTGCATCTGTCTCTCACTTTGTGTATAAGTGGCTGCATGGGTTGTTGAGTAGCTACATGAGAGTCTATCTAGGTTATCAGTTGGTTTTTTGAGTATCAGTATGAGTGTCTGAGTGTCTGTATAGTTTGGTGGGGGGTATTACTTAGTGCATAGATGGATGAATGAGTGACTCACTGTTTGTATGTGTTGAAGACAGTATGTGTGCAGCACTCTATGGGTGGATGAGTGTGTGTATGGGTGTGTTAGTGAGTGAATGACTGTCTCAATAGTGTATTTATAAGTAACTACATATGTTTTAAACTAGTATCTGTGAGTATTGGTGTATATAGGTGAGTATATGTGAGAGTGAGAGATTGGAAGTGTTCCTGTATAATTTAGGCTGTGCTTCTATAAGTGATTGTTTAAGAGAGTAAGTATGTGTAAGTTTCTGTAGCAGTAAGTGTAATGGTGTGTGTATAACTGTATATATGCAATTTAATGGATGTTTGATACTTTGTTTGCATGTGTGACTATGTGTCTCAGTAACTCTATGGATGAGTGTCACTGTGTAACAGGATGTATAGGTGTATAAGTACATATGATGAGTGACTACATGTATGAGTGACTGTATAGGACTTGGTGAATGAGTGGATAAGTGTGTAGATCTTGGAATTACTGAATTGGTGTGTTGTAAGTGGTATTTCTATGTCCAATCATTTGAAAATGTTAGTTTCTATTTTTGAGTGTGTGTATCAAAGGTTCTATTATGGTGAGAGGAGGTCTGCCACTCTATCACAAGGATGATCTCATCAGTGATGTCATCAGTGATGTCATTTGAGATGTCATCAGTGATGTCATGAGTGATGTCACTGACCATGTCATGAGTGATGTAATATGTGACATCATCAGCAGTGCATTGCGGGCACACAAGTTATAGTTAGCTGAACTAACTATAACGGGGGAATTTCAATGGTTTTGTACGAGAGAAATGTCCTACTAATTATAACGCACCTGAAACCTATGGTTTTTTCAGTGAATTTCTAAGGTTTTTTAAATGGTAATTCCTAACTATAACGTGCCTGAAGCCTATGTTTTTTTTGTGAATTTCAAAGGTTTTGTAAATGACAATTTTTAAATGTATTAATTTTTAAATTGATTTTTTTGATACTGATTTCCTACATTTTTTTAAACTATTTATTTTTAGATATTTTATTTTTTAAATTACATTATAATTACATTATACATTATATTACAAAATATATTTTCTCAGAATGAATTACTTTAGTTTAAATACTTTGCAAATAGGCAATAGACTTTTAAGTACAGTAGTTACAGTTGTTGCAATTGGCAACACAATTTCAAACACGATGCACCATTGAGCTCAATGTGAATTTCTAGTTAAATGCAATTAGTTACTTTATGTATTACTTTTCTAACCACAGGACAGGATCCTAGAGTCAGTCCTTGGACATCTCCTGTAAACAGTTGAGTAAAAGCGTTTTGGTTACAGTAGTGATTTTTAAGGAATATTATTGTATTTTAAAAGTTGACAGACATTTTTTCACATAGAATCACCAATGTTATCCTATGGCAGGAAATTCACTTAGCAGGTAAGTAGTGTTATTATCGTCACTTTTTCTTACTCAGTGGTGGATCCTGAATCCAGCACTGGTGCATCTCCTGTAAACAGTTGAAAGAATGCGTTTAAGTCATACAGGCGATTTTTAAGGAATATTTTTAGTTTGTTAAAATAGACACTTAGAAACTGTTCTGCTGAAAACCAGACAATGGATTCCTGAGGAAGGAAATACAAGTTACTGGTAAGTACGGTTAGAATTAATTTCATTGTCAGTGCTGGGCTAAAAGATGCAGCACTGAGGTCTCTCCTGATAACAGGTGAGTAAATCGGAATTCGTAGTTCTGCTGATTTTATAGGAATATTTTAAAGTTCCAAAACTCCACACTTAGAAGAGTTTTCAAGTGAAACCAGTCAATGTTACCCTATGGAAGGAAATTCACTTAGCAGGTAAGCAGTGTGATCGTCACTTTTTCTTACTCAGTGGTGGATCCTGGATCCAGCACTGGTGAATCTCCTGTAAACAGTTGAAAGAATGCGTTTAAGTCAAACAGGCGATTTTTAAGGAATATTTTTAGTTTGTGAAAATAGACACTTCGAAACTTTTCTGCTGAAAACCAGACAATGGATTCCTATGGTAGGAAATACAAGTTACTGGTAAGTACGGTTAGAATTAATTTTCAGGGTCAGTGCTGGGCTAAAAGATGCAGCACTGGGTTCTCTCCTGATAACAGGTGAGTAAATCGGAATTCGTTCTTCGGATGATTTTAGGTGAATATTTTAAAGTTCCAAAACTTCACACTTAGAAGAATTTCCAAGTGAAACCAGTCAATGTTAGCCTATGGAAGGAAATTCAAGTTACTGGTAAGTATGGTTAGAATTACTTTTCAGGATCAGTACTGGGCTCAAAGATGCAGCACTGAGGTCTCTCCTGATAACAGGTGAGTAAATCGGAATTCGTAGTACATCCAGTAAGCGCCACAGAGCTGCGTAGCAGAGAGATGTCAAAAGGGGCACGGCCTGCACCACCTCTCTGCAACGCAGTGCAGTGGCGCTTCCTGGAAGCACCTGGTGGGCTACTTGGCCCCCATGGCCCCTCAAGTTTGAAGTGGAATTTTTTACCCCAACTTAAAACGTGCCACAGGGCGTGTTTGCACACATCCTGTCAGGCCCCGACCCCTCCCTTCACCACTATGTAAACGCACCCTGTCACCGTTCTAAGTTGAGAGATTAAGTCCCCTTCAATCCTAAGGGTCCCTAGAGTCAAACTAACCCACTAGGTACCTCCAGTAAGCGCCACAGAGCTGTGTTGCAGAGAGGTGTAAAAAGGGGCGTGGCCTCTGAACACCTGTCTGTAATGCAGCTCCCTGGCGCATACTGGAGATACCTGTTGGGCTATTTGGCCCTCAGGGACCCTCAGTATTGAAAGATAATTAATTCCCCAACTTAAAACGCACCACAGGGCGCGTTTGCACAGTGGTGAAGGAAAGGGGCGTGGCCTGTGGTGATATGTCTGCAAACACACCCTGTGGCGCGTTTTAAGTTAGAGAATTAATTTCTCCTCAATCCTGTGGGTCCCTGGGGGCCAACTAGCCCACCAGGTACCTCCAGTATGCGCCAGGAGGCTGCATTGCAGAGAGGTGCTTAGAGGCCACGCCCCTTTTTACAACACTCTGCAACGCAGCTCCATGGTGCTTACTGGAGGTACCTGGTGGGCTAGTTGACCCACAGGTACCCTCAGTATTGACACGGAATTAATTCCCCAACTTAAACCAGGCCACAGGGCATGTTTGCACACATGTGAACTCAGGCCCCGCCCACTCCCTTCACCACTGTGCAAACGCGCCCCGTGGCGCGTTTTAAGTTGGGGGATTAACTCCCCTTGAATACTGAGGGTCCCTGGGGTGCAACTAGCCCACCAGCTACCTCCAGTAAGCGCCACAGAGCTGCGTCGCAGAGAGGTGTAAAAAGGGGCGTGGCCTCAGAACACCTCTCTGCAACGCAGCTACCTGGCGCATACTGGAGGTACCTGGTGGGCTAGTTGGCCCCCAGCGACCCCCAGTATTCAAGGGGAATTTGTTCCCCCTCTGTAAACGCGCCAGGGGGCGTGTTTGCAGAGTGGTGCAAGAAGGGGGCGTGGCCCTCGGCCCGATCCTGTTTTTTTTTTTTAAGAAAGGTGCCTGTGTAGCTCCCCTTCTTTTCTAATTTATTGGCCCTGGGGACCCCATCCCCCAGGGCCTGCCCCCAAATTTATTTTTAAAACAAAAAAATCAGGAAGGGGGCTGCATGGCCTCCCTCCTGAGGCCATAATCTGCCACGGGGACCCCATCCCCCGGGCATGGGCCTTTTTTTTTTTGGGAGGGGGGCTGCCTTGCCCCCCTCCTGTGGCCACTTATGGCCCGGGGACCCCATCCCCCCAGGGCCGGCCCTTTTTTATTTTTTAATTTAAAAAAAAATCATTTTGGGGAGGGTGGTCGCGTGGCCCCCCTCCTGAGCCACTAATACCCCCAGGGACCCCATCCCCCGGGGCTGGCCCACCCCGTTGGGGACCGTGCGGGAGCCGGCATTGCTTTTCCACATGGGGAGCAGCTAACATGCTGCTCCCCATGTGGAAAAGCAATCTGCTTTGCTATTTGAAAGAGAGAGCAGGTTTCCTGCTCTCTCTTCCAAATAGCAAAGCAGTTTGCAATGATAGGGTGGGAGCCGCGAGGTGGACCTCCCACTCCCGGGACACTGCAGGAGCCGGCCCTGGGGGGTGGTGGTCCCCAGGGCCATCAAGGGCTCCAGGAGGGGGGCTTCGCGGCCACCGTCCCACCAGTTTCAAAGCCCCGGGGGTGGTGGTCTCCGGGCCTGGGGGGGTCCATCGCGGACACCCCAATTTACATATTTAGAGCTCCAGGGAGGTGGCGGTCCCTGGGGCATGTGGGGGGGGCTTGGGCCCCCCACACAGGATATATTTTTTTTAAATAATGCCCCGGGGGTGGCGGTCCCCGGGGGGCAGTGAGCCCCCCCATTCATTTTTTTAAGTCCCGCGGTGGCGGTCCGCGGGACTGGGGGGGCCTGAGAGCCCCCCCAACAAAGAAATTGGAGCCCCGGGGGGTGGCAGTCCCCGGGCTGGGGGGGCCTGAGAGCCCCCCAAATGAATATTAAGAAGCCCCTGGGGGTAGCGGTCCCCGGGGCTGGGGGGCCCCTCTGCGCCCCCCTTTACATAACTAATGCCCCCGGGATTTGGACCCCCCCGGTGGCCAATTAAAAAAGAAGCACGGGAGCCCGTGCTGCTTTTTTTTTAATTTTCGGCCGAAATTCGCGCTGGGTGCACGAATCTCACTTTTTTTAATGCTTTTTTTGGTCCTGGGGGTCCTTGTGGAACCCCCTGAGCAGGCCTAGGGGGTCAGGGTGTTTCTACCCTGCCTCCTTGTTTTTTAGGTATCTTGTGCCTCGATTTACACCATTTAAGCAAAAGGCACGAGTCTGAACTGAGGACTACCTCTTTGCCAAATTTGGTGTAATTCCGTTCAGCAGTTCGGGCTGTAGCTGCGTCAAAAGGTCCGATGGGAAAATGCATGGGGAAAACATGTTTTGGGACCCCCCTTTTTTCTCGGCCCCCGCTTGACGAATCACTGTGAAATCAGGATAGGAGCAGACCAGAGCTGGCCAAAAGTTTGGAAAATTCCAAGTAGAATGTTGCGGATTTCCTATGGAAAATAGGTCCTAACTATAACTATCTATTGTGGATAATATATATATGTGTATATATATATGCAGATATATGTGTGTGTGTATATGGTCATCTGGCCCCAGAAAGACTACATACTAGAGGCCAAAAGGCATTTACAAGATGTGGAATGCTATGAGAAAACTTCTCTTAATAAATACAATGTGGCCAAACAGACTTTAAAGAAGGAATTAATGGCTTGGAAAAGAGAAGGGGTCATTTCCATGGAAGAATTTAAATTTCTCAACATAGAATATCCTACAATGGCTAAACTCTACTTCATCCCGAAAGTAAATAAAAAGACAACGCCAGTTCCCGGGAGACCGATTATATCAGCTATTAACAGTGTGGGGGAAACAGTGACCCAGTACGTTGATTTCTTTTTACAAGACTTTGTTAAAACGCTACCGAGCTACATTAAGGATACTGGGGATTTTCTGTGAAAAATAGAAAATATTACATGGGCAGAGGATTTACTTTTTATCACATTGGATATAGAATCCCTGTACACTAGTATCGAACATTCTACAGGCTTGGCAGCAATCAAATACTTTCTGGACCAAAGACCAATTGAATTTTATCATCATAATAAGATGCTTTTAAATCTGATTTCTTGGTGTTTACATAATAATTATTTCATGTTTGGCAATGACTTATACCTCCAGAAAAGAGGCGTGGCGATGGGGGCCTGCTTTTCCCCCAGCTATGCATGTTTGCATGTTGGCTGGTGGGAGGAGCAGGTCCTCAAAATTACCCATGCAAATGTGTTCAATGAAAATGTTTTGAATTGGATGAGATATATTGATGATGTCTTTGTAGTTTGGAAGGGCAGCGAAACTGAAGCATTACAATTTATTGAGGAAATGAACATCAATACTGCCAATCTCAAATTCACGTCCAACATAAGTAGAAAAAGTATTGATTTCTTAGACGTGAAAGTTTATGAAAGAGATGGAGCATTAGGAACTACATTGTATAGAAAAGAAACAGCTGGCAATTTGACTTTGCATGCCAGCAGCTCGCATCCTAAACATATGGTTGATAATATCCCATATGGAGAATTTTTACGTCTTAAGAGGATTTGTAACAACTATGAAGACTTCAATAGATGTACAGAAGAAGCATACAGTAGATTCATAGAAAGAGGATACAGTGAGAAAATTTTAAAAACAGCCCTGAATAAAACTAAAGAAAGATCTAGGGAATCTCTTCTTAACAATAAAGTGGATACTGTTCCTGATGACAACTCTGCCCCCAGGTTGATCACTGCGTTCAACAAACAAGAGAGGGAAATCCGCGCCATCATTAAACGACATTGGCCGATTATTCTCACGGATGGAGTATTATCCACCAGATTACCATCTCAGCCAACTGTCACATATAGAAAGGGCATTTCTATGCGCACTCAAATAGGAAAGGCTTGCCCGGAACTAACCACAGCCAAAATTTGGCTACAGCCCAAGAATGGCTTTACCAGGTGCACTACATGTAGGGCTTGCAAGTTCGGTATTAATACCACACATTACATTTCCCCATTTAGCCCAGATAAGATAGCCATTAAGGGAAATTTTACTTGCAAAACAGAGTTTGCTGTGTATGTCCTGACGTGCACCTGTGGACTTAGATATGTGGGTAGTACGAAGTTACAGGTGCATGTCAGGATATTACAACACCTAAGTGCTATTGTCAATAACGACACCAGATATCCAGTGGCTCGCCATTTTAAATCCACACATAACAATGATCTTAGTTGTTTAAATTATTTTGTGGTAGCTGCAATTTCCAAACTACGTCGAGGTGGTGACCGTGAAAAAGCCCTTAGACAGCTGGAATCCAAATTCATTCTAGAACTTGATACTAAGTTCCCATCCGGTCTAAACAACACTGAGGATTTGCATAATTTCCTATGAACCAGCACTTTAGAATCTGATGAATTTTTTGATATCCGTTTTAAGTCCGGTGTTTTATACTTATTATATATTCTATTCCCCTTTTTTAAGATTTTTTGATATGGTGTTTGTATATTTACAACTGTCACACGTGGATGATTTATGCTATAACATTATAGGTTTAGCATATTTCAATATAATGTGATATATTGATGTTTGTTGTTTTTTGATATACAGGCACCATAGTAGTTAAATATATTTTTTGCTATTTGCACTTTCACACTCTTGCGAGATTTTGCACATATAACATTTGTTTTAGGTAGCTTTCTTAAACGCTCAAAATACAGTCTTACAAACTAGGATAGTTTAGTTGCCTAAGTTTTAGTCCTAGTTATAGAGCAATAATTATAAACATTAGATGTAGAGTCAACAGATTATCTGTGTAGATGTATTAACACTGTCGGGTCAGTTAACATAGGTTGAAGACGAGCTTGGCAGCATTATCTGTACATAAATATCACTATTAATATTATTGAATAGCTTTTTTAATGTTTTTAGAGTATTTATATATATTTATATCTGTTTTATTTCTTGCCTTGTTACAGATGAAATTGGATTCATGGGCTGTATCAATTTGCCGTCTTCATAACTTTGTTTCGTTATGGGATTTATCTCTGGACCTGATTTATTACGACTCTAAGAATATATCCAATGGGATTTCCTAAGGATAATATATGTATTGTAATATATTTTCTAATTTGCTCTATTACAGAGATGTATTTAAAACAGCTACTATGTACAATCAAGGGCACTTACTGCTAAGCAACAGAAGAAAGCAACAATTTAGCGATAAGATGGAAGTACTCGTATTTTGTTATGCACCTAAAAATTACATGTATGTAGTATTTTGTTTATGTCTATATATGGTGTGTGGTCACATGGGTTTGGCATCACTATTTAAAAATGGCTTAATTACCTTTCCTCGTTGATGTGAACAAGGGCGAGTGACGCCCGAAACGCGTCTTCAAGAGGACTAGACAGCTTTAATAAACATCTTGCTGCTTTAAATCGGTGGTTCGTGGTTCCTTGGTGCAAGGGTCGGTGAAAATGGACGCTGCTTACTGACTAAGGACCAGGTGTGTTTCGATATATATATATATATATATATTATCTACTGGCGGTCGCCAGTAGATAGTTATAGTTAGGACCGTGTTTCCATAGGAAATCTGCAACATTCTATTTGGAATAACTTTGGCGCCGGTCGACGAATCCTCGCGAAATTTTCAAAACTAATGGGGCACTACGCTCCGCTCCTACCCTGAAAGACTCGGGGGGATTCGTCAAGCGGGGACTGAGAAAAAAGGGGGGTCCCAAAACGCGTTTTCCCCATGCATTTTTCCATAGGACCTTTAGACACAGCTACAGCCCGAACGGCTGAACAGAATTACTTGAAATTTGGCAGAGAGGTAGTCCTCAGGTCAAGGATGTGCCTTTTGTAGGTCTGGTGTAAATCTGTTCAGTAGGTCCTGAGAAAATAGCATTTAAATCAATATATATATCTGTAAGCGCGCTCGATGCGCTTACCGTAAGCTTACCGTACGCGTACGGTGCCGTGCGCCAGCTCAATTCTGATTGGTGGTTACATGACTGTAAACATTCGAATCGGTCGAAATCAGGAAGTGTCGGCCGCCATTTTCTGTGTCTCGCACTGAGAAACAAAGGTGGGGAACGTGAAACGGGGGCAACGAAGAGAGTTGCAGACCCCCTAGTGTTTGTCAGGGGGTCCAAGAAGGACACAAAAGTACGAAAAATAAATTTAATAATTTAAAAAAAAAATCACGGGGTACGCGTACGGTAAGCTTACCGTACGCGCACGGCAAAAAAAATAAAAAATAAAAAAATAAAGAAGTAACAATCACATTTATTAAATAAATTAAAGGACCCACAAGGGAGAAAAAAACAAATGTTACTGCGTAAAAAAAGGCGAGGCGCGCACGGCATGGACTGCGCAACGTGGGCGCTCGGTGTGCCAAGCGCACCGAGTGTCCACAGCGCTCGCACGGTGCGCGAAGCGCACCGTGCGCGCAGGGTGTGCGCATTGTGAAAAATCAGAAAAAAAAATAAAAAATAAATACATAACTTAGCATTTAAAAAACCTTGCAAATTCACTGAAAAAACCATAGGTTTCACACACGTTATAGTTAGGAATTATCATTTACAAAACCTTGCAAATTCACTCAAAAAACCATAGGTTTCACACATGTTATAGTTAGCTGTACATTTCACTCGTAAAAAACCAATGAAATTCCACGTTATAGTTAGATCAGGTAACTATAACTTGCGCGACCGCAATCCACAATGTGTAATTTCAGATGTCATCATTGATGTCATGAGTGATGTCACTGACCATGTCATGAGTGATGTACTATGTGACGTCATCAGCAGTTTATTGAGGGCGCGCAAGTTATAGTTACCTGATCTAACTATAACGTGGAATTTCATTGGTTTTTTACGAGTGAAATGTACAGCTAACTATAACATGTGTGAAACCTATGGTTTTTTAAGTGAATATATATATATATATATATATATATATATATATATATATATATATATATATATATTCACTTAAAAAACCATAGGTTTCACACATGTTATAGTTAGCTGGACATTTCACTCGTGAAAATCCATTGAAATTCCCCCGTTATAGTTAGTGCAGGCAACTATAACTCTCGCGACCGCAATCCTCTGCTGATGACGTCAGATATTACATCACTGTATTTAGACACTTATTTACCCATGTCTTCTTCCATTCATTTTTACCTATACATATATTACAAATATTTTTTTTTCAGAAAGACACATATGTCATCAGTGATGTAATATCTGACGTCATCAGCAGAGGATTGCGGTCGCGTGAGTTATAGTTGCCTGCACTAACTATAACGGGGGAATTTCAATGGTTTTTCACGAGTGAAATGTCCAGCTAACTATAACATGTGTGAAACCTATTGTTTTTTAAGTGAATATATATATATATATATATATATATATATATATATATCAAAGAAAACAATCCTGCTCCAAACGAAGAGGCACGTACTCAAGGTATGTATAGATAAGACTTCTTTATTGTTTGTTCAGGCCTCCCACGACCCCGCATAAAAAGTGACGCGTTTCGCCTGCGCAGCAGGCTTTGTCAATCTAATTGGCGCCATAAAGTTTTTGAAATATATAGCCCTCCTCCCTCCATCAGGCTTACAATGGACATAGAAAGTGGACTGTGTGGTCGGAACTGTGGCTAGTAAAACATACTGATTTTAACATGTGCAAAAATGCAAAATGTAAGCAATTTCATTGACAAATGTGAAGACTGCATACAGCGCAAATGAGCAAGTAATGTCAGCTAATAGGCTTAATCAAGTTCCTTGCGTATACACAGCAAATGTATAATTATGTCTCATTGGCCTGAGGTTAAACAAGTCACAATGACGTGCTGAGGTGCATTATGGTAATTTAAAAGAATGGCGTCAATGCTCTCAAAACAATCTGCCGATAAACTGCAGAAAAAAGACTGCAAAAATTAAAACTGCTTAAAATGCAGAAAGTGCTGCAACCTGACAATGCGTGTTTAATTTACCTCTCATTTCCTTGTGACCAAACAGAACAGAAACTACCCGGTTAGGTAAATACAAATATTGCCTTGGACGGAACTGAATTTCACTGTATTTTCAATTGCATACAAAAACGGACACAAAAAGTAAAAGCATATAAGGCTGGTAACAAGTCCACGGGGCTCTATTTGCACATACTGTGTATAAATACGACAAAATGCCGGCCTCTGGGTGGTAGCTACTCTTCTCAGCGGGACTACGTGACCCATAATCCCCTCAGGCAGCTTCGGTGTCCGTGAAAAAATAATCCATGTCATTCCGAAAGTGTAAATATTTTGTGAATTGACAGTGTCCTTAATCGGGTGTTTGTTACACAAAGGAATGAAAGCTCAAATTTCAAATAAATAAACTGAAAATGTCACAAATGTCACTGTTAATTAAGCAGCACAGAATATATCTTTGTCATCGACATACAGCCGGGGTTGGAGGAGACCGATGAAAATAAATAGGATATGTCCAACACACCTCACCGCTTGTGCATCAGCAACCACAGTGCTCAGTCACCAAAGGGCGTCAGTATTCTGGACAAGGCACTTCTTGCAGCAGAGAACAGACAAACGTGCTGACAGTCGACAAGACCGCCCCGCTCCGCAATCCAGACTCTCCACAGCTGTTGTCCTTGTTCCTCTTCCCGGCGGACTCTCTGGGGACTCTACTACATAACACTACCATGCTCCTCCAGCAAAATGCGGTCGAAAGTAGAGCCCATTTTCCGACTGGTGGTACGTGTGCAGCGCCGACAGCCGACGCTGAATTTTATCAAAGAAAACAATCCTGCTCCAAACAAAGAGGCACGTACTCATGGTATGTATAGATAAGACTTCTTTATTGTTTGTTCAGGTCTCCCACGAACCCCGTATAAAAAGAGACGCGTTTCGCCTGCGCAGCAGGCTTTGTCAATCTAATTGGCGCCATAAAGTTTTTGAAATATATAGCCCTCCTCCCTCCATCAGGCTTACAATGGACATAGAAAGTGGACTGTGTGGTCGGAACTGTGGCTAGTAAAACATACTGATTTTAACATGTGCAAAAATGCAAAATGTAAGCAATTTCATTGACAAATATGAAGACTGCATACTGCGCAAATGAGCAAGTAATGTCAGCTAATAGGCTTAATCAAGTTCCTTGCGTATACACAGCAAATGTATAATTATGTCTCATTGGCCTGAGGTTAAACAAGTCACAATGACGTGCTGAGGTGCTTTATGGTAATTTAAAAGAATGGCGTCAATGCTCTCAAAACAATCTGCCGATAAACTGCAGAAAAAAGACTGCAAAAATTAAAACTGCTTAAAATGCAGAAAGTGCTGCAACCTGACAATGCGTGTTTAATTTACCTCTCATTTCCTTGTGACCAAACAGAACAGAAACTACCCGGTTAGGTAAATACAAATATTGCCTTGGACGGAACTGAATTTCACTGTATTTTCAATTGCATACAAAAACGGACACAAAAAGTAAAAGCATATAAGGCTGGTAACAAGTCCACGGGGCTCTAGTTGCCTTGTGTTTGCTGCAGTGAGCTGCTCCACGCTGACAGACGTTAAAACACATAGAATCCCAGTGGGTCAGGAAAGCGTCCTCCTCTAACAGTGCTGCACTTTAGGATGCCTGTGAGAAACGACCTACTGACCATATAGTCGGCAGCCGTTTGACTCCAACTCGGTCCGCTACACACCGCGGCAGGGCTTCTCCCACGACCGGGACCAGCCGTGCAGCAAACACAAGGCACTACAAGTTCCACAAGGCTCAGCGAGAGCCGACGCCCACTAGGGCGGGTGGTTAAAAAGACAATTGGATTGCCATTGCTCACACGCTGATGGAAGACTTTGCCTCTGATGAAATGCCATGCGGCATGAAACGCGTCAGGCGATTAATTTTTTGGTGAGCATTCACTCAACAATGCTGTAGCTCCTGTGGAATAAAACGAAAGATTTACCTACCTGAATGTGGCTATCCTGTATGGGAAACTGTGAGATGTGGATATATATATATATATATATATATATTACCTACTGCCGGTCGTAACATTCTATTTAGAATAACTTTGGCGCTGGTTGACGAATCTTCGCGACATTTTCAAAACTGGTGAGGCGCTCCGGTCTGCTCCTATCCTCAAAGTCTCAGGGTGATTCGTCAAGCGGGGGCCGGGATAAAAGGGGGATCCCAAAAAGTGTTTTCCCCATGCAACTTTTCATAGGAACCGTTAATCGCAGCTGCAGCCCGAACTGCTGAACGTAATTACACGAAATTTGGCAAAGAGGTAGCCCTTGGTTCACACTTGTGCCTTTTGGTTAAATGGCGTAAATCCGTTCAGTAGTTGCTGAGAAAATCAAAAGTAAAATCATAGATATATCTGGGCAGAGCCTAACAACACATCTCATCGTGAGATCTGATTGGCTGTCAGCAATTCATCCAAGAAGTGTTAGCAGCCACCTTGGGACCAATATACATGATAGCACCTCATTAAAAAGCATTGCAGTTAATAGAAGGTTTTAAGACTTTAGTTACATTTTATAAATCATTTGTTGATGGTACCATACTCATTTTAGGAATTGTGGTGTGTTCTAAGGTGATTTTACCATGTGAAAAAGCCTTCTGCTGGGATATCATGAATCATGTTTGAGAGAAAACTATTTTCTCATGCTTTTCCCACAGAGGTTTGGCAGGTGATCTATAAGTTAAACTGAGAGCATATTTTCTGTAAATTCACATTATCTTTCTCATTCATGTGAGAATGAAGTCTGACATTCTCAGTAAAACATGTACATCCAACAAGGACAGAGACTGTCAATTGATTCCTTTGTGTTCTACTGCAGCTTCCCAGAGTGTTCTAAAGAACAACTAGAGCGCCAACAGTCCTACGTATGACAAACGTATGGCACACCTGAAGCCATCTTGATTGGAATAAAGTGGTAACTCTTAAAACATTTAATTTAAAAAGGAACACAATGAGGGGGTACATTTTGCCATAGAAAGTATGATTAGTGCTGCAGAAAGAAAAATTAGGGCACATTTTGAGTGACTTCTCAAATCCTCTTCTATTTCAATAAAAAATTCTGACATGCAGACTGAAACATGCACTTTCAATACCAGCAGCAGACTTCCGTGGTGAGCAGTAGCTTTACTACAGTGATCTAATGAGCAACTAGAGTGCTAACATTCTGAATTTATGGCAAATGTGTGACACATCTGAATGCCTTCTTGATGTACTCAAGTAAAAATCTGAAAGTATTTCCTACTGAGGAGACTGTAGTAAATGAGGAAATTAGGAAACTTCATAACAAATAAGTCTCCCAAGTGGGCCACCAGAAACAAAAGCGCCCAAATGTAGCACAAATATCACCCAGATGTAGCCCCAGTACAGCCCACTGACAGAATGTCCCAGAGTGTTCTAAAGAACAACTAAAGCGCTAACAGTCTTAGTTATGACAAATTTATGGCACACCTGAAGGCATCTTGATTGGAATAAAGTGGTAACACGTAAAACATTTAATTCGCAAAGGAGCAAAATGAGGGGGTTCATTTTGACATTGAAATTATGATTAGTGCTGCAGAAAGAAAAATTAGGGCACATTTTGACTTCTCAAATCCTCTTCTATTTCATTCAAAAATTCTGACATGTAAACTGAAACATGCACTTTGAATACCAGCAGCAGACTTCCCTGGTGAGCAGTAGCTTTACTACAGTGATCTAATGAGCAACTAGAGTGCTAACATTCAGAATTTATGGCAAATGTGTGACACATCTGATGCCTTCTTGATGGAACCAAAGTAAGCAAGCATTGAAAATGCAATAGGTCTCGCCCTTGTTTAAGTTAAAGCAATTCTGTTTGTAATTAGGTGGCTTTTTAGCTTTTCTTTCATTAGTGTTTTTCAAACTTTCATGTACATGACATGCATATGTATGCATATATGTATATGTATGCATGCATTTATATTTGTATTTATATAGATATGCAGATTTTATATATGTTTATATATGTATGTATATATATACACATACATATATATAAATGCATATGCATATATATATGCATATATATGTGCATATGTGTGCATGTAGAGAGAGATAGAGAGAGGTAGAGGTGTAGAGGTAGAGGTTTAGAGGTAGAGAGCTAGAGGTAGAGAGGTAGAGATAGAGAGGTAGAGGGGTAGAGAGTAGTAGAGAGAGAGGTAGAGAGAAGTAGAGAGGTAGAGAGTAGAGGATGAGTAATAGAGAGTAGAGAGTAGTGAGTGAGTAGTAGAGAGTAGTAGAGAGTAGTAGAGAGAGTAGTAGAGAATGAGTAGTAGAGAATAGAAGAGAGTGGGTAGTAGAGAGTGAGTAGTAGAGAGTAGTAGAGAGTAAGTAGTAGAGTGAGTAGTACAGAGTAGTAGAGAGTGGGTATTAGAGAGTTAGTAGCAGAGAGTAGAAGAGAGTGAGTAGTAGAGAGTGAGTAGTAGAGTGAGTAGTAGAGAGTAGTAGAGCGTGAGTAGTAGAGTGAGTAGTAGAGAGTAGTAGAGAGAGAGTAGTAGAGAGTGAGTAGTAGAGAGTAGTAGAGTGAGTAGTAGAGAGTAGTAGAGAGTGAGTAGTAGAGAGTGAGTAGTAGAGAGTGAGTAATAGAGTGAGTAGTAGAGAGTGAGTAGTAGAGAGTAGTAGAGAGTGATTAGTAGAGAGTTGTAGAGAGTGAGTTGTAGAGAGTGAGCAGTAGAGAGAGTAGTAGAGAGTGAGTAGTAGAGAGTGAGTAGTAGAGAGTAGTAGACAGTGAGTAGGAGAGAGTGAGTAGTAGAGAGTAGTAGAGTGTGAGTAGTAGAGTGAGTAGTAGAGAGTAGTAGAGAGCGAGTAGTAGAGAGCAAGTATTAGAGAGTGTGTAGTAGAGACTGAGTAGTAGAGAGCAGTACAGAGTGAGTAGTAGAGAGAGTAGTAGAGAGTGAGAAGTAGAGAGGGTAGTAGAGAGTAGTAGAGTATAGGAGAGTGAGTAGTAGAGTGAGTAGTAAAGAGTAGTTGAGAGCGAGTAGTAGAGAGTGAGTAGTGGAGAGTGAGTAGTACGGAGTAGTAGAGAGCGAGTAGTAGAGAGTGAGTAGTAGAGAGTGAGTAGTAGAGAGTAGTAGAGTGAGTAGTAGAGAGTGCCTAGTATAGAGAGTGTAGTAGAAAGTGAGTAGTAGAGTAGTAGAGAGTGAGTGGTAGAGAGAAGTAGAGAGTAGTAGAGTGAGTAGTAGAGAGTAGTAGAGTGAGTAGTAGAGAGAGTAGCAGAGAGTAGTAGAGTAGTAGAGAGTGAGTAGTAGAGAGTGAGTAGTAGAGAGAATAGTAGAGAGCGAGTAGTAGAGAGTGAGTAGTAGAGAGTGAGTAGTAGAGAGTAGAGAGCGAGTAGTAGAGAGTGAGTAGTGGAGAGTGAGTAGTAGAGAGTAGTAGAGAGCGAGTAGTAGAGAGTGAGTAGTAGAGAGTGAGTAGTAGAGAGTGAATAGTAGAGAGTGAGTAGCAGAGAGAGAGTAGTAGATAGTGAGTAGTAGAGAGTAGTAGAGTGAGTAGTAGAGAGTTAGTAGTAGAGAGAGAGTAGTAGAGAGTAGTAGAGAGTGAGTAGTAGAGTAGTAGAGAGTGAGTGGTAGAGAGTAGTAGAGTAGCAGAGTGAGTAGTAGAGAGTAGTAGAGAGTGAGTAGTAGAGAGTGAGTAGTAGAGAGTAGTAGTAGAGAGTTGTAGCGAGTGAGTAGTAGAGAGTGAGCAGTAGAGAGAGTAGTAGAGAGTGAGTAGTAGAGAGTGAATAGTAGAGAGTAGTAGAGAGTGAGTAGTAGAGAGTGAGTAGTAGAGAGTGAGTAGCAGAGAGTAGTAGAGAGTGAGTAGTAGAGAGTGAGTAGTTGAGAGTGAGCAGTAGAGAGAGAGTAGTAGAGAGTAGTAGAGAGTGAGTAGTAGAGAGTAGTCAGTCAGTGTCAGTCTGTGTCAGTCAGTGTCAGTCAGCCAGTCAGTGTCAGTCGGTCAGTCAGTGTCAGTCAGTCTCAGTCAGTCAGTCAGAGTCAGTCAGTCAGTGTCAGTCTGTCAGTGTCAGTGTCAGTCAGTCTGTCAGTGTCAGTCAATCAGTGTCAGTCAGTCAGTGTCAGTCAATCAGTGTCAGTCAGTGTCAGTCAGTCAGTGTCAGTCAATCAGTGTCAGTCAGTGTCAGTCAGTCAGTGTCAGTCAATCAGTGTAAGTCAGTGTCAGTCAGTCAGTGTCAGTCAATCAGTGTCAGTCAGTGTAAGAGTCAGTCAGTGTCAGTCAATCAGTGTTAGTCAGTGTCAATCAACCAGTGTTTTTTAAGTGAATATATATATACACACATACATATATAAATTCATATATATATATATATATGTGCACATGTGTGCGTGTAGCGAGAGGTAGAGGTGTATAGGTAGAGGTGTAGAGGTAGAGAGGTAGAGTTAGAGAGGTAGAGGTGTAGAGAGGTAGAGAGTAGTAGAGAGAGAGGAGGAGAGAGGTAGAGAGGTAGAGAGTAGAGAGTGAGAGTAGTAGAGAGAGTAGCAGAGAGTGAGTAGTAGAGAGTAGTAGAGAGCACAGTAGAGAGTGAGTATTAGAGAGTGAGTAGTAGATAGTAGTAGAGAGTGAGTAGTAGAGAGTGAGTAGTAGACAGAAGTAGAGAGTGAGTAGTAGAGTGAGTAGTAGAGATTAGTAGAGAGTGAGTAGTAGAGAGTAGTAGAGAGTGAGTAGTAGAGCGTGAGTAGTAGAGAGTGAGTAGCAGAGAGAGAGTAGTAGAGAGTAGTAGAGAGTGAGTAGTAGAGTGAGTAGTAGAGAGTAGTAGAGAGTGAGTAGTAGAGAGTAAGTAATAGAGTGAGTAGTAGAGAGTGAGTAGTAGAGAGTGATTAGTAGAGAGTTGTAGAGAGTGAGTTGTAGAGAGTGAGTAGTAGAGAGTAGTAGAGAGAGCAGTAGAGAGTGAGTATTAGAGAGTGAGTAGTAGAGAGTAGTAGAGAGTGAGTAGTAGAGAGTGAGTAGTAGAGAGAAGTAGAGAGTGAGTAGTAGAGTGAGTAGTAGAGATTAGTAGAGAGTGAGCAGTAGAGAGTAGTAGAGAGTGAGTAGTAGAGAGTGAGTAGTAGAGAGTGAGTAGCAGAGAGTGAGTAGTAGAGAGTAGTAGAGAGTGGTTAGTAGAGAGTTGTAGAGAGTGAGTTATAGAGAGTGAGTAGTAGAGAGAGTAGTAGAGAGTGAGTAGTAGAGAGTAGTAGAGGGTGAGTAGTAGAGAGTAGTAGACAGTGAGTAGGAGAGAGTGAGTAGTAGAGAGTAGTAGAGTGTGAGTAGTAGAGTGAGTAGTAGAGAGTAGTAGAGAGCGAGTAGTAGAGAGCAAGTAGTAGAGAGTGTGTAGTAGAGACTGAGTAGTAGAGAGCAGTACAGAGTGAGTAGTAGAGAGAGTAGTAGAGAGTGAGAAGTAGAGAGAGAGTAGAGAGTAGTAGAGTGTTAGAGAGTGAGTAGTAGAGTGAGTAGTAAAGAGTAGTTGAGAGCGAGTAGTAGAGAGTGAATAGTGGAGAGTGAGTAGTACGGAGTAGTAGAGAGCGAGTAGTAGAGAGTGAGTAGTAGAGAGTGAGTAGTAGAGAGTAGTAGAGTGAGTAGTAGAGAGTGCGTAGTAGAGAGAGAGTAGTAGAAAGTGAGTAGTAGAGTAGTAGAGAGTGAGTGGTAGAGAGAAGTAGAGAGTAGTAGAGTGAGTAGTAGAGAGTAGTAGAGAGTGAGTAGTAGAGAGAGTAGTAGAGAGTAGTAGAGTAGTAGAGAGTGAGGAGTAGAGAGTGAGTAGTAGAGAGAATAGTAGAGATTAGTAGAGTAGTGAAGAGGGAGTAGTAGAGAGTGAGTAGTAGAGAGTGGTAGAGAGCGAGTAGTAGAGAGTGAGTAGTGGAGAGTGAGTAGTAGAGAGTAGTAAAGAGCGAGTAGTAGAGAGTGAGTAGTAGAGAGTGAGTAGTAGAGAGTGAATAGTAGAGAGTGAGTAGCAGAGAGAGAGTAGTAGATAGTGAGTAGTAGAGAGTAGTAGAGTGAGTAGTAGAGAGTTAGTAGTAGAGAGAGAGTAGTAGAGAGTAGTAGAGAGTGAGTAGTAGAGTAGTAGAGAGTGAGTGGTAGAGAGTGGTAGAGAGTAGCAGAGTGAGTAGTAGAGAGTAGTAGAGAGTGAGTAGTAGAGAGTGAGTAGTAGAGAGTAGTAGTAGAGAGTAGTAGAGAGTAATAGAGAGAAGTAGAGAGTGAGTAGTAGAGAGTGAGTAGTAGAGAGTTGTAGCGAGTGAGTAGTAGAGAGTGAGCAGTAGAGAGAGTAGTAGAGAGTGAATAGTAGAGAGTAGTAGAGAGTGAGTAGTAGAGAGTGAGTAGTAGAGAGTGAGTAGCAGAGAGTGAGTAGTAGAGAGTGAGTAGTAGAGAGTGAGTAGTAGAGAGTAGAAGAGTGAGCAGTAGAGAGAGAGTAGTAGAGAGTGGTAGAGAGTGAGTAGTAGAGAGTAGTCAGTCAGTGTCAGTCTGTGTCAGTCATTGTCAGTCAGCCAGTCAGTGTCAGTCGGTCAGTCAGTGTCAGTCAGTGTCAGTCAGTCAGTCAGTGTCAGTCAGTCAGTGTCAGTCTGTCAGTGTCAGTGTCAGTGTCAGTCAATCAGTGTCAGTCAGTGTCAGTCAATCAGTGTCAGTCAGTGTCAGTCAGTCAGTGTCAGTCAATCAGTGTCAGTCAGTGTCAGTCATTCAGTGTCAGTCAATCAGTGTAAGTCAGTGTCAGTCAGTCAGTGTCAGTCAATCAGTGTCAGTCAGTGTCAATCAGTCAGTGTCTGTCAGTCAGTGTCAGTCTGTCAGTGTCAGCTAGAGCAGCTCTGCTGACCTGTTTCTCTGCCTCTAAAGCAGCTCTGCTGACCTGGTTCTTTGGCTCTAAAGCAGCTCTGCTGACCTGGTTCTCTCTCTCTATAGCAGGTCTGCAGACCTGGTTTCTCTGGCTCTACAGCATGTCTGCTGACCTGGTTCTCTGGCTCTAGAGCTGCTCTGCTGACCTAGTTCTTAGGCTACAGAAAAGCTCTGCTGATCTGGTTCTCTGGCTCTACAACAGGTCTGCTGACCTGGTTCTCTGACTATAGAGCGGTTCTGCTGACCTGGTTCTCTCCCTCTAGAGCAGCTCTGCTGACCTGGTTCTCTCCCTGTAAAGCAGCTCTGCTGACCTGGTTTCTCTGGCTCTACAGCAGCTCTGCTGACCTGGTTTTCTGGCTCTAGAGCAGCTCTGCTGACCTGGTTCTCTGGCTCTACAACAGCTCTGCTGACCAGGTTCTCTGGCTCTAAAGCAACTCTGCTGACACGGTTCTATGGCTCTAAAGCAGTTCTGCTGACCTGGTTCTATGGCTCTAAAGCAGCTATGTTGACTTGGTTCTCTGGCTCTAGAGCAGCTCTGCTGACCTGGTTGTCTGTTTCTAAAGCAGTTCTGCTGACCTGGTTCCCTGGCTCTAAAGCAGATCTACTGGCCTGGTTCTCTGGCTCTAAAGCAGCTCTGCTGACCTGGTTCTCTCCCTCTAAAGCAGCTCTGCTGACCTTGTTTCTCTGGCTCTACAGCAGCTCTGCTGACCTGGTTCTCTGGCTCTAGAGCAGCTCTGCTGACCTAGTTCTTAGGCTCTAGAGCAACTCTGCTGACCTGGTTCTCTGGCTCTACAACAGCTCTGCTGACCAGGCTTCTCTGGCTCTAAAGCAACTCTGCTGACCCGGTTCTATGGCTCTAAAGCAGTTCTGCTGACCTGATTCTCTGACTCTAGAGCAGGTCTGCTGACCTGGTCCCTTGGCTCTAAAGCAGCTCTGCTGACCTGGTTCTCTCCCTCTAAAGCAGCTCTGCTGACCTGGTTCTCTCCCTCTAAAGCAGCTCTACTGACCTGGTTTCTCTGGCTCTACAGCAGCTCTGCTGACCTGGTTCTTAGGCTCTAGAGCAGATCTGCTGACCTGGTTCTCTGGCTCTAAAGCAGCTCTGCTGACCTTGTTCTATGGCTCTAAAGCTCCTCTGATGACCTGGTTCTCTGGCTCTAAAGCAGCTCTGCTGACCTGGTTCTCTCCCTCTATAGCAGCTCTGCAGACCTGGTTTCTCTGGCTCTACAGCAGGTCTGCTGACCTGGTTCTCTGGCTCTAGAGCTGCTCTGCTGACCTAGGGTCATATGTAGGTAGAACGTGTTTTGCGATTCTCTAATTGCAATTTTTAGGGAATCGCAATTAGAGAATTGCAAAACGGAATGTAGGTAGGATTAGCAAATAATTTTGCGAATCCTATATATTCCTTAATTGCAAATTGCAAATTGCAATTCGCAATTAATGAATACCTCCCCATTAATTCCTATGGGCCTAGAGGCCCATGGGAATGAATGGGAAGACATTCTCAATTTGCGATTCTCAAGTAGAGAATCGCAAATTGAGAATGCAATTTCAAGTGTGCCAGGGTGTCAAAAGGACACCCTGTTGCACCCCTGAAATGAGCATGGGTGCACATGTGGCACACATACATGCCCTAAGGACATGTGTGTGCACCACATGCCACTTTGAAAAATGCAAAAATATGCACGCAGATTTGCCTTCCTACATACCAGTTAGCAAAATTGCGATCGCAATTGCCGAAATTCTGCGAATTTCGGCGTTTGCGATCGCAATTTTGCTTTCTACATATGGCCCCTAGTTCTTAGGTTACAGAGCAGCTCTGCTGATCTGGTTCTCTGGCTCTACAAGAGCTCTGCTGACCTGGTTCTCTGGCTCTAAAGCAGCTCTGCTGACCCGGTTCTCTGGCTCTAAAGCAGCTCTGCTGACCCGGTTCTATGGCTCTAAAGTAGTTCTGCTGACCTGATTCTCTGACTCTAGAGCAGCTCTGCTGACCTGGTCCCTTGGCTCTAAAGCAGCTCTGCTGACCTGGTTCTCTCCCTCTAAAGCAGCTCTGCTGACCTGGTTCTCTCCCTCTAAAGCAGCTCTACTGACCTAGTTCTTAGGCTACAGAGCAGCTCTGCTGATCTGGTTCTCTGGCTCTACAACAGATCTACTGGCCTGGTTCTCTGGCTCTAAAGCAGCTCTGCTGACCTGGTTCTCTCCCTCTAAAGCAGCTCTGCTGACCTTGTTTCTCTCGCTCTACAGCAGCTCTGCTGACCTGGTTCTCTGGCTCTAGAGCAGCTCTGCTGACCTAGTTCTTAGGCTCTAGAGCAACTCTGCTGACCTGGTTCTCTGGCTCTACAACAGCTCTGCTGACCAGGTTCTCTGGCTCTAAAGCAACTCTGCTGACCCGGTTCTATGGCTCTAAAGCAGTTCTGCTGACCTGATTCTCTGACTCTAGAGAAGCTCTGCTGACCTGGTCCCTTGGCTCTAAAGCAGCTCTGCTGACCTGGTTCTCTCCCTCTAAAGCAGCTTTGCTGACCTGGTTCTCTCCCTCTAAAGCAGCTCTACTGACCTGGTTTCTCTGGCTCTACAGCAGCTCTGCTGACCTGGCTCTCTGGCTTTAGAGCAGCTCTGCTGACCTGGTTCTTAGGCTCTAGAGCAGATCTGCTGACCTGGTTCTCTGGCTCTAAAGCAGCTCTGCTGACCTGGTTCTATGGCTCTAAAGCTCCTCTGATGACCTGGTTCTCTGGCTCTAAAGCAGCTCTGCTGACCTGGTTCTCTCCCTCTATAGCAGCTCTGCAGACCTGGTTTCTCTGGCTCTACAGCAGGTCTGCTGACCTGGTTCTCTGGCTCTAGAGCTGCTCTGCTGACCTAGGGCCATATGTAGGTAGAACGTGTTTTGTGATTCTCTAATTGCAATTTTTAGGGAATCGCAATTAGAGAATTGCAAAACAGAATGTAGGTAGGATTAGCAAATAATTTTGCGAATCCTACATATTCCTTAATTGCGAATTGCAAATTGCAATTCGCAATTAAGGAATACCTCCCCATTCATTCCTATGGGCCTAGAGGCCCATAGGAATGAATGGGAAGACATTCTCAATTTGCGATTCTCAATTAGAAAATCGCAAATTGAGAATGCAATTTCAAGTGTGCCAGGGTGTCAAAAGGACACCCTGTTGCACCCCTGAAATGAGCATGGGTGCACATGTGGCACACATACATGCCCTAAGGACATGTGTGTGCACCACATGCCACATTGAAAAATGCAAAAATATGCATTTTTGAAAGAAATCGCAAATTACCACCAACCTGTAGTTGGTGGTAATTTGCGATTCCTTAAGGCCAAATTGCACTTTTTTGGTGCTTCTTACATTGCATTAAAGGAATCGCAAAATTTGCGATTCCTTAAATGCAATTACAAAATAAGCAATCGCAAATTTAGCGATTCCTTATTTTGCACACAGATTTGCCTTCCTACATACCAGTTAGCAAAATTGCGATCGCGAACGCCGAAATTCGGCGAATTTCGGCGTTTGCGATCGCAATTTTGCTTTCTACATATGGCCCCTAGTTCTTAGGCTGCAGAGCAGCTCTGCTGGTCTGGTTCTCTGGCTCTACAACAGCTCTTCTGACCTGGTTCTCTGGCTCTAAAGCAGCTCTGCTGACCCGGTTCTATGGCTCTAAAGCAGCTCTGCTGACCTGGTTCTTTCCCTGTAAAGCAGCTCTACTGACCTGGTTTCTCTGGCTCTACAGTAGCTCTGCTGACCTGGTTTTCTGGCTCTAGAGCAGCTCTGCTGACCTGGTTTTCTGGCTCTACAACAGCTCTGCTGACCAGGTTCTCTGGCTCTAAAGCAACTCTGCTGACACGGTTCTGTGGCTCTAAAGCAGTTCTGCTGACCTGGTTCTCTGACTATAGAGCAGCTCTGCTGACCTGGTCCCTTGGCTCTAAAGCAGCTCTGCTGACCTGGTTCTATGGCTCTAAAGCAGCTCTGTTGACTTGGTTCTCTGGCTCTAGAGCAGCTCTGCTGACCTGGTTCTCTGTTTCTAAAGCAGCTCTGCTGACCTGGTTCCCTGGCTACAAAGCAGATCTACTGGCCTGGTTCTCAGGCTCTAAAGCAGCTCTGCTGACCTGGTTCTCTCCCTCTAAAGCAGCTCTGCTGACCTTGTTTCTCTGGCTCTATGGCAGCTCTGCTGACCTGGTTCTCTGGCTCTGGAGCAGCTCTGCTGACCTAGTTCTTAGGCTCTAGAGCAACTCTGCTGACCTGGTTCTCTGGCTCTACAACAGCTCTGCTGACCAGGTTCTCTGGCTCTAAAGCAACTCTGCTGACCCGGTTCTATGGCTCTAAAGCAGTTCTGCTGACCTGGTTCTCTGACTCTAGAGCAGCTCTGCTGACCTGGTCCCTTGGCTCTAAAGCAGCTCTGCTGACCTGGTTCTCTCCCTCTAAAGCAGCTCTGCTGACCTGGTTGTCTCCCTCTAAAGCAGCTCTACTGACCTGGTTTCAATGGCTCTACAGCAGCTCTGCTGACCTGGCTCTCTGGCTTTAGAGCAGCTCTGCTGACCTGGTTCTTAGGCTCTAGAGCAGCTCTGCTGACCTGGTTCTCTGGCTCTAAAGCAGCTCTGCTGACCGGGTTCTATGGCTCTAAAGCTGCTCTGCTGACCTGGTTCTCTTGCTCTTAAGCAGCTCTGCTGACCTGGTTCTCTCCCTCTAAATCAGCTCTGCTGACCTGGTTCTCTGCCTCTAGAGCAGCTCTACTGACCCGGTTCTATGGCTCTAAAGCGGCTCGGCTGACCTGGTTCTCTGGCTCTAAAGCAGCTCTGCTGACCTTGTTCTCTGGCTCTACAACAGCTCTGCTGACCAGGTTCTCTGGCTCTAAAGCAACTCTGCTGACCCGGTTCTATGGCTCTAAAGCAGTTCTGCTGACCTGATTCTCTGACTCTAGAGCAGCTCTGCTGACCTGGTCCCTTGGCTCTAAAGCAGCTCTGCTGACCTGGTTCTCTCCCTCTAAAGCAGCTCTGCTGACCTGGTTCTCTCCCTCTAAAGCAGCTCTACTGACCTGGTTTCTCTGGCTCTACAGCACCTCTGCTGACCTGGCTCTCTGGCTTTAGAGCAGCTCTGCTGACCTGGTTCTTAGGCTCTAGAGCAGATCTGCTGACCTGGTTCTCTGGCTCTAAAGCAGCTCTGCTGACCTGGTTCTATGGCTCTAAAGCTCCTCTGCTGACCTGGTTCTCTGGCTCTAAAGCAACTCTGCTGACCCGTTTCTATGGCTCTAAAGCAGTTCTGCTGACCTGATTCTCTGACTCTAGAACAGCTCTGCTGACCTGGTCCCTTGGCTCTAAAGCAGCTCTGCTGACCTGGTTCTCTCCCTCTAAAGCAGCTCTGCTGACCTAGTTCTTAGGCTACAGAGCAGCTCTGCTGATCTGGTTCTCTGGCTCTACAACAGCTCTGCTGACCTGGTTCTCTGGCTCTAAAGCAGCTCTGGTGACCCAGTTCTATGGCTCTAAAGTAGTTCTGCTGACATGGTTCTCTGGCTCTAGAGCGGCTCTGCTGACCTGGTTCTCTCCCCCCTCTAGAGCAGCTCTGCTGACCTGGTTCTCTCCCTGTGAAGCAGCTCTACTGACCTGGTTTCTCTGGCTCTACAGCAGCTCTGCCGACCTGGTTTTCTGGCTCTAGAGCAGCTCTGCTGACCTGGTTCTCTGGCTCTACAACAGCTCTGCTGACCAGGTTCTCTGGCTCTAAAGCAACTCTGCTGATGCGGTTCTGTGGCTCTAAAGCAGTTCTGCTGACCTGGTTCTCTGACTCTAGAGCAGCTCTGCTGACCTGGTCCCTTGGCTCTAAAGCAGCTCTGCTGACCTGGTTCTATGGCTCTAAAGCAGCTCTGTTGACTTGGTTCTCTGGCTCTAAAGCAACTCTGCTGACCCGTTTCTATGTCTCTAAAGCAGTTCTGCTGACCTGATTCTCTGACTCTAGAATAGCTCTGCTGACCTGGTCCCTTGGCTCTAAAGCCGCTCTGCTGACCTGGTTCTATGGCTCTAAAGCAGCTCTGCTGACTTGGTTCTCTGTTTCTAAAGCAGCTCTGCTGACCTGGTTCCCTGGCTATAAAGCAGATCTACTGGCCTGGTTCTCTGGCTCTAAAGCAGCTCTGCTGACCTGGTTCTCTCCCTCTAAAGCAGATCTGCTGACCTTGTTTCTCTGGCTCTACGGCAGCTCTGCTGACCTGGTTCTCTGGCTCTAGAGCAGCTCTGCTGACCTAGTTCTTAGGCTCTAGAGCAACTCTGCTGACCTGGTTCTCTGGCTCTACAACAGCTCTACTGTCCAGGTTCTCTGGCTCTAAAGCAACTCTGCTGACCCGGTTCTATGGCTTTAAAGCAGTTCTGCTGACCTGGTTCTCTGACTCTAGAGCTGCTCTGCTGACCTGGTCCCTTGGCTCTAAAGCAGCTCTCCTGACCTGTTTCTCTCCCTCTAAAGCAGCTCTGCTGACCTGGTTCTCTCCCTCTAAAGCAGCTCTACTGACCTGGTTTCAATGGCTCTACAGCAGCTCTGCTTACCTGGCTCTCTGGCTTTAGAGCAGCTCTGCTGACCTGGTTCTTAGGCTCTAGAGCAGCTCTGCTGACCTGGTTCTCTGGCTCTAAAGCAGCTCTGCTGACCGGGTTCTATGGCTCTAAAGCTGCTCTGCTGACCTGGTTCTCTTGCTCTTAAGCAGCTCTGCTGACCTGGTTCTCTCCCTCTAAATCAGCTCTACTGACCTGGTTCTCTGCCTCTAGAGCAGCTCTGCTGACCCGGTTCTATGGCTCTAAAGCAGCTCGGCTGACCTTGTTCTCTGGCTCTAAAGCAGCTCTGCTGACCTGGTTCTCTCCCTCTAAAGCAGCTCTGCTGACCTGGTTCTCTGGCTCTAGAGCAGCTCTGCTGACCTGGTTCTCTGGCTCTAAAGCTGCTCTGCTGTCCTGGTTCTTGCCCTCTAAAGAGCTCTGCTGACCTGGTTCTCTGCCTCTAAAGCAGTTCTGCTGACCTGGTTCTCTGCCTCTAGAGCAGCTCTGCTGACCTGGTTCTATGGCTCTAAAGCAGCTCTGCTGACCTGGTTCTCTGGCTCTAGAGCAGCTCTGCTGACCTGGTTCTCTGGCTCTAAAGCAGTTCTGCTGACCTGGTTCTCTCCCTCTAAAGCAGCTCTGCTGACCTGGTTTCTCTGGCTCTACAGCAGCTCTGCTGACCTGGTTCTCGGCCTCTAGAGCAGCTCTGCTGACCTGGGTCTCTGGCACTAGAGCAGCTCTGCTGACCTGGGTCTCTGGTTCTAGAGTAGCTCTGCTGACCTGCTTCTTAGGCTCTAGAGCAGCTCTGCTGACCTGGTTCTCTGGTTCTACAACTACTCTGCTGAACTTGTTTCTCTGGCTCTACAGCAGCTCTGCTGACCTGGTTCTCTGCGCTCATGATGCACGAACCCGACTTCGCGAAAATATATTTAAAAATATTATAAGTTTATTATAAGTATAAATATATTATTTTTATGAATATCTTAGATAATCTCTTGCCCTAATATGTATATTAAAGACACATACATATAATTTTGGAACCTACATTTTTTTGCGGGAATTGCACACCCAGCGTGACCCAGCATGTATATGTCACAATTATCCAACAACACCTCATTTATTCAAACACATAGTAACTCATAGTTAATATGTTAAAAAATCGCCATTACAATTATACACTCATTCATATAGTTACTCTCACAATCACTGACTCTTACACACACTTATTTATATACACCAACTCTCACATACAATGCCTTTTATTTTTTTACTTTGTTGAAGATGTACAACTAAAACATATATTCGCTCACCAACACACAAATAAATACACTCAGTCACCCAAACAACTGTTTCCACATGCACTCTTAAACCTATACACCTAGTTAATCAACTATTCACACATCTATGCATAGAGTTACACTCACCCCATCCAACCTCACACAAACTCAGTGCCCCATACAAATACTCACCCAACTAATCAATAGCTAATATACACACTCTTGTAGTTAGTGACCAACTGATGCAGCATGTTATACAACAGAGACAGTGATGCGCACATTCATATAGTTTAGTTACTAAGGTCCTCCTCGTGGGCGACTTCAACTACTGGTACAATGACCCTCATGAAGGCCCACAATCGGCTGAGTTATCTGACCTTCTAATCTAATCTAAATTTCAGCCAACGGGTCTCAACCCCCACCCATCTGAAAGGTCATATTCTTGACCAAGTCTGGACTAATGGCCTGACCACTTACATTCCTACTGTGGCTCCCTGTATCTGGTCAGATCACCATCTGTTAAAATTTATACTTAGTCTTCCACCTATCAAGAAAACCTGCACGGCCGAAGGCGGCCTTGGTAGGAAGTGGAACACTGTCAATAAAAGAGATTTTCTGGATACGTTAACCAAAACTGCCCTGTCCCTTGGCACTGACATCAACACGACAGAAATGAACGTATCCGAATGGCTACTTAATGCGAGTAACAAACATGCACCCCTTAAAAAAGTTAAATTAGCCCGCCGCGCCGATTCACAGAGATGGTTCTCTAATGAACTTAAAACCCAGAAATTGGCCTTGCGCCAGCTAGAGAGGCAGTGGCGACAGAAATACTGCCCTGAAAAACAACTCCTTTACATTGCAGCCATGAAAGAATACAAGAAAAATATCCTGTTTTCTAAAGCCGCCCATTTTTCCACACGCATCCTCAATTCTAATAATAATTCCAAAGACATTTTCACCATAATTAATGAACTATCCAATCCAGAAAGAATTGTATTAAAGGCTATGCCCTCACAAACTCTGTGTAATTCTCTCAATTATTTTTTTATTGAAAAAATCATTGCAATAAAGGCCAGCATTCCCAGATACTCACTCACTCCGACTCCCTCTACCTTGCACCAAAACAATTGCACCCTTGATGATTTCCCCAGTATTAGCATTGAGACCTTCCATGATCTCCTAGCGAAAGTTAAATCCGGCTCCGCCCCCTGATTGCTGCCCACCTCACATACTCAAAAACTGCTTGGCAGCTTATCCAGTTCCAGCAATTGCCCTCCTGAATGAGTCACTCTCATACGGTCAAGTCCCTATGGCCTTCAAGAAAGCCATAGTGGTCCCCCTTTTAAAAAAAACAGGAGCTGACCCCGCGCTTCTACCGAACTACCACCCGATCTCCCTACTCCCATTTTTAGCAAAGATATTAGAGACCCACAGGCCAAATACCTATCCAAATTTCTGGAAGAATCTAAATACCTGGATCCCCATCAGGCAGGCTTTCGGCCGGCTCACTCGACCGAAACTGTCATAATCGCTGTCCTGGATACTCTCCGGGACAACACTGATATAAACTCCCCTCTGGCACTGGTACTGTTGGATCTATCCGCCGCCTTTGACACGGTCGACCATACTATTTTGGCCGACCATGTCAAGTCTGCTGGTATTCAAGGTGCGGCAGCCCGCTGGCTCACTTCATTTCTGGAGGATCGCTCCCAGGCCGTTCACCAAGGGCATTTCTTGGCTCCCCCGTGTAAAACTACCTGTGGTGTTCCACAGGGCTCAGCCCTCTCTCCACATTTGTTTAATCTTTATATTGCTCCCCTGATCCAGTCCTTGAAAGATAGAAAGGTGACGGTTTTCAACTATGCAGATGACTTACAGCTAGCCTTTAAGATTGACAATTCGCATAGCTGTGTCTCCAATTTTCAGACCACCATGCTGTATATCCAACAATGGATGGACTATAACCACCTCAAATTAAACCCTTGTAAGATATTGGCCTCCAGAGCTAGGACCCGCCCCCTACCCTTCCCCTTCGGCCAAAGCACTAGGAATCTCCCTCAACAATGGTCTTTCATTGAAAACTCAGGTTGGCACAGTTATCTCCAAGTGTTTTTTTCAACTGCGCAAGATCAGGAAGATACATTGTCTCCTCACTCAGGATACCCTGATCCAGGTTGTAATTACCACAGTCCTGTTGCACTTGGGCTATGCCAACTCAGTGTACTTAGGCATGCCACTCTACCTTTTCAAACGGCTGCAGATGGTTCAAAACCATGCAGCCAGACTGGTCTTTCAACAACCGAGATGGCATTCAGCAACTCCCCTACTGAGGAAATTGCATTGGCTCCCCATTTCCCAGCGCTGTGCCTTCAAAATGGGCTGTCTCATCTTTAAAGCTCTGCTAAATACATATTTAAATTTCAAACTAAACCACATTCACTGGATGATGTCATCAGTGACTTCATCAGTTATGTCATTTGAGATGTCATCAGTGATGTTACTGACCATGTCATGAATGATGCAATGTATTTAGACACTTATTTACCCATGTCTTCTTCCATTCATCTTTAGCTATACATATATTACATTTTTTTTTTCAGAAAGACACATATGTCATCAGTGATGTAATATCTGACGTCATCAGCAGAGGATTGCGGTCGCGTGAGTTATAGTTCCCTGCACTAACTATAACGGGGGAATTTCATTGGTTTTTTACGAGGGAAATGCCCAGCTAACTATAACATGTGTGAAACCTATGGTTTTTAAGTGAATTTGCAAGGTTTTTTAAATGCTAATTCCTAACTATAACGTGTGTGAAACCTATGCTTTTTTCAGTGAATTTGTACGTTTTTTTAAATGCTAAGTTATGTATTTATTAATATATTTTTTTAAACAAAACTTTTTCACGGCGCGCGCTCGGTGCGCTTTGCGCACCGTGCGCACGCGGTGGGCACGCGGTGCGCGGTGGGCGCGCGCCCACTTTACGCAGTTCGTGCCGTGCGCGCACGGAGCGCTTCCGCACCGTGCGCGCGCGGTGGGCACACGGTGCACTTCGCGCACCGCCCGGCCACTTTACAAAGTTCGTGCCGTGCTTTGTATTTGCTGTTCATGCTGTGCTGATGTATTTGGCCCCCAGGGCCAAATAAATTTTATTTTTTTTGAAAAATCGTGGAGTGCGCGCACGCTGCACGAACTTCGCAGAATTTTTTCCGTTTGGGTGGTGCGCGCAGGGTGCGCACACTCGGCGATTTTTTGGAAAAAAAATAAATTGTTTTTTGTCTCTTGGGGGTCCTTCTGGGACCCCCTGACCACGGCTAGGGGGTCAGGAACTGTCCACCCTGCCCCCTTTTCACGTTCTCCACATTTGTTTTTCACCCCCTCAGAGTGCGAGAGACAAAATGGCGGCCGACACTTCCTGGTTTCGACCGATTCGAATGTTTACTAAGAGCTAACAACCAATCAGAATTGCGCTCGCGCACGGCAAGGTGCGCGCACCCAGCGCGCACGCTGCGCGCGTACAGATATATATATTGATTTAAATGCTATTTTCTCTGGAAATACTGAACAGATTTACACCAAACCTGCAAAAGGCACTTCATGGACCTTATGGCTACCTCTCTGCCAAATTTCACGTAATTCTGTTCAGCCGTTCGGGCTGTAGCTGCGACTAAAGTCCCTATGGAAAAATCCATGGGGAAAACGCGTTTTGGGACCCCCCCTTTTTCTCGGCCCCCGCTTGATGAATCACCCCGAGACTTTCAGGGTAGGAGCGGAGCGGAGCGCCCCATTAGTTTTGAAAATTTTGCGAGGATTCGTCAATCGGCGCCAAAGTTATTCAAAATAGAATTTTGAGATTTCCTATGTTAACTCGGTCCTAACTATAACTATCTACTGGCGACCGCCAGTAGATAATATATATATATATATATTACCTACTGGCGGTCGCCAGTAGGTAGTTATAGTTAGGACCACGTTTCCATAGGAAATCCGCAACATTCTATTTTGAATAACTTTAGCGCCGGTCGACGAATCCTCGCGAATTTTTCAAAATAGGTGGGGCGCTACGCTCTGCTCCTACCCTGAAAGTCTCGGGGGGATTCGTCAAGCGGGGGCTGAGATAAAAGGGGGGTCCCAAAACGCGTGTTTCCCATGCATTTTTCCATAGGACCTTTAAACACAGCTACAGCCCGAACGGCTGAACAGAATTACTTGAAATTTGGCAGAGAGGTAGTCCTCAGGTCAAGGAAGTGCCTTTTGTAGGTTTGGTGTAAATCTGTTCAGTAGATTCCGAGAAAATAGCCTTTAAATCAATATATATATCTGTGGCAGCTTACGGTGCGCTTACGGTGCGCTTACCGTAAGCTTACCGTACGCGTACGGTGGCGTGCGCGAGCGAGATTTTGATTGGCTCTTAGATCTTAGTAAACATTCGAATCAGTCGAAACCAGGAAGCGGCGGCCGCCATTTTCTCTCTCGCTCTCTGAGTTGGGCAGCAAAAACGAAGCCAAAAAATGTATAAAGAGGCAGTTTCTTCAGATCCTAACCACCCAGCATTGATATAGGGGTCCCCAAACAACCCCCAAGCCCAAAAAAAAAAAATATTTTTTTTTCGGAAAATCGCCGATTACGCTTACGGTAAAAGTTTTTTAAAAAAAAAATTATCCACACTCTCCCCACCCCGTGTGCAAATGGTGCCCGAAGGGCACCAATTGTGCATGGCTTATTAAATATAAGAAATTAACAAAGAATACATTTCACAAAGATGCGCATAATATGTCCCCCATGTGCGCACGGTGCGCGAAGCGCATCGTGCGTACATGGCCCATCCCGCATAACGTGGGCACGCGGTGCGCGCAGCGCACCGCGTGACCACCGTGCGTGCACGGCACTTACTGCGTAAAGTGGGCGCGCGGTGCGCGAAGCGCACCGTGCGCGCACGGAACGAACTGCGTTAACTGGGCGCGCACGCCACGAATGCCATAAAGTAACTTAGCATTTAAAAAACCGTACAAATTCACTGAAAAAACCATAGGTTTCACACACGTTATAGTTAGGAATTAGCATTTAAAAAACCTTGCAAATTCACTGAAAAAACCATAGGTTTCACACATGTTATAGTTAGCTGTACATTTCACTCGTAAAAAACCAATGAAATTCCCCCGTTATAGTTAGTGCAGGCAACTATAACTCACGCGACCGCAATCTTCTGCTGATGACATATGTGTCTTTATGAAAAAAAAATATTTGTAATATATGTATAGCTAAAATTTAATGGAAGAAGACATGGGCAAATAAGTGTCTAAATACAGTATTAGCATCAGCAGAGGATTGCGGTCGCGTGAGTTATAGTTGCCTGCACTAACTATAACGGGGGAATTTCATTGGTTTTTTACGAGTGAAATGTACAGCTAACTATAACATGTGTGAAACCTATGGTTTTTTCAGTGAATATATATATATATATATATATATATATATATATATATATATATTCACTGAAAATATATATATGCCACAGGGGATTTATTTCAAAGAGCATGGGCATGACGCGTTTCGGACATTGCCTTTCTCAAATGCCCGCTCCTCCCCCGATCAACCACAGATCCATTTAAATTCCTCCAGTCGTTCCGCCATTAGTGGCTCTCCTGATAAGCCAGTTAAAAGTCACACACAGACCTGCAATCCCAGTAGTAAACTGCATGTCCCAGCAGGCTCTCTCACCGCATGCTAGGCAAGTGACTTCAGCCAGCAATGTCTGTAAAACAAAACCATCAGGATAACATTAAGAACGCTGTTCAGGGCTGTGGTAGTCGAAGCAGTTTAAAACAAATACTCCTCCCGAGTCCCCAAAACGCCTCAAACCACACTGATCCGCTCCTTGGGTGGCCTGGAAAACATGGATACAGTGATCCGGATTCCTTCGTGGAGTCACAAACTGCAGTTAACAGCGGCACAGATACCGCGGGCGGGTGTGGTGGGTCAGAGTCTATACATTACCATGAATTCAAAGAAAGTGCCGAAGCTTCCCCGGATGATTCTGTCCTCTTGTTGAGACGGGTCTACTCCATGTGCGCCCAGGACTTGCACACAACATATGCCACAAAGAGATCCTTTTGCTTGAAAGAACCGGAGGGACACCATGGGGTACTTCAAACAGGGGATTTATTTCAGGGAATATGTATATATATATATATTACCTACTGGCGGTTGCCAGTAGGTAGTTATAGTTAGGACCCTGTTTCCATAGGAAATCCGCAACATTCTATTTGGAATAACTTTGGCGCCGGTCGACGAATCTTCGCGAAATTTTCAAAACTAATGGGGCGCTACGCTCCGCTCCTACCCTGAAAGTCTCGGGGGGATTCGTCAAGCGGGGGCTGAGAAAAAAGGGGGGTCCCAAAACGCATTTTCCCCGTGCATTTTTCCATAGGACCTTTAGACACAGCTACAGCCCGAACGGCTGAACAGAATTACTTGTAATTTGGCAGAGAGGTAGTCCTCAGGTCAAGGAAGTGCCTTTTGTAGGACTGGTGTAAATCTGTTCAGTAGTTCCTGAGAAAATAGCATTTAAATCAATATATATATCTGTAAGCGCGCTCCGTGCGCTTACCGTGCGCTTACGGTAAGCTTACCGTACGCGTACGGTGCCGTGCGCGAGCTCAAATCTGATTGGTTGTCACATGACTGTAAACATTCGAAACGGACGAAATCAGGAAGTGTCGGCCGCCATTTCGTGTGTTTCACACAGAGAAAAAAAGGGAGATACCGTGAAAAGGGGCAAGGAAGAGAGTTACAGACCCCCTAACATTTGAAAGGGGGTCAAAGAAGGACACAAAAGTACAAAAAAAACATTTATTAATTTTAAAAAAAAATCGCGGGGTACGCATACGGTAAGCTTACGGTAAGCTTACCGTACGCGTACGGTAGAAAAAATAAATAAAAAAAGAAATAAAATTTAGATTTAAGTGTTTAGATATTAGGGGGCTCTAAAAAGAGCCGTTGTGTTTTTGAAGTGATTTTTTAGTGGTACCTACAAGTAAGTACCGACGCAGAGTCTAAGGTTCAAGAAGAAGACTCTGTTCCCTTCATCATTGAAGTGTACACCATCTCCTCTATAAATGTCTTGCATGTCGTAACGCAAGTTGTTGTGGTAAATGGAACCCATACCATAATCTCGGAGGAAAGCAGAAACAGATTTGTTGACGTGCTTTCTTGCTTTGTCAATCTGCGGACAAAAATGATTGGACCAGTTCCATTTTTGCCTTTGGCATATGTTAGAATACACAAAGGCAGTTTTAGGGAAAAGTGAAAACAGTTGTGCAAAGGTCTCCTCCATAAGCATTTCCAGACCTACCCCAGTCAAAGTGCCTAGGTCATTGCCACCACAGTGCACTATTATGAGGTCAGGGTGTTGGATTTGCATGAAGGATTTCACCAATGGCATCAATTGGTGCCACTTTAACCCTCTCTGACCAATCCATTTAATGTCTACATTTGGCAAAGCAAGGTCTCTCACCATACCTGTTTTCTCTGCATACTTTTCACTCCAGAAGACATAGCTGTGCCCTACAATCCACACTGTGAACATCTTCAAAGGAGATCTGGATGCACTCAGGAGGTGTATTTCAGTAGAAAGGGAAAAAGAAATGAAAGACAGTTTGGAAATGGAGGCATACATATTTTTTTTAAATAAAAAGAACTCATTGGCTGTTTCATACCATTCTACACTAAAAACTAGGCTGTACGTGTCAATTTATAGAAGCATGTTTTGTATTGGTACAGAAAAATGTGTTACCAAAGAACATTACTATGGATTTGCTGTTAGGTTAGAAAAGTCAAGCACTCTTGCTCTTTGAAAATGAAACATTGTGTGGTGAACTTCTGACCTGACTTCACACAGCAGTGTTCCATGAGCTGTTGCTATGGTAGCAGGCAGAAGTCAAGTTGGGGGAAGGGTACTAGGCAGAAGTCAAGTTGGGGGAAGGGTACTTTTGGAAAAGGGTTGGTTTTCAACCAATAGAAATGTGTGATTACATTTGAAAAAAAGGGGGAAGCACTGAGATTTGAAATTACCATCTATATGTGTGGAAAAAGAGAGGGAAACATTGCCATTATCTGGTTTTGCTGAGAGGAGAGAGGTGTACAGAACAGAGATCCTGCCTCTGATAATCTGCTGTTTGAGTGCCACATTTCTTTCACAACTAACTAATTTTAAAGGTGAGTTATGAGTTTGAGAGGGGATGTATGTGGTAAATTAAGAAATGAATAATAGAATTGGGATTCCTTTTGTTGAAGTTGTGTTTATCATTTTGTGTTTTGGGAGAAATTTAAATGTAAGGAACATGTAAAATATTATGGACTATGTTTTTACCATAAATTAAGGTGTACTGGTATAAATGAGGAATACTTTTAGGGTTTGAGGTTGCAGTCAGTAATGCAAATACATTCAGCATCACTAAGGCTGGTTGCCCTTGCTGGAGTGTAGTCATTCACCCAGGTTACACATGTTCCTGGTCTGAAAAAGCTGTTTGGACATGTGCTGTTTTCAGAATCTGAAAAGTGGATTGAAAATGTGTCAGACTATAAAAGTACTTATCACTTGTCAAAAAAAGAGTAGTAAGTGTGCTTTCAAATTGGCAAAGAAATTTTGTTTTCTGACTAATATCAAACCATGACTCTGTGTGCAAAGAGGAATTATAGACAGAGATTTATTGCGTATTACTCTGGTAATTTTACATTTGCATTAGTAGGAAAGGGGCAGCTATTTTTCTGCAGAAGCAGACTCTTAGCACACACCCAGGTGCTTATCTTGTAGAATCATGCATAGTATTCACAACCGAGTGGGGTTTGAGGTTGCAGTCAGTAATGCAAATACATTCAGCATCACTAAGGCTGGTTGCCCTTGCTGGAGTGTAGTCATTCACCCAGGTTACACATGTTCCTGGTCTGAAAAAGCTGTTTGGACATGTGCTGTTTTCAGAATCTGAAAAGTGGATTGAAAATGTGTCAGACTGTAAAAGTACTTAACACTTGTCAAAAAAAGAGTAGTAAGTGTGCTTTCAAATTGGCAAAGAAATTTCGTTTTCTGACTAATATCAAACCATGACTCTGTGTGCAAAGAGGAATTATAGACAGAGATTTATTGCGTATTACTCTGGTAATTTTACATTTGCATTAGTAGGAAAGGGGCAGCTATTTTTCTGCAGAAGCAGACTCTTAGCACACACCCAGGTGCTTATCTTGTAGAATCATGCATAGTATTCACAACCGAGTGGGGTTTGAGGTTGCAGTCAGTAATGCAAATACATTCAGCATCACTAAGGCTGGTTGCCCTTGCTGGAGTGTAGTCATTCACCCAGGTTACACATGTTCCTGGTCTGAAAAAGCTGTTTGGACATGTGCTGTTTTGAGAATCTGAAAAGTGGATTCAAAATGTGTCAGACTGTAAAAGTACTTATCACTTGTCAAAAAAAGAGTAGTAAGTGTGCTTTCAAATTGGCAAAGAAATTTCGTTTTCTGACTAATATCAAACCATGACTCTGTGTGCAAAGAGGAATTATAGACAGAGATTTATTGCGTATTACTCTGGTAATTTTACATTTGCATTAGTATGAAAGGGGCAGCTATTTTTCTGCAGAAGCAGACTCTTAGCACACACCCAGCTGCTTATCCTGTAGAATCATGCATAGTATTCACAACCGAGTGGGGTTTGAGGTTGCAGTCAGTAATGCAAATACATTCAGCATCACTAAGGCTGGTTGCCCTTGCTGGAGTGTAGTCATTCACCCAGGTTACACATGTTCCTGGTCTCAAAAAGCTGTTTGGACATGTGCTGTTTTCAGAATCTGAAAAGTGGATTCAAAATGTGTCAGACTGTAAAAGTACTTATCACTTGTCAAAAAAAGAGTAGTAAGTGTGCTTTCAAATTGGCAAAGAAATTTCGTTTTCTGACTAATATCAAACCATGACTCTGTGTGCAAAGAGGAATTATAGACAGAGATTTATTGCGTATTACTCTGGTAATTTTACATTTGCATTAGTAGGAAAGGGGCAGCTATTTTTCTGCAGAAGCAGACTCTTAGCACACACCCAGCTGCTTATCCTGTAGAATCATGCATAGTATTCACAACCGAGTGGGGTTTGAGGTTGCACTCAGTAATGCAAATACATTCAGCATCACTAAGGCTGGTTGCCCTTGCTGGAGTGTAGTCATTCACCCAGGTTACACATGTTCCTGGTCTGAAAAAGCTGTTTGGACATGTGCTGTTTTCAGAATCTGAAAAGTGGATTGAAAATGTGTCAGACTGTAAAAGTACTTATCACTTGTCAAAAAAAGAGTAGTAAGTGTGCTTTCAAATTGGCAAAGAAATTTCGTTTTCTGCCTAATATCAAACCATGACTCTGTGTGCAAAGAGGAATTATAGACAGAGATTTATTGCGTATTACTCTGGTAATTTTACATTTGCATTAGTAGGAAAGGGGCAGCTATTTTTCTGCAGAAGCAGACTCTTAGCACACACCCAGCTGCTTACCCTGTAGAATCATGCATAGTATTCACAACCAAGTGGGGTTTGAGGTTGCAGTGAGTAATGCAAAAACATTCAGCATCACTAAGGCTGGTTGCCCTTGCTGGAGTGTAGTCAGTCACCCAGGTTACACATGTTCCTGGTCTCAAAAAGCTGTTTGGACATGTGCTGTTTTCAGAATCTGAAAAGTGGATTGAAAATGTGTCAGACTGTAAAAGTACTTATCACTTGCCAAAAAAAGAGTAGTAAGTGTGCTTTCAAATTGGCAAAGAAATTTCGTTTTCTGCCTAATTTCAAACCATGACTCTGTGTGCACACAGGAATTGTTTTTAGATATTTAATTTGTGATGGTGTTATTGTGATTTTCACTTGTAGGAAAGGGGTACATAGTATTTTAAGAATTGAAAAGATCATAAAAAATATAGTAATATATTTAAATAAAATAAAGGAATTTTTTTTTAGTTTTTTTCAGGTATTGCTGAAGAGCAGTGAACAAAATTTAAGATGCCTACAAAATCCAGACTAAGGAAAAACCACAAAAAAAATCTATATTTGAAGACAACTGGAGGACCTAAGTTAGTTGGAGATGCTCATGTTGGGAAAAAGAGAAATTCTTCTGGTAAGCAGACAAAAGATTTTTTAAACAATATCTTCAAAAAAAGGAAAAATGTACAAAATGTCTGTACTGGAAAGAATGTTTTAAATAGAAAACAACAGGAAAAAAATGAGCATTTACTTAATTCAAATATACCTTCAGAAACAATAAAGATTAACTTAAAAAGAAAAACAGCGTTTAAAGAGATTCGTAGAAAAATGTTTCAGAGAAGAGTTATGTCCAATTTAATAAAGGATGTGAAGAAATATAAGAAAAAAGCTACATTTTATAAGAGAAAAAAAGAAATTGAAGCCATTGTAGCAAAGGCATTAGAATTAAAAAGGAAACTATTCATTTTAATTTTGAACAGGATGCGTACATTAGATAAAATGGTCAATGTACTGAAATCACAAAGCAAAAGGAAAAGACTAGTGAAAAGAACAAACTTTTGTAAAGTGTTTTTAGGAGAATGGATGCATAGTTCAAGTAGTGAACCTTTTTTTAATGAAGAGAGTTATCTTCAAAGTAATAGTTTGCTGCATGTAGTTGACACCAGAGGTCGTGCTTATGAAGTGAAAAATGGTTGTATAATGGAGAAGGAGAAAATGGTTCCAAGAGATGAGGAACAAGTGATGGCGGATGAGGCTATGGGGAGACGTCCTAAAGCCCCAGTATATACTTGGAATTGTAGTAGTATTTGCACTGTGTGTCAGGAATCTATTGATAAATTTCGAGAGTTTCTAAGAGAATATAGTAAAAAAAAGTGTTAAACAGAAGATTAAGGTGCTTCAAAGTCTAGATCCATGCAGAGTTAGAGAGAATACTGGTTTGCAGGGACATTCTCTGGCTTGTCTATCTAGAAAAGTGTGTAAAAGTGTTTTTCATCATTTTAGGATGCTGGCTGTTCATCATACTGAAATGAGAAAGTTTGTGAGACGATTGTATTTTGCTAAAAGTCCAGCAATAAAGTTAGATGAATTGAATAGGGCGCTGTTCCGTGGATCGGTATCAGATGTAGAGAAGGTTACTGATGAAATTCAGTTTTGTTACTTTGGTCCAGAACAAGAGAGTGCAGGTAATGACACAGTTATCGAGGAAGATGTGGAAGAGAATGTAGAACCCTCTGTAAGTAAGAAATTTGATGATCAAATGACAAAATTTGCAATCATCTCTAAAGAAAGACCAAATATTACTTGTATTTGTTGCCGCAGAACTCATTATAAAAAACAAACCAGGAATGTGGATCTCTACAGAAAAAGTGAAAATGAAGATAATTATAAGTGGAAGGATGTTGCCACATATATATTTCTTGAAAATTGTTTTGATTTGGGTGAAGATCAGCGTATTTGTAAATACTGTTATAATAAGTTAGAAGAAAATAGAATGCCGACCAGAGCTGTACATAATAATTTAGAATTGGATGCTATTCCTGCTGAACTTTCTGAATTAAATACATATGAGTCTATACTTATTCAATGTGTTCATCCGTTCCAGACCATAGTACGTATGGAGCCCAAAACTGGTAAATTACCTCCTTCAGATTTACTGAGAGGTTTAAAAGGTAGAGTGGTGTATTTGCCCTTGGATTTGAAAAAAAATATGGAAACTATTGATGCAGATACTTTGGAAACTGAACCATTAGTTATTCTGGTTAATGGTGTACCTACAAAGAATAAGAAGATTTGGCAGGAGCTGGTAGATGTACGGAAAGTACAAAGAGCAAATTTGTATTTGAAAAGGAATACCAAATGGTATGAATCAATTTATATAGAAGAAGAAGAAGAAGATTTACAAGAAGACACAGAAACACCAACTGGAAAAATTGAAAAAGTGGACAAGTCAAAGGAAGAAGAAATTTATGAACATTTTAGCATACATCCTCTTCATTCAAAAGAAGTTATGGGAGACACTATTGATCTGTTTCAGATGAAGAAAGCAAAAGGAACTCCCGTGAGTGTATGGGAGGAGAGCTTGGAAGCTCGATATTTCCCCAGCTGTTTCCTACAGCAAAAGGAGGACGATACGATGAACGTCCAGAACAGATTCCAGCTTCTGAGTATCGGACTACAAGACTATATGCAGAAGATCCAAGATTTCGACAAAGTATTCCTTATTTGTTCCATCTTTTATTTGAAAGCGACTTGTCTGCATTGTCTTATGCAGTAAATCACATTTTAAAAAGTGGAGTACATTTACAAAATGTGTCTGCGAAGGATTTTATGGAGAAAGTGCAGCACCGAGATGATCATTTGGAAACACAACTGATCAATCTGATGGCTTGTCAGCGTGGGACAAATGAATATTGGTACCGACGCCATGGTGAATTAAAATGCATGTTACGGAATTTAGGAACACCAACATGGTTCCTTACCCTAAGCTGTGCTGAGTACGCTTGGGATGATTTACTGGATTTTCTACAAGAGGCAAATTCAAACATTAAAAACATCGAATACAAGACAGCAGGAGAACTGTGCTCATTGGATCCGGTTAATGTTTGCAGATATTTCAATCATAGATTTGAGGCTATGATGCCCTTCATCTGCAATAAAAAAAATCCACCTCTTGGAGAAGTTGTGGATTTCTTTTGGAGAAAAGAGTACCAGGCAAGAGGTGCTCCTCATATTCATATGCTGTTGTGGATCAAGGATGCCCAAAACTTTGGAACAGATACTGATGAAGCAGTGTTATCTTTTATTGAAGAATATGCAACATGTGCTATACCAAAAAGCACAGAAGAGAAAAAGTTAAAGGAGCAAGTTTTACGTTTCCAAAGTCATCGGTGTGGAAAATACTGTCGAAGGAAGTACAAGACAAAAGATAAATTCTACACTAAATGTCGATTTGGATTTCCTAGACCTGTTCTTTCAAAAGGAAGAGTAAACAGTCAGCTGTGAGACATACTATTACAAGAAAATCACCTAAGAATACCTACAACCTAAAAAGAAAAGAAGAATCAAAAAATATAAATGACTACAACCCAGTCATTTTATCCATGTGGAATGCTAACATGGATATACAGTATGTAGCTGACAATTCCATTGCTGTTGCTCGATATGTAACATCTTACATTACGAAATCAGAAAAAACTGAATTGAAAGAAATGTGGGAAGAGATTTCTCACGAGAAGACTGTCAGTAAGAAGCTGTACAGTTTCAGTTTAAAGATGTTATCGCATCGAGAAATTGGATCCTACGAATGTTCAGATAGGTTATCTTCTGCAAATCTCTACTCAAAATCAAGAAGAATAATTTGGGCAAGTTTAGGCCTTGCAGCAATGAGAAATCGGGTACTGAAATCTGTTGGAGAAATTGAATATTTGGCCGAGAATGACCCAGAATGTACAGATATTTTGAAATCAAACATGTTGGACACATATTACCCAAAGAGAAGTGTTCATCTAGAGAACATGTGTCTCTATGAAGTGCTGCAGAACTACATTTATTCACGGAAAGCCGCAGAAGACATCAACAATGGAAAATATAAAGTCATTGGTGAGGAAGGATGTTTGGTGAAGCAAACAAAAGGAAGTTTGATAAATCACCGGAAGCTGAGTTGCGACACTACTGACAAAAAGGAATTTTACTACTTGGCACTATTAAAGCTGTTTAAACCATGGCGTTCAGAGGACAAACTATTGGGAGAATTTCAAAGCTATGAAGATTCCTTTAATGCTTGCAAAGACAGCATAGAATGCAGTACTTTCACAAATTATGTGCAAATGTTAAATGAAGAAATTGAACAGGAAACTACAATTGCAGCTGAAGTAGCTAGAGACAGTTCTCAAGACAGCCAAAGTTCTGGAACACTCAGTCAAGATCCCCTAGGACAACCAATCGTTGAAAATTAATCTGCAATAGCAATGACTGAAGTGGAAACGGCTATGAATCAAGCTCAAGAAGAATTTATAGACTTACCAAATTTGGAAAGACAACTGAATGAAGAGCAGCAACAAATTTATGAAGAGATCAGAAACAAAATTGATCACGGATTACTACATGAAAAAAAAGAGTGCTCATGCACATCATGTCAACCAATCAGGATGTATGTAAGCGGACAAGCTGGAACTGGAAAAAGTTTCTTAATCAAAGTCATCAGAAGCTACCTACAGCAAAAAACAGATTCAACTTTGTCTTGTGTGGTTACTGCTCCAACTGGGTTAGCAGCATATAACATAAAAGGAATCACCTTACATCATTTGCTAATGTTACCAGTGGAGCATGAGAACAAAATACAATACCACAAGCTAACTGGAGAAGCATGCTTGGAAGTTTCAAGAGTATTGAAGAAGATGCAAGTTCTCATTATTGATGAGGTGAGCATGGTATCAAACTTAATGCTTGCCTTTGTGCATTTAAGAATGCAGCAAATTCTAAGGACAGACTATGACGTGTTATTTGGTGGAAAACATGTCATAGTTTTTGGGGATCTTCTACAGCTTACTCCAGTTAAAGGACAACCAGTGTTTAATACTGTGACACATGAAGACACAAAGAAGTCATTGGGAAGCATTGGTAATGCAAATATTTGGTCCTTCTTTGAGTACAAGGAACTTACTACTAATATGAGGCAAGCAAACGATGAAGAATATGGAAGTATTCTGAAAGATATCAGAATTGGACTACTCACTGAAGCTGGCACGAAAGCATTACAGAGTCGGTTGCTACATAATTTATTCCCAAAGGAAGAAATAGTTGCAGAAAAAATATACAAGAACATTGCAGAAAAGAAAAGTGTCATCTGCTTAATGCCAACTCTACGTGAATGCTCAATATTCAATGAGGAACTTTTGAAATTGGAAAACGAAGAGATTAGGAAATTGGAAGCAGTGGACAAAATTCAGCATGAAAGAATTACTATTACATTAACAGGCAAACTGAAAAATAAATTGGATTCACTAGAGAAGAACATTTCCAAAACAGCTGGATTAGAAAAAAATCTATATGTTTGCATGAACTGTAGAGTATTTTTAAGGAGAAATTTGGATGTTGAAAAAGGTTTAGTGAATGGAGCTATGGGAAGAGTTGTGGGTTTTATTAATTTCCAGAAAAAAGATGGAATTGAATGTTTAAAAATAAAATTTGATCAGATAGAAGAAGTTATAGACATTTGTCGTTGTACAGTTCGTTTCATGCTTGTGAAAGACTTATATGTACGTAGGAAACAGTTTCCGTTTTCTCTAGCATATGCTGTAACTATTCACAAGTCTCAAGGATTGACTGTAGATTGAGCTTTTGTAAACATTGGTTCAACTGTGTTCAAAGAAGGTATGGCTTATGTTGCTTTGTCACGAGTGAAAACATTATCTGGTTTATTTATGATAGACTTTGATGACTCAAAAGTTAGTGCTGATGCAAATTGTGTAAAGGAGTATAATAGATTAAGAAGAACCTATGCTCCTCATTTAGGTCAGTATCCTGTGTTGGAAAAACGTGTTGTTTCTCGAAAAAGGAGAATTGAGAATATCTATAATGAGGATGTAGAGAGGAGAAAAAAAAGAGGAGTGATGTAATTGCAAGCAAAAAGAAAAAGGAAAATGTTAAAGAGGTTGTAGGTTGTCATTTTGAAAATAGCTCTGGTGTCAACTGCTACGCTAATGTAGTGCTGAATGTTGTATTTTATCTGGAAAGTTTGCAAGAAAAGATAATAGTAAATCAGAGAAAAAGATTCTGTTCTGAGTTGAGTCTCCTTTTTGAAAAGCTGAGTAATGATAAAACTAAAATAGAAAGTGCTACTGAAATTAGAAAACTTTTAGATGTATGTTCAGGACGAACACAGTTTTCTCAAAATGTACAGCAAGACGCACAGGAATTCTTGATGTATTTTCTTCAGGTACTGGAAGAAGAAGGGGTACACATTGAAAATATGTTTGGTCTCTCTTATAAATGGGAACATAGTTGTGAAAACTGTTTCCATACATGTGGCTCTAATGTTGATTCTGAAAGGTTTATTTATTTAACATTGCCAGAGAGTAAAACAGTCACTTTTGCTAAATTAGTTAAAGATGCTAATCATAGCATGGAATGCAGTGAGTGTAAATCAGACATGTTTTCAACGTCAATTTTAAAGGAATACGGACAGTATGTAATTTTAATGATGCAACGATGTAGAGCTGATGGTTCAAAATTGGATACTTTAATAAAGAAGTTTATAGGACAGCAATTATCAATTTCAGCAAAGAACTTTTATTCTTTCTCTAGCACAAGACAGTAGTATGGTAATCAGACCCTCCGATAAGGGAGGCAATATTGTCTTGTGGGACAAACGTATGTACATTGATGAAGCACTAAAACAACTTTCTGATGCGAACTTTTATTGCAAATGTACCACTGATGTATATAATGACAGCATAAATAACACATGGGAAAAACTAGCTAATTGGCAAAAAGAAGGACTCATCACATGGCAGGAATACTGTTTTCTAAAAAAAGATTTCCCCAAATTACCTATCTTGTACTTACTCCCGAAGATACATAAAAACCCACTTGTACCACCAGGGAGACCTATAGTATCATCACTAGGCAATGTCAACGAGAACATATCTAAATACGTTGACTTCTTTCTTAGAGAGTATGTCACCCAGTTACCCTCACACATCAGGGATACTAAAGATTTTCTGAATAAAATCTCTGATATCACATGGGCAGAGGAATATCTACTCATTGCCCTGGATGTGAGTTCATTATATACCATCATTGATCACACCCAGGGCATTGAAGCGTGTCTCCACTTTCTCAAAGCAAGAAATATCTGCTATCTTGATCACACCAATATGTTAATTGACATGATGGGTCTATGTCTGAAGAATAACATCTTCCTATTTAATGGTGAAATTTACAAACAGGTCCGCGGCACGGCCATGGGAACGTGCTTCGCACCTAGTTTTGCGAACCTCTTCCTGGGTAAGTGGGAGGAGGAGCTCCACACTAACAGTGACATGGACTCAGACTTTGAAAAAGTCTTGGTGTGGTTAAGGTATATTGACGATCTCTTCGTCATCTGGAAGGGCAATGAAGAGGAAGCTAGGAAATTCATTAGCAAACTTAACAACAACAAGTATAACATACATCTTACTGCTAGCATAAGTAGCAATAAAATTGAATTCCTAGACACCGTCATTTCTATACAGGAAGGCAGAATGGTTTCCAGCTTACACCGGAAGGAAACTTCCGGGAACAGCCTGCTCCATGCTAACAGTGCTCATCCAGAGCCACTTAAATGGAGCATCCCCTTTGGGGAGGTGCTAAGAGCACGGAGAAATTGCAGCACGGAGGAAGACTTTAAGAAAGAACTAGGTATCGTACTAGGCAGATTCAGAGAAAGAGGGTACCCGGAATGGGTATTAAACAAGGCAGTAGAGAAGATCAGTGGAATCAGCAGATTACAAGCCTTGGAATACTCCACTAGGGAAGACCAGGAAGAAATGCCAACTAGAGTGATAACTACATTCAATCACGAATCCAAACAGGTCCAGAAAATGCTAGCTGACAATTGGAGGATCTTGAAATCAGATTCTGTCATTGGTGGGACCATCGGTGACAGACCTCTAATAACATATAGAAGAGGGAGGAATTTGAAAGATATTTTGGTCAGAGGAGATATCACAGAAACACCCAATATGAACCGCTTCGATCTCAAAGGGTTCTATCCATGTGGCCATTGCAAAGCCTGCAAATGTAGCCACATGGTTAAGGATTTTAGGATCCCGGGATTAAGACAGAATAAAACTATCCCGCAGTTCCTTACATGTAGTACTAACTATGTAGTGTATATCCTGGAATGCCCGTGCGGACTCTGGTATGTTGGGAGTACAACTTGCATGGTTAAAAAGCGGATACAGGAACACCTTAGAGCCATAACCAACAAAGACCAGAATTATCCCATTGCTCGACACTTCCAGGGTGTACACCAGTCCAATAACTCTCTTTTGAAGTACTTCGCCATAGAACAGGTGTATGTTTCCAAAAGAGGAGGTAATAGAGAGCTGGCCCTGAGGAAGAGGGAATCCAAATGGATCATGGAATTAGAAACTAAGTTCCCTGGGGGGCATAATATGGACGAGGAACTTGCAACACACTTACATGATGATTGAACAGTTAATCGTGTATTGTGATATCTATCTGTATTTTGTAGTATATATGTAATTTATATGTATTTTATGAGTATTGAATGCCTATATATCGTTTTGAATAACATGCTAGTTCAGACATGTGATTTATGAGTAATCGATAGCCAATTTTTAACCTATGTTTCTCTCACCATCCAGGAGGAAAGGAAGGGACCATTCACTTCTTCACGACACGGCACAGGTTCCCTACCCTTTTCTTCATGAGGATGACACTTCATCGCACTCTCCTAGAGATAAGAATTTCACAGTTTTCGTATTATTTCAGTATACTAATTCAGTTCTTCTTTGATGTTAAGTACACTCTTGTGACTTTGGTCTTTGCTAACCACCATGTGGTTGTAATTGGATGTTCCAACTGCTCTTGGCTTTTATTTGCCACTTGGCATTTGAGCTATACATTCTGTCCTTAAGGGTGCATTCGAATATGAGGCACTAGTCCGTATAGAAATCCATACAATTGAGTTCGAAGTTTGAAAACCAATATATGCATGCCTGCACATCTATGGGAACGTAGGCGGCACTAGTCCGCTTAATGCATATATAGTGGAGTCTACCGGGCTTGACTATTCAATATTACTAGCTTTTGTCTGATTATCAACTCGCAATGGATAAAGTTGGTTGAATCTTTTGTCGGAAATTTTAATGTGCGGTAAAACGTATTGCATATATCCGACAACATGACATAATTGGAATTCAATATGTAAAATGTTAACAAGCTGATCGAATGTCAGAACTCAAAGAATACTAGGTTATATTCATCTAATTGTAAGAGGTTTGTACCTGTTTAGAAATGGCGGCCGTTTTGCAGCCTAAATGAGCAATATGTTAGCACCTCTTCTATGTTTACATATACCTATATGTATGTTTGAGAATCCAGAAGTAATCGTGTGACCAAGACACAGGTTGTGTCGAAACGCGTAGCGATTTATGATTAAAAAAGACTGACCTTTGAGAGTGCGTTTTCGTTTCTTGAGACTGGTAATTGGATTATCCGGCAGTGGGTTCGCCGGACAACGCACCACCTGACGAGGGCTTGGATCCCGGAAGGACCCGACTGTTATTGTATATATATATATATATATATATATATATATATATATATATATATATATACCAAAACCAATTTGCCCAATGCGAGACGCCACACAAGTGGAAGTTTCTCCTTTCATTTATTGAGGGAGCAGGAATCGACAATGTTCTTTCCCCCAACACAGATTGCCATACCGGTTTCGGGCAACACGCCCTTGCTCACTGGCCATGCGCATCGTTTACAGCTGATTGAACTGACCTTCAGTGTCCCGCCTTATAGTTCCGTGGGTAAGTTGCCTTCTGGGTAAGGTAGTTCATTGTTTCCACAGTTGGTGCCGTGCATGTAATTCATTCCCCTTAGTGGGTTGCATGGAGGAACGAAACAACGCCGTCATGCATTACAATTCCCTCAAAAGTGGAACTGCCACTTCCACATGGCCCCAGGGGTCCGGAGCCGTGGTCCGCTATGTTTGCGGCAGAGCGTCTCAGCGGCTAGGCACGCCACTTATCAAATTCCAAAACCAAGTTGCCCAATGCGAGACGCCACACAAGTGGAAGTTTCTCCTTTCATTTATAGAGGGAGCAGGAATCGACAATGTTCTTTCCCCCAACACAGATTGCCATACCGGTTTCGGGCAACACGCCCTTGCTCACTGGCCATGCGCATCGTTTACAGCTGATTGAACTGACCTTCAGTGTCCCGCCTTATAGTTCCGTGGGTAAGTTGCCTTCTGGGTAAGGTAGTTCATTGTTTCCACAGTTGGTGCCGTGCATGTAATTCATTCCCCTTAGTGGGTTGCATGGAGGAACGAAACAACGCCGTCATGCATTACAATTCCCTCAAAAGTGGAACTGCCACTTCCACATGGCCCCAGGGGTCCGGAGCCGTGGTCCGCTATGTTTGCGGCAGAGCGTCTCAGCGGCTAGGCACGCCACTTATCAAATTCCAAAACCAAGTTGCCCAATGCGAGACGCCACACAAGTGGAAGTTTCTCCTTTCATTTATTGAGGGAGCAGGAATCGACAATGTTCTTTCCCCCAACACAGATTGCCATACCGGTTTCGGGCAACACGCCCTTGCTCACTGGCCATGCGCGTCGTTTACAGCTGATTGAACTGACCTTCAGTGTCCCGCCTTATAGTTCCGTGGGTAAGTTGCCTTCTGGGTAAGGTAGTTTGTTGTTTCCACAGTGGGTGCTGTAGAAATACGTGCATGTAATTCATTCCCCTTAGTGGGTTGCATGGAGGAATGAAACAACGCCGTCATGCATTACAAGTCCCTCAATAGTGGAACTGCCACTTCCACATGGCCCCAGGGGTCCGGTGCCGTGGTCTGCTATGTTTGCGGCAGAGCGTCTCAGCTGCTAGGCACGCCGTTTATCAAATTCCAAAACCAAGTTGCCCAATGCGAGACGCCACACAAGTGGAAGTTTCTCCTTTCATTTATTGAGGGAGAAGGAATCGACAATGTTCTTTCCCCCAACACGGATTGCCATACCGGTTTCGGGCAACACGCCCTTGCTCACTGGCCATGCGCATAGTTTACAGCTGATTGAACTGACCTTCAGTGTCCCGCCCTATAGTTCCGTGGGTAAGTTGCCTTCTGGGTAAGGTAGTTCATTGTTTCCACAGTGGGTGTTGTAGAAATACGTGCATGTAATTCATTCCCCTTAGTGGGTTGCATGGAGGAACGAAACAACGCCGTCATGCATTACAAGTCCCTCAATAGTGGAACTGCCACTTCCACATGGCCCCAGGGGTCCGGAGCCGTGGTCCGCTAAGTTTGCAGCAGAGCGTCTCAGCGGCTAGGCACGCCGCTTATCAAATTCCAAAACCAAGTTGCCCAATGCGAGACTCCACACAAGTGGAAGTTTCTCCTTTCATTTATTGAGGGAGCAGGAATCGACAATGTTCTTTCCCCCAACACAGATTGCCATACCGGTTTCGGGCAACACGCCCTTGCTCACTGGCCATGCGCGTCGTTTACAGCTGATTGAACTGACCTTCAGTGTCCCGCCTTATAGTTCAGTGGGTAAGTTGCCTTCTGGGTAAGGTAGTTCGTTGTTTCCACAGTGGGTTTTGGAATTTGATAAGCGGCGTGCCAAGCTGCTGAGACGCTCTGCCGCAAACATAGCAGACCACGGCTCCAGACCCCTGGGGCCATGTGGAAGTGGCAGTTCCACTATTGAGGGATGTGCAAGGCAGATCGCAATGGCAGGAATTGCAAAGAGTACACTACTGGTACTAAGCAAAAACGTCCAATAAAACATATAATCAACTGCAACAGTGACTTTACTGTCTACATACTCGAGTGCCCTTGTGGCCTCCGGTATGTAGGCAGTACAAAATTACCACTCAAACTGAGAATTTTGCAGCATTTGCGTGCCATCACAAACTGTGATCACAACTATCCAGTGGCACGTCATTACTCTGAAATCCACAACAGTGACAGTAGTAGTTTACGGTTTTTTGGCGTCGAATGAATTCCCAGACACATACGAGGAGGGGACCGAGAAAAACTTCTAAGAGTACTCGAGTCCAGATTTATTTTAGATCTGGATTGTAAGACACCTAAAGGACTTAACAGTGGGGAGGAACTCGCAACTCACATAGGCACATAGTCCTCTGCGATATTGTCTCAGTAGCAACAGGATCACTCCTAACCTTGGTTGGGATTTTAACTATTTACGATATTCATTTCTTTAAATTCACTTTTATCAAGATAGGGAATTAGGTTTACAATGGATGAAATTATATTTCCCAATTGGGATTTGAGAGTAGCACTTACTGCAACGGTGGAAGCTCTTATTGGAATCAATAGGGCCTCCATTTATCATCCTAGATATTCCCTTATACCCTTCCTCTTTCACACATTTAATTGAATATTTTATCACATATAGCACCATCCCCTCACTCCCATTATATCTAGCACAAAGTAAAGGGTACCATCTGCATTTGCCATATATATCACAACATAAGTGAGGGATAGGTTTTGAATCTATTCTATGGGGAATTTTTAGGTGAATGATTGCAGATTTTGGTCTAAATGATTAATTTGACCTCAAGTTATCCAGTTAATTTAAATAAATATATGGATCTTAGGGTCCTTTTCACTGTATACTTAATATGTAACTTACTGAATTATATGGCTATTTTAGCCTTAATTGAATTGATTTCACATTTCAAGGTAGGAATGCACATGATACTTTATAATCATGACGTATACAATCATTACATTTTTGTCTACTTCGTTTCAACTGTACTGTTCCTTTATTATGAGTAACAGCGAGGTCGAAATACCTAATGAAACTATATGGCTATTTAGCCCTGATTGAAATGAGTTCATATTTCATGGTACAGATGCATATGGCACTTTATAATCATGATGTTTGCAATGATCACCTTGGTTTACATCGTTCCCAACTTTATTGTTCCCTCATTGTGGTCAATAGCGAGGTCGAAATATCTAGGGAAATAGCATGCGCCTAAATTTCTTCTTCTTTTTTGCAATTGCAGTCACTTTATGTATTTAGTACATGATTATCATTGTTCAATTTGATTTATGTCGCGTTTGCTATGAAATACGATGTTGAAGTATTTCGTTTATGTTCATGAACCACGCAATTGTATTTCTATGGCTCTTTGACATGCAGGAAGTAACTTGACAAAGGCAAACGCCGAAACGCGTCGTCCTTGAATAGCTAGCGCACAATAAAGTTTTGTGCCGTTTCCTGGTGTGCTGTCCCATTATTCTTGGAATTTTTTCATGGAATAAGGATTTCGAAATATATATATATATATATATATATATATATATATATATATATATATATATATATATATATGTATATATATCACTCCAACACGCCTTCACGGAGAGCAATGAGCCGCACTCCACACAGTGAAATTAAAATGATCTTTTATTCATTTCTCGGCATTCCTGACGCAGTTAACATATACATTAATAAAACATATTTCGTTGCGTGCACTGCTTCCCCTAATGCGATGCAGTGCATGCAACGAAATTAGTTTTATTAATGTATATGTTAACTTACCTGTAAACCTCTGTAATCCATAGTTTACTACCCCCCACCCTGCCCCTCCCCCTCCCCACATCACCGCCCTGCAGTTACTCCTACTACCAACCACGGCTGCCAAAACCCTGTTCAACACAAGCCGATCCCACATGTGTAACTGTGTCCTGAGTCTTGAACGTCAGTGACCCAAACTTCGTGACTGCGACCATAGCACCACACTCCCTTCGATTAGTGAGGGGTATTTGCATATGGAAGGCCGGCGACACATGGTGCCACTGAACCTGCACTACGCAGGCCGGTGGGGCCACCAACGTATGCACGTGGCTGTGGGCCCTTGCTCACTGCTACCTCTGGCCTACACTACGGTCAGCAGGCCTCACAATTCAAATAGAGTCCTGATTCCACATGATGCAGTCCAATAGCCAAGACACATTGCTCCCAGTGCGGCCCGTCCACCCTAAGCATCATCACAGGCTCATACAGTCTCAATGCTTCTGATGCCACTAAACCTCTTTAACACAAGCCGATCCCACATGGGTAACTGTGTCCTGAGTCCTGAATGGCAGTCACCCCAACTTCGTGGCAGCGACCACAGCACCATACTCCCTTCAGTTTTAATTGTTGTTCTTTTCTTTAAATACATTTTTTTATATGTAAATCTATGCATGACTAAGATTCTTCTTTGTCCAACTGCACAGGGACACTTCCGGGCCCAAGAAGGTTGTTGGGGGTATGATGGTAATGTGGGAAGAGGGTGTGTTATCTGCTGATGTGGGGAGAGGCAGTGTCAAAGGGGTATCTCTCACAGAAAGAACTCCAATATGTTTTCACAAATGCCTCGGACAAATGCCAGCTGACGGACTGAATCACAAAATGGTTTTTCAATGCTTATGTAGTGTAAGTTATGAACAGTTCGCACCCAGGCTCGCAGAGGGACAGCTGCGGCCCGTTCGCTCGACTCACAGGCGCAGTACTACGTGCCGTCTGCGTCATTGTAGCTATCCCTGCCCTGTTCCATCGTACGCCATGCCACGCCACTCCGACTACGTTCCGACGTTGGCCCCACATAGCTACCTGTCGCAGGCATACTCGCAGTTGGTATGCAGGTCAGTGGTCTAGTTCTGAACATCTCATGGCCACTCCCTGAGGGCAGGTTTGCACACACACCACACCCGTCCGGCACATGCATCACAGGCCCTGTGACCACGCAAATATAATAGATTGACAACATTACATCCTTTATTGCCGGTGCTGACTAGATGGCGGACGCTCCACGTGTCTCAACCATAAAGTGTCTTTGAAAAGTTGCGCAGAAGGTTAGTCGCACCCTGATCTGTATAAGCGTCAGTGGCCTAGCACCCCCTTGGCGCGGACTTCAGATGCACAGGGTTAGTGCCACCTAAAGCTTATATGGCCATCAGGGGCCTACCACCACGTGGCAGGGACTTGAGTTCCACAGGCTTAGCGGCCCCAAAAGCTGATGTGCTCTCCGCCATTGATGACTCAGGACTCAGTGATATCTGTGAGATCTGCCGGGCTGCGGATAAGCTGATGTGGTCTCCGCCATTGATGACTCAGGACTCAGCAACATGTGTGAAATCTGCCGGGCCGTGGAGAAGATGGTGTGGTCTCTGCCATTCATGACTCAGGACTCAGCGACATCTGTGAGATCCGCGGAGAAGCTGATGTGGTCTCTGCCATTCAGGACTCAGGACTCAGCGACATATCTGGGATGCGCGGAGTTTTGACGGGCACGTGGAGTGCCCACTGCTGTACACTCCGGTGGCACCAGGTAATTATTTTCTCATGGATGTGCAGGGGCGGCAGTGTCTGTCGCTCTCTCTCTCTCTCTCTCTCTCTCTTCCTTCTTTTCCTTCTAACTCTCTAACTCTCTCTTCCTTTCTCACTCCCTTTCTTTCCTTCCCTCTCTTTTTCTCTCTGGCTTTTTTTTTCCTTCTCTGTTTCTCTGTGTCTCTCTCCTTTGATATGCCCATTACACACGTCCTTATTTTGTGCTTTATTTTCCAGGCTCTGTCATCGACATCCATGGTCCCCACAGGAGTGTTCCGCCTTGTTCTTTTGTATTATTTTTGATACATTTTGTTTATTAGTTTATCGTTCATATATATATGTTAATAAAAAAAGAAAGTTTGAAAATAGTTTATCGTTTACATATTTATGTTTATAAAAAAATAAGGTTTGACAAACATTTTTTATAAAGTTTTTGGTTGTTGTCTTAACTTCTGTGTGACTCTTTCTTGTTCTTATTACTGTTATTTGATGGAGTCCACCATGGTGTTAAATTTTGGGGCACTATTCACGGGAATACTGGTGATGTCTGCAGTTTGCACCAACTTCTGAATAGTGTGTTAGATTTATCTCAACTTTACTTCCATTAAAGTGCTGATAATGAAATGCAGACTAACCGTTCCCTGTGCAAAAAGACACGAGGTGCACCTTTGAGATTTATTCTAAATACTAAAATCCTGTATTGAATTGCACTGATGTAGTGGCTGCACTTACAATGTACACACAAAATCAATTAAGAAATCTCATTGTATTTATATTGATTGGGAATAGTGCGTCAGGTGCTGGATCTTCATGAGATACACTGCTCATTTCGTATATTGTTCTGCACATGAAAAAAATCACATCACAACTTTCACACCAACTGCAATGCGAAACAAATTCCGGCGATAAGCCACGTTAGCACCAGGGATTTTACACCTGCTTTCTGCTGGTGTTAAGCAGGACGACTACCTGCACCATGAAAGGGAACACAGCCAAGAGCCACACCAGAACACCCACAGGTGCCATAGAGTCAATGAGCATGATACAGGGATTTCCATGAGGGCCACACGACTCATCGCAACAACTCCAGGACTGCCAATGCCCCCCAAACCCGTATCTGAGCAAGTGTGTCCCTGTGGTCATTGTCTTAGCATGATAGGCACGAGCCCTGCAACATCACAGTATGCTGTCACCTCAGCGTTGACAGTGAGCCTGAACATGTAGCTACGCACGCATCCTCCTGCATGCACAACCGGTGTGTGCTGGTCTGGGGTACACAGGTCAGTGCAGGGGTGTGCCTATCCAGCAAGGGGAACAGGGTGTCTCGGACATGTCCGTGTACAGGAAGTGCGGTAAGTGTGTCTCTGTGTTCTGGTGTGGCCTGCCACAAGGGCCGCAGCAGTCGATGTTGTAAAGTAGCATGCACCAGCTCCAAATGGCACTGTGATGGTGTAGTTAGCATGTAGCAGGACAGGCATGAATAGGCATTACAATGGTGTGCCGTACGAGTGTACGAGATACAACAGCACACCGTAAAAAAGTGTGGGGGCTCGTAAGAGGGAGGAGCAGCTGTTTGGCAACGTAACACACAGTGAACTCGCCCATGGCCACGTGCTGGGCATCTCATCCATGATGACACCAGTCACAGACATCCCACAACACCAACGACCAGCCTTTGTACACATCCTGTATGAATGCAGAGTGGTTTCACTTCTATGCTCGTTCAGTGGTGTGATGTTGGCGGGTTGTGTGACTTGTGCTATTTGTTGGTGTGTTTCATTTTGGCCATTGTTTGTCTATACTTGTGCTGTACTTAATTATGCATGTGTGCCATTCTGCCCATCTCCCCCCATCCCCCCACTCCCTGCTTCTTCCTCTTTCTGGTGAAGTTGTGTCTATAATGTTGTTGCTCCACACATAAATACATGTAAAGAAAAAATTAGAATAGTTCCTTGATTATTTAGGTTTCAAAACTTCTCTCTATTGGTTTCTTTTTAATTTTCCATATAAACTATTTTTTTAATATTCAACAACACATAGAAGTCAGAAGTGCAACGTATTCTATCAACACACTTTCTAGAACATTCTACAACACGTGCAGGTTAAAAGTTCATCAATTTTTTTAAACTTAACGATTTTTTTTGCAACATTTTCTCGAACGTTTAACGGCACGTGCAGGTTAAAAGTTCACGATTGTTTTAATTTCGAACAGTGCCTTCCAAATGCAAGTGGTTGAGTTGAGCAAATTTTATCCTACGATATGTACTCCACGTTGAAACTGCTTTTTCTTAACCAATCACAAAGATGCTTTTCCACAAAACAAATGTACACCCTACTTTTAAACAACAATGCTTTTCATCTCCCAATCACGTATCGTTTTGTATGGCAAAAAAAAGTAGCTCCCCATCTTTAAACATATCTCTTATTCTACCAAGGAACTGCATTAGCTACAGACATCTTTCCATACCTTCCAGCCATATCTTCAAAATGCTAGTGTGGATCGTAGGACAGAGCTATATTTTCTGGTGCAAGAGGTATGCAGAACACAGACGTATTGACTTAGACCTAGGTTTACAAAATGTGGACATTAAATGGTTTGCACAGAGAAGATTGAGGTGGCACCAATTGCTGCCATTGGTTAAAACCTCTTTGCATCTTCCACACCCTGACCTCATGATTAGGTATTGTGGTCTAATTGACCTAGGCACATTGACTGGGGTAGGTTTGGAAATGCTTATGAAGGACACCTTTGGACACCTCAGCTCAGCACCATATGACTCTGGGCAATAGCTCACTTAATAGCTCACATAATTTCCACGCCGGCCTCGAGGGCCTTCAGACCCATAGGGGTGAGAAGTTTGCGCTTTACAAATACCGTATTGATTTGATATGTGCAAATTTACCTTCACACTCCCTGTATAACACCCCCTAAGCACCATACACAAGTTACAATATTTGAAACAAAAGTTCCTCCGAGTAGGTGTAACTTTATGCTAACACTACTTGACAGATGTGGCACAGTGGCCAGCGCACATGACTTCACAACATATGACACAGTTTGGACTCACGCTTTCATCCTCGACTCCGGCAGCACCTCAGCTTAGCACCATGAGACTCTAGACAATACCTCACATATTTTCCGTACCCCAGGACTTTCAAACCAGTAGGAGTCAGTAGTTCATCCTAGTAGGTATAAACATATGCTGACACTACTTCCACAGGTGTGCTGCAGCGCCAGGGCACATGACTTCACACCATAAGACACACAGTTTAGGCTCACGCTTTCATCCCCGACTCCCGCAGCAGCTCACCTTAGCAGCATCAGACTCTACACAATACCTCACTTAATTTCCGTACCCAGCACTTTCACAGCACAGCACAGGTATGAGTAGTTCACTTCACACCCCCTCTATAGCAAACCCTAAACACCCCACAGAGGTTACAGTGTTCCTACCCTCCTCTTTCCTACTTTTTTTGCCCTTTTTTCCCCTTACTCGCTTCTACAGAATCACAAAATGGCAGCCAACACTTCCTAGTTGGGTCCACTCGCACTGCTCCCAACCAATAAGCAGCAAGCTTGTGCTCGTAACGCCTCAGCCAATCAGATGGCAGAATTCCCAAATATCGATATATGTAAATTTCGATATTTCTCAAAAACTACTGAACGGATTTAAACCAAATAAACAAAAGTGTGCTTTTTAGACCAAGACCCTTCTCCCTGCCAAATGTGGGGTATTTCCGTTCACCCGTTCGACCTATAGCCTTTTCTAAAGTTTTCTATGAAAATTAACATAGAGAAAATATGTTTTGGGACCCCTTTTTTTCTCGGCCCCCCCTTGACGAATCACCCCCAAACTTTTTACATAGGAGCTGATATGAACAAAGAATTAGTTAAAAAAAATTGATGAAGATTCATCCAACAACGCCAAAGTTATATGCAAAACAAAAAATGCTCTTCCTATGGAAAATTGGTCCTAACTATAACTACCTACTGCCGACCGCCAGTAGGCAATATATATATATATATATATATGTATATTCACTGAAAAAAACATAGGTTTCACAGACGTTATAGTTAGGAATTAGCATTTAAAAAACCTTAGAAATTCACTAAAAAAACATAGGTTTCAGGGACGTTATAGTTAGTTGAACATTTGACTCATATAAAACCAAAGAAATTCACCTGTTATAGTTAGTTGAGCTAACTATAACTAGCGTGCCCGAAATACACTGCTGATGATGTCACATATTACATCACTCATGACATGGTCAGTGACATCACTGATGACATCTCAAATGAAATCACTGATGACATCACTCATGACATCATCCAGTGAATGTGTGTTTCTATAAAATGTAAATATGTTTTATATATATATTGTAAGGTGTATTGAAGAATGAATGCATTTGCAAGTGCCTAAAGGAATTATTTCATATGTGTGTGACTGTATAAGTGAGTGATTGAATGTGTCTTACTGAATGCATGGGTTAGTGACTAAACTGTGCAAAAGTCTGTATTAGTCTCTCCATTGGTGTATAAGCAACTGCATGGGTTGCTGAATACCTACATGAGTGTCTATATAAGTTATTGATTTGTTGTGTGAGTATCTGTATGGGTCCCTGGGTATCTGTGTGGGTGTGTGTGAGTGTATGAGTCTGTGCATAGATGTCTGAGTGGTTGATTCAGTGGTTGTATGGATTAAAAAGTGCATCTGGAAAGGGCTGTATGGGTGAGTTAGTGTGTCTATGGGTGTGCTGGTGAGTGAATAAATGTCTCAGTGGTATATCTGTGACTAACTACATATGATTTAAGCCACTATATGTGAGTGTTGGAGTATATAAATGAGTATACGTGAGACTAAGTTATTTCAAGAGTGGGTGTATACATAAGTGTCTGCTTGTATCAGTGGTTGTATAAGACAGTAAATATGTGTTAGTATCTGTATAAAGAAGTGATATGGTATGTCTAAAAATAACAAAGTTGGTGTGTATAACTGTATAGATGATGAAATGGGTATGTGATTGATTCATTGCATTACTGACTAGGTGTGTGAGTAACTCTATGGATGAGTGGCAGCGTGTGGCTGCATGTATAGATGTATGAGTGCATATTATAGTCCTCTATTGATGAGTAACTACATGTATAAGTGACTGGATGTGTGTGTAGACCTAGGAAATAGTGAGTGCTATGTAGTATATGGCATTCTTCTGTGTATGGTTTCAAAAATAGTAGTCAGCATTTTAGAATGGGTGTATCAAAGTTTATATTAGAGCATCAGTATATGCATCAGATTGTCACGTGGATGATGTCATGAGTGATGTCATGAGTGATGTCATTTGAGATGTCATCAGTGATGTCATCAGTGATGTCATTGACCATGTCATCCGTGATGTAATATTGGACATCATCAGCAGTGCATTGTGGGCGCGCGAGTTATAGTTAGCTCAACTAACTATAACAGGCGAATTTCTCTGGTATTATATGAGTCAAATGTTCAACTAACTATTCCGTCCCTGAAACCTATGTTTTTTTGTGTGAATTTCTAAGGTTTTTTAAATGCAAATTCCTAACTATAACATCTGTAAAACCTATGTTTTTTTCAGTGAATTTCGAAGGTTTTTTAAATGTTAATTTCATATTTTAATGATCATAAAACCTATATTTTTTCTATTATATTGTATATTTTTTTGGGGCGGGAGAAAACTGCACTCCCATACTGGTAGCGTACCAACCAAGCTCAATCACCACACGAATCCTATCCGCCATATTGCTAAACTCGTAAATGATGCGCATTTTGTATCTGATGAGTTTGTGGCACCGCGTCCCGCGTAACATCATATGAAGTCACCCCAGGTACTACTTTGGTATCCGACGGGTACGCAGTACCAAGCCACGCGTTACGTCATGTACGTATGGGGTCGTGCATGCTGCATGTTGTGTATTCGACGAGTACACACCGCCAGGCCCTGTGTTGCTTCACAGACGTATAGTATCGCGCCGGGTACGCCATTCCCTTTTTTTTGTCTCAAAAGTATATCTAAATAACTTTAAACAGTATATGAGAGCACGCGATAATCTAAATTATTTTAAACATTTATATATTTCTAACTGTAATAAACTTATATTATGATAAATATATTTTGTCAAAATCGAGTCCGGTGCGGCCTCCTTGCGCGCTCGGTTCACGATTGCCGTGTGACCTTAAAAACAAGCATTTGATTGGTTAATAACATTTCCCATTGTAACAGTTGTACGACCCCACCCCTTTTACTCATTCTCTCTACAGCATTTGATGAGAGACACCTCTTCTGCTTAGAAAGCTTTTTTGAAAAGTGTTTTCCTGTATACACATATATTATACTACACACAACATGCAATGATCATCTTGATCAATATTCATGCTCTGTACAATAGCCTTCCACGTGTGATTGCCATGCATCTCAAACTTTCCATCAAAAAAAAAATATGTGTTACACGATGCCCCTGGTGTGTGTCTCTGCACATTATTGTGCTGCCTTTCGGCCTGGGTATTGCTGGCTCTAAGGAGCATCATCAGCCACGGGCAGACTGTACATCCTAGATCACATGCCATCTCATTAATGATAGTTTCCACCCTCCCGACACATGCTACACTAATCTAAATTGCACACTCGACGAGGTCAAAGCTACAAAAGAAACACACATAAGTACACTTTCTGGCCAGGCAGGAACTGAACAATGCCCAAGTCCCCGGAATAATTATTCACACCCCTATGCTGGCCTGGCGTACGCAAGCCCAGCCCACTTTGCGTACGTATAAATAGGATAACCACGATGCCACAAGTCCCTCTTCTTCCACACTGCCTCAAATGATTTACCGCATCCACCTCGCATATCACAATGCGCAATTAAAAAAAGAAATGGATCCATGAGGTGTACTCCATCCTGGCAATCAACACGGGCTCTAAATTGTGAGCCCTACTGCCCGTCGTCTACGAAAGGGATCCATGAGGTGTACACTCTCCTGCAATCAACACTCCATCTGAATTGTGAGCACTGCTGCCCGTAGTGTTTGCTCTCACAACAATGACAGCAGGTAAGCAGAGCGGCCTGGGTGCACAGGGCGTCCAATTGAGCGTTCTGCGGTGAGAGGGGTGGGGTGCTTCATCCTAGCTGCGCAGGTCTGAACAAACAATATTGCCATGTGTTATGATGTGATCTTTGACCTCACATCTCTGTCTCATTTTAAAGACCTGCTGGACTGTACTGTAGGCCTGAGCCAGCGGGCAGCGCTGCCCTACAGACACCTCTTCAGCACGGTGCTGTGGGAGGGATGGGATGCATCAGCCAGACTGCGCACGTGCGAATAAGCGATATTGCCATGTGTTATGATGTGATCATTGACCTCATTCAGTCACATCTCTGTCTCATTTTAAAGACCTGCTATACCATAAGGTAGGCCTGAGCCTACGGGCAGCACTGCCCTACCAACACCTGTTGAGGGCGGTTCTGCAGGAGGGGTGGGGTGCATCACCCTGAGTGCGCACGTGCGAAAAAGTGATGTTGCAGTGCGTAATTATGTGATCTCTGACTTTATTCAGTCACATCGGTCTAATTTTAAGGACCTGCTGGACCGTACTGTAGACCTGAGCCAGCGGGCAGCGCTGCCCTACAGACACGTGGCATTGGCTTTTAGGACACTGTTGTGAGCTCCTTACTAAGTGTACATGCACACAGGCTCCCGCCACTGCATTACACGCTCACATTATGCTTCTATCATGCTCTCTGTTCCTTTGTATGTGAACGTTGGCATAACATATTATTATTTAACCTTGTGTATTCTCGTGCACTCCAACTCCTCTTTGAACCACGATTACCACTAACAGTTGTTAGATCGTACTTCAAAAACGAAGGATGCACTCAACTCCTATTTTCTATCAAGCTTGAAATAAACCTTCATTTACCTCCAGACGTTTCCACCATTAAATTATTTCTCCCTTTTCAGACATTCCATTGATTGCCACAAGAAGGGCTCAGCGGGAGCTGACCCCGCAATGATGCCCTGGCATTCTGACACCTTCTATCGTGGTATCAAGATACCGTCCCCGACCGGAGACCTGGTTATCGTACAAACATACCCTGGACTAGGAGCTTGCACCAACATGTCGTGGGACACACCAGTGATGGCAGGTGAGCAGTGAAGCCTCAGTGTGCAAGACCTACAATTGAGCACAGTGTGGGGGAAGGGGTTGGGGTGCAGCACCCTGGGTGCACAGGTGCATGCAAGCGTTTTTGCCATAGCTAATAATGTAGGACTATATTATCAAACAATGGCGATAACATTATCACCACTTTAGGGACAGGAAACTGACGCTAAAGCAATGATAAGGGGTTGATAATTTGCCCTTGTAAATTCCCATAGAAGCCCAGGTTCACACCAGAACCTGGGCTTCTAAGGGAATTCACAAGGGCATATTATCAACCCCTTATCGCCACTTTAGCGGCAGTTTCCTGATAATGTTATCACCCTTCCTTCATAATATCATAGTCTCTGGCCTCATTAATTTAATTTTAAGGACTTGCTGAACCACGCTCTTTCTCGCAGACCCCAGCGTTCTAGACAAACGGGTGACAGAGAGTAAACACTAAGGGCTGGGTGTAATAGGCCGACGCTCTATCTCCTCCTCCCTCTCTTCTTTTGACTCTCCCTCCCCTTCTCCCTTCCACCCATTCCCCCTCCCTTCCATTCTCACTATGGTCCTTTCATTCGGACTACCTTTCTTTAACTCTTCCACATAGCACACATACTTATGTATCATTTTTGTCTTGCAGGTCTCCTACGCTGCTTCCAATGGAGTCCAACCCACATTTTCTTTATTATACTGTTTTTTTAAAGTTACATTTCTATTTATTTCTGTTTTAATAATGGTTACTTATTTTTTCAAATAAATAACTGAGTGTATAGGTCTTCATTTTCTGACGACACTTGTCTATTGTTTATTGTGAAAATCATCTGTTTATAGGAGACTTTAAGGACAACATTATTTAATATTAGAGTGCACCTACCAAACATAATCTAACTGACTATTAGACAAATGAATCCTGGGTAATTGTACAACAACAAGAGTTCTATGAGTATATCACTTTATAACACCATAAGTACTGCCCGTGTGATTACAGAACAAATAAGGCACTGCCGAGGACCACGAGGCCCTCCCTGCATATTTAAATAAAGACCCGGAGTGTGGCGATCCCCGGACTTCAGTTGGGCTCGAACCCCCCGAACAATTAGTAAACAATACCCGGGAAAGTGGCACTCCCTGAGGCTGCAAAACGTCTATGTGCCCTTCCGCGCCTAATTTACATGTGACATTATGATCCCCAGTCCTACAGAGACCTCGCAATATAATAATTGGATTGGCCATGGAACATTACCCACACACCAGGGGCCTAGTTTAAAAGAACGGGTGAGACCCCGTTCTTTTTTTTTGTTCTTTTCTCTCCATTTTTACCATCCGCATCCCCTCTATTACAGCGATACGAGGTTTTCCGCCTCTCGCTTCAAGTAGTCGAACAAGTATTTGCTATCACAGGGTGGAAGCCATGCACCACCCTCTAATAGCAAACACAAATGTCCAGCGAATGCACACCCCGGGACATTGTATGAGCTGCGCCTGAGAGGTCGCCCTCCCTACTACCATGATGCATTTGTCAGTATAAACGCATACTAACACTACTTAAACACGTGTAGTACAGCGACCAGAATGTAGTGAAGAAGCAGAGGAAGCGCAAAATCTAAAAATATAAATTCTACCAGAAGTTGGATGACATAGTAGAAACAGCTACAAGAACAAAACGGATCTTCAGCACAACGCAAGCAAATTTGAAATATTGCTGAGTGGTGCCTTCTTTTTGCCTTCTCCCACTCGTCGCCAAATTTATGTAGTGAAGAAGCATACAGCAGTGAATCCAATAAGTAGATTTATTACAAGAAAACAAGACACCTGAAACAACCACAACAGGAGCAGACAGCAAAGCAATCGTCTAATCCAGCACAGTGTACAAACTCCGCAAGGTTTCCCTCATGACAGCAATACATTCTAACATTACATACTGAGGGCCATATTATCAAGGAACAGCGTTAAAATTATCGCCGCTTTAGAGGCAGGAAACTGCCGCTAAAATGGCGATAATGTGCTTGATAATATGCCGTAGAGAATTCCAATAGAAGCCATGTTCTGGTATTAACATGGACTTCTTTGGAATTCTCTACAGCAAATTATCAAGCCCATTATTGCTGTTTTAGTGGCAGTTTCCTGCTGCTAAAGCGGCGATAATTTTAACGCCGTTCCTTGATAATATGCCCCTTAGATTCTAGTAGAATTACATACTAACATTCTGCTATGACTTACAATGGAATACTACACAGAGCACATGTCTTTACAGCAATGAGCTCATAGTTTCATCCACGAGTCTTGACACCGGTAGGGGTAAGACTTTCGCCTCCCACTCCCTATATTGTATAAACGTAAACTAACACTTCTTCCACAATTATGCCACAGCGCCCAGAGTACATCACTTTACAGCAATAAGCTCACAATTTAGACTCACGGTTTAATCCCCGAGTCTTCACACCTGTAGGGCTGAGTAGTTCTCTCCATTTTTACCATCCGCATCCCCTCTATTACAGCGATACGAGGTTTTCCGCCTCTCGCTTCAAGTAGTCGAACAAGTATTTGCTATCACAGGGTGATGCATTTGTCAGTATAAACGCATACTAACACTACTTAAACACGTGTAGTACAGCGAACAGAATGTAGTGAAGAAGCAGAGGAAGCGCAAAATCTAAAAATATAAATTCTACCAGAAGTTGGATGACATAGTTCAATGAGCCGACAACCCTGGCATGAGTAGAAACAGCTACAAGAACAAAACGGATCTTCAGCACAACGCAAGCAAATTTGAAATATTGCTGAGTGGTGCCTTCTTTTTGCCTTCTCCCACTCGTCGCCAAATTTATGTAGTGAAGAAGCATACAGCAGTGAATCCAATAGGTAGATTTATTACAAGAAAACAAGACACCTGAAACAACCACAACAGGAGCAGACAGCGAAGCAATCGTCTAATCCAGCACAGTGTACAAACTCCGCAAGGTTTCCCTCATGACAGCAATACATTCTAACATTACATACTGAGGGCCATATTATCAAGAAACAGCGTTAAAATTATCGCCGCTTTAGAGGCAGGAAACTGCCGCTAAAATGGCGATAATGTGCTTGATAATATGCCGTAGAGAATTCCAATAGAAGCCATGTTCTGGTATTAACATGGACTTCTATTGGAATTCTCTACAGCATGTTATCAAGCCCATTATTGCTGTTTTAGTGGCAGTTTCCTGCTGCTAAAGCAGCGATAATTTTAACGCCGTTCCTTGATAATATGCCCCTTAGATTCTAGTAGAATTACATACTAACATTCTGCTATGACTTACAATGGAATACTACACAGAGCACATGTCTTTACAGCAATGAGCTCATAGTTTCATCCACGAGTCTTGACACCGGTAGGGGTAAGACTTTCGCCTCCCACTCCCTATATTGTATAAACGTAAACTAACACTTCTTCCACAAGTATGCCACAGCGCCCAGAGTACATCACTTTACAGCAATAAGCTCACAATTTAGGCTCACGGTTTAATCCCCGAGTCTTCACACCTGTAGGGATGAGTAGTTCGCTTCCCACTCCCTATATACTATAAACGCATACTAACACTACTTACACACTTATACTACAGCGGCTAGTATCCTACACCGCCCAGTCCCATCACTTTACAGCAATCAACTCGGTTTCATCCCCAAGTCTTCATACTGGTGGGGGTAACTACTTTGCTTCCCGCTTCCGGTATACTATCAACACACAGTAGTGGTCAGTAGTTTGCTTCCCACTCCCTGTATGGTATAAACGCCTACTAACACTACTTGCACACGTATGCTACAAACACCAGACCACATCACTTTACAGCAATGACCTCACGGTTTAGACTCTCGGTTTCCTACCCGATTGTAGCACCATATCATATCACCACATGCCACTCTGAGTAACACTGCACTTTCTGACCATTAACAGAGACGTATTGACTTAGACCTAGGTTTACAAAATGTGGACATTATATGGTTTGGACAGAGAGGATTGAAGTGGCACCAATTGTTGCCTTTGGTTAAAACCTGTTTGCATCGCCAACACCCTGACCGGATGATTGTGCACTGTTGTGGAAACGACCTAGGCACGTTGACTGGGGTAGATTTGGAAATGCTTATGAACAACACCTTTGGACAATTGATGTTACTTTTGCCTCAAACTGTCTTTGTATATTCCAATATATGCCAAAGACAGAAGTGGAAATGGTCCAAACAATTTTGTACTCAGATTGAAAAATCTCGGAAAAAAGTCAACAAAGCTGTCTCTGCATACCTCAGAGACCACAAAATGTGGTCCTTATACAACAACAACGTACGTTTTGATATGGCGGATATATACAGAAGTGATGGACTACACTTCACAGATCAGGGAAACCGAGTTTCCTGAATAACTTGAAGCTGTGCATCCGCACTTATATGTAGCTCCAACTAATAAACACAAGGGCTCTTTTTAGAGCCACCCTATAACTTACAACTTAGGCCCCCTATTTTAGGGCCATATAACGACAACTCCCGCACCCTCGCCAAAATGTATTCTCCACACAGCTGTGGCGCAGCGGCCAGACCATCTCACTTTGCAGCACAGACCTCTCGCTTTGATTCCCAGCTCTACTCACCCATAGAGGTGAGTAGTTTGAGCTCTAAAAAATACAATATTGATTTACCTTCGCACTCCCTATACAACACCACCTAAGCAACATACACAAGCTACAATGTTCTAAACAAAAGTTCATCCAAGTACCTGTAACTACATACTGACACTACTTGCACAGATGTGGCACAGCGGCCAGAGCACATGACTTCACAGCATATGACACACAGTTTGGGCTCTTGCTTTAATCCCCGACTCCAGCAGCAGCTCAGCTTAGCAACATGAGACTCTAGACAATACCTCACATATATTCAGTACCCCAGGACTTTCATACCAGTACAGGTCAGTAGTTCGTCCTAGTAGTTATAAACACATCTGGATACTACTTCTACAACTGTAGTGCAGCGGCCACGGCACATGACTTCACAGCATAAGACACACAATTTGAGCTCACGCTTTAATCCCCGAGTCCCGCACCAGCTCACCTTACCCGAATGACACTCTACCCAATACCTCACTTAATTTCCGTAGCCCACCACTTACACACTGATAGGGGTAAATACTTCGCTTCACACCCCCTCTATAACACACCCTAAACACCCCACAGAGGTTACAGTGCTCCTACCCTCCTATTTCCCACTTTTCCCCCCTTTTTTCCCCCTGTTTTTCACCTTACTCGCTTCAACGGAATCACAAAATGGAGGCCAACACTTCCTAGTTGCAACTGCTTGCACCGCTTGCAGCCAATCAGCAACAAGCTCGTGCTCGTAACGCCTCAGCCAATCAGATAGCAGAATTCCCAAATATCGATATCTGTAAATTTCAATGTTTCTCAAAAACTACTAAATGAATTTACACCAAATAAACAAAAGCGTGCTTTCTAGACCAAGACCTTCTCAGATTTGGGGTAATTTCGTTCACCCGTTCGACCTGTAGCCTTGTCTAAAGTATCCTATGGAAATTAACATTGAAAAAACATGTTTTGGGACCCCCTTTTTTCTCGGCCCCCACTTGATGAATCACCCCAAACTTTCAACATAGGAGCTGATCTCAACAAAGAATTAGTTTTGAGAATTTCACGAAGATTCATTAATCGGCACCAAAGTTATTGGGAATAGAATGTCGCCATTTTCCTATGGTAACTAGGTTCTAACTATAACTACCTACTGGCAACTGGTAATATATATATATATATTCACTGAAAAAACCATAGGTTTCACACACGTTATAGTTAGCTGTACATTTCACTCATAAAAAACCAATGAAATTCCACGTTATAGTGCAGGCAACTATAACTCACGCGACCGCAATCCTCTGCTGATGCTAATACTGTATTTAGACACTTATTTGCCCATGTCTTCTTCCATTAAATTTTAGCTATACATATATTACAAATATTTTTTTTTCATAAAGACACATATGTCATCAGCAGAGGATTGCGGTCGCGTGAGTTATAGTTGCCTGCACTAACTATAACGTGGAATTTCATTGGTTTTTTACGAGTGAAATGTACAGCTAACTATAACTTGTGTGAAACCTATGGTTTTTTCAGTGAATTTGCAAGGTTTTTTAAATGCTAATTCCTAACTATAACGTGTGTGAAACCTATGGTTTTTTCAGTGAATTTGTACGTTTTTTTAAATGCTAAGTTACTTTACGCCGTTCGTGCCGTGCGCGCCCACTTCACGCAGTTCGTTCCGTGCGCGCACAGTGAGCACGCGGTGCGCTTCGCGCACCGCGCACCCACTTAACGCAGTTAGTGCCGTGCACGCACGGTGGGCACGCGGTGTGCGTAGCCCACTTCACGCAGTTCGTTCCGTGCGTGCACAGTGCGCTTCGCGCACCGTGCGCTCACGGTGAGCACGCGGTGCGCTTCGCGCACCGCGCGCCCACTTAACGCAGTTAGTGCCGTGCACGCACAGTGGGAACGCGGTGCGCTACGCGCACCGCGTGCCCACGTTACGCTGGATGGGCCATGTACGCACGATGCCCTTCGCGCACCGTCCGCACACGGAGGACATATTATGCGCTTCGTTGTGAAAGGTTTTCTATTAAATGTTCACAAACCTCAAATATGCGATGCACAAAAGGTGCCCTGCGGACACCTATTGCACACGGGGGGGGATAATATGGATTTTTTTATTTTTTTTTATTTTTTACCGTACACATACGGTAAGCGTATTGGGCGTTTTTTCGAAATTTTTTTTTTTTTTTTTTTGGCCTTGGATGGCCTTCTGGCACACCATAACCAAGGCTAGGTGGTTAGGAGCTGTCTAGCCTACCCCCTTTTAATGATATCCAACTTTGTTTTTCATCCCCCCCTCAGAGTGCGAGAGAGAAAATGGCGGCCGACACTTCCTGGTTTCGACCGATTCGAATGTTTACTAAGATCTAACAGCCAATCAGAATCGCGCACGGCACCGTACGCGTACGGTAAGCTTACGGTGCGCGCTCGGAGCGCGCTTACAGTTATATATATTGATTTAAATGCTATTTTCTCAGGAACTACTGAACAGATTTACACCAGACCTACAAAAGGCACGTCCTTGACCTGAGGACTACCTCTCTGCCAAATTACAAGTAGTTCTGTTCAGCCGTTCGGGCTGTAGCTGTGTCTAAAGGTCCTATGGAAAAATGCATGGGAAAAACGCGTTTTGGGACCCCCCTTTTTTCTCAGCCCCCGCTTGACGAATCCCCCCGAGACTTTCAGGGTAGGAGCGGAGCGTAGCGCCCCATTAGTTTTGAAAATTTGGCGAGGATTCGTCGACCGGTGCCAAAGTTATTCCAAATAGAATGTTGCGGATTTCCTATGGAAACAGGGTCCTAACTATAACTACCTACTGGCGACCGCCAGTAGGTAATATATATATATATATATATATATATATATATATATATATATATATATATATATATATATATTGTCACCAATTTGCTCAGAGATGAGGCCGCAACTCGCCAACAGGGGGTTCTCAAAACCTTTATTCCAACCATTGCAGCTTCCCTTCACGGTAATTCGTCCCTTTGGCCTTACGCGTTTCGAAGCATTCGCGCTTCTCATCAGAGGCCACACGCAGGAAACCAAGTTCATTAACGCAGCTGAAATGAGCGACGTGAATACAATTCCCAACATGCACTGTGGAAAATGAACTCTACTTAAAGAGATTACACCTGAGACTATTGGGAGTCTCTGTAAAGCATGCTGGGAAGATACAGCGTTAATGAACTTGGTTTCCTGCGTGTGGCCTCTGATGAGAAGCGCGAATGCTTCGAAACGCGTAAGGCCAAAGGGACGAATTACCGTGAAGGGAAGCTGCAATGGTTGGAATAAAGGTTTTGAGAACCCCCTGTTGGCGAGTTGCGGCCTCATCTCTGAGCAAATTGGTGACAATACACATCGCGGCGGCTCCGGACGTGGAGGGATCGCGCTACCTGAAAATGTCGAACAGGACCATAGAGAGGTAACGTTCCTCTTTGAATGGCGCCAACAGGGTCACTATTAACATTGCAAAATCTTTTCAGGAAGCTCAATGGAGGGCTCTAAACTTGTCCCGGAATGGCATGCAGGAAGTGAACCCACTAGAGGGTAGTGAAATGAGCGACGTGAATACAATTCCCAACATGCACTGTGGAAAATGAACTCTACTTAAAGAGATTACTCCTGAGACTATTGGGAGTCTCTGTAAAGCATGCTGGGAAGATACTGCATTAATGAACTTGATTTCCTGCGTGTGGCCTCTGATGAGAAGCGCGAATGCTTCGAAACGCGTAAGGCCAAAGGGACGAATTACCGTGAAGGGAAGCTGCAATGGTTGGAATAAAGGTTTTGAGAACCCCCTGTTGGCGAGTTGCGGCCTCATCTCTGAGCAAATTGGTGACAATATATATATATATTCACTGAAAAAACCATAGGTTTCACACATGTTATAGTTAGCGGAAATTTTACTGATAAAAAACCAATGAAATTGCCCCGTTATAGTTAGTGCTGGCAACTATAACTCACGCGACCGCAATCCTCTGCTGATGCTAATACTGTATTTAGACACTTATTTGCCCATGTCTTCTTCCATACATTTTTAGCTATACATATATTACAAATATTTTTTTTTATAAAGACACATATGTCATCAGCAGAAGATTGCGGTTGCGTGAGTTACTGCCATTTGGTGCTTACCTGCTTAGGCGTCTTGCTCCTTAGCAGCTGGGTAGACGCTGTTGGGGGTGTGACTCGCCTCTGCTTCCGCCATCTTGGGGGTAAATCCTAACTGCGGTCCAGTCTTCGGCCCCTCCCTCGCACTACAGCATAAAATGACTCCCCTCTACAGGGAGCGCAGCGGACGTGCGCAGCGGGCGCGCCGGCGGCGCGCCAAAGGCAAGCCCGTCTGCGCCCGTACGCGCCAGACCCGCGCTTAGCGCCAGAGATCCTGGCTTTTTTAACTCTACCCACCCACTCCAATACTCTAACACCCAACTGTTAGAATTGAATCAGTTTCGCTGCACTCGGATGCACACGATTAATGTAGTCGACCTCCCTTCCTCATTTAGCTGTGACTCCTGTGAACGACTAAGGCTTAACAACCCCCCGCCTCGATCTCGTAATCTTGTCTGTTCTGATACCTACACCTGCCCACAGCCCAAAATTAACGGCTACGGTGGAACCAGCTGCCCAACGAGCCGGAATAGCTCTTTAAAGTGTATTCTGTTGAACACCAGATCAATGCCAAAACACAAGCATGAAATTTCTACTCTCATCACTGATCATACTATAGACCTGATGTTTCTAACAGAAACATGGGCATCTGAAATCTCAGGACCAGACTGGAATGATGCAGTTCCGGAAGGATACCTGGTAGAGTTCCTAAATAGGTCAGGACAAGTGGGAGGTGGCATTGGGATTATTTATAAATCCCATTTAAAAGTTTTTTCACTATCAGAACCGGGTTTAGAAGCAGAAGCCATGAGCTTCAAAATCAAAAACAACAACTGCCTAATTTTCACAGGCCTCCTTGTGTATCGCCCCCCCGGATTGAGAGCACCATTCACTACGGCATTGCTCACTTTTCTTGAATCCACATCGGATTCTGCTTCGTACACAATCTTGGGTGATTTTAACTTTCATTTAGAAGCAAATAATGACTCCGACTCAGCCACCTTAATAGACAACTTTCATAGTTTTGGCATGAATCAGTTAATATCTGGCCCCACCCACACGGCGGGCCATACTCTTGATGGCATTTTCACCAACAATAGCCTTATTAATGTCACCTCGATTTTAGCAGTCCCTTGGTCGGATCACAGTGCCATCTTTTTTAACTTACTTCAAAATAACCTGAATAATCATCGAAGAGGATGCTCACTACCTGAAAAAACCCACCCATGGAATAAACTTGAACCCATCAGCCTAGCTGACACACTTTCGAATAATCCCCCCCCCCTTGGTTCTGGTAACACTAATAAGGGAGCAATTGAATTTCAAAACTGGATTAGTCAGGCAGTTAATCTGCTGGCGCCTGCTGAAATAAAAAAAGCACGTAGGCGATCAGCAACTGCACTGTGGTATTCCGCAGAGGTGAAACATATAAAAATGAAATGTCGACGACTTGAGCGGTTGTGGCGTTCGGATTATAGTATCCTAAACAAATCCGTATACACAAAAGCCCTACAAGAGTACAAGTCAGCAATAATTCAGGCCAAGTCAGTATATTTCACTAACAAAATCCAGACAGCCTCTAATACCACCAGAGAGCTATTTAAGACGGTTACGCATTTGACCAAGAACCCCCGTGATACTGTTTTTAATCCTGACCAGAACTTCGTTACCAATATTGCAACCTTCTTCCAGCAAAAGGTGCAGAAAGTATACGATGATCTGAGCTCATCTGCGCTGATTATACCCAATGACCACACAAACACTGTCCATCTGACAGAACCCACTTATCCTTGCTTTCCACTGCTAGAGGAAACCAGGGTGGCAGAGTTAATTGCACAGATGAAGTCAGGATCCCCATTAGATCCATGCCCGCCACGCATTCTACACCTGATTCCACAGACGGTGGCAGCTGTTCTGACCCCTCTCCTAAATAACATCATCTCGTCTGGTGATTTCCCCAAATGCTGGAAAAAAGCATGTATTCGTCCGATCCTCAAGAAGGATTCATTAGATCCAACGGTACTTAAGAATTACCGGCCAATATCTTGCCTGCCCCTGCCAGCCAAAATTCTTGAAAAAGCTATGAATCAAGAAATGATGAAATATGTTGACCAAAATAAGCTCTTAGATCCCTCTCAACATGGATTTCGTCCCTTCCACTCAACAGAGACCGCTCTAATCATGGCCACAGAAAACATTCGAATGAAGATGGACGAGGGCAGTAGAACAGCCCTAATCCTATTGGATCTTACAGCGGCATTTGATACCGTCAACCATTCAATCCTACTAAACAGACTAAAAACCTTAGGATTTACTGGAAAGGCTCTTGCTCTGCTAACTTCCTTTTTGGACTCCAGAATCCAACAGGTATTTTGGGAAAATCTACGATCTGATGAATTCTCCCTTCCTGGCGGGGTCCCTCAGGGCTCGGCATTATCGCCCACCCTTTTTAACCTATATGTCACTCCTTTAGCTGCCCTTATTCAATCTCATGGCCTACAATTAGTGTCCTACGCCGACGACACTCAAATTGTAGTGTCAGTATCCCAGACCATCGAAGCCACGGCAGAACGATTTAAAAACTGCCTTCTGGATGTGAAAAATTGGATGAGCTGTAACTTCCTAAAACTAAACGCGGATAAAACCGAGATTATCGAATTTGGGCAAAAACCACCTGTCTGGAGCAGCCTATGGTGGCCTCAGGAGGCAGGCGCCTGCCCGAATCCAGTTGACAAAGTTAGAAACCTCGGTTTCCTGGTTGATAAAGATCTCTCTTGTAAAGCGCAGATCAACCAGATTACCTCAACCTGCTTTTACACCATCAAGATTCTTAGAAAAATTTTACCCTATATCCCTATAACTTTAAAAAAGACTGTAATGGGCGCACTGATAATGTCCCGAGTAGATTACTGTAATGCAATCTACTTGGGCACAGGGGAAAAACAAATTAACAAACTCCAGGCTATTCAAAACGCCGCCGCTAGGGTTCTGCTCAATCTGCCCTACCGTCATCCAACGTCAAAAGCCATCAGGGAACTTCATTGGCTCCCAGTTAGAGCCAGAATACAATTCAAGGCTCTCTGCCTGGTACATAAATCCTTATATGGTACAGGATCAGATGACTTGTCCAAACTTCTTCCTCGCTATGTACCATCGCGTACGCTAAGATCAGCCAATCATGATCTGATATGCCATCCAAAAATTAGAAGAGCGCGGTGGGGTGGCAGGTCCTTTTCGCACCAGGCCTCTAGATTATGGAATTCTCTGCCCTCTCACCTGCGCTCACAAAAATCCAAACAATGTTTCAGAAAAGCATTAAAGACCTGGCTCTTTTCTTCCAATTGAGATCCGCTTCCACCGCTCTCAATGTCTCTATAGCGCCAAGACGCCTCGGCATTCGTGCGCTCTATAAATATTTCAGTATTCAGTAGTATTCAGTTATAGTTGCCAGCACTAACTATAACGGGGCAATTTCATTGGTTTTTTATCAGTAAAATTTCCGCTAACTATAACATGTGTGAAACCTATGGTTTTTTCAGTGAATTTGCAAGGTTTTTTAAATGCTAATTCCTAACTATAACGTGTGTGAAACCTATGGTTTTTTCAGTGAATTTGTACGGTTTTTTAAATGCTAAGTTACTTTACGCCATTCGAGGCGTGCGCGCCCACTTAACGCAGTGCGTTCCGTGCACGGTTTTTATCAACTTTAATAAGCCCTGTACATTTGGTGGCCTTCGGCCACCAAAAGCACAGGGGGTGGGGTCAATGTGGATAGTGTTTTTTTTATTTCGATTTTATAATTTCATGTTGCCAAAATATAGTTTTTTTACTGATGTAATAAGCCCTGTACATTTGGTGGCCTACGGCCACCAAAAACACAGGGGGTGGGGTAAGTGTGGATAGTGTTTTTTTTATTTCTATTTTTTACCGTACGCTTACGGTAAGCGTACGGTAAGCGTACTCGGCGAAATTGCCGAAAAAAAAATAAAACCGTTTTTGCTCTTGGGGGATGTTTGGGGACTCCCTCAACATGACTATGTGGGAGGGAGTTGTCAAAACAGCCCCGTAACATGTTTTTGGGCATCATGTTTGATAAATAACACTCAGTGCGAGAGACAAAATGGCGGACGCCGCTTCCTGGTTTCGGCCGATTCGAATGTTTACTAAGATCTAAGAGCCAATCAGAATCGCGCTCGCGCACGCCACCGTACGCGTACGGTAAGCGTACGGTAAGCGTACCGTAAGCGGGCTCAGATATATATATTGATTTAAAGGCTATTTTCTCAGAATCTACTGAACAGATTTACACCAAACCTACAAAAGGCACTTCCTTGACATAGGGACTACCTCTCTGCCAAATTTCTAGTAATTCTGTTCAGCCGTTCGGGCTGTAGCTCTGTCTAAAGGTCCTATGGAAAAATGCATGGGAAAAACGCGTTTTGGGACCCCCCTTTTATCTCAGCCCCCGCTTGACGAATCCCCCCGAGACTTTCAGGGTAGGAGCGGAGCGTAGCGCCCCACCTATTTTGAGAAATTCGCGAGGATTCATCGACCGGCGCCAAAGTTATTCAAAATAGAATGTTGCGGATTTCCTATGGAAAAGGGGTCCTAACTATAACTACCTACTGGCGACCGCCAGTAGGTAATATATATATATATATTCAAACAACCTCCAACAACGCCGAAGGAAGAAGCCACAGGCAGGGATTTCAAATGAGGTTCTTTATTGGAAAGCAGGTACGGCATAATGCATTTCGGCTAATGCCTTCTTCAGATGCCACTGCCCGACTGAAAGTCCGTAGTACCCAGTTTTTGACTGTTTCTGCAGCACTCCCTCATAACGGAGTAAACGCCTCCCCCAACCATGTGATCGCCCGCTGAGTTGCCACGAAGGTAGACACTGCAACTCCCAGAATGCTTCATACCTGGGCTAGCGGAACGTGGAGAAACCAAAGTTCAATCTTTGTGTTTTGAGGCGTCTGCAGAGCTGGGCACACTTTATTTAGTCAAAATAAAATCCTCAGAACCCCTCGAGTCCCTGCACTACGTTTCAACCTGCAGGGTACAGGTCCGCAAAGTCGTGGGCTGGTTACAATGCAACAGCTACCTCCGTGAAGTCACGGACTGCCGGCCGGCAGCATCCTTGCTTTTCCTGCACTCTGGAGGTGGGCTGCCGCACGCCAATACCTTGGCTGAATCCAAAACTGCCTGAGCAGGAACCAGGAAAGCAGGTAGCCAACTTGGTGAAACGGGACTCCTTAACGTGTCTCTGGCTGACACGAACAAATTCAAACAACCTCCAACAACGCCGAAGGAAGAAGCCACAGGCAGGGATTTCAAATGAGGTTCTTTATTGGAAAGCAGGTACGGCATAATGCATTTCGGCTAATGCCTTCTTCAGATGCCACTGCCCGACTGAAAGTCCGTAGTACCCAGTTTTTGACTGTTTCTGCAGAACTCCCTCATAACGGAGTAAACGCCTCCCCCAACCATGTGATCGCCCGCTGAGTTGCCACGAAGGTAGACACTGCAACTCCCAGAATGCTTCATACCTGGGCTAGCGGAACGTGGAGTAACCAAAGTTCAATCTTTGTGTTTTGAGGCATCTGCAGAGCTGGGCACACTTTATTTAGTCAAAATAAAATCCTCAGAACCCCTCGAGTCCCTGCACTACGTTTCAACCTGCAGGGTACAGGTCCGCAAAGTCGTGGGCTGGTTACAATGCAACAGCTACCTCCGTGAAGTCACGGACTGCCGGCCGGCAGCATCCTTGCTTTTCCTGCACTCTGGAGGTGGGCTGCCGCACGCCAATACCTTGGCTGAATCCAAAACTGCCTGAGCAGGAACCAGGAAAGCAGGTAGCCAACTTGGTGAAACGGGACTCCTTAACGTGTCTCTGGCTGACACGAACAAATTCAAACAACCTCCAACAACGCCGAAGGAAGAAGCCACAGGCAGGGATTTCAAATGAGGTTCTTTATTGGAAAGCAGGTACGTCATAATGCATTTCGGCTAATGCCTTCTTCAGATGCCACTGCCCGACTGAAAGTCCGTAGTACCCAGTTTTTGACTGTTTCTGCAGCACTCCCTCATAACGGAGTAAACGCCTCCCCCAACCATGTGATCGCCCGCTGAGTTGCCACGAAGGTAGACACTGCAACTCCCAGAATGCTTCATACCTGGGCTAGCGGAACGTGGAGAAACCAAAGTTCAATCTTTGTGTTTTGAGGCGTCTGCAGAGCTGGGCACACTTTATTTAGTCAAAATAAAATCCTCAGAACCCCTCGAGTCCCTGCACTACGTTTCAACCTGCAGGGTACAGGTCCGCAAAGTCGTGGGCTGGTTACAATGCAACAGCTACCTCCGTGAAGTCACGGACTGCCGGCCGGCAGCATCCTTGCTTTTCCTGCACTCTGGAGGTGGGCTGCCACACGCCAATACCTTGGCTGAATCCAAAACTGCCTGAGCAGGAACCAGGAAAGCAGGTAGCCAACTTGGTGAAACGGGACTCCTTAACGTGTCTCTGGCTGACACGAACAAATTCAAACAACCTCCAACAACGCCGAAGGAAGAAGCCACAGGCAGGGATTTCAAATGAGGTTCTTTATTGGAAAGCAGGTACGGCATAATGCATTTCGGCTAATGCCTTCTTCAGATGCCACTGCCCGACTGAAAGTCCGTAGTACCCAGTTTTTGACTGTTTCTGCAGCACTCCCTCATAACGGAGTAAACGCCTCCCCCAACCATGTGATCGCCCGCTGAGTTGCCACGAAGGTAGACACTGCAACTCCCAGAATGCTTCATACCTGGGCTAGCGGAACGTGGAGAAACCAAAGTTCAATCTTTGTGTTTTGAGGCGTCTGCAGAGCTGGGCACACTTTATTTAGTCAAAATAAAATCCTCAGAACCCCTCGAGTCCCTGCACTACGTTTCAACCTGCAGGGTACAGGTCCGCAAAGTCGTGGGCTGGTTACAATGCAACAGCTACCTCCGTGAAGTCACGGACTGCCGGCCGGCAGCATCCTTGCTTTTCCTGCACTCTGGAGGTGGGCTGCCGCACGCCAATACCTTGGCTGAATCCAAAACTGCCTGAGCAGGAACCAGGAAAGCAGGTAGCCAACTTGGTGAAACGGGACTCCTTAACGTGTCTCTGGCTGACACGAACAAATTCAAACAACCTCCAACAACGCCGAAGGAAGAAGCCACAGGCAGGGATTTCAAATGAGGTTCTTTATTGGAAAGCAGGTACGGCATAATGCATTTCGGCTAATGCCTTCTTCAGATGCCACTGCCCGACTGAAAGTCCGTAGTACCCAGTTTTTGACTGTTTCTGCAGCACTCCCTCATAACGGAGTAAACGCCTCCCCCAACCATGTGATCGCCCGCTGAGTTGCCACGAAGGTAGACACTGCAACTCCCAGAATGCTTCATACCTGGGCTAGCGGAATATATATATTACCTACTATTACCTAGGTAATATATATATAAGCCTCGGGGACCGCCACCCCTGGGGCCTTATGTTAATATATGTGGGGGGCTCACGCCCAGGGCTTCTGCTTCTTTTTAAAAAGAAATTAACAATACCTGTGTGGGTGCTCAAGACCCCCCCAGCCCCAGGGACCACCACCTGCCCGGGACTTTACAAATGGTGTGTGGGGGACTGCGTCGCCCCCCTCCTGGAGCCTGTGATAACCCTGGGGACCGCCACCCCCAGGGCTGGCTCCTGCAGTGTCCCGGGGTGCCCACCAGGAAGGGGGTAGGGCCTGAGGTGACATGTGTGCAAACACGCCCTGTGGCGCGTTTTAAGTTGTGGAATTAATACTACTTCAATCCTGAGGGTCCCTGGGGGCCAACTAGCCCACCAGGTACCTTCAGTAAGCGCCATGGAGCTGTGTTGCAGAGTATTGTAAAAAGGTGCGTCGCCTCTTAACACCTCTCTGCAATGCAGCTCTCTGGCACAGAATGGAGGTACCTGGTGGGCTAGTTGGCCCACAGGGACCCTGAGGATTGAGGAGGAATTAATTCTACAACTTAAAACGCACCACAGGGCGTGTTTGCAGACATGTCACCTCAGGCCACGCCCCCTTCCTTCACCATTGTGCAAACGCGCCCCGTGGCGAGTTGTAAGTTGGGATATTAATTCTCTTTCAATACTGAGGGTCCCTGAGGGCAAGATGGCCGCCGAGACGCCGTAGTGGATGGTCGCACCCTGTAACCCTCCTGACTGGGAAGATGAGGTGTACTACGTGCTCATATGCTTAGATTGCAGACTTACAGATTTGCAGATTCACTGATCTACTACCAAGCTAAGTTGATTTAATCTAATCTGCTGTGGAAAATTTGCCTTTCTTACTGGGAGAAAAGAGCACTCGATACTGATAAAAAGCGATGCTGAGAGAACTCACTGGCTTGCTTTTTTTGATATGTGACTTTCCACAAGAGAAAAAGTGGGCTCTGCAGAAATATCTGCACAAACACTGTTCAGCTTTGATTTCCCATTCGCCCCTACCTGGAAGTCGCTATTGGAAAGTTGTTTCAAAATCTATGGCTACAAAACCTGCACTTTACTCAAGGAAGAATCGTGACCGAGACGATTGGAGCCGTGACTCTGAGGTGGAGGAGGATATGGATAACCTCGGGGCCCCAGCGCTTAATTTAAGAGGGAAAGCACGATCTAAAGCGCAGCAAAGGCGAGAAGCGGCAAAGGAAAATAAATTAAAGAAAATACGTGAAAAAGAGGAAGGAGGGAAAAAAAAAAATGTGACTGTCCCAGTGTCAGCTATTGTAAGGAGAAGAGAGGAAGCAAAACTCACCGCTGGGGAGGTACTTGGAAAGGAAACTGCACTCCGCCAGATGACCATAGTTGAGACTTTTTTGCCCGCAGCAACACCAGTAACGACTGACCAAACAACTTTGCAGTCGAATCTGCCACAGGGAGTGAGAGTCCCCACGTTGGTGAGCCTGTGCAGGATGTTGCAGCCTGCTGTGGAGAGGGAACCGTTTGAACAGGCAGGAGCAGATGGAGATGGTACCTGCATGCTCGAGGTACAGCCTCTAACTGAAGTTACAGAGGCAGCAGAAGGCGGAGACTTTTCTACTGCTGTGGAAGTGGGCGGACCCAAGCTCTTAAAGGAGAAAGCCACAATTCATTTGGCACCAGTGGTATCTGGAGTTAAAGGGCCAGGCGCAGAACAAAGCCTGGTGGAGGATACTGTTGTGGAAAAAAGTAATTCTGAGGCTGCAACTAACTTAATTGAAACAGAGCTAAGGGTTGATAAAGATATTAACTTGGATTCAATTAATAAGAGGGATGCAAGCACACGCAAATTACCTGATGCACTTCCTGCCTCTCCCAGTGATGAGGTTTTTTTCACTGGTAATGACGAGGCGGATGATGAGGAAAGTATGAATGGAAGTCTGGGATCAATGACAGACACGGAGTCAGAGACGGAGAGTTCAGATGATGAAACAGTGAATACTGACACGGGAAGTAATGAGACTGTATCAGGGACTGACTCTGAAAACTCCTCAACTCCTATTAGTAGTGAGATAGAGCCTATTGATAAAGAATATAAGGATTCAGTTCAAAAAACATTGCAAAAAGACGTCTCTTCTAGATCAAAGACAAATCCTGAGGGCAGTATCAGATCTGTGGAAAAAATTAAAACTAAGAGCAAAAAAAGGAAGTCAAGCAAACGAAAAGGGAAATCTAGACAACAGAGATTGTCAAAGGAACACAGAGGCAATATGAAAACAGTAGTAAAAAAACTAAATTTGGATAAGATGGCAGAGAATTCTGGAATACCGGCAGATGAGTTTGTAAATGGTGAAACTCTGGACTCTGCGGACCGTGGAGCGGATGGTGGTATGTCTAATTTTGAAGTCTTATTCACAACATTAAAACAAATGCAGAGTGAGGCTCGCATTGAGAGCCAAAAAGCAAAGCGCAGGGCTAAACAGACGAATAGGAAAATACAATCCTCCTTGCGTAAGGTCAGCAGGTTGTATGAGGAGATGGCTGAGAGAGTCTCTGAAGTAGAGACTAGAACCGGGAAATTAGAAGATGATATGGTCAAAGTGAAGGATGACAGAAAAGAACAAGATAAGTCTACGGCCGACATGCTATGGAAACTCGAGGAATTTGAGAACAGACAAAGACGCAACAATGTTCGCCTGATTGGAATACAGGAAGGGAAAGAAGGAAGTGATGTTCGGGGGTATGTTGTTGACTTATTAAAGGGTGCCCTCCCAGAGTTGTCTACATGGGATCTTGACCATGAAATACAAAGGGCGCATCGTTTTCCTCTGATCCAGAAAGCAGCGCAGAGTAAGCCTCGCGCAATACTTCTATACGTGGGGAATTTTCTTCTGCGAGAAGAGATAATTAACAAAGCAAAGCCCCAAGCTAAATGCAAATACAACGGCGTAGAGTTCTTTGCACGTCCTGACTTTTGCCACACCACTGTGGAAAGAAGGTGGAGGATGAGGCAGCTCATTACCCCATTTCAAAACATAGGTTGTGAGGCTTACCTTCTGTATCCCGCTCGTTTGAAGATTGGAGTAAATGGGAACTTTAAAATTTTCTACTCTGAGATACTTGCACAAGAATATCTTAACTTTCTGCAAGACCAACGGAAAACAAGGCACAAGGAGAATGTTGAGAATAATGATCATGCAGTAGCTCTTAGGGATATTCCCCAAAAGAAACGAAGATAAATATAATATGGAAAATAGAGACTGTGTAAAGTAATTTTTGGGGACGAAAGCTACATATGAGGACTTATTTAAAATAATAGAGGAAACTGTTTGCTCAAGGTCTATGAAAAATTTATTTGATGTTTTACTCCTCTTTATCGGATGGTTTTCTTGAGTTGTAGCTTTTTCTGCTTCAATAAGTAAAGATTGGTATTAATATAAGAAGAATTGGGGTAGAGGTTGAGCACGAATAGGGGTGGTATTTGTTGGACATACACTGAGCACAGTAAGATGAAGGGAAAGTTAGGGGGGTTTACGGGTTTGACATCCAGGAGGCAAAAGTCGGCCAGACATAGGTCCGTTGGACCTATTTGCCTGTAGGGGGGGTGGGACTCTGAGGGTGGGCAGTCTGGGGTGGGGTTGGGGATGGGCAGGGAAATGGACAGGGCACAAAGGTACAAGACACTTAAGAGGATTTGACAAAAGTAATTTGTATCAACTGTATGATATGGGTAGTGACACTGAAGATGTGGAAGACAATATTGAAATTAACAGGGAAGTCTATTTATGCAGTGTGCTAGGCCTAGTATTGTATATCGTTTCTAGAACATTAAATAAAAGCAAGCAGATAGGGTCTGAAGAGAACTGGCTGGGGAAAAAAAAAAAATGAAAAATGTCTATTAGATTAGTGACATGGAATGTATGCGGCCTAAATGATGTAACGAAAAGGCAGAAGATAGGAATACGGCTACGGCAAATGAACGTAGATTTTGTGTTTCTTCAGGAGACACATGTAATGAGTACCCATGAGATATATCTTAATCAGCTGGGGTTTCAATTAATAGTTGCTTCTAAACAAGGAGTTAAACAGAGAGGGGTAGCGATTCTATCGAGGGATAAAAATGTAGTAACAAGGAGAAAGTTAAGAGATAATTGGGGGAGATGGGCGATGGTTGAGGTACTATTATGGGGGGTGTGGACAACATTAGTTGCAGCATATGGTTCTACACAGGACGATCCAGAAATTCTGCAATTTTTGGATTCTGAGTTGGCAGACTGGGCCCCTCGAGTTATTATAGGTGGAGACTTAAATATTGACGGAGCGGAGGGTCTAGGATCAGGCTCAATAAGACAGTATAAGGGGAGGAAAAAAAAGGTCTACAAGGCCCTTACTGATCTTTTAGAAAATAATACATTGCGAGATGTCTGGGGGTCAATCAGATCGAAACAACTCGGTTATACATATTATTCAGCACCGCATCAGATATGCGTTAGGCTGGATTACTTCCTGGTTTCCAATGATTTAATTAGTATAGTGGAAATTGATAGACTTCCTCGGATACTTAGTGACCACAATCCTCTAATCCTAACGATAAAGCAGAGTGGGGGAACAACAATAAGAAGGGAGTGGACATTCGAAAGGGGATTGCTTTTAGATGATGACTATATAAAACATATGTCTAAATGGATTACTGAATTCTTTGAATATAATAGAGGAACTGCTGCAGTTGGCATAGTATGGGATGCCTTTAAGGCAGGAGCACGCGGTGAAACGTGCAGTTATAGCGCCTTCAAGAGGAAAACAGAAAGACTGCGATATAAGGAGAAAGAGGGAAAAGTACTGGAGGCAGAAGAACAACTTAATAACTGTGTAATAAGGGGAGAGCCGACTGAACAATTCGTAATAGAATTACTGAAGGTGAAAAGTGAGGCAGAGGAAGAACTTGCTAATAGAGCCGCAAAGCAATATACAATCAGAAGGGAGAGATGTTACGAGTTCAGTGAGAAAATAGGGCGAGTCCTTGCTATACGAACCAGACAGATAGCGGCGGCAGGGACGATTAAGGAAATAAAGGATGAAAAGGGACAACTACATTCAGATCCAGAAGAAATTCGGGAGGTCTTTAGGAAGTTTTACCAATCTTTATATGATGAGAAAGATCCCAGCAGTATCGATAGAATAAATGAATATCTCCAGAACATTGAGGTAAAAACTATATCCCCTGAAGATGCAGAGGAATTAGAGACCGTATTGGACGAAACTGAGATTAAAGAAGCAATGACTGCTCTACCCTCGGGGAAGGCTGCTGGACCTGATCAGCTACCGATCGAGTTTTATAAAACTTTCCGGGGATGTTTAGGTAATAATTTAACTCAAATGTTTCAAGCTGCACAAAGTGGGGTATCCATTCCCAAATCCTGGAGCGGGGCAGATATAGTATTAATTTTAAAAAAAGAAAAGCCCCCGAATGAACCAGGGTCGTACCGCCCAATAACATTGATGAATAATGACACCAAAATTTATTCAAAGGCACTGGCTGCAAGATTTGCAAGAATTATAAGTAATCTGGTTAGTGATAACCAACATGGGTTTATTCCTGGTAGAGGGACAACTCACCATATTAGAAAAGTTATAACTTTATTTGATGTGGCGGAAGTAGCAGGAGACCCGATGGCAGTTATGCTTTTGGATGCGGAAAAAGCATTTGATCGGGTCTCCTGGCAGTATTTGTGGCAGACCCTAGCTAGAGTTGGGATTAGAGGAGGCTATTTGAAAGCAATTCAGACTCTATATATGGATCCAGGTGCAGCATTAAGGATAAACGGGGGTATAACTGGTCAATTTAAAATCAAGAGAGGAACTCGCCAGGGATGTCCTTTCTCTCCCTTGCTATTTGCCATCTATATGGATCCCTTAATACGGAAGATAGAATTAGCACCAGAGATCACCCCAGTTAATACAGTTCTTGGGCCATGCAAGATATTAGCCTATGCTGACGACGTTGCGGTGATAACACCTTGCCCAACGGAAGCAACTACATTTGTAGAGGCCGAGGCCTTAAGATTTGGACAAGTCTCAGGGTACTCATTGAACGCGTCTAAAACCCAGATTATTAAAAACTCTTTTACACCTTGTGAAGATAGAAGAGTAGTGCCGGCAGGGAAATACCTCGGAATTAATATTATGTCTAATTTAGATAGTTTGGTGGATAATAATATTGCCCCAGTAATCGAAAAGGCAAGAAAAGATTTGGATCGTTATGAGAACTTACATTTATCATTAGTTGGGCGAGTTAATATTATTAAAATGCTGATCTTACCCAAACTGTTGTATCTTTTTAGGGCAATCCCTCTTCTAATTGAAAATAAGTGGTTTAAAATTTGCGAAAGTATGGTAAATCGTTTTATTTGGGCTAGAGGTAAAACCCGGAGGGCATTGAGGTATATGTCCCTTCCCAGGGAGAGAGGGGGGTGGTCACTGCCGGATCTAAAGGTATATTATTGGGCTGCAGCAATACAAGGAATGGTTGGATTAATTGGGGGGGCTGAGATGGATGGATGGGATAAGACAGGCTCGCTGGCTATATATGGTTTAGCTCTGGGTACAAATGCTGAAAATATTTTTTTAAGATTTACTGATGGAAGTTATTTTAAAAGAACACGTTTCAAGATAATTATGGCGGCCTACAGCATATGGAAAGGATTTTCCAAAAAAGTTGGAATAGGGAAATATAGTGTATATACTAGACTCAAAAATAATCCCTCATTACCTAGGGCTGTGTTCTCAGGAATGGTATATGAGGAATGGGAGAGTCAAGGTATAAGAATGATTGGTGATATGTGGGATGATAATGGCATCTTACAATTTATAGATTTGAAAAACAAGTATATGTTAAACACAAATCATTTCTTTAAATACCTTCAAATAAGGAGTTGTATATTAAATAAAAAAGGGGGAGCTCTAGGCTTTGGGAGGAGTATAATGATGGATCTCATACAAAAAGGTAATGACTGTACTATAAAAAGATTTTATTTAGAAATGACAAAGTTAAAAAAGGATGATCTTGACAAATGGATAATTAAATGGTCCTCAGATTTAGATATAGCTAGAGAAAGAGATACTTTCTCTGAATCACTTGAGATGGGATGTAAATTACTATGCTCAGCGTCTCTTCAGGCCCAGCACTACAAGAGCCTGTATCACCTGTATTATACGCCATGGAAAATTGCTCAATGGGGGGCTGTGTCGGGCATCTCGTGTTTTAGATGTGGCAGTATGGAGGCCAATTTGTTACATATTTTCTCTACTTGTCCACACTTAGATAAGATAAAACAAGATATCGGGAATTTTTTCCGGAATGCCTTAGACACAACAATAGAGTTGGACTCAGCAACTATTTTGTTGGGAATATCCCCCAACGGACAAATTAATTGTAAATATTTTCTGTTTGTAGCAATGTCGATTTTTAGACTGCTTGTGGCCTCAACTTGGTTAGATCCAAATCCTCCTACGTATCATCAATGGCTAGGAAAAACTTTGTCAATACAAAAATTGGAAACAGCTATTTACTCTAGGAAAGGGAGAAAGGGTAAAAAGCTGGGTATACAAATCTGGGGTCCTTTGATTCAATGGAAGGCTGGAACTGAATAAGGTATTTTGAGGAATGTATGTATTATGGAATGTTAACATATATTATTTGTATCCGTATATATTATGATAGGATCTGTATGTAGTATGTATATTGTAATATTTCACTTTCCATTTTTCTTTTGAATATGTAGTTGAGTATGTGGCTGCCTTATGAAACTTATTGTGCCTTGTCCATGTAATGGGGGAGGGGAGGGGGAAATAAAATGTGGGGAAAAAATGTATCAATACAAATATTTAAAAAAAAAAAAAATCAATACTGAGGGTCCCTGAGGGCCAACTAGCCCACCAGGTACCTCCAGTATGTGCAACGGAGCTGCGTTAAAGACAGGTGTTCTGAGACCACGCCCCTTTTGACACCTCTCTGCAACGCAGCTCTGTGGCGCTTACTGGAGGTACCTAGTGGGCTAGTTTGACCCTAGGGACCCTTAGGATTCAAGGGGACTTAATATCCCAACTTAGAACGGACACAGGTTACAGTAGTGATTTTTAAGGAATATTATTGTATTTTAAAAGTTGACAGAAACTTTTTCAGTTGGAATCACCAATGTTATCCTATGGAAGGAAATTCAATTTGCAGGTAAAGTATGTTCACGTTGCTTTTGTAGTCCAGTGCTGGACTTCTAGGTTCAGCACTGGGACCTCTATCTAAAACAGGCAAGTAATTATGTATTTATCGTTGGCACAATTTTTAGAGAATATTTGTAAGTTTCAAAAATCGACAATAAGAAACTTTTTCAGCAGAAAGCAGGCAATCATGTCCTATGGAAGGAAATTCATGTTACTGGTAAGTACGGTTAGAATTACTTTTCAGGATCAGTACTGGCCTCAAAGATGCAGCACTGAGTTCTCTCCTGATAACAGGTGAGTAAATCGGAATTCGTAGTTCGACTGATTTTAAAGGAATGTTTGTAAGTTTCAAAAATCAACACTTGGAAACTTTTTCAGCAAAAAGCAGGCAATGATATCCTATGGCAGGAAATTCAAGTTACTGGTAAGTACGGTTAGAATTACTTTTCAGGATCAGTACTGTGTTCAAAGATGCAGCACTGAGGTCTCTTCTGATAACAGGTGAGTAAATTGGAATTCGTAGTTCGGCTGATTTTAGAGGAATATTGGTAAGTTTCAAAAATCCACACTTAGAAACTTTTTCAGCAAAAAGCAGGCAATCATATCCTATAGAAGGAAATTCAAGTTACTGGTAAGTACGGTTAGAATTACTTTTCAGTATCAGTACTGGGCTCAAAGATGCAGCACTGAGGTCTCTCCTGATAACAGGTGAGTAAATCGGAATTCGTAGTTCGGCTGATTTTAGAGGAATATTTGTAAGTTTCAAAAATCGACACTTAGAAACTTTTTCAGCAAAAAAGCAGGCAATCATATCCTATGGAAGGAAATTCAAGTTACTGGTAAGTACGGTTAGAATTATTTTTCAGGATCAGTACTGGGCTCAAAGATGCAGCACTGAGGTCTCTCCTGATAACAGGTGAGTAAATCGGAATTCGTAGTTCGGCTGATTTCAGAGGAATATTTGTAAGTTTCAAAAATCGACACTTAGAAACTTTTTCAGCAAAAAGCAGGCAATCATATCCTATGGAAGGAAATTCATGTTACTGGTAAGTACGGTTAGAATTATTTTTCAGGATCAGTACTGGGCTCAAAGATGCAGCACTGAGGTCTTTCCTGATAACAGGTGAGTAAATTGGAATTCATAGTTTGGCTGATTTTAGAGGAATATTTGTAAGTTTCAAAAATCAACATTTAGAAACATTTTCAGCAAAAAGCAGGCAATCATATCCTATGGAAGGAAATTCAAGTTACTGGTAAGTGCGGTTAGAATTTCTTTTCAGGATCAGTACTTGGCTCAAAGATGCAGCAATGAGGTTTCTCCTGATAACAGGTGAGTAAATTGGAATTCGTAGTTCGGCTGATTTTAGAGAAATATTTGTAAGTTTCAAAAATCGACACTTAAAAACTTTTTCAGCAAAAAGCAGGCAATCATATCCTATGGAAGGAAATTCAAGTTACTGGTAAGTACGGTTAGAATTACTTTTCAGGATCAGTACTGGGCTCAAAGATGCAGCACTGATGTTTCTCCTAATAACAGGTGAGTAAATCAGAATAAGTAGTTCGGCTGATTTTAGAGGAATATTTGTAAGTTTCAAAAACCGACATTTAGAAACTTTTTCAGCAAATAAAGGCAATCATATCCTATGGAAGGAAATTCAAGTTACTGGTAAGTACGGTTAGAATTACTTTTCAGGATCAGTACTTGGCTCAAAGAAGCAGCAATGAGGTCTCTCCTGATAACAGGTGAGTAAATTGGAATTCGTAGTTCGGCTGATTTTAGAGAAATATTTGTAAGGTTCAAAAATCGACACTTAGAAAGTTTTTCAGCAAAAAACAGGCAATGATATCCTAAGGAAGGAAATGCAAATTACTGGTAAGTATGGTTAGAATTACTTTTCAGGGTCAGTACTGGTCTCAAAGATGCAGCCCTGAGGTCTCTCCTGATAGCAGGTGAGTAAATCAGAATTCGTAGTTCGGCTGATTTTAGATGAATATTTTAAAGTTCCAAAACTCCACACTTAGAAGAATTTCCAATTGAAACCAGTCAATGTTAGCCTATGGAAGAAAAGTGAGTTATCGGCTTTTAGGTAAGTACTCGACTGACAGAGTTAAGGTTCTGGGTATAGACTCAGGGGTCTCCCAGGGTCAGGTAGGTACAGTTGGTACACCCTCAGTGGCACAGGGGCAGCCGGGTGCAGAGGTAGTTAGGCACAATGTTATCCAACGAGAGGCAGGGGGCCTTCAGTTGGTGGCTGCTGCCTAGCAGGCCAAGCGGCTGTGGGAGCTGGGCTCCTGATCACTTGCTCAGGGCAAATGGGGAAGTAGGATAGGACAAAGGTTGCACTGCCAGGGGCACTCGGGCGGCTGGGTGCAGGGTGCTTTTGAGCCGTCGGGCGCTCAATGTTATTCAATCGAGATCTTTAAAAGGGAACAAAGACTGCAGTCTCGGGGACGGTGGATGTTCTGGAGCGACCAACACTTCAAGGGGTAAGTTGGGATCTTGGAGGGCAGGTAGGCACCCTGGATTTGGGCACAGGAGGCCAGGGAGCGCCAGGCGCAGTGGTGTCTTTGAATCTTACCCTCTGCTGGTCGCAGTTGGAGGGGTCCCTGGTTCTGAGTCTGCAGGCATCGTTGGGGTCGTTGAGGAGGGTCCTTGGGCACTGGATTCCAGGTCAGAATCACTGGGGGGATGTCCTCAGGGTCTTTGTCCACTCGGGCACAGGCCAGGCTAGGCGGGTGCAGAGTGGGCTGGATTTGCGGTTCCTTGCTGGCACCAGGGGTGTTGCTGTTTGAGCAGAGACACTGCTTGTGGGAGTCCCAGTCTCTAAGAGGGTCAAGGCAGGCAGGTCCTCTGGGGTTCTTGAGGTTGCTGTCCGCAGGAGACACCGGGATTTAGCAAGAGCAGGTTCAAGGACCAACAGGCCTGTAGGGGTGGGGCCAAGTCAGTTGGTGTCGTCCTCTTGTTAGCAGCTGCACGGCAGGTCTTCTTCTTCTTGGTCTTCTTTCTTGTTTCAAAATCGGGATCTGAGGAAGGAAGGTTCAGGGTGCTCCTAAATATTAAATTTAGGGGTGTTACAGGTAGGGGAAGAGCAGGGGCCCAATAGGTCTCTGTCCTGGGGTGAGTACACCCCCTATCCTGCTCCTCTCCAGTGGGAGGGGGGCAGGAGCCTATCTCTGATTGGTCAGGGCTCTCTCTGATTGGTCAGGGCTCTCCATCCTCAAGATGGCCGGGGCCCAGAGTTGTGCTTCACCTTGCCTCTCCCACCTGAGGGGTGGAGTTGGCACAGGCTGGCACACCTCCTTTCCTCACGTAGGGTTTCCCGCCAGTCTTCCCGCCAGAGTGGGGGTCAGAACCGGTGGGGGCCAGTTGCTGAGTGAAGCAAGTGGTCTGGAGAAGCTCACAAAGGCGGTATGCCTTTAAAGCTTCCCCCTGCCCAACCTGGGGGAGGAGACCTAGCACCTCACCCAGGATGTGCATTGTTGCAGGCCTAGGAGAGCAGGGGGGCTCTCCACCCAGGGGTCCAGCAACATGTCTGCTGTGTGGCAGCCTAGGCAGCCTCTCAGACAAGACGTGGATTGTAGGTTAGGTTTCAGGGGGCATCTCTAAGATGCCCTCTGTAGTGCATTTTATTTTACATTAAATCCCACACTGGCATCAGTGTGGCTTTAATGTGCTGAGAAGTTTGATATCAAACTTGTCAGTCTTCAGTGTAGCCATTATGGTGCTGTGGAGTTCATAATGTCAATTTCCCAGCACCATATACTCTTAATGGCATCACTGCACTTACAGTGCCTAGGAATGGCCCTGGGTACTGTAGGGGCACACAGCTCATGTACCTGTGCCCACACCAATGGTATAGGGCACCCAGCTAGAGGGGTGACTGATGTATGCCAGGGCAGTGGGTTTGTGGGCATGGCACACAGGGATGTGTGCCATGTCGACTCTTTATTTAGTTCTGTACCAGGACACTCAGTCTGCAAAGGCAGTGTGTGGGTGTCAGGGTGCAGGGCCCCTAAGGGTGGCACAATAAGTCCTGCAGCCCTTAAGGGTCTCCTCTGGTCACAATGCCCTGGGTACCTAGGGTACCATTTACCAGGGGCTGACACGTGGCCAGAGATGCCAATTGGGGTTCAGCTTCAATACAGTTTTAGGGAAGGAACACAGGCACTGGGCACCTGATTGGCAGGAGCCCAGGGCACACTCAGGCAAAGCACATCAGCAATTCAGCAAAAAGTGGGGGCATACCATGCAAGAAAGATGGCACTTTCACACAGATGGGGCCTGAGGTGACGTGTGTAAACACGCCCTGTGGTGGGTTTTAAGATGGGGAAATAATTCCCCTTCAATCCTGATGGACTCTGGGGGCCAACTAGTCCACCAGGTGCTTCCAGTAAGCGCCACAGAGCTGCGTTGCAGAGAGGGGGGTCCGAGGCCACGCCCATTTTTACACCTCTCTACAATGTAACTCTGGCGCTTACTGGACGTACCTGGTGGGCTAGTTGGCCCCAGGGACCCTCAGGATTCAAGGGGAATTAATCCCCCAACTTGAAATGCACCACAGGGCGCGTTTGCACACTTGTCACAGCAGGCCAAGCCCACTCCCTGCCCCACTGTGCAAATGCGCCCCGTGGAGCATTGTAAATTGGGGGATAAAATCCCCTTGAGTCCTAAGGGTCCCTGGGGGCCAGCTAACCCAGCAGCTACCTTCAGTAAGTGCCACAGAGCTGTGTTGCAGAGAGGTGTAAAAAGGGGCTTGGCCTCTGAACACCTCTCTGCAACACAGTTCCCTGGCTCATGCTGCAGGTACCTGGTGGGCTAGTTCGCCCCCAGGGACCCTCAGGATTGAAGGGGACTTAATCCTCCAATTTACAATGTGCCAGGTGGTGCGTTTGCACACTTACTATGTCAGGTTCCGCCCCCTCCCTGCTCCACTGCAAACGCACCCCTGGCACGTTGTAAATTTAGGGATTAATTCCCCTTGAGTCCTGAGGGTCCCAGAGGGCCAACTAGCCCACCAGGTACCTCCAGTAAGCGCCACAGAGCTGCGTAGCAGAGAGGTGTAAAAAGGGGCGTGGCCTCTGAACACCTCCCTGCAACGCAGCCCCCTGGTGCATACTGGAAGTACCTGGTGGGCTAGTTTGCCCCAGGGACCCTCAGGATTGAAGGGGACTTGATCCCCCCCTTCACAATGTGCCAGGGGGTGTGCTTGCACATTCTCTATATCAGGCCCTGCCCCCTCCCTGCACCACTGTGCAAACGTGCCCCCTGGCGCGTTGTAAATTGGGGGATTAATTCCCCTTGAGTCCTGAGGGTCCCTGATGGGCAACCAGCCTACCAGGTAACTCCAGTAAGCGTCACAGAGCTGCGTTGCTGAGAGGTGTAAAAAGGGGCGTGGTATCCTAACACCTCTCTGCAACGCCGCCCCCTGGGGCATACTGGAGGTACCTGGTGGGCTAGTTGGCCTCCAGGGACCCTCAGTATTCAAGGGGAATTAATTCCCCAATTTACAACGCGCCAGGTGGCGTGTTTGCCATGTGCTGCAGGGAGGAGGCGGGGCCTAACCTCGATGCCAGATTTTGTTTATTTTACAAGGGGGGCTGTGTGGCCCCCTTTATTTTACATTAATTGTGGCCCTGGGGACCCCATCCCCAAGGGTCTGCACTTTTAATTATTTATAAAAAAAATACCGGGAAGGGGGCCACGCGGCCCCCCTTCCAAGGCCAATTTCAGCCCGGGGACCCCATCCCCCGGGGCATGGCCAGTATATTTTTATTTTTAAATATATTTGGAGGGGGGCCACACGGTCCCCCTCCTTAGACCATTTATGACCCCGGGGACCCCATCACCTGGGGCCGGCCTTTCCTTTTTTTTAAAATTAAATCTTTTAGGGGAGGGGAGGGGACTGCTTGCCCCCCTCCCGGGCCACTTCTGGCCCCAGGGACCCCGACACCCGGGGCCGGCCCTATCACTTGGGGACTGTGGGGGGACCCCAATTCCCCCACGGTCCTGCCGGCTCCCCGCCTCCTGCACGAGCTGGCATTGCTTTTCCACACGGGGAGCTGCTGACATGCAGCTCCCCTTATGGAAAAGCAATCCTCCTGCTTTGCTTCATTGAAGCAAGAGCAGGATTCCCTGTTCCCGTTCCAGTTGGATTCGGTGAAGGATCACAGCACCACGCTAAGAAGGTGTTCAAGTACGTGTATTTTTATTGAACCATAGTGCAATTACAAAACGGTAGAGGATGGTCTACACGTTTCGGCTCCCAGCCTTCTACTGGACCATAGCATATATACACCACAAAGGCTCCTTCAAAGTGACTTTTCAAATTTTGAAATTCTACTTGAGGGATCCCTCAAAATGCTCCCATAATAATACAAGTCAAATATGCATAGTCCCATGAGGCATTGCATATAAAATGGTTTTAAATGACACTATTTGAGGAGTTCTTAGTGTCACAAAGAAACAAGGTGCTACAGAAATAAAATGAAAATGGCCCAGTGCACGTGAGTTGTGTGATAGTGACTAGTGATAATATACAGCAACTCCATTAAATATACTATATTGGCTGCGTCGATACATTCTGATATAGAATGATGTTTTTGTTGTTGAACTTGTCTCAGTGAATAAAGAATTTGATAAAGTTGTCCAATTATTAAAGTTAAATTAATGTTTTTACCTCTGAAAATTCTGAAACTCATGCTGAGGCCTTGATTAGGACAACAGATAGGAGGCACACCTCCTTCCTAGAGTATTTGTCATGACACTTGTGCCCCAGAAAGAGTAAAAAGTATCTCTGCTAATTCTTTAAAAAAAAGTCAGCGAAAAATCACCTATTGCTCTTGTACACCCAAAGATACAAAAGACAAAAGACTAGCCTTTCATCACTCTACGATGCATGAGGAGACTAAAAACCAAATGACAAGTCTGACAGTCCAAGGACTGGCAGACCCGTGTTGGCGTGGCGGTGGTGGTTCCAATTACGACTTGGGCGATCAGACTGTAATTGGACTGCTGGCTGTGCCAGGGAACCATTGTTCTCTGGCGGATGCACAGAGGTCAGGGGCTATGCAATATGCAGGTGATGCCACTGCGGCACTGCCATGAATTTGATAAGTTTCACAACTGGCAGCAGTTTCATGGCGGTCTTTTCTCCGTGAAAAGACTGGCGGTTGTTAAACAAAGGGGAGCCTACAGGGCCCCCTACGCCCTCTCGGCTTGGGGCCGCTATTTTGCAGCTTTTCTTTTGGGACTGTTGTAATGTAGAGCCAGTGCTTTCTCTTCTATTGTAAGAAAAAAGAGTGTCAGTTTAATTTTCAATGTTTATATGTTGGACATTTGTAGAGGTTTATGTTGTTAGGCTTCATTTTATTTTGTTTTGAGGTGAGTTTCTATTTGATAATAATTTACATGCTTTTTAATGTTTTTTTTCTGTTTTTTAACTGGGGTTGTTTTTCGGCAGGTTAACACTTTCTCAAAATTGTAGTATCTTCTTTTAGTAAGTACATGAAAAGGGATAAAAGTTGGAGAGTTTTTTTTAAACTATCTGTTAAATTGCAATATTAATTTTAATTAGAAGTAAGGGCCTGACTACGAGGTTCGTGATCTTACCCTTATTCCGCTGCCACAGCGATCCCAAGTACTCCATTGAGTTGACGGTCTATTGCGCGCCCTATTTAGATGCATGCACCCGAACCTCCAATGCGTTGATGGAGTTTCTTCCTCTTGTGATGCAGCGGACTGCAATGCTGGTGAATAGTACTCTGTCACCATCAAAGCTGCGGGTTCCTGCCAAGCAGATTATGAATCACAGTTGAACTGGCTGTTCCCAGACCAAGGGAGCCTGTCGCGGTACGCGCTCTGCACAGCACCAAAAAAGTGGCAATTGGATGGATAAAAATACAACACATCTGATGTCCATTGGCTAAGTAGACCTGAACATCACACTATAAAACATACCTCATTTCAGACCATGATCCTTTGCCTCTCCACTGCAATAGAGAATTTCAGTGGCTATGTTTGGTGAGTGACAGCAGGCTTTTTCCCATCTCTTGACTACCCTCAACACACATTTTTCTGCTCATTTAATTATTTTCTGGGTCACATGTTTTGTTATACTGTCAGTTTCTTTAATTTGGGGATATGGCTAGGCCCAAACATCAATGTTTTGAGAGGGAGAGTTGTCTGTCATGGTGGATGAAATCATAAGAGTAGAGCCACAATTGTTCGCAGCCCAAGTCTAAGATACAACTATCAATCAGAAAAGGTTAATTTGTGCCAGAATAGTAGACAGAATGAATGCTGTAGCTACCACCCCACGCACACAGGAGGGAATTAGAAAGAGATGAAACGCCATAAGGGGGAAGGTGCATTTCCTGGACTCCAAGCAAAACCTGGAGGCCCAGAGGAATGTTGATGGTCCTTCCAGCCCCCCAAAACACCTGTTTCCCTGGGAGGAGAAGGTCTTGCAGATCCTCCATACTGAAGGCTTGACAGGACTACCTAGTAGAGTAGAATCTGGTAAGTTACACTTTACAAACTCTAAATAACCCTCAATGTCCTGTTTGTTCTCAAAGTGTACTGCATATATTTTCCTAACATAAAATCCTCAAAGTATCCATTTCAGAGAAATGTTGGATTGTCTGTGTGAATGTTTAGTATTGCATATATAATATTACATGTATGAATCTCCATTACATGGCATGTGATGGTATGATGTCTGCAAGTGTTGTAAAAAACATAACATGCCAGGCCCCATGATATGTGTCACAATGTAAATGCATGACCCTTCCCAACTGCATATTGTCAACAGGTACGTTACACTAACCATTTCGCTAGTGTTGGCAAGTTGACTTTGAAATGACCACAAATACTATGATGTCCTGTTTCGGTTCCCAAAACAAGATGAAAATATGATTTTGCCCGCTGTCCCTTGTCTGACGTATTACAACTGATGTACATGTCTCATTGAGTGAGCAATCTACATTCAATGCTCTCCTCAGGGACATGTCTGGCTACTTTCCCGTATGTTTACTTGATCTCCTCAACTGAAACAATTGATGGCGTGAGTGACACCATACCAAGTATGTAGATCCAACACTTGTAAGGCATGAAGTTAGCTCAACTGAATTGAAATGACAGGTAACCTTTTGACTCTGGACTACTCACATGATTACCGAGTTGTGTCATCACCTGCTTTGTACTCAGCTAGGCCTTGGAATGGTTAAATACATATGGTTAAATACACATGGTTAAATACACGTCACCTCTCCAAACTGTGTTGGTTTGAATGTTTTGGAGAAGAGAACTATACTTCTTAGTGAATATTGCTACATCCCAGGACATTTTATTAGTTGCTTATTTGAAATACATGTGGGAAATCTAAAAATGTCTTGTTAACATGTTCAATACCGCTGAAATCTATTTTCATATTAATCTCTACCTTTCTTGTTTCTTTTGGGTATCTACTTACTGTGCCTCAAAAGATTTGGATGTAGATCCACACTTCCACCAATAGATACCAGAGCTTGGCTTTCGAAGAGACCCCCACTCCAGCCCAGGACCAAGACTTCAGTGAGTAGAACACTCCTGGTGATCTGGACGGGGATGACAGTGCTGGTCCATCTAGTTAGCTTGTAGAGACGGCAACAGTGAGACTCACTGGTCCCACAACAACACATCCCAACCCAGCCTACAGAAATCCCCACAACCTGTGCACCTAGCACTGCATCAACTATTGTGTGCCACCCAGTCCTGGCTACTGATATGAGAACCACTACAACAGCTATAGAAGAGCCAGTGGGATAGGGCATCCTTGGTCAAAGGCACAGGCTCTTGGGGGTAGGGGTTGTGGGAGGAAAACTATGGAGCAGCAGATTGAGGCCACTGGGGTCACTCACACCCAGGCCACCATCGACCAAGTCATGGGAGCCTATCATGAGTCCCAAGGCATGATAGGCCAGGTACTCACCCAAATACGAGAGATGAAACAGTTGCAGAGGGACCTTAATCATTAGATGGAGGCCAATATTTCTAACATGGTCTCCCAAATCGGGGTGCCGCAGGACATTTACAACCATCTGGACAAGACTTTTCTAGCACATTCTACCTCTTCCTGTGGTTCTACAACATCATGGCTTTCAACATCTGCTGCAGCCACAGGAAGCGATCCCCTGCCATAGGCACACCCACCTGCAGATACTCCAGGCCCTCCAACTTTGGTTCACCCCCACCCGCAAGAGGGGACACCTACACAGTTCATCAGGAACTGAGGATAGCAAGACCTCAACCACCACCAGCAAGAAATGCCAAACCTAATTCCCTCCAGTGTGTGCCTAGCATTCACTCTGTGGACTATTCCTTGACACATTTCCCTTTGAGATGGTAGTTGTATCTTAGACTTTGGACTACAAATAATCTGTTATCCAAAACTATGGTTTCATTTACCATGACTGACCTCTTCACTTTTTTGTTTTCCTGTGTCTTTTAAAAAATGCTGCATTTCTCCTTGTTTACTACACTAAGGGCCAGATGTAGGTAATTCCGAAATATCAAGTCCTTAATAGCGAATTTTACCGATTCACTATTAAGAAGTCGGTATTCCCCAGGTAGGCAATAAATCGCTAAAAAATTACCGATTCGGTAAAAATCGGTAATATTTAGCGTTTACGTAAAAATCACTAAAATATATACTGATTCCCCATTACCGAATCGGTATCACCGATTCCTTAATACAGATTCGGTAATTAGCGATTCGGTATTTTAAAAAAATCGGAAAATGTTGGATCAGCCAATCCTGTGCTTCCTCATTACCTCAACAAGGAAGTGGCCACACCCATGCACCTGCACTGATCCTGAAGCTGTGGGAGAGGCAGGGAGCACAGCAAACAACCCAGGAGCAACTCTTCCAAGTTTTTGCTGACATCACAGCCAAGATATGGACAAACAGGAGAGGCAAAAGGAGGCAGCTGAACGCAAGAGGAAACACAAATTTAGTGAGAGGGAGCTGGAGGTCCTTATTGAGGAGGTTACTAAGAACCATGACAAACTGTTTGGGAAGAACTCCCTGCACGTGCCTGAATCTCAGAAGAGGAAGATATGGCTGATCATCCAGGAAAGGATTAATGCCATCAGAATAACCCAGCGCTCCATTGAAGAACTTAAAAAACGCTGGTATGACCTCAGGAAGCGTGCAAAGGAGAGGCTGGCAGAGAGAAGGAAGCAAGCCAACAAGACAGGTGGAGGGAGAAACACAGCACCTCCACCAACTGCACTGGATCTCCTGGAGGAGTCCACCCTCCAGTCGGAGAGTGTGAGTGGAATTGGGGATGCAGACAGCTCAGCCAGAGCTGGCAACAGGCAAGGTAAGATGCATGCACAGCATGCTGTGCCCCCCACTCCCTAACCCCAATCCCCAATCCCCAATGAGGCAGAATGAATCCCACTCCAGTACATGTTTTACTACAAACCTGCAATGCATTTTGGGAGATGCCGTCAGAAGTAACACATATCATAACAGTCAGTCCACTGAACCCAAAGGCATGTGACACACATCAGCAATCAGCAAGCAGAGGACAGTCAGTTTGATTGGCAGTCATGAAATGTATTATTACGCAAATGCTGTCAGACAAGTGAGCAAATGTACATTCTGTCTCCACAGGTGAGCCATCGTGCAGGGATGCAGCAGGGGACATGGGAAAGGCATCCAGGAGAGAGAGAACACATGAGGAGGAGGTCCTGTCGCCTGCAGAACACACCACACCACCACCACCACCACCATCACCACCACCATCACCAGCATCACCACCGCCACCATCACTGCCACCACCACCGAGAGCCAGGAGGCATACTGTGGCTAAACTCCAGCAGATGGAGGTGCCCAAGGATGACAGCATGGGAGGCTAACAGTCCACGGTGGCAGAGGATGCCAACAGTGCATGCACACAGTCCCCCACCAAGCGCGCCCACACAGGTGCCAGACGCCGCAGAGCAAGGGCAGCCAGTCCAGTTTCACAGGGCAATGAACAAAGTGTATTTTCTGGTCTTGAGGGGAACATGCTCAAGGTGCAGTGCTTGCAAGGCAAAGCAATAAGATCAGTCCAATGTCAGATGGTACACATGAATAGACACATGCTGCAAATCGAGAAGGGCATCAGCAGCATGAACAATAGTGTGGCTGAGGGCATGAGGGACATGTCCGAGGCACTGAGGCTGCTGTGCAGCAAAATGGATGAGGACCGTTTGGTGAGGCGCAGGGAGAGGCAGAAACTTGACAACTACACTAAAGCGGTGAACCGCCTCTCCACTGCCACCTCTCTGCTCTGCAGGCGCTCGGTGGCCATGCAGGAGGAGATGGCCCACTGCAGCCGTGATGATGCAAGGGGGCTGGTCACAATGACCAGTGCACTGGAAGTGCTACAGACAAACCAGATAGCCACTACAGGTGCAGGTGATGGGGGGATAGTGAAGAGGCTACTAGTCACAGTAGCATCACGCCCCCTATTACTGAGTCCAGGAGTCACAGTGAACAGCACAGCGCTGCCACAGGACAGACTGCCAGTGAGGACAGTGGGCCCAGGGAACGCGGCAGTGCTGCACGTGGGCGCAGGAAGAAATGCCAGCCATCACATGGTATAGCGAAATGGGTGACGTAACCCATTTCGCCTTTGTAATCTGCATTGCATATTGGCCTGGCATGTTAAGCCTTTCATGTTGTGGCGGTGTGCTAAGCCAATAAAACACCATCACACAATTACAGTAACTGGCTGTGTCTCCTTACTTACTTAGAAATAGTTGTGAGTGATCTCAGCCCGTCTGTGTCTCCCATCTGGTACTGCTGTCACACCTGCTGCGCTGTGCTCTGGCTGTGGACAATCCTCACCCTCGTCCTCGGAGTCAGTTAGTTCCACTGCTGTTCCTTCCTTTGTGGCAAGGTTATGCAGCGTGGCACATGTTGCTATTATTTTACAGCAGATGATGGGGCGGTACTGACGTGCACCTCCACTTTTGTGGAGGCAGCGGAACCTGCTTTTCAAGAGTCCGAATGTGCGCTCCACAACGTTGCGCGTAGTTCTATGTGCCACATTGTATCTTCTCTCACTTGGGGTGGATGGGTTGAGGTATGGAGTCAGGAGAAATGCCAGCACGGCATATGCGCTATCACCTGAGTGAGAAAGGAAGTGCCATTAATAACAGTCACCAACACATTCATCCAAGGTATACATCAGGGTGTGTCACATTGATTTACCTAGCAGGTATCCTTCTCCAAATTCGCCCCCAGCCAGATGTGTGTATTTCCCACTGTTCCTGAATATGTAGGAGTCATGGGTACTCCCTGGAAATTTGGCTACTATGTCAGTGATGATGTGGTCCGCATTACATATTACCTGCACGTTGATGGAATGTGTAGATTTGCGGTTCAGATATATGTACTCTCTAGCTGCAGGTGGGCAGATTGGTATGTGTGTCCCATCAATGCACCCTATTACATTTGGGAACTGTGCCTTTTGGTAAAAATCCATCTTTGTTTTCTGCAGTTCTGCCTGTGTGCTGGGGAAGCGTATGTAGTGATGCATTCTTTGCATCATGGCATCCAGGAAAGTGTTGAAGAAACGGAACAGGCAACTCTGTGACACACCACCTGCCACAGCTATCACCCCCTGGTAACTACCTGATGCAAGTAGGTGCAGGCTACAGAGCACCTGAACATGTGTTGGTATAGCATGCACCCTTGGTGTCTGATGCTCCAGGAGTGGGCGCAGGTCCCGTATCAGGTCTAGGATGGTTTGGGGGTCTAGCCTGTACCTCTCATGGACTTCAGCCTCAGTCAGTTGGAACAGTGTAACACACAGTCTGTACACACGCTCCTACCGTCTCCAGATCCTCAGTCCTGCTGCTTGCATACGTAGCCACCTTGCAATGACGTAGAGGGCTGCCATTGTGTTCACACTGTTGCATTTTGGGGCTGTTTAAATGCAGTGCACCTGATTACCACCTGCTTTAACTCAGTGGTAATTATCGACTCCTAAATACCGAAAAATTGAAAAATCGTTATTACCGATTTTTGGTACATCGACTTGCGAGTTTTTAAGGATTTCTTATTTAGCGAATCGGTATTTGGGGGTTTCTGTGTCTCCTAATCACTAATTAAGGAATCGGTAACTGGTTTCCCTTATTGTTACCGATTCCTTATTAGCGATGGTGTTTGGTGTTACTTACATTGTACATGGCTAAATACCGGTGGGTAACGCAGAAATTCGCAGATTTTCTACGTTACCGACCGGTATTTGGCCACCTACATCTGGCCCTAAATCTACTAGTTAGACACTCGTTGACTGCTGTAGTATATCTCAAATCTAGCAATGCATATCTGTACTCCCATCATAACTTTACAAGGCCAAAAACAGCAGCTTGTGTAAGCATGGATATTTTGCATGTACCCAATATTTAGCTCAAGTTCATAACCATGTCTCACCAAACGATACCTACAAATGTGTCTTCAAATACCATCTTTAGTCCAGTGAACCAACAATAGGTTATCATAATTTCAGAAACATAACAAATCATACATGACACCACTATTCAGAGCCAGTAATAACATTTTCAGTTCCAGACCTTACCAACATGGAAGGAAGGGATACATCTGACAATTTCCTAGTGAATAGGCAATTTATCATTAATAATGTCATCAGCTGGAGCCAGATCTGCTGGCTCATATAGGCAATTTCACATCAGTAACACAAATTGAGAGAGGGGGAAAAAAGGGGGGAAAATTAGGAAAATTAAGATAAATAATGTGTGAATGTTGGATGTTGGAAAATGAATACTCATTTATTTGGCGGTTGCAAAAGTATGATTTTTTTCTATGTTTTGGTCTGCTGCTGAAATCTACGTTGGGCTACATAGAGGCTTTTTAATTGTCTTTAGAGTTATCCCTTTAATTCTTTAAATGTTTTTTAGGCAAGGTCAATCAACCCTGACTATAAAATGAGTACAACGAATAATCTCAGAATTGTATCTGTAAACATCTGCGGCCTAAATGATGCCACAAAGAGGCAAAAAGTAGCACAGGGGTTACGCTCACTGGGGGCCGACATCGTTTGTCTCCAGGAGACACACATTGAAGGAGCACAGAAACACCTGCTGAACTCACTGGGGTACAAAGTCATTTAGGGAACCTCTCAGGGCGCACGGGTAAAAGGAGTTGGGATTGTGGCACAGAAAAAACTTCCTATAAAAATTTATAGAGTTAAATCTGATTCCCTTGGGCGATGGGTGATTGCAGGATGCTCTTTACCTCCTAATTTTGTCTTCACTTTATGCTCCATTTACAGGAGTAATCTAGACGATCCAGGAATAATCAATTGGGTAAATGGAGAATTAGCACATTGGCCTCTTCCAATAATTCTCTGCGGCGACCTAAACATCAACTTGCCTAGCATATGGATAATGAGGACCAGTGGCACTATAGAGGCATTAAGCCAAAGGTATATCAGGCTATACAAAACCTAATGTATACTCATGGTTTACATGATGTATGGGCTGAATTAAAACCTAAGCAAGAGGGATCCCCATCTCTCTCTGGTAAGACTCGACTACTTTATGGTTTCTTAATCTCTGGTGCGGGATTGCTCTATTGACATTGCACCACGATTTATGTCAGACCATAATCCACTCATTTTAAATATCAGGGGCTGAGTTATAGAGAAGGCTCGAATTGGAGTTTTGAAAAGGCGCTCCTATATGACAATGGATATCGGGCATACATACATGGCTGGATTCAAGAGTTTTTGAATATAAATATTGGGTCAGCCCCAACTATGGTCTTATGGGACACCTTAAAGGCAGGTATTCGTTGAGAGACTCTGCAATTCTCCATCAGGAGAAACAAAAAAGAGAAAATGCAGGTTTCTATTCTGCAAGATAAAATGAAAAAAGCAGAAGAGAAACTAACACAGGCAGTCCAGCTAGGGGCAGAAATTGAAGCCGCACAGATTGAGGTAGTTGCTGCTAAAGCCGAAATTGGGACTATATTCGTGGAGAGAGTGGCCGCAAAGTGGACCTCGGCCCGGGAGAAAATAAATGAGTGCAGCAAACTTATTGGTCATCAATTAGCCATCTCAACTAGACAACAGGCTACCGCCAATGTAATATCCTCAATTCAAACTATTATAGGAGAGATTACTAATGACCCGGATAAGATACAGGGGGCTTTCCGAGAATTTTATAAAAATCTTTACACAGAGGAGAATACTTGGCCCTCCGAGCTTAGAGAAAGAGAAACGTCTGAATATTTTAAGAGAATATCACTGTCCCAATTTAGTACGGAGAGTCACGATCAATTGGAAAATCCCCCGACTTGGGAAGAAATCTCTATAGCACTTGCAAGCCTGCCGGACGGCAAACTGCTGGTATGGATTGCATTCCAGTGGAGTACAATAAAAAAATCCCTCCAAATCAAAGATTTTTTTACGGAAGTGGTAATATACATTTTTAACGGGGCTTTTCCACCACCTTCTTGATCTACAGCAAAAATCATAATATTTCCCAAAAAAGATAAGTCACCACTAGAGATGTCTTCTTATAGGCCAATTACTCTTATAAACACTGACTCCAAAATAGTTTCCAAGATTATCGCATCTAGACTATCTACCAGCATTGAGTCTCTTGTTTCCAAATGGCAGCATGGGTTCATCTCCAAAAAGGGCACCACAGAATACATCCGTCAGACTATCACTCTATTTGACGCCGCTAAGGTGACAGGAGACCCGATCTCATTAATCTTACTTGATGCTGAAAAAGCTTTTGATTGGGTTTCCTGGCAATTTTTGTGGGGCGTCATGAGGCGGATGTGTTTTGGACCTAGGATAATGCAAGCTCTTCAAGCCCTATATCAAAATTCTACAGCCAGAATCTCAATCAATGGGAAGATGACGGAGCAAATAGAGATCTCACGTGGGACAAGACAGGGGTGCCCTTGTTTCCCGCTGCTCTTCGCCATGTATATTGATCCCCTTATTAAAACAAATCGAAGACAATCCAGAAGTTCAGGCGATGAGTAGGTTTGGTGTGGATACTAAGATCATGGCCTAGGCTGGCGATTTAGCAGTGGTGGCCCCAGAAGCCGAATTGGCCATCAGGGCCTTGGAACAAGAGGCTCAAGAGTTTGGGAAGCTGTCTGGATACGCGCTCAATAAAACAAAAACACAGATTATTTTAAACGAAGGAATAAACTGGGTAGATAGCAGAGTAGTGCAGAAGGCTAAATATTTAGGGGTCAATGTCGATGCTGATATAGACTCAATAGTAAGGGAAAACCTGACTCCTTAGCGGCTGATACTAAGAGAACACTTAATAGACTCAACAATCTGCATCTGACCATAGTGGGGCGGTGTAATGTTTTAAAAATGATTTTCTTTCCTAAACTACTCTACTTTTTTAGGGCAATTCCTTTAGAATTTAACAAAACCATGCTCCAAAAGTTCGAACAAATTTTTTCCCAATTCATCAGGGCTTATTCTCAGCCGAGGAGGGCTTTTAAACTGCTCTCATTCTAGCTCCCTATCTTAAAATTGTACTACTGGGCCGCGGCATTACAATATTGCACTAAATTATTACATGAACATTCTGATACGAGTACTTCGGTACTTCCATCTCCCTATATATCACTACTCAGGGAGGCGGCGCGAGGCTATCTTTGGAGGCAACTAGAGTTCGGCTACTATAAGCGGGTCAGATTTAAGACTCTGATGAGCCCGTACAGACAAACTTACTATTTACCTATCAATAACAATATTAACTTACCAATTATCTTCGGGAAGACGTATCTCCCAAAATGGTATAAAACAGGTATCTTAAAGCTGGGGGACTTAGTGACTTCTGAAGGAGTTCGGCCTTTTAATGACCTTGGAACTCATTACAACTTGAATGATAATCAGACTTTCTTATACTCCGCCATAAAAGACTTCTTGACCAGTAAGTCGGGAGGGCTGGCAGGTTTTGCAAGGCTAGATCTTATTGACGAATTGCAGGGTTCTGTTCTACCTTGGATTGGGTTTACTTACTCAATATTAAATAGTCAAATGCCCGATGACCTGGTAAAAGTAGATGAAAAATGGCAGCAGAAACTGAATGTTACCCGTAATACCTTTTGTCTCGCATTGAGCTCTGCTCAGTGCAATCTGTTGTCAGCCAAATTACAGGCTACATTTTATAAGACAGGATTCTTCTTATATATAACTCCCAGCAGAATTGCTAAATGGGGAACCGGTAGAGGAACATTATGTCCTAGATGTTCTGAGTTTAGTGCATACTCGGTACATATGTTCGCCAACTGCGTGAAGTTAGAACCTCTGGTGAATAAAGTAGAGCAGTTCCTGGGCAGAGTTTTATTGCGGGACATTCAACTAACTCCAGTAATTATTATGTTGGGTTTACAAGAAATGTTGAACAGAAGGAATGGGGTGCTTTAATATTTGTAGCCATGACCATTCTTAGGATCTGTATAGCTTCCCACTGGATGGATCCAAATCCCTCAATGTTTTCGCAATGGCTGGCCCGACTGATAGCAACTTGTAAACTGGAGAGCGCCATCTATGCCAAAAAGGGTATGAGGGCAAAAAAAAGCCTTAGAAATATGGTAGCCTTTAATCAGGTGGCTTAGACAAACGAATTCTTAGGACTCGCCTAATGTATTTCTTGTGTTGAGTTTTTGATTTTGCCTATTTTTCTCACTTTCTATTTAATGTCATCAGAAGCTAATGGCTGCTTAGAAGGATAGTCACTTGTGCGGGAGAATTTACAAATGTAGTGTAAAACTGTTGTTTGAATTCCCACTGCTTGTAAAATGTATTGTATTTGTCGCTGGAACTTGGGGTGGGGGGTGGGTGGGCAACGTAATGAATTATCAAGATCTTTGATCCTTTGTACTGCATATATATTTATAAAATAAAAAAATAAAAAATACATTTAAAAAAGTAATATAAATTGCATTACACAAGGCAGAACAACAAGTTTTGGACACTGGACAATTCCAATACCCTGTCTCAGTATATGGTGGAATGTCACAAAAAGATTTCAGTGCTGTAACACATGAGGTATCGACCACAATAATAAGACAACAACAAATACATATGCTGTACATGCATTGAGGATTCAGCCAATGTGAACTGAGGATACCATGATTTTGGTCCAGGAACACATATGGTCTGAGCCTATGATGGCATACAGATTGCTTTAGGACCAAGACACGACGAGGAGCAAGTACAATGGAATTTTCAGAACTATCATCCAATCATTGTGCAAAGTGTCTTGGTACAGGATTTGTACACCCAAAGTCTGTCACTCCCAGGAACAACCCATGTCCCCTTTGTACTTCCAAACAGCACCATATATCCGCAAATGTCACAGCTCTGAGATGTCCAAATGAAGATGACATGATGAAGGTTCCAAAAACAAAATAGGAAGATTAACAGTCAAACCATATATACTAGTCACATTACATAGTCAACTGTTGGTGGACACAGTTTTGGGCAAAATTCTGAGATAATCAATGCAACACTACAAAATTGTCCATGTGTCAAACCCTTGTTCAACAAATACCTTCGGCATGGATCTCTCAGAGCTTGCCCATCCTACCAGTCGACCTTAACATACTTCTCTCATCAACACAACAATAGTTGGTGTAACAGTGAAAGGTGTGACATTTTAACCCCTTCAGCGCGGCGCGGATTACCGCGCCGTGCTGAAGGTTCGTTGCCCGGGCGGGGCCGTGACGGAGCGGTTCCGTCATGCGCACAGCGCGACCGACGCGCATGACGGAACCACTCCGTCACACGCATCGAAGGGGTTAAGAAATACTTACACAGAGGAAGTTATTGATGAGATATTGACACAAGTGAGCTCCTTCCTCTTCACAACTATTATCCTCATTTGGCATTTCAGGATCCTCACCCGGTCGCTCTTCATGGTCTCCATCCTCTGTGATGTAAGGGATGTTCTGTCACAGGGTGATGTTGTGGAGCATGCAGCAGGCTACAGTGATTTGGCACATCGACTCGGGTGAGTAGAGGAGGGCTCCACCAGTTTTAACCAGACATCCAAATCTGGCCTTCAGGAGACCAAAAGCCCGCTCCAATGGCCTCCATTTCCTTCCATGGGTTTCATTGAAGCGAACGTCCCCTGGCGTTGTTGGATTTCTGAGCAGTGCCAACAATTTGGCTGAATCCTCACCCCTTGGGAACTGGATGAAGCTGCCAATGTGTCTCATCTTTGAAGAAATCACTTCTTGTAACACACCGCTGAATCATGGTTCTGCACCGTGGATTGGAAGGAACCTGTGGCTGCAAAATGAAGTACTGCCATTATTTATTTTTACGATTTGTGTAATATATGTGGGATTAGTGTTGTGAGGCAGGAGATCAGGTTCCAACTGATGTCATAAATCCACGATTGTTTGCCTACTCAACCTGAACTTCTTAATTAAGTGCACCCACTTGCCAGGCCCTAACCTTCCATTTTCTTACATGTGTGTTACCCCTAAGGTAGGCCCAAGGTACCCATGTGAGCAGGATGCAGTGTATGTGAAAGCTTGGTATGCGCTGGTGTGTGTGGCATGTCCTGATTGTGAAATATTGGCAATTCCTTTTTTCACTATTGAAAGGCTATTTCTCCCATATAATAGAAAGGGAGTTCATTTATAACATCTTGTAGGGGCGTGGCTTCGGAGCCGTTGGTGATGGCCGCTGTTTTCGGGAGCTCCGCGGCGACGTAGGCAGCGAGGAGTCTCCAGGCTTCTTTTCCTCTGTATTGGACTGTGGAAACCGACATTTCAATCGTCGGAATACTTCAGCTACCGCTGTGATGATTCGCGGAGCGTTTCCATGCCGTTAAGGTGATTTTATATCGAAAAATGCAGTCAGTCAGAACAGCGACCGCCATTTTGTTTCCTGTGATGATATTTTCCTGACGCATTCGTGCCTTATTATCAGTGCCATTCGCTACAAGATTTCTACTATAACATATGAACAAAGGCTTTTCTTCAACTGGGTTATAATTTCCTGGTCCTCTTTGCGGCAGTTATTGGAGGGCCTCCTGCAGTCTCTTTTTTCCTCATTTTTTCTTTTTTGTCTTTTCATCAACGCTTTTTTGCTGAATTCCTCTAATTTTGACAATTATTGCTATACGAACTGTCTCTCCTTGTGACCTTCTCTACCATCACCAAAAGGGGACTTTGTCTTCTTTCTCTTCATGGCAATACCGCGTGGTGCTCGTAGCGGTGCCCGTAGTGGGGCTCACCAAGCTATCTCCCCACCACTGGCTGACAACAATCCCTTTAATGTCCTACGAGACAATATGGATGAAGCTCCCCCGGAATCTTCTGACCCTAAAGCCTCCTCTTCGGCGGACACTCGCCCCAAACAACTTTCCAAGCTACCATCAGCTTCGCCTTCTGGTAAACGGGTAAAAATTAATCCTCCTTCTCCTACTAATCCACCCTCTTCAGTCTCTATGGAGCTTCTCCTTGATGAAATTCGTGCTCTGAAGCCTTATATGGAGGAAACTAATTCGCGCTTACAAAGCCTTGAAGACAATTGGTCTCACACCATCCAGAGAGTGGTGACCCTTGAACAAAGAGTTGATGCGTCTGAGAAGACCATACATCAAGTCCCCATTTTGCATACAGAAATTGTTCATCTTAAACAACAAGTCGAACAATTGGAAAACCGCAACAGGCGCAACAACTTACGAATTTATGGTTTGGTTGAAGGTCTTGAAGGTTCTAATCCAATCTCATTTTTTCAGTCATTTTTACCTTCTCTTCTTGGTCTTCCTGAATCCCCTCCTTTGAACATTCAACGCGCTCACCGTTTGGGCCGGATGTCTGCCTCTTCCTCCTCCTCAGCGAGACCTAGAGGTACTATCTTATATTTTCTGGAATATACTGACCTGCTCAAGGTGCTCCAGGCTGCCAAGCAGAAAGGAAAGATTTCTTGGCATGGTTCTAATCTATTTTTTACTCAGGACTATGCCAAAGTGACTGCAGATCGTCGGAAAAGGTTCCTGGAAATGAGACCTGCTCTTCGAAGTCTTAATGCTAGATATGGCCTTTTTCACCCGTGCCTTTTTAAAGTGACATATAATAACAAGACTACATCTTATGAAGACCCAGCTGTTCTCCAACAATTCTTGAATACTTGTCGTCAGGATTCTATGGATGTTTCTAGACTATAATGGCTCTGTTTCTCTCATGTAGTCTGTTTGCTGTTTAACTGTATTTGGCTCTAATGTTTTACATTTATATTTTTGTCTTTTTCTCCTTAGTTTTGGATATTTGGGCCCCTGTATGTTATCCTCTTCAGTTTTCCTGGATGACGTCCTCCCTGTCGTTGTTGCCCTGAGGTTTCCCGTTTCGGCGTCCCATTTCCCTGATGTGGTTCCAACACCCTCATCCTTTCTTGTTTTCTTGTGGTATGTCTTTTGCTAATGCGCTCTTATGTCTATGGAATTGGTTTATTTTGCTTTGTTGTTCTCTTCTCTTTATTCTATTTTCTTCTTTTGCTTCTCATATCTTCTTTTGCTACCGTTGTTTCACTCCTTTTCTCATTACTCTTACTTCTTGTTCTTTTCCTTTTCTTTATCTCTTTCTTTTTAATCATGTACTTCATTCTATCTTTACTTCTCTTTTTCACCCATTTATTCCTATTCTCTTCACATGTTTGAATTTCGTTTTCTCTCTCTCTTTTTTGATTCTCTTGCCTTTTCAATACAATGTCTTTATGGCGGTTCTTCTGTTGTATTTACTAAATTATGTATCGTCTTTTCTTTCTTGCAGTTGGTCTTCTTTTTTCTCCCTGCAATGTTCTGTTTTTCCTTCTCTTACTAATGTAATGATTACTTTCCAGGTTTTAAATACTCATGCTTTTCTACTCTCTTTTTCTTTGCATTTTCTCCCTTATCTGTAGATGGCTTTGAATATTTTATCTTGGAATGTTAAAGGTCTTGGTTCACCTATTAAACGCCAAAGAGTTTTGTCTCATGTAGCAAATTTAAAAGGGGATATTGTTTTATTACAAGAAATTCATGTTAAAGATCCTGAAATTCCTAAGTTACGTCGTAATTGGGTTGGTCATGTTTTTGCCTCTCCTGGGTCTGGGAAGCGCAATGGTGTCGCTATTTTATGCCATAAGAGGCTAGATGTTCATCTTATCAACCAAGATAATGATGCAGATGGTAGATGGGTAGCAGTTTCTCTGTTGATTAATAAAATTCCTCTGACCATTCTCAATATCTATGCCCCCACTGTTCCGGATAAAGTTTTTTGGCCCCATGTTCTCTCCCTGCTTATGCAATACACTGATGATTACCTGATTTTAGGTGGTGACTGTAATATGGTTATAGACCCCTTTTTAGACAGAAGATCTGACTCTAGGTTCTCCCCCTCTCCCATGCATTCTTTATTTACCTCCACTATTTCCCAAAGGGCTCTTGTTGATTCCTGGAGGCTTTGCCACCCTACTCTTAGAGAATACACTTTTTACTCACCCCCTCACTCTTCCCAATCCCGATTGGATTATATTTTCATTTCCAAAGCCCTCACTCAACTCATTACTCACTCGGACATAGGTTCTATCTTAATTTCTGACCACGCTCCAGTCTCTTTAAGTCTGGATTTACTCCCCCCCGTGAAAGGCACTAGGAGATGGAGGTTTAATAATTCACTTTTATTGGATCCACAGTTTACACCAGCTTTTATGGATTTTGCCTCTCCCTTTTTTGAGGACAATGACTCGCCTCAGTTAACTCCTTCTCTTATTTGGGATACCTTTAAAGCCGCTTCTAGAGATTTCATTATTACTTTTGTTGCCCGTAAGCGTCGTAAAGCCTCTCAATCTATTCAGTTGCTTAACACTCAAATTAAACAATTAGAACATTCCTTTTACATCTCTAAGAAACAATCTGACCTAGATGATCTTATTAAGGCTAAGCTTTCCTTTAATAAAATTTCTACTGACTCTGCCAATTTATTTTTACTTAAGTCTAGTGCTAAATACTACACCGCACAAAATAAAGCCGGTAATCTTTTAGCCAGATTCCTCAAAGTTAAGAAGGAGCGTACTAAAATTGAATCCATTGTCACGTCTTCTAATGTTGTGGTCCATAAAGACGAGGATATTTTAGCTGAATTTACGGATTTTTATCAACGTTTATATACTCCTGAGTCCTCTCCTGTTTTATCTGAAATTACTCGATATTTATCCTTCATTGCTCCGCCTTCCTCTTTAGAGGTTGATTTTTCCCCTTTAGAAGCTGATATCACGCATAAAGATATTCTGGAGGCTATCCAAGTTCTAAAGAGGGGTAAGGCCCCTGGCCCGATGGGTTTACTATAGAATTTTATTCCCATTTCTCCTCCTTACTTCTTCCAAGAATCCATCAATTATTCTCATCCTTTATAGCATCTCAAAAATCTGAAGGTACCTTTCAGGAAGCCCTTATTTGTCTTCTCCCTAAGGAGGGTAAAGATCACACCTTCTGTAAGAACTATAGGCCCATTTCTTTAATTAATTTAGATTACAAAAGTTTTGCTAAGATCCTTGCACTTCGTTTAGAAAAAATTCTTCCACAATTAATCGCCAAAGAACAATGTGGTTTTATCAAAGGACGTCATCTATCTGACAATACCCGTCATTTCTTTAATGTCTTAAGTAAATCTCATTCTCATAAGACGTCATTGGCAGCTATTGCATTGGACGCTGAGAAAGCTTTTGATAGAGTCAACTGGCAGTTTATTTTTTCTTCCCTTTCTTGGTTTGGTTTTGGACCTAAGTTTCTTTCATATGTCTCAATGCTCTACTCTGCTCCTAGGTCCTTTATTTTGGCCAATGGCCTTGTCTCTTCCTCCTTTCCTCTTCTTCGTGGTGTTCGGCAGGGTTGTCCGCTTTCTCCGCTCTTATTTATATTAGCATTAGAACCCTTCTTAACTAAGATTCGTATGAACGATGAAATTTCTGGTTTCCCTTATGGTTCTACACAGTTAAAGATCTCTGCGTAGGCAGATGACATTTTGTTATTTCTTTCGAACCCTCATACGTCTCTCCCATCATTTCTATTAGAGGTTTCGAACTATGCATCAGTGTCTGGCTATAAGCTTAATGTAGACAAATGCGAAATCCTTCCTCTTAATAAATCCTGTTTTCATGCTGACTTCTTAGCTTCTTCCTTCAATTGGAGCCCAAAAAAAATCAAATATCTTGGCCTTTGGTTTACGCCTTCTATTAAAGATACTGTGGCTTTGAACCTTAAAAATTTACTATTAGCTCTTACTGCATCTACGAAGCAATGGCATCCCTTGTTCTTATCTTGGTGGGGTAGATTAGATTCTATCAAGATGATGTTGGTACCATTAGTCTTATTTCTCTTATCGAATCTTCCAGTTCACATTCCCAAATTCTATTACAAGAATATTTATTCCATATTGTCTAAATTTTTATGGCAAAACAAAACTGCCAGAATGTCTTTTTCTAAACTTAAATCTCCTAAGCATTTAGGTGGTGTTAATTTTCCTAACTTCTCCTCATATCATACTTCCTTTTTTCTTACTCACTCTACCTCTTTCCTTTCTGATCATATTCCGGATCCCTCTTCTTGTCCTTTATGGGTAGAAGTCGAAACGTCCTTTTTTCATCCCTTTACGTTTGAAGAGTTTGTTTCATTATCGCAAGCTCCAAAGAAATTTTCTCTTCCCATCCTTCAACATGTTCGCAAGACCTTTCAACCTATTATTTTGCATAACCTGGATGACCGTGCTCATTTTTTACAATCTCCTATTTGGTATAATTCTTCTATCAAAATTAAAAATAGATCTATTTTTTGGAATGACTGGTTATCTCTTGGTCTTAAATGGATTCACCAGCTTTTTCATGATGGTTCTTTTCTCCCCTTTGCTGTTCTTCAAGACCGTTTCTCTCTCCCCCTTTCTTTTTATCCCAAATATACTCTATTAAGAACGGCGGCTCAAGCTACTTTTGATGCTCTTACGGGTACTTCTATTCAATATAACTCTTCCCTCATTTCCTTACCATTTTTACATTCTTCTCCATCTGCCTCTCAAATTTACCAAAAATTACGAGATTCGTCTGCTCAACGAGTGAAATCTGCTGTGGAGTGTGCTTGGGAATCAGATTTAGATGATTGTTTTCCCCTTACTACCTGGGATAACATTTGGATCAAAATAAGGAAATCGTCTAGAGCGGCAAATACCACTCAAACTCTATTTTTTATATACAATAGACTTTTAATCACCCCATACAAACTACATCACATTGACTCTTCTATCCCGTCCATCTGTTGGTCCTGTTCAGCTTTAGTGGCTGATCTTAAACATATGTTGTTCACTTGTCCTGCTGTTCACCTTTTCTGGGGCAAAGTATGGCAGCAAATTAATTCCATTTTTTCCACCAATTTCCCCTTTTCTCTTTCTCATATTTTTCTTGGTAGTCTTTCACAAGTATGGTCCTCCTCCAGTGCTAATACCTCCATTGTTGATCTCCTTCTTGCTGTGGCATTTCAACAGATCACGAAAGCTTGGAAGGATACCTCCCTTATTTCTTATCAAGCCTGGTGGTATGGGGTTTGTTATAACCATAGACTAGATAGAGCTTATGTTCACCCTGTTTCCCTTGCGATTAAAAGGGACTTATTATGGTTACCCATTACCTCCTTCCTGAACCTGTCTGCCCAATCCCTTCCTTTACACAATCCTTGCAGGGAAGAAGTATCTAAACCTCCTTGATCTTTTTGTTATTATTAATAATTCTGATATTATTAATGTATGAAGTTTGCCAACTTGTCCTACCTCTTTTTAAAGTATTAATTCCTATACTATGAAGTTATATTTTTTCTTTAATATGCCATTTACTTATTATATATTGCTGTAATATGTTTCTGATGATATCCCTTTTTTCTTTCCTTCTTTTCTTCTCTCCCTTTTTCTTTCTACATTTTTTCATCTTTCTGAATTATCTTACAATGTATTTTTTCCCACAAGCGTATATTACCAAGGTACTGTAACTTTTTTGTTCTTCAATAAAATCCTCTTTAAACTCAAAAAAAAAATAACATCTTGTAAACATAACTTACCATTGGGACAAGATAGGAAGTTAAAGTTTACTATGCCTGTACTCAGAATATAAAGATGCATCTTTTAGTGAGGATGATTTTTACATTCTGTGTTTGAAAATACCACTTTTAGAAAGTAGGCATTTTCTTGCTTAGCCATCCTGTGTGTCTCTGCTAGGTTTGTGCATTGACTGTCTGGCTTTGGAGTGACAGGGGCTTGGGGATGCGCATTCTGTTCAGACAGCCACTTGGGGTGGCAAGGTGTATCCTGCTTTTCCAGGGTGAGTCAGGGCTGGGCTGAATAGACCTGAGTTGCATTCAGAGTAGGGGGAGGAGATGTATTTCACACCTAAAAGGGCCTGGTTTGCCTTGGACAATGCTGTCGCCACCTCCTGCCAGGAAGCTGCACCAGAGGGGACAAAACTGGTTTAGGCAGGGCAAAGGACTTTTCTGCCACCAAAGAACAAAGGAGTTGGATTTATAAAAAGAGGGGTCCAGACCACAGACTTTAGATCACTTCTGGGAATCAAGTGAGACCTTTGCCAAGGAGAAGAGCAGGAGAAACTGAAGGAAGAGTACTGCCCCTTTGCCGCGCACTGTCTGGGGTTGGCCTGCAGTGGCTGTTTCTTATAAGGAAAGGACAATGACTTTGATGTGTGCTGTGTCCCCTGTTTGAGGAAGTGTTCCAAGGGCTTGAAGTAGAGCTTGCCTCCTGTTTTGAAGTCTCAGGTATACAAATACCTCACACCTAGCTCCCCTGAACTTCCTTGCTGGGAGTTCTGACCTGTCAAGAGGTGCCTGTTGCTGTTCCGGGCCTCTGGAGGTTATTCCTGCTGTTGAAAGCTGGAAAAATAACGCAACAAAGAGAAGCGCGAGTGATCCGCACCTGTTTCCGACGCATCACCGAAGAAACCAACGTATCGCCTGCCCGCGGCAAGAGAAATCACCGCACATCACATCAAGGGCACCGTTCTGCGAAGTCTGAGATCATCACACCGATTCCGACGCAGGCCCTACTGTGCGGCTGCAAGAACCAATGCATCGTGGGACCGCGGCTGAAGAAACCAATGCTTTTCAGTTGCCACCACTGCATTGAGAACTGCCACATTTCCAATCCTCATGCATCGCAACAGGGTGGCAAGTCTACAAGGACACCGGGGCCGCAGTAAGAATCCGACGCATCACCTCCCCTTTAGTAAGTAACCGATGCATCAACTCCACTGCGTGGCAGTAAGAAACTGACGCATCACTTCCTCTGGAGTAAGGAACCAACACATCACCTTCCCTGCGTGTAAGGAACTGACGCATCACCTTCCATGCAGCTGTTCTTGGTTTTGACCCATCCAATGTACTTTGTGTTGAAACTGACACATCTATAATTTGCTATGGGCAGAACTGTTTCTACCTTTTAAAAGTCATATTTTGATTACTGTATTGTGGATTTTTGTAATTTTGATCTTGTTTGGTTTAGTTAAAGACTACATATTTTTCTAAACTGGTGTGGTGTCCATTTGTAGTGTTTTCACTGTATTACTGTATGTGGGCGCAAATGCTTTACACACTGCCTCTGAGATAAGCCTTTCTGCTCGTGCCAAGCTACCAAATGGGTGTACAGGGGTTATCTTAAAAGTGTATCCTCCTTACCCTGACTAAGAAGAAAGGTCTGTACATGGACAACGGTGCAAACCATTGCCAACTAAAGACCCCCATTTCTAACACTCTCTTATTTCCCTATCTTGCTGCAATTATTACTCTCTACAACCTGCCTTTTGACCAGTCGTCTATCCTTCCAAGTAGCATATATATCGTATGGAACAGTTTGATAAATTTCCTGCCAGTCTGTTCTGCAACAAAGTGTTAGAGCATCCTTGCAATTCCTTTTGCAGTCTTTTATAAACAAGGGACGAAGATAAAACCTTTGGGGGTTATTGTCGTGGCACAAAGCAGCATGAAATGAATCAGTCTTGCTCAGCCACCCAAAAGGCAGCAGCAGATGCCAGCTCTTGGCCTAGAAACCAAGGACCAGGATTTCGTATAGGCCTGAACGTGCAGTGTTCCTAATCTGAAGCTGGGATATAAGGCCCTTTTCTCAGATAGCGATATTAGATCGAGGAATGTCTCCTACCGGGGTATGGACTTTACCGTCAGGTATTTTGTCAATTGGGCACATTTCATAACTTTATGCTTTCCGTGTAAGCACCCAGTATTTATTTTTCACTGTTAATAATATGGCTTTATTCATATTTTCTGGGTTGTGCCGTAGATCTAAGCAATTTACTGTCTTAAAGATGTGCTTTATATGATTAGACCAATGCAGCTTACAGCAATTCTGGCTTCTTAAAATGTCCTTCTAGCTCATGTGGAACTCTGTAAGGGCAGGAGCAGTCCAACACTCGTATCCAATAGCCTACCGGGTGAAAGGCCAGTGGTGGTGGGTGAATTTTTGAAAGTGGTTGGGCATAAATAAGTAAGAGAATACATTTTAGCCCAATACTTTCGAGGTAAGCCTTACCCTCCCTCATCAGGGGTGTTGAGGCACAGCCTCCACAAGAAAACACTGAAAAGTCTGTCCAAATATTGTTTTTTCAGCAATGTAGATGAAACTGGCTAAAGAGCAATATGTATTATTGTTAAACAAATCTGGTCCAAAATGTCACATGATGTATCTTTTATCAAAATGCGCATAGCATCCTTCTTCACTTAATATTTCCACCCTGCCTGGAATTCTCAGTCATATGTTATGACTGAATTTTTATTGGAAGAGACAGGTGGAAAAATCAAAAGTAATACTAACCTCACAATTATGGGTGAAAGACGCCTGGGCTAGACAAATCCTATAGGTCACAGAGTAATACTTCTGCTTTATTGCCCATACATTACAGAATGAGACAGGCTATACCAACTGTGGTTGCTCTTGCCTCATTCAGCAGTAGTTATATCACAGAAAGCAATATCAATATACATCGGAACAAATAATTCAATAGCAGCTAAGCAAACGTTCAAAATCGTTCCAAGCAACTAAAACCAGCAATATTTCAGAACTTAAACTTTCCTTCAAACACCAGCTTCACAATATCTATCACAAATGGAGTCTTATTATCTGAAACATCGGCTTGCCAGTTTCTGGAAAAGCAGGCATTTCACTTTAAATACATGTTTTCATTTTGTATAAATAGGTTTGATTCCTCCAAATAGAACAATGTAATTTTCACTAAGTGCTCACATAGGAATCATGATGCCTTTTAGACCCCTTTTTAATCATCAAATAACAGGAATAACATTAGGCAGCTCAGATTTACAACACAGTTATGGGAGTGGAGCCAAACGTATGTCAAGGGCTGGCCCCATTGTACGAGGACTACCATTATAAAACTAATATTCACATATATGTGACATATCAAGGATGGGCGTGATTCGGCTATTAATAGCTAAAATGTCATTAGAGATTCTCACAATATTTCATGGAGAGGCCAAGTATGCTGGTGAGGACCAGTATGGTGAGAAAAAGACCTGACCCACATTATGTCAAGGATGGTCCACAAATGGTGCTGGTATCACCTAGATACAACGTCCCCTGCCTTTGGTAGATTCATTTGATTACAACCATCAGTTTAAAACATAGAACTCATCATCATCATTCAACCTTTATTTCGACAGTATGCGCTAAAAGACAACAAATAAATATGTAAAACATGAACAAATAAAATACTTTTTTTTATAGGATGTACCCATTAATTAAAAGTATAAACATAGATTAGTCGGTATATACACTATTTACTGCCAGAGGTCAATTTTGTAAAGTGCATACCTCAGTGCCGACCCCAAAAAGTACATAACATCATAGCGATGTATATTTTGATCAACTATAGGGGAAGCCTTTTGGTCATCATTGAGGTGCAGTGTAAACCATTTCTCATGCTTGTTATTATTGTTAATGCCCATAGGTGAACACTGTACAAAATGTAGTATCATTGCTTACTCATAACAGCGTAGTACTGTGCAAGATGATTTTTCATGCTACATATTATTGTCTAGAATAGTTGGCGAGATGAGCTTGCGGCTAATGCAACACATTGGAAATAGACATGAAGGCATTGCAAAAACTGAATGTTGACTAGTATCTGTTTGGAAGATTCTAAGCGCCTCCACATACTGGGCTATCCCCAAGTTAATACAGGTGGGAATTATCCATTTTGACTTTACCTTACTAAACTCTGGGCAATAGAAGAGAGCATGTGGCATAGTTTGTCAGCCAAACCACTAGTCGGGCAGAACTGCTCCTCTGTGTTATTACTGCATGCTCATTTATGGTGAATGTGTGCAGAGGGAACGACCCATGACTGAATTGCATGTAGAGCTTCCTAGCTAGATTGGCTTCTAGCTCATCCAAAAATTCTTTAGCTTTATATTGATAAATGTGTAATAAAAATCTATCTGGCAGAGTTGGGCTTGATAGAGGACTACATAGTTTACAGTTCTAAAAGCTCATTTTAAGCTCTAATTTAGTGCTTTGCATAGAGGCTCTCCCAGAGTCATCATTTTTTGTGTTTTCGGTTGGTCTGATAACAAGGTACCTCAAAGTTAGGGCACTTTTGTGCTTGGTTTGCACTGTATACTAACAATGGAACTGATTACGCTAAATTGCACCCCTGTCTTCCTCCTGACAATTAGCACTCAGGATCTTTTATTTACCTACTAAACAGTGGTGGAGGGGAAAACACTTTATAACACGATGACAATATCATACCTGAAAGTACCACAGACTCCGACTTTGTCAATTTATTATAAGGCCAAGAATAATATGATGTATAAACATCGTAAGATTAGCCGATAGAGATATAAGAAAATCAATACAGGGCCGATTCTATGAATATAAGTAATTCGGCATAACAAGAATACAAAGGTGAATTCGAGGATCAGGATACAGCTCAAAATAGAAACAGAGTCTAGATCCTTTTTCATTAGAAATAAAATAAATCTGTCCCTACACTGTACTAAGAAGAGATGCTATCTAATACACTTCCATCTATTCCCAAAGGTGTCAGCACGTGTTGACTTCCTGAGAAGTACTCACGTCAAATGGGTTAAGGTGCTTAAGGCTAGGAGCGAGTAGTAAGATGCTCCTTTCTCTCCGAAAGCTAGCAGAAGTCTGGGGACTCTGTCCCTGCGCATCATACAATATAGAATTTGATTCCTCGCTTCATCATGTTAAAATTTTCCATTGCAACTTTTTCTATGTGGGGAGGTTCACGCTCTTAATTAAGACTTCTTTCTTCGGCGTGGTGACCTTGATTCCCAGACCAGCGAGACAAGAAAGATATCCTTCCTTCTCGCTTCCAAATGTCTTCAAAGCATTCATTGTATCTTCTCCAATCTGAAAATAACGAGTTGGCATTCCAATACCTGCAGTAGGATGAGAACACTGCTATTTCTTGAAAACAACATGCATTTCATTATTTCTTTTTCGAGAAGCCAAGGAGGTGCAAAAATAAGTACAGTCTTAGGCCTAGGAGATCGGGCAACTTAAAAAAAGAACGGTTACATTATATGATTATAAATTGTCCTGCTCTCTGTATATGCAGGCATGACGATACATACATGTTCATATTATAACACTGCACTACGATGTATATGTAAATGAGTCTACTGAATACATGTTCATTATCATAAAACACTGCAAACGATATAAATGTTCGTAGGTACATGGCAACCATGAATATAATGTACTCATACAAAATAGAGTGCTGAAAGTGCTCCATCAGAACCAACAACTGTGTAGATAGTTATTTCTAACTTTTGGTCCTTAAGAATTGCCAATGATCATTCTGACAACCTAGGCAAGAAACATGTTGACCTATGTACTGTAGCTATCACTGTACATTGTCTCAGTGGTGACACACCTTTCATTTTTTAACTGGGACCAGTGGACTCACTGATTTAAATTGATTTGGAGTACCAGTGCGCCTCATTTTAGATTCCCCGTCACAGTCCCCTCACATTTCCTACATTCATCTACATTACAAGGTCCCATACTCACACCGCACCTTACGGCTTGGGAATAAAAGATCTCCGAAAGAGAGCTCCACACAGGGTGCCCATCAGGCATTGCGGCGCCAGCCTGATGAGGAGCATGCCCTATGATGAAGCATGACGCCCAGCTGGGTGTGCGAGGGCACTAATTCTCAAAGTGCAAGACACCCTGTCTCCACTCTTGGTATATTCTGACATACCGACCAGGCCTCTACCTCTATATTTTCTCTAAAGGAGCTGCATACTTAGGTTGATATCCTCCCAGAGCCTATCTTTCCCCCGTATTTTGCGAAGTTTCTTTGTGGTGTTTTCGAGCCCGGGTATTCCCAATATCTCTTCCAGCCCTCGCTGGTAAGAGAGCAACTCCGGTGTTACCCATTTTCTTCTCGAATACAGTATAGGCCTGATAGAGGCACTTCCGGTCATTGGCCTCACCCCCAAGTTCAAGCCTCAAAGGGGTCAATGAAGTGCTAAAATAGAATTCTAAAATGTGCTGGATTATTGAAGCAAAGAAAACCGCTTTCTATTAAGAAAGGTCAACCTGAGGTATTTAATGCTTTTCTAAAGTGTTTGCAAACCCTTTTGCAGAATTCTCCCAGGGAACACCTTTTCATGTACTATCATTCTGTTTTTGATATTACAGTGTTCGAAATTCCAATTTTTTGCTTGATGCTGTCTTCAGAGAGGATGAGGTTAAATGGCTTGCATTTTCTGTCTTTTTTTTCTACCATCCCTCTTTTTGTAGTCGGTCTCTCTATTTTCCTGCCACCATCCTTTTGTGTTACAACAAACAAATGATGGACGGAATGCTGACAATGCAGACATTCTCCCCCAGTCAAGAGATCTGGGTTAAATCCATCGTTCTTTTGCCCACTACGCCACCCCAGTTCAGACATGGCCATATGCAAATCAGTCTTGACCCTGTGCCTCATGGGAACAGTCCAGCCCGAACTGCCAAGCCATGTCTTCCCTGGACCGGAATCAAGCATCCTAGGACCGGTTTCTGGCTATCAGCCGTCATCAGCCAGGATAGCTTGACTCCAGTGGCGTAGTGAGCACGGGTCCCACGTCTGGGAATACCCATCCCACTTAGGGCAAAAAGCGTTACAACAAACAAATGATGGACGGAATGCTGACAATGCAGACATTCTCCCCCAGTCAAGAGATCTGGGTTAAATCCATCGTTCTTTTGCCCACTACGCCACCCCAGTTCAGACATGGCCATATGCAAATCAGTCTTGACCCTGTGCCTCATGGGAACAGTCCAGCCCGAACTGCCAAACCATGTCTTCCCTGGACCGGAATCAAGCATCCTAGGACCGGTTTCTGGCTATCAGCCGTCATCAGCCAGGATAGCTTGACTCCAGTGGCGTAGTGAGCAGTGGGAAGGGTATGCCCAGACGTGGGTCCCTTGCTCTCCATGCCACTGGAATCAAGCTATCCTGGCTGAAGAGGGGTGAAACCCCGAAACCGGTCCTAGGATGCTTGTTTCCAGTCCAGGGAGGACCTGGCTTGGCAGTTTGGGCTGGACTGTTCCCATGAGGCACAGGGTCAAGACTGATTTGCATATGGCTGGGTTCAAACTGGAACGGCATGGTGAGCAAAAAAATGATGGATTTAGGCCCAGATCTCTGTACTGGGGTGAATGTATGACATTGTTCTGCATTCTGTCCATCAATTGTTGTTTTTGCATTTGTCACCCCGAGTGGGAAGGGTATGCCCAGACGTGGGTCCCTTGCTCTCCATGCCACTGGAATCAAGCTATCCTGGCTGAAGAGGGGTGAAACCCCGAAACCGGTCCTAGGATGCTTGTTTCCAGTCCAGGGAGGACCTGGCTTGGCAGTTTGGGCTGGACTGTTCCCATGAGGCACAGGGTCAAGACTGATTTGCATATGGCTGGGTTCAAACTGGAACGGCATGGTGAGCAAAAAAATGATGGATTTAGGCCCAGATCTCTGTACTGGGGTGAATGTATGACATTGTTCTGCATTCTGTCCATCAATTGTTGTTTTTGCATTTGTCACCCCGAGTGGGAAGGGTATGCCCAGACGTGGGTCCCTTGCTCTCCATGCCACTGGAATCAAGCTATCCTGGCTGAAGAGGGGTGAAACCCCGAAACCGGTCCTAGGATGCTTGTTTCCAGTCCAGGGAGGACCTGGCTTGGCAGTTTGGGCTGGACTGTTCCCATGAGGCACAGGGTCAAGACTGATTTGCATATGGCTGGGTTCAAACTGGAACGGCATGGTGAGCAAAAAAATAAAAAATAAAAAAAAATGATGGATTTAGGCCCAGATCTCTGTACTGGGGTGAATGTATGACATTGTTCTGCATTCTGTCCATCAATTGTTGTTTTTGCACCATCCTTTTGTGGCTTGTCTCCATCCCTCTTCAACTATATTCCCTCTCTACAGTCTATGTCTCCTGTGCTACGTCTCAGTAGTTTGTCTCTCCTCCACGTCTCTCCTAAACTTCATCGCCTCTGTCTGATTCATGGTCTTAACTTTGCTATTACATTTGTAGAACCATTAGCTCTATCTATTGTCTTTAATCTGCTCTGCTTTCTGTCCCACTGCTGTGGGTTTCCCTCTCTCTTATTATATCATTCTTCTCTGCTGTTTGTGTCTATTGTGCTATTCATACACTATGCAGTCTCTCAATATTGGTCTGCTCTCCGCACTATGGGGCATATGTATGAAGCCCATTTCCCGTTCGCAAATGGGCCTCTAGGCCCATAGGAATGAATGGTGAGGTATTCCTTAATTGCGAATCGCAATAAGGGATATGTAAGATTTGCAAAATTATTTGCACATCCTACATACATAGCGTTTTGCAATTCTCAAATAGCGATTCTCTAAAAATCGCTATTTGAGAATCGCAAATGTATCCTTTGATACATGTGCCCCTATGTCTCATTTTCTGAACTTTATCTCTACTATCTCCCCTATCCTCTGTTCTGCTTTCTGTCTTGAGTCTGCCTCCTTGTAATCCTTTCTCAGGATAGTCTATCTCTCGGTGCTGCTCAGCTATCCTCTCTCTCGGGAGTCTCTCTCTTTCTAACTCTTTCTAATCTGTCTTTTAGTATCATCTCTTTTTCCGTTCCTCTCCGCTGTTGCTCCTCTCCTACCCATCTTGTATGCAATGTGTCTCTCTGCATTGTACTGCTAACTTCTTTCTGTGCTATCCATCTCTCTCGCTGTCACCTGTCTCTCTAAGTTTGACTTTCACTCCTCCTGTCCTGGTAGCACACTATGCTGCAGTCTATGGTTCTCTCACAAGCCGTCCATCAGCTGTACAATCTCCCTTCCTGCTGCCCCTCCTCTTTATGTTCAATGTCCTCTCACCCTTTCCCTCGATGGCCTGTCACTGTGGCACTGTTGCTCAGCTCTGCTAATACTCTAACATGCACTAGCTCTTCAATGTTAATTGCATTTGCATGAAAAGATTTTTAACAAGCATCTCAAATGGGAGGGGAAGTGTGTTTTAGTTCTGCTACATACAATGTCCAGATTTTTCACAATTCTGGCCTAGAAATTTATTTCAGCATATATTCCTTTGGGGTTTACATGAATCAGAAGCAGAATGTTTAAGAAAAAAGCTTTTATTGATCAAGAAAAAATTTATATTTCCTCAACATTTTCCTGAAGGGCTGTAGGAGAATACTTTGGAGTGACAGTTATCTGCTTCTGAAACTGTCAGTCGTGCTAGGAATAGACCATCCACGCCGTGTGCCGGGTGCAGCTTTTGAAGTGTTTCGCTCTGGAGACGAACATGAAAAGGAGTCAGAGGCCTGTCCCCAATGGTGCGCGGGTGCGCTCTGCAAAGATTCCTCACGCCGTGACTGGTGAACGCATCTGCTGCGCGGGATTCTGCACAGCACCTCTGAAGAACCCGAGGATTCCTCAACGCACCAAAAGTCTGCCGTAGCGCTACCAGTTGGCCTATTAGAAGAGGCAGGATAGAGCTGAGGGTTTACTTTGCTTCACCTCTGCTTTACACTGTCTTCTGATCGGCCTTAGGGCGAAGTCGCACTACCATCTGAGCAGGCTTTCCTCCTTGACATGCTGCTTTGCACAGGGATGCGCAGTAGGGTGACCAACTGGCAAAGGTGCAAATTCAGGACGGTGAGTTTAAAAATTCAGGAGAAAGGGTCAAAATTTAGGACAACAATTCAGAACGGAAGGTCAAAATTCAGGACAAAACTTAAGAACAAGAGGTATGTTTTACAGTCACATCAGTGCCATTGTGAGATGTAAAGTGGCACCCATAGGATGTTGCTGCTTGGGACCTGCAGTGCTGGACTAGAGTGCAGTCCTCTGAGTTGCCAGCTTTATGTGTCAGATTGCTTCGAGCATTACTTTTCTGTTCAGCTGGTGGTGACTTGCATAGTGGCTGGTACAGTACTGAGAAATGGATAAGACCCATAGCGTACAGGTCTTGTGTGAGGGTAAGAGCATTAAGCAGGAAAAGGGAGTTATTCACCAACCTGCCTAAGCTATAATTAGCTGCAGACTGCTGAGTGTTGCGGTATTATTTGGGGTCAAAGTGGTTAGATTGGAGTTGGCATTACTATATAATGACCTGGCTAATGGCTAGCCATATCAGCCCTCCTTATTTTACCTGTATATAGGAAATAGTATACTGCTTGGGCTGTTTCATTTCTGTGAGCTTCAAATTGTGGATTTTCATTGATGCACAGAAGTGTGCTCCAGACTAGAAACTGTATACACTGTTAAGGCATCATGTTAGGGCAGAAGGAGGAACTGTCTTTTCCATACAGAACATTTTCTTTTTTTATTGTTATTTTTGTAAAATATTTTTTATTTAAGCCAATAGCCATTTCAAAAACAAATACATAAACAAAAAATACAAGATAGTACATAAGCCAGTTTGATCAATCCAAACATATACAAATCAAAGTAACTAAAACATAGATGTCAGATGCTTCCTCCCATCTATATTGGAAATAAGTACATACAGATTTTTCACAGAGGGAGTAGATATGTTAATAGTATCACATACCAGCATCTCGGAGATCACTTTTAAGCTGTTATTGGTGTTAGATGCTCAATAAGAGCCCCTCCAAATCTTGATGCCCGTTCTCCATTTCTGTAGCCCTTTAATAGCATACAAATTAGTTTCCAGTTTACATTTATCATATAGCCTTCATCTCCACATTTCAAAGGTACGGGGTTCTTTCTGCCACCACAGTGATGCTATGCATAATCTAGCCACTGCCACAGCGTTATATATTAGATACCTAAATGCATACATTTCATGTGCTAGCATACCATCTTCCAAAACTCCCAACAACATAACTTTAGGGGTTATGACAATCTGTGCCCCTGTAACCTCTGTCAAAAAGGTCTCCATCATATTAATTAATTGTTTCAATTCTGGACACGTTGAGAACATGTGGACTATATCTGCCTGATCCATCCCACACCGAGTACATTTATCTTCATTTAAGCCACCCCAACGTGCATGTTGTGCGGGAGTATAATATAAATTGCACATGGTCTTGTATTGTTGTGTTTTAAGGCTGGAGGAGATTAAAAGTTTATCAGCCAGTGCGATAAATTCTTGTAAGATATTTCCTCCAAGGGATAACCTGGCGTTCCATTTAGTATTCTGCACCTCAAGATAATCATTTTGTATTGCGGTAAGTGTTTGATATAAGTTACCAATCCCCGACCCCTCACTACTTCTAGCAAGTTATTTTTCTTGTGCCAGGCATGTAGTATCCCCTCTTTTGAGTAAATAATCACGAATCTGCAGGTATTTAAAAAAGTCAGTTTTAGAAAGATCGTACTTAGACATCAACGGAGAGTATGCCCTGACACCACTACTGTCCATGAAGTCTCCCAGAGTCTGAATACCCTTGCGTTTCCATCTGTCCATAATAGCATCAGAAAAGTTAGTGGGAAGTAGTGCTGAAGCATCTGTGGGGGTATAAAAATTGACCCAACAATCTGCAGATATCTCAGAATCTGAAGCCAAGCCTCATGGGCAGCCTGGACACCTTGAAGCGAGTTTTTTAGTAATAACTGGGCTCAAGAATCTGAAAAAAACTCCTCTCTGCTTTGGGGCCCAATAATATCTGAAAAATATGCGGGATTTCATCTGCCTTATCCTTGCCTTCCCCAACTAGCAGAATTCACATTCGTTGTAATAGGCATGCCCAGTAATAAAACTGGAAGTTGGGAACTGCCTGACCCCCTCGTGATCGTGAAAGGGTCATACATTTCATAGCTCCATGGGGTTTGCCCTGGGCCCACCGAAAACTGCCACATAGAGATTGTAATTTCTGAATCTGTGTCCCAGCAAGTTCTAATGTGACCGCCCTAAAAAAGTATTGGACTCTTTGCAAAATATTCATTTTTAGGACATTTTCTATTCAATGGAAGCAAAATGCCAAGATGCAGGTTTACTGATAAAACTATATAGCGCTAAAAATGATAATGTGTGAAAATATGGTTTAGGCAAATATGTATAATTTGAACAACGCCAAGTAAAGTGGTCTTGATTGTTTTAATCCTATTAAAACTATGTTTCCAGCACACTTCTGAATTACAAACAAGTGGTCCATTTGTGGTTTCCTAACTGCTGATATGTTTTGAAACATTTGCACAGTTCATTTGCAGATATTTAAAAGTTGTGTGTTACAAACAAACAACCAGCTTACAGCCTTTGTTTTCCCACTCCCAAGAAAGTCTGGGAAAACATGGTGCATTACATATCAATTGTATTAGCTTTTAAAGCATAGTAAATGATGACTTTACTGTGCTCCAGAATACAACAATCTTTGATGGGGCTCTCCAATGATTTCCTCACTATCGCCAACAGTGCATCTCTCTCACATGTATTTCATTTGTTTTATAGCACCTCTCATACCAGTGCAGGATGCCAGAGCACTTTACATCACACACACGTACAGAGACAATGAATCATGCGTGTCTGAATCGGTGTATAGCAAATGTTTCATAGGGCAAAGGGGACTACAAGGTGTAGGATGCATTTCTACCATGCTGGTAGTAGTTTTTGTAAAAGTGCTTGGTCTGAAGAAACTGAAATTTAGGATTCAGAACATAACACAGTAGTTAGCATTGACTTTAATGATAAGAATGTATTACTACCCAGACAAACCTTTTTTTAGCAACATCAAGATAATGAAAAACTGGGAAGAAAACATAACTGTGTAACCTGTACCATGCAGCTTTGATGCATCTCATAGCTCACTGTACTAGATTATGTATGTAACTTATGAACTGCATAGTAACAAATGAGTCTCAGTGACAAAAGCAGTAACCCACTGAGCTCTGCACATAAAATACTGTTCTTTGATAGGCATGGTACACATTCTCTGCATCAGGCTTATTAACCCTCTGAACTACCTTAGATAATTCAAAGCTGCCACTAAACAAAATTCCCATCTCTCTACAGTAGATACTTTAGTCACCTAAGTTATCAAGACCTTTTTTGGTTGCCTGAAAACTGCTGGATATACAAGGAACCTTGCAGTGTCAGCCTCCAGTAACAAAACCACGCCCCCACCCTTCCAGCCTCCCTGGAAAACGCTTGATGTGGGTACAGTCAATCCGGCCTTGCTACTACCCTCCAACGGTGCACCTCATCTTCACATTGACCCTCTGTCAAGTGTATTCAATTTATTTTATAGTGCTGTTCATCTGAAGTATGTATGGTAGGTTGTCGGAGTGTTATACATCACACACATATTATATAGAGACAATGACTCATAAATGTGAAAGTCAATGTATAGGAAATGTTTCGTAAGACATTGAGGGCTACCAGGTGTAAGAGTCAGATGTCATCCATTCTGGTAGGCAGTGGCATAGCTTGGGTGGGCCACAGGGGTGGTTGCCCAGGGTGCAATATTTTTAGGGGTGCTAAATTATAAAAGAAAATGAATTTGTGGTGGAAGGGACTTGAGTCACGTCGGTGCTGTTGTCTGCAAGTACAGGTTATGTTGTCCTGCCCGCCTTTCCCCGCAGAAGGGCTGCATGGAGCTGTGCCATCATGCATCTCCCATTGCCTCGGGGCAGGCGTAGGGCTGCTCGTGCTGTTTTCCAGTGGTATGGGAGCAGCGCCACCCAACGGCACAACAGAGGAATGTCTCTTGTGGTACCACTGCCCGTACAAGTTTCTGCTTTTTGGCAGGCAGAAGGAGCATTTCAAGCCCAAGTTCTGCACTTGCTGCCTGACCTCATGTGTCAGTTTGGGATGGTGGGTTGAGTCACCCAGGTGTGGCATCCATTCATTCTTTCATCGATCATTCAGTATTTCAGCATTCATTCTCTCCTTCCTACTGTTTGCCCATCCATTATAAACCTATTCAACCATTTCCAAACCTGTTCATCATTTATCTTTCCATCCATCATTTCACTCATCCACCCTTTCACTCATCTATCCATCATCCACCCATCCACCCTTTCACCCCATCCATCCTTTCACTCATCCATCCACACTCCCACCCATCCATTCACTCATACATCCAACCATTTACCCTTTCACCCATCCAGACATCCTTTAACTTACTCATCCATCCATCCATTCACCTAGTCAATCCTCCATTCATTCGTACATCCATTCACCATTTCACTCATCCATCCATCCTTTCTTCCAGCTCTTCACCCTCCCTTTCACTCATCTATGCATTCTTTCATTCATACATGCTTACATCCTTGTTTTCACTCATCCATACAACAATTCACCCATCCATCCTGTCAATCATCCATCCATACTTTCACTCATCCATCCATCCTCCCTTTCTCTCTCCATCCCTCTTTCACTTAGCCAACCCTTCACCCATCCACCCACCCACTCATCCACTCATCAACTCATGAATCTATCTATTGACCCTATCACTCATCCATCCTTTCACTCATCCATCCATTCTCTCATCCATCCACCCTTTCACTCACCCATCCATCCTTTTGCCCATCTACCCTCTCTTTCACTCACTCATCCATCCTTACATCTACCCTTTCACTCATCCATCCATTCATTCACTGTTTCACTTATCAATTCATCAATCGATCCATCATTTCACTCATCCATTCCACCCATTTACTCGCCCATCATCCATTCTTTTACTCATCTAGCCATCCTTTCACTCATCCATCCATCCTTTTACCCATCCATCACCCTTTTACCCATCCATCCACCCTTTTACCCATCTATCCAGCATGCCACCCATACATCAACCATTCCACTCATACATCTATTTATTTACTACTTCTCTCATCCATCCTTCCACTCACTAATCCATCCATCCATCCTTACTCTCATTATCCATCCATTCACCCTTTCACTCATCCATTCATCATTTCACTAATCCATTCAACCATTCACCCATTCCTTCACTTACTTACTCACCCACCTTTTCACATTAATTATGAGCTGAGCCTTTGTCTGCAGGTTCAGACAGAAGAGGCCCATCAAGAACTTCACCACAGCTGTAGTTCCTAATGCAAGGGCTGTGGGGGAGGGTTCACTATGCCCCTGCACATAGGCAATCTTAAAACTTAGAAGTCATAAGTAATGCATGATTCACAGTGCCAGGACGTGAGGTGACTATGACATGGGGTTGTTTCCAGGGCTTTAAGTGGGTTAAAAAATCTTGGGAGTCTCTCCAACGGACGTTTCCGATGTAATTAACGGCGTGGCTTAAAACACAGTAGCTAAAAATCTGTGCTTAAGATGGTGTGCTGCCCGACTGGTATTCTGCTACTTCTGTTATTGCATGCAGATATATAATACATTACCCCTAAAACAAACCAGGACTATTGGCTTTGTCAATGGTTGTTAGTTGTATAAAATAAAAAAGCAGCAACTATGGGTTGTTTTAGATAATATTGAAAATGCTTCAGTTTGAAAATGATGAGACTGAAAGAACTATAACCCCTTCTTTTTAACTTCTTTTGCTGGCTTCTTTTTTTATGAACTGGATTCTCTACATTTCTTCCATCTGGTGAGGTGCAACATTTTTTAGGTATCGCTTGACCCAGCGCATGCGCTGGTCTGGCGAGACTTTTTGAGAGGGCTCCAAAAAGTGCTACCAGGCCAGCCTAAAGCTACAGTGCATGTGCGCAGGCGCGCGCGCCGCGCTTGACCAAGATTACTTTCACTTTCGCGGCCGCTTTGATGTTTGATCGTGATCACGATCACTTTCGCGGCCGCACGCCCGCTTGGCATAGCCAATAGGTCTCGCTTTTGGGACCTTCTAAGTATTTAGTTATGCAACTGTTGCATGGCTGAACACTTATAAGGTCCCAAAGGCGAGACCTATTGGCTATGCCAATGCTTGTCTTTTTGTGCTGTTAAAACAGAATGCCCTGCCCTAGACCGAGGCAGGAGGAGGCCCACCACATGCTTTAACAGCCCAGAGTGGGCAATTGTCATTCTGTATGTGACAATCACCCGGCATACAGAATGACAATGGGTAAGGTGAGGCTGCTCTTCTAAGTGGAACAGCGCTGCTCCCTGCAATGCCCAAAATTACAGACAAAAGGCAACCGTAAAAGGGATCGTCACAGACAACGTACGTGAGATCCAAATCACAGACGGTCTGTAAAATTTACGGATGGTTGGTCACCCTAATGCGCAGCATGACTGTGGCATTGTGAATGTAAGAGAACGCTTACAATTAAAGGTGCCCTTCACACATGCGCAATCAACTGAGCCCTGCAGATGCCCTTCGCTTGTCCTTCTGACATACTCATTTTGCAGTGTCACCTGCAGAGGTCAAAGAAACTAAAACAAACAAACTGACAATTATACCAGTTTACGTTTCACGATTGCAACAGGCAAACAACAGCAGCCTCTCCGCAGTGTGCTGATGATAGAGGGGTGGCGCTCTGGCGCCCCCTATGCACCAACCTCCCCCTGTGAAAGGCAGTAGGTCAGATAAAAATGAATTCCCAGTTTGGCTCTAAGTACTGCCATTGGGGGTCCTGGACCTAAGTATAATAAACGCCTCAAGAAGGAATTTTCCACTTTCATAACACCTGCAAATTCATGTTTCCTCAAATGTTGGCACCAAAGGAACTAGCTGCCACCTCTTTGGTTTTTATAAGCTATTAGTGCAGGAATTATTTAGTGATTTTTACATTTATTTGTGAGTCTCCGAACCGCTCCAGCCTGTTGGGACAAAATCACTTTGGACTTGGTTACTTGGGCACTCCAGTGAAGCTGGTCATTGATCTGAATACCCAAGTAATCATAGGTTTTGAGTTGCTCTATTGGTTTTCCATAGATTTGATAGTCGATTTTAGCATGGCTTTGGATTTCATTACCATAAACTTTGTTTTCTGTACATCGATTGTTAATTTTCTTGTTTTACAAAAAAGTGTGATACCTAGCAGCGGCCGATGCATTGACAGTTCTGTGCATTGTAGGATAACCATATCATCTGCACACATTAGGATCGGAAGATGCTCATTCCCCAGGTACATTAAGGTCGAGGTCACTTTGAGACTTTCCTATGCAATTCACATAGATGTGTACATAGGGCTTGGGCTAAAACGCAACCCTGCCTCACACCCGTGAGTATACCAAACGTGGACGTACATTCACCTTTGTGCCCATATTTCCCTGCTCTTGTGTTACCAGTGTGGAGGTTAATTAGCAAATTCAGTAAGTATTTGGTGACAGCTTGGTCCTCCAAGATAGGACCCGGGCCGGGGAAGGCAAAGCCGGACCCAATGGAGGCCTGGGTAGAACGCCGGCCAGCGGCGGGACCCCCCACGCCCCCCACAATTAAGAAACCCGGCTAGGCCGGGGAGGGCATGGATAGGCCCTCAAACAAAGGAAGCTCCCCCCCACAATCAGGGGGCGAGCAAGCTAGGCAAGGGGGAGGTTAAGAGGGGCCAACGGCCCAGAAAATCACATTCCAAGTCTCCCCCTGGGGAAAGAAGAAGAAGAGAAGCCCACCCACCCACACCTATGGATACGGGCGTCGCAGCCGTAGGGGGAAAGGGTAGCGGAGCTGACACGAGGAACCTAGTAGAGAACGAAATTACTAGGAGATAGATGAAAGGCTCGCACAGTGTCCTTGGGATGCCTCACGGCAGGGGCACTGGGGGAGCCATTGGGCGGCGTGCCGCCAGGGAAAGAATAGAGATGACACTCCCGCAGGACCCCGGGGATGCCTTACGGCAGGGGTACAGACGGAGAAGATGACAAGGACCCAGCCGCAAGAAAATAGAGTAGATGCTCAAGTAAGGTCCTTGGGATGCCAAACGGCAGAGACCCCTGGGAGAAGGGAGGGCCCCGAAAGGATACAGGACGAGCGGGACGGCACTTGCAGCCCGGGCATGCCCAGAAAGGGACACCCTCCAAATCGGTAGCAAGTTGAAGCCTAGACCCAGAATCGAAACACAGGGAATGGGGCCTCTCCCTCCTCTGCCAGGCTATTGAGGCGGCTGGGTCCAGAATGCGAATAGAGAAAATAATGAACAATAGATGAAAGTGAAACATGGTCATTGAAGGACTATAGTAAATCCATGAGTGTGGAAAATTGAAATATGAAGATTTCATGTTACCAAAATGTTTGTTGTGAAAATAAAACTGCGACCTTTTCAGGCACCAAGAAGTGGTCGAGTGCTAATTAAGGGAAAAGCGCGCAGCGATGGCAACAAGCAGGGGGGAGCGGGGAGGGAGTGCTCGCCGCCTGGACGGGGTTACGCAAAGTGTTGTCCCTTCCAAACTATCGAAAGCTCACTTTAGGTCTAGAAAGACCAGGAAGATCGGGGAATTTCAGAGAGTCACATACTTCAAGCAGATCATGTATATTCGCAGAACTTGATCAATTGTACACTACCTGTTGCAAAAACCAGCTTGGAGATGAGATATAATGCGATTGTCCTCCATCCAAGACTTCAAGTGAGAGAGCAGCAGCATAACGAATATTTTCCTACACTGTCCAGTAACGAAATTGGATGGTAATTGGTGGGATAACTTCTCTTTCGTTTTTTGGAACTTACAGAGAGCCTCCAGAAGTCTGGAACCACATCTTCCGTAAGTATGGCATTGAATGCTGCTGTCAAAGGACCCAGCCATGTGTCCAAGTTGGTTTTTAACATGTCAACTGGCACCTTATCTGGGCCTGGGGCTTTCCCCAGTTTGGCATGGGCTATTTTTATCTTACTAGGTATCGTCGGGGTTCGTGGAGTTTGTGGAACTTCACAAAGTGACTAAAAAACTCTGTCTTGCTATGAAGAGTGCATTAGGTCACGCTGTTCACGTTGATTTTCAGCGTCAGGTGTTTGTCAGCGCTGTAAAATCAGCGCGAATGGCACCATGCACAGTGCAAGAGGCCACTACTTCTGTAGTGCCGCTTGTGTATATTTTCTACTTGAGCCGCAGCTCACTCAACGTAAACGGAGGTTTTCTCAATGTGCGCGGTGGGTATCATCTGCGACTGCCCCGTTGAGAAATCCGACCACCCAGGTTGAGAAATCTCGCCGGTAGGTGGATTTCCTTGCGCGCGCTCGCTCTCCAACTTGAAGTTGGAGAGTGCAAGTGAGAAAAAAGGTCCACTCCGCTACAATGACCAGAGTTTTTCAGAACTCTCCATGTTCTATGGAGTGCTGAAAACTCCCCGAATGGAGTGGAGTTCACTGCTTAGGCATACATCTTACCAAATGTGATTCTTTCATGATTGTAGTTGAATGGGGGGCTTTAACTATGACTTGGTTCTTTTGAGCTCCATGAAGGTCCTTTTCTGTGATTCTCAGATCAGCCTTCAAGGGCTCTTGATATAGTGAGGCAAAATGCTCCACCCATCTTGCAGGGTTTAGGGTGCCCTCAAGAATCCTATTGGGTTCAGAGGCTATAGTCCATTTGGGGTATATGATCCACCTAGGAGTAGGGGTGGGTGGTAAACTTTGCTTCACAGGCAGAGTTCGCTGAGTTATAGCTGGAGCAAAGAGTACCGGAAAAACTCTGCAGTCCACCGCATGGCCCAGATTAAAATTCCGCAAGTTCCACCCAACCCTACCTAGGATACCTAGAAGCTTTTGATTAATTAAATATTCATGGGGGTAGTGTACCAATAAATGATTGTAAATGTTTTTATTGTTTTAGGAAATATTTTGAGAAAACGTAATTTATCAGCACCATTAAGCTTTTGTAAAGTTCCCTTCTGTAAGAACAAACATCTTTGATTGGTGGAACTGCTTTCCTTTCTCTGAAATACATTTTATTGATTGTTTTATTAATTTTCTTCAGAAGGTAGCGCAATTCCACAAAACGTTTTATATTGCCAGTAGCTAATAGCCCGGTCTAATAATCTACGTGATGATTCTGTGTATTATTTTTATAAGGTTATTTCATAAATCTCGCATCCCGTCCTTTAGTATTCTTCGGCTGGGATGATTAAAGTAAATGTTGATATTGGGATCTAGCAGAGTATATTCCTGCTTGCGGAGCGCAGTAAGGTCAATTGCTCAGTTACACCATTGTCTTTTTACTTGGAAAAAAATGCTTTGTTAGCTGTGTCCTGTAAAAGCTTATGCCATTCTGGTATTCACTGATTAAATTCCCCTTAGACATTCTCCCTCACCAAACGCCTATTGTTCCCTCAGGGAACCGGCGATAATTCAAATAATCCCAGTGCCTACGGACCTGTTGTTTATACGCTGTCACTGTGAATATTTTGTTGGGGGCCTGCAGTTGGGCTCTGACCCCTGGGAATGGAGTAATAATGAAAGCTAGATTTCAAATGTTCATGAGTGCAAGGGAGTCCAAATGTACACCGAGTGAGGCCAGGGTGCTCTCCATAATGTATAGAGAAGAAAATAACATGTTCTCGGCTGACAATGAAACTTAAAAACATCAGAATACATGTAAATCTGGCAGGGGCCTGTAGATGAACAGATGACTCGGAGAGTGCTAAAACTAAAATCAAGACTTAGGGGCACATGCATCATTGAATTTTGCGGTCGCAAAGGAGCAGATTCTGTGAATCTGCCCCTTTGTGATCGCAATTTTTGCATTTGGGATTCATCATCCCAAATGCAAAAATCGCTTTTTAAGTAATTGCAAAATTTGCGATTACTTAAATTGCAATTGTATTGAGGGAATTGCAAATTGCGATTCCCTAAATGCAATGCAAAAAAAAAATGCGATTTCGTTTCTAAGAAACGTAAATTACCATCAACTTAAAGTTGATGGTAATTTGCGAAAACTTTGAAAAATGCACAAAAGTGCATTTTTCAAAGTTCTATGGTGCACACAAACATGCCCTTAGGGCATGTGTGTGTTCAACATGTTTTTTATTGCACTGTCAGTAGTGTCCTTTTGGCACCCTTGAAAGTGCATGCGCAATTTGAGAGAACCTATTTGGTGCTCGCAAATTGCACATGCAATTCCCATTGATTCCAATGGGCCTCTAGGCCCATAGGAATGAATGGGAAACCATTCCTTATTTGTGATTCGCAATTTGCGCGTAGCGAATAAGGAATGTGTAGGAATCGCACATTTTTTGCAATTTCTACATGCATAAGGAATTGCGATTCCTAAATTGCGATTTCTTAAAAATCGCAATTTAGGAATCGCAATTCCTAAGTTTGATGCATGTGGCCCTAGGACTCAAGAGAGTACCAGAAATGCAGCATTTCCTTACTTCAAGCCTTGGCTTGCACCTATTAATCTAAGAACCAGGAGCCAGTCAAAGAGCACAATCTAGGCCATCGAGAAACTTCTTAGCACAGCCTATGAGTGCTATTGTACCATCAAATGTTTAAAAATCAATCCTAGGTAGAAGAGAAATACAATGATTGGCAAAGCCTATTGTTCTTGTCTGTATTAATCAGGTCTACAGCTATTGACTTTGCTAAGGCGTGTTTGCTTTGGCATCAAATAAAATGTAAAAACACAATCCCAAAGAGCTGCTGATGCGTAAACATGCATGCATGCACGTGCCAATGCAACTATTTTGCAATGCATTTTCTTTTACTTTATGAGAAAAACCTTCCTTAATGGCTGCCAGTGGGTCCCCATTTACAGTTCAAGGTGACCTGTGGCCATTCTCAAATAACTCAAGAAATAAATTATGTCTGAGATACTACCCAAATATATAGACGCTCGTATGTGCCCCAGTATCAGAGTGCAGATTAGGGATCTTCCCCAAAAACGACAACAATATAGAATAGTGCAGGAAGGGTGGAACAGGCCATCATAGGAGTAGCCTGGGGTAGGAATAAGTGAGAATAGAGAGTGGGGGATACAGAATGAGGCTATAGAGTGACAAAAGGAATGTATCCACATGGAGTGCTAGAAGTAAAAGAAAAACTCCAATTAGTAATGATAGATCCAAGGGCACAACAATCTAAAGAATAAAGAGGCAAAGCATTGAATAAGAAGTAGGGAACTAAAACAGAAAAAACAGCATCTGTTATGAGCAAAGGGCTGTCCAAAAGCTCGCTCTAACTATATATGAAAAATGAGATACAATGCTATCTGCAGTGTGACTGCAATGAAGGTAGCTGGTCTATGTGGATCTTTTTTTCCACCCCCATAAAATAGGTCAGCATATAGTAAACCATTACCCCTATTTGGAGAGTTGTGATAGGTTGCTCTTCTGCACATGTTTTGTTCTGTCCTGCTTCCCTCAGTCCACAGATATTGCCCCTTCCAACCCTCTGGGGCATACTTACAAGGCGCTATCGCCACTGCAGCATAATTTGTTTGACGCTTTGGTTGCTTTTTCTTTGGCGCCATATTTACATAGTGACTCTAGAGGGGTTTAGCATCACTTTTTCACCTCTAGCACCTATATTTTTTAGCACCATTTCCTGCTGTGACAGTTATTGCTAATGACATGCAAGGTAGGCATTCCCACTGAAAAAGACTCTCAAAACTGACGCAGCAGTATTAACAATTTTAGGAAACAGCTCTGCTTTTGAAAAAGAGGTGCAGAGTCGCAATAGAGGCAAATATTTACCACTTTTGAAAAGCAGGCATAAAAATTAAGCATGCCCACTGGCATAAAAGCAGAACACACCCAAATCAATCTGGCAAGTTCTATGGCACAATGGACCTACTCCAATATAGCTCAGAGCACCAATAACACCACCACCTATGCCATGAATGTGAAGGCAATCATGGACCATCTGGGCCTCTTCATCAATGTCCTTGCAAAATACCCGGGCAGTGCTAATGATTTCTTTATCTTTCGGCATTCCACCATCAATCAGCGCTTCTACAATGGGACTTATGGGAATGGCCTACTGGTTGTTAAGTACTTCTCAAGCACATGACAGACCACATAACAGTCAATGATGTTGGAATATGTTGACATTGTCCACTTGGTCTGAATGAGACAGTGCATACATAGTTGGTGTAGGCCTACATACTTGTGCCATACTACATGGCATATGCACAACACAATCCTACAAGTCACATATGTCCAGACCCACTATTTCATTGTGGGCCACATAAATAAGTGAACTGCACTGATGGTGCATCACTGGTCATTGCATGTCCCTTACAGTAGGCAAGGTATATAAGTCATTCAGAATACATAACAGAATGTACATGAATGTGGGGCCATCCCTTGTCATGGCACTTAACTAATTGTACCCCTACTGTTTTAGCAGCTCACCAAGGATATGCCCTGTAGCCGTTGGTGATGTGTCCTCTAAAAAAACCCCAGACAGAAACACACCAGAGGTACAATTATGCCCAAGCAGGAACTGGTTCATAGTAGAGTGGGCAGTTGGCATACTGAAATCACGCTTCAGGAGTCTGGGGGCCGATTGCTCTACTCTCAACCAATGGTATGCAAAATAATACTTGTTTGCTGCATATTGCACAATATATGTGTGTACACAAATGTTCCATTGGCTAATGCCAATAAGGAGCAGGAAAAGCCGAATGATGAGGATGACGAGGAGCCACATCAAACTGCTACATCATGAGCAGCAACACAGTGGAGGCGTCATATCATTCACAATGTTTCACTGATGCATGAGTGACATACATCATGTTACCAAATGATGCCTTAATTTAACTGTGTGCATTTATATAAGTAAATAAACATATAAGCACTGCCAGTGTGGATGCATTTTGATTACATTGTCACAGTAAACATCAAAACATTCACATCACACCTGGTACTAATTGCCACAAAGAAAATGCATGTAGCTATGTGTAACAAACAGCATTGAACATCTGGTACAAACCAAATAATGTGCATGCAAACTACCTGTAGCAGATAGTCCTCCATTGCCAACCACAATTACCATGGTGTGGTAAAGTAGATAGTGTGCTATGACTTTGTGTGTCTCTCTCCTACAGCTAGCCATTGGTATGTCCTCATACTTGTGGGTGATAGTAGAGTCCACTCATAGTAAGATGACAGTGAAGACATCCACTTAGTATGTGCATTGGAACACAGTTCAAAACCTACTGTCTAAATATGCTACATCAATAAATGTACCCACATATAAAGTCCTTTTTTGTTGTATGTTGTGTATTGTCCTGTGTGCTGTCGGGTGTTTGTCTTTTGGGATATATTTGATATAGGGATAGTAGTGGATTCTAGGGGGGGTTCAGTTGTGTTTGGGTGTTAATATTTGGGTGGGATCATGCCTGGGAAGAATTGGTTTCACCCCATGACTCAGCAGGAGTTTGGGTGCTTCCTGTGGCAGGTCACTCATTACCTGGCTGCCATGGTAGCCACTGAGGGACTTGTCATTCAGGGCTACTCTGTGAAGGTCCCCAAACAACAGTGGGAGAGTGCACACCTGCAGATGCGGAGTCTGGTTGGAGTGGACCACTACGTCCATCAGCTGAAGCATCGCTGGGCTTATGTGATTGACAGGGAGTTTGACCTACTGTGCTATGTTGGTATCAACTTTGGTGAACCAATTGGTAAGTACACTTGATTTGTGTGCTTCCTAATGTGTTTCATGTACCCATTAATGATATGTCGTAACACTAAATGTGGCTCACATTACTTTTGGCTCAAAATAGCCATGCCACCATGCAAAAGAGGGAAATGCCGCGGCCGTAGAGCTGGCACAATCTGTTGACCAGTTCTATCTGTGACACTAGCGGGCCACACAAGGGTTAGTGACCCTGTAGTGTTATATTCCATATAGGTACCTTATATAGGCACAGGTAACATCACAACCTTTCACCTATATTCTGCCCTACATTACATTAATAACGGTTCTTAGGCACTGACCTTTTACCTAGATATGACACTGCATTCAGAACGTGGGTTTTTCCCTAGTTCGAATCTCATACATTATGCATGAGGTTTCTTGAAAGCACAGCAAGACTACCATCTCCTGTATAATATCTCTGTCTAAAGTTCAGGCCCGACATCATCCTCTAGGCCGACACAGTAAAACAGCAAGGTAGGACCCCTGGGGAGACCTATGGGTATATATACATCATGTCTTGCTTTAGAAAGACAGAGGAGACCTTTACTTCCTGGCTGACACACTGCCCAGAGATGCTGAGGTTCCTGCATGCAGACGCTCCAGCTAGCAGTGGTCTAACATCCCTCGCGTGGGTGTCCAACTTGAGACCAGGATGGGGTCCCATATTCTCTCATTCTCAGGTAATGGGGTTGACTAGATCCTAGAGGGATTCTTGGCATAACAACTACACAGATGCTAGGTACATTTAGGTACATCTAGTTAGGGAGGCATCGTAGGAGTACGCACTTATTATCATGTATTTTATGTACGTGTATATATTCATGATTACAGCAAAAAGGTAGAATTGTAACATCCCTTTACTTTTGTATTACTGCTAGTCATATATCTCTGCTACTGTCTAATGGTTGTTACAGCTCATCTATTCTACACAAGAATAACAACTGTTCAATAAATTCTTATTGAAATGCCCAGACTGTTTATTCTGTGTATCTCTGAGACCAATTAAGTGAGCACGAGTGACTGAGCGAAAAGTAGTATATTGTTTCCACGATCCTGGGGGATCAGGGTTGTCATTTTCTTAGGTTGCCAGAAACTATTCTCTCCCAGATAAGTGGACATTCTAGTGGCACTATGAACTAGCTGATACAGAGAGGCTAATGTATCCGGTGGGGGTGCACGGAATCAGTCCGCCACCAATCCCACAGTTTATGTTATCCAAACGTGCAGATCCTGTATAGGTAATATAGGAACTACACAACATGACGCCGCCAACGTTGGTTGGGTACTTATTTAACAGTAGAATCTGAGTACTTCAGTCATGCTATTCTCAGAGACCCCTACTCACAAAACACCAGAGACGTCTGGAGTGGGTATTTATTGGCTGTTGGTTAATCAAGCTTGAAGGACACATTGTTCCTAAAAATTGCGCATAACACCGTAACTTGGTTACCTTGAAAAACTATTTAGGGGCGATTCACAGAACTAATCTGAGATAAAATCCTAAACGTACTACTTTTGTTATTCACAGAAGGCATTTAGTAGTAGTAAAGTTAGGACTCCTAACTTTACTACTACTAGACTGAGACAAAATCCTAACTTTACGACATTCGGTATTCATAAAAGGCATTTAGTAGTAGTAAAGTTAGGAGTCCTAACTTTACTGCTACTAAATGCCTTCTGTGAATACCAAAAGTAGTAAGTTTAGGATTTTATCTCAGTTTAGTAGTAGTAAAGTTAGGAGTCCTAACTTTACTACTTCTAAATGCCTTCTGTGAATACCAAAAGTAGTAAGTTTAGGTTTTATCTTCGATTAGTTCTGTGAATCGCCCCCTAAGTGTTTTAAAAACAATGAGTAACCAGGAGTTAGACCCAATGCAACAAGCACTGCCCTACTCTGAGGAGGAAGATGCAGATGCAATACAAATTGCACCAAACTTTAGAAATAGAGTCACCCTGAGACTGCTAGAGCATGGATTATCATCTAGGGGTGGCATATAAGTTTTCGTGATTGAGGCACACGAATCAAACAAAACAGAGGTATTTTATTCCTGGGTTACATGCCCAGCAGCAAATGCAAGAAGAAAAACATTCCACTCTTACACGGAAGGAGATGCACTAGCAGAATATTGTCCTTTCGAGGACATAAAAGTTCTGTTCACGTACCAGGAACACTTATACTGGTTTAAAGGCGCCCTACCCCACATAAGAAGAAGAGTAAGACTCGGCCCGCTCGGAGGAGAAGGGGCAACATGGCCGGTATTAGCGGCCTACACACCACATCCTGACATTGTCACAATGACACAGGGAGACTTACTCATACAACATAAAGATTTGATAAATATATACAGAAACTTGACACAATTCGTCATGAGGACATTTACAGTCCAACCAGCAATAGTTGCCATAAAAGGAACTCAAACTCAGGGTACAGCAACTAAAATCCCACCACAAACATTACACGCAGGGATGGGCAGAATACCCACTAAACGTGAACAAATGCTATTCTGGGTAGCTCAGAAAATACCACAGCTCGAGAGGAGCCTGCTCTGAACCTGCTCTGAACCCAGGGAGGAAGTTACTAGGTAACTAGGCCCAGGTATCAGCTATAATATTAGCTAATATTAAGGGGGAAGCAGCTTCGGTGGCTATCCACCAATGCCCAAGGGAGTTCAGTCCTATAGAACAGGAACATGAACTACCCAAAATAATTGAAAGTGCATATGCAGAATTAGGCAGAGACAGTTTGGGTGGGAAAGCTTTAAAACCACAACTGATGGGAAGTCTTGAAAAGGACACTTCCAAGCAGACACCTGCATCAACTAAAAAGAAGTGGGACAATAAAAAACAGCAAACATTTAAAGGAAACAGGTCTCAATCCCGAGGTAGATCTCCTCCACAGGAGCCCTCCGAAAAGAGGTACAACCACAGGAATAGGGATAATATTATGAAACCAGACAGGTATCAGGATACTAATCACGTTCCTCTCGTGCTATTCAGGGTTCATTGAATAGCTCAGAGAGGGAAGGATGGTCCGAAAGACAAGAAGAGCGTACAAAGTCCATTGACAAGCAGCACGCTCAAGATTACACTTCCAAAAAAGAAGAAAAGCCAAAGCAAAAGCCACAGTTAAAAAAGAAGAAAGTTGCTGGTCTAAATATCAGACATGCCCAGAATTCTGAGGACTCGACTGAATGGGGAATGGGCTCTGACGATGCTAGACAGTGCGGCAGAAGTAACAAAAGCTCGCCAGAACCTGATGGAATTTCTGGTGATAGCAGACTTGAATGATTATATCACGGTAGAAACACCTGAATGAATGAATGAATGAATGAGGGTATTTGTAAAGCACAACGTTCACTCCAAGGATCATCCTGGCGCTAGTGAGACAGAGATCTGATACTCTGTAATAAGGGAGAACCAAGTTAAAATGCTGGAATCAAGGAATTAAATGAGAGATAAAACAATGTAATCTGGTAAAGTAAAAATCCAGGTCTTTAAAAGCTTCTTAAAAATGGGTTTGATGTGTGTGTGTGTAAGCTGGGTGGGCAGGGGATTCCATGCTTTTGTTCCTATCACCGCCATTATCTTTCCCCCCTCTCATTTTTAATTTAAAAGAGGGGGTGCTAACAGAGACTCCGCAGATGACCGCAGAACTCGATTGATAGTATATGGTGTAATTTTTTATCTTTGGTATCCTGGTCCTGTGGCTCTTGTGGCACTATAGGTAATAGTCAGGATTTTGAAGAGAATCCTCTTGTGAATAGGCAGCCAATGAAGAGTTCTCAATGCTGCTGCTGAAGGGGATCCTTTTGGCAATTTCAGGACCAACCTCGCTGCAGCATTTTGGACAATCTGCAATCATTTCAAGACTGTCTTTTTTGTTCCAGCGTACAGACTATTACAGTAGTATAGACGAGATAAAGGGTAAGTGTTCCACATAAAGTATATGAAATAACGCTCCAGATGGAGAGGGACAAAAGTAGAACAGTGAAAGGTCTATTTTGGGAGTACCTCATGTTTGGCCATGACATTTTGTTAGCTGAACAAGATTGGCCACCAGCATTCATCATGGATTGCCCTAAAGGAGAAACGGTAATTATGCCAGCATTCTCAGATCATATTCCCAGGCACTTACAACATACATATGCACAGGAGTGGGCGGTAGCCCAAACTCCAGCATTATACAAAAACCATGTTGGATGGGATCATTATTCAACCCACCACATAATTCCTTTAAAAAATACTCCAATTGCACAGAGGCAGTATCCAATAAATTAAGAAGCTAAAAAACAGGTCAGGGAGATGTTAGATCAACTTGAATACCAAGGGGCGATCGAAAATTGCACCTTATCAATGAACAATCCTTTGTTTCCAGTCTTGAAACCGGACAATTCATATAGTCTAGTTTTAGATTACAAACATTTAAACACTTGCACTAAGACATTTGCAGTCCAAAATGCACACAGTGCTGCATTAATGAATAACATTGTGCATAAAAAATATAAAACAAACAAAATATGGAAAGCCTTAGGATCAGAGCTCTTTCCGGTGCTTAAGCTGATTTGTAAACAATCCCTGGAGAGTGGAATTGTGCCTAAATGCTGGAAAAAAGCGATAATTACACCTCTTTTTTAAAAAGAAAAGCTTCACTAGATCCAGCATGTCCTAAGAACTACAGGCCTATCTCTCTGCTGCCTTATCCAGTGAAGATCACAGAGCGACTGGTCAGTAGAGCACTCTCCCAGTTTCTTGAAGCCCAAGAGGAGCTGGAGGATGTGCAATTTGGCTTTCGCCCAGGACATGGGACAGAGACTGCCTTAGTGACCGTATTGGATGATCTTCGAATGCGGGCGGGCAGGGGACAATCAGCAATTTTGATTCTATTGGACCTGTCGGCCACATTTGATACGGTAAATCAAGAGTTACTACTGGCCAAGCTCACTGGAGCAGGTGTAGGAGGGCTGGCACTGGAGTGGCTTCAATCATACCTTTCTGATAGGCAACAGGCGGTTGCTCTTCCCCCGTACCAATCACAGTTCATGAATGTCCAGCATGGTGGGCCTCAGGGGTCTGCCATCAGTCCTATTTTATTTAATATCTATATGAGGACTCTGGTTGCTGTCATCATAGCACATAACATCAGTCTTGTGAACTATGCTGATGACACTCAGTTGATTTTGTCATTAGAAGGCAACCAATCACTTGCGCTGGAAAAATTTCATGACTGGTTGCAAGATACCGCATTATGGCTACAAAATAATTATTTACAATTTAATGGGGAAAAAAACAAGATCCTGTGTTGCTCAGCGAGGAAGGTTCCTCTCCCACTACCTACCGGGTTTTAGCCACTTCCAGTGTCAACTGCACTCATTCCCTCTAAGGCAGTAGGCAATCTGGGTGTCCGCTTTGACTGTAACCTGAGTCTAGAGTCTCACGTAAACAAAATAGCTGGCACCTGTTTTGCTCTGATTAGAGTGCTCCGAAGGATCCTCCCACTGCTTCCTAAACAAACTAGATCATTGGTAGTAAGGAATATCATTCTGAGTTGACTGGATTACTGCAACACATTTTTACTGGAGTCTCCTAAACAGCTGATAGGAAGACTCAAGAGAATCCAGTCGATGGCGGCCAAGCTAGCTCTAATGAGACCATGTCAATCATCGGTATCTCAGGATCTCTCCGAGCTTCATTGGCTTCCAGTTATGCAGAGGGTACAGTTCAAGTCGCTATGCATCGTTTTTAAGGCTCTGGGCCCAAGCCACCACAAAGTAGATTTGAGTGGTATGTCCCCTCGCGTAACCTCCGTTCCTCCTCAGCCAAACTGGTGAGAGTGCCCAGGTGCAGAAGAGTTAGATCAGGAGGAAGGGCCTTCAGCATTGCAGCAGCCTTAGCTTGGAACAAACTCCCAGCCGAACTTAGGCAGATGGAAAATCTGCTGTCATTTAGAAAGAAGCTGCAGACTTGGCTCTTTCCTAGTATATAAGTTTTAGCTCCTTTGATCCTCTGCCCTTAAATATAGCCTAGCTGGTTTTTACGCGTTGAAGTGTCAGAATACCCGTAGGGTCACAGTGTGCTCTATAAATGCTGAATACATTACATTACAGATCTGCTCAACTGGCCATAGGAAGTAAGCAACAATATAGCGCAGCATATGCAATCGTTAAAGTTCGCATGCGGGTTGAAAAGTTCCATCCAAGTTGCACTAAAACGCAATCTCTAGGAGACTGCACAGCACAGTTGGCAGAGTTAAAAGCCTTGATACTGGCACTGGTAAATACGGATCTAGAATTCCCCACACTAATTGTGTGCGATTTGTTTTACAGTGTACAGTCTTATGCTTGCAACACTGGATTGCAAAACAAGTTCAAAGACGCGAAAGGTTGCAAAATTAAGCATAAAATTCTATAGGAACAGGTAGTGAAGTTTAAATCAGAACTACCAAGGGCTCATGTGATACATACACTGAGTCATCAGCGTGATGGCGTTCACATTGAAGGGAATTCATTGCCTGATGAAGCTGCAAAGGGAGCTGTACGCACGGCTTCCGTAGCTGCAATCACTCGTTCAAAACCAAAAATAGACGGTGAGATTATGGTGGCTGTTATTGCTTCACACAAAAAGAGCAGTGCAATACCAAAAAGATTTCCAGTCAAGTACTTCTACAAGTTAGATGCCAATAACATTCCATTTGCTCAGATTCCTGGAGTGGGGGATAGAGTAATTCCAAATATGGATCGTAGGTTAGGTTTAATTCTAGCAGCACACAAGGGTATATGTTCTGCACATGCAGGAGTTACGGCAAAAGTTTCTTTATTGAAACAACACTATTGGTGGCCTGGATTAACAAAACAGACTAAGGACTATGTCTTGAAATGCGACATCTGCCAGCAGATGAAAGGTTTCACCATAGCACATCCAGTGCAGACTCCATTGTTAATATCTGACAACCCACTGGCGTGTGCTTACTAGGACCACTGCGGCCTCTTAATAAGAGATGAAGCTTACAGATATATCATGGATGCAGTGGATTCCTGCTCAAGATTCCTCTTGGTGTGGCCCCAGCACTCGGCTTATGCTCGAACTGTTATAAAAGATTTGCAAGTCTTCATAGGGACAAACGCAATTGGCACATTACATTCTGACCAGGGCCCTGCGTTTAGCTCTCGGGCTTACATGGAGACCATGCGAGGATTGGGTGTAGCATTGCGGTACTCCTCTCCATACCATCCCAAGGGAAATTTGGTTGTGGAGAGGAAAAACCGAGACTTAAAGTAGCCTTTAACAGCTAGATTACTAGGCACGGGTGAGAACTGGGTAAAACATCTGTATGGAGTGCAGCGGGCTCTTAACAATATGCCAAGAAGTTCTCTAGGGGGGGTCACTGCATATGAGGTCCTATTTGGGACAAGAATGTGGGTACCTGATCTTGATTGTGAAGGTGCAATGGCAGATGAAAAACCATTTGACATCCATGATCGTTTGGCTGTTTTACAGGATCTAAATTAATCCAGGACACAACAAAGCAATGTCCACCTGAAGCACACCGCCACTGCTGAAGTTAAATCATTCACAGCAAGACCTGTCTGCATCCCAAAAGTCGGAGATCTGGTCAGAGAGAAAATAGCAGACAAGAAGGAATTTGGGTCATCCTACAGAAAACCTGTACCGGACCTAGCAGCGAAAGGAGCAAGAACTGTACTTCTACCGCCTCTTGCTTGGAAAAAGGAGAAAATATTTGTCTCAATCGACCTAATAAAACCTCACTACGTGGCCGATACTGAGTAGTAGGCCACGTAGACTCCAAAGTAGCAGACGCCCTCCTCTCGCTACAATTCAAGAGGTTAAATTGTAACATGCTTGTTGATGGCAAATATCTTGGACAAAGCTCTGAAGCCCAAAAGGTGAATTTAATTTTGAAACCACATCAATCATCTCATCGAGAACAAAGAGACTTGTCATCAGTGAACATTACAGCATTTCCTATACCAGATGGTATAGTTTGGGACAAGGTAGATTTTGATATATTTGGCCTGACAGAAATTAAAATAATTCCACACTTATTTAAAATATCGTTGAGTGATATCATTCCCTCAAGAACATTTTCGATGATTGGGGCTTTGAAACTGTAAATAACATGTTGTTTTATTTAGAAAAATCTGCTGCATTTTCTAATAGTGAAACATTGGAAAGCACATAAGATTTCAAAACTATGTATGGACATCCTAGTCACCAAGGACATAGAATAAGCACTCCTGGAGTGTAAATACTGTGACCGCATGGTACAACATCTAGGCATGCCTCGCCTAAGAGAACTAAGTGCATCTTGGTATTATGTCATTTCAACCAGTCTGAATGAACTGCATCTTAATCATGTATTTAAAATCTCATTAAGTGATTTCATTACCTCCAATACATTTTCTGATGATTGGGACTTTGAAACTGTAAATAGCATGTTGTTTTATTTAGAAATAGTGAAACATTGGAAAGCACATAAGATTTCGAAACTATGTATTGTTTTCAACATTATGGTCATCACTTTTTGCATAAATCTGCTAAACCTAAATATGTGTTCACATACCACCAGTGGGAACATTGTCCAACACCGCCGAAAGGCAGTTCAAAAACATTTACACAAAAGTTTGCATATTTTTAGGGTTTAATATGTCTGACCCAGCCTCATATTATTATAAAGTTGTACTAACATCAGCACAGAAAAATATGTTAAGAAGCACCAAACAGATTTACTCTGCATCCTTTATTGCCCAGTTGTCTGAACAAGGTGACGACCTACGGAAAGACACCATAGACTTGAAATCAGTCTGGGGTACCAGAGAATGGCAAGTTCAGGGAACGGAAGCTTTATTTAGAGCATGTCTTATCCTTCAACAGATCATGTTTTTGAACGAGACAGTGCAACAGGCGTCTTGCTTTGGATTCGCCAAGAAGAAAGACTTGAACACACCTCGGCTGCCAACACCATCACTGACCGAGGGTAATGAAACATCACAAAAAGAGGTTACATTAGATGACGTCATACAATACAATAGATCCGACCCCGATTGGGATAAATGGTTGATTTGGCCCACAGACACCAATAGTTGTCAGGAAAGATTCATGGGTAAAACCAAAGGGTTCAGTATCCATAGGCCAGATCCACGTTATGTACAGAGAGAACATCCAGGAGTAGTGACATCCTACAGTGTTGGGAAGTTGTGTCTTGATTGGCTAAAAAACTCAACACTCACAGAGATGAAATAACACCAATCCTTGCTATCACAAGATGTGAATCTTGGGGATTTTTATTATGTCCCAGGAAGCCACGTCAGAAACGTTTCATATATGCTGGCATTTATGCTGCCTACAATGAAATATGGAAAATATCACAACAAGAGGCCGCAGAGAGATTACAGGAAATCAACCGTATAAACCTAGAAAAATCTCTAGCAGTGGTAGACGATGGGTTAACAACATTGACCTCCAGGGTATATTCCTTAGGCAATATTGTATCTTCTGCGATAGACATACTAGAACAAGATTTGGCCCTATTACAACACAGGCAATCTCAATTACGTTCTATCATGTTGTTAAGCTGGACGCTGCAATCTTTGCATGCTGCCTACGTGCCATGGCGTTTTATCAACAGCACGTCTCAGTTTTCTGAATACAATCTAACAGATAAACAGATAGAAATGGCACAAAGAGGAACAAAACATACAATGCTGCGTATCGAAAAACTGGATAGATTACCATTACAGTGGCAGAATCACAGGCTAATCCATGGCCACATACCTCTACCAGTTGCTACTTTTCGGTTTCAGTATTGCCTTGAACAAAAGCAGGCAGGCAGATATGAAAAAATGGGTAAGGAATACATTAAGGAATCATGGGAATTACCATACAGGTTTTGATGCCGGAGTGGGGATTGAGAAGTGTTTCTAAGTGGTAAAAACTGTGAGAATGCTTTAAGTGGATCACTCATATGTCACGATATAATGCTGCACGGGGCTTGTAATGGTTCTGTAGCGATCTTGTACTGTCATCCGAGGGGTTCCCCAGCTGCAGTGATTACTCCAGCATTCGGGCCACTTTCAAATGGGAGTTACTTGATGCTGAACAATCAAGGCTGCTGGGGAATGCTTCTGGGTATCGCATATCCGTAACCGTGACCTCTAGGGTTACTTGTTGTATGCAAGCATTGCTTCCACCGACATATACAGTCAGGGAGGCACTGCTATGGCCTTCACTGAATGTTGCTTTAATACGGTTTGACACTCTAAGAAGAATGAAAGCCATGCTTTCACAGATGTCTGTGCCCTTAACCTCTCCAGATTGCAAGGTCTTCAGCAAAGATACAGGTGCTTATCCATACAAACTGCCCTTTCCATTTTGTAGAAATGGTTAATCGTATCTTCAACATGTCTGATACGACTGGCATTGTCCACCTATTTAAAACCATAGGTTCTGGACTTCTATGCACCTTTCAGACGGTACTTGGAGTTATACCAAACTTCATACGCTCCGTATTCCGAAGCATCTTTGGAGGACTTTCATTAATCCTGTTTCTAATAGCAGGTATCCTGATTATCTTCTATCTGCTACGCAATGGACATCCCAGTCACCAAGGACATAGAAAAAGCACTCCTGGAGTGTAAATACCGTAACCGCATGGTACAACATCTAGGCATGCCTCGACTAAGAGAACTAAGTGCATCTTGGTATTATGTCATTTCAACCAGTCTGGATGAACTGCCCTCTGATGCTTGTTTTGCGGAGAAGAATGCGTGTTAGACCTTTGTTTGACACTCCCATCATGTGCGCAATGGGACGTGAATGTTCTACTGGACCCGATAAGGGCCAACTTTCTGCGATGTCCCCAGCGTATTCCTATGTTGATGGCGGCATTCCTTGAGCCACCGCAGGTAGTAACTGCACCTGTTAGTATGGACACCGGCTCCTCCACTGTTCCAATAGTACCCTTTCATACAGGACCTACAATGTTTAAGGATAACATATACTGTGCTGCTCCTGCCTCTTGCCGGAAAAAAGGAGGAAAGATTTGTCTCAATTGACTTAATCAAACCACACTATGTGGCCGATACTAAAAAGTAGGCCTAGTGAACTCCGCTGTAGCAGACGTCTTCCTCTAGCTACAATCCAAGAAGTTAAAACAGAAGGACTCATCACGTTTGAAGAGCCACCTGTAAGGAATGAAGGACTAAGCAACAATGCTATGGAACTTGTTCCAATTGAACCAGACATTCCAATTCAAACTAAAAATCAGAATAATTCACAAGTTGCAATTAGACCTAATACAGATGTCTACATCAACATGCCTCGTCGAGAGGAAAAGGACATTTCAAATAATTCCGATGCAATTCCAACAATTGATCAAACTGCTTCTGGCTATTTCATTAACTTTGATACTTTTTCTCTGGATTCTCTGGAGCGTTAAGGAAACGACGCCAGCCAAAACAACATTCAAGCAAGAATTAAAGAACTTTCTACCTTTTCTTCAAAAAACATACCTGGTATCACCTTGAATTGAACTCTGGGTAATTTCTGGGATAATGTTTTTTCTTTTCTGGCTAGGTTTAGTTTTGACTTTTAGTATGCTTATAAATGGACATTATCTTCAACAAGATCCACAGTCCAAAAGGTCAACATCCTTCTGAAGGCACACACATCATCACATCCTGAACAAAGAGACTTCTCATCAGTGAACATTACAGCTGTTCCTGTACCGGATGGTATAGTATGGGACAAGGTTGATTTCAACATATTCGGATCGACCAAACTTTTAAAAATTATTCATGTATTTAAAATCTCATTAAGTGATTTTATTACCTCCAGTACATTTTCTGATGATTGGGACACTGAAACAGTTAATAACATGTTTTCTGATTTAAAGAGAACTGCTGCATTTTCTAACAATGAAATGTTACAGGTTCATCAGATTATGACAAATTGTACCGTTACCAACATTATGGTCATCATCTCTTGCACAAATCAATTTCACCTAGGAATGTATTTGTATCAGTGGGAACATTGCCCAACACCACCAAAACGTAGTTCACAAACGTTGGCTCAAAAATTTGCATAGTTTTCAGGGTTTAACACCACAGATCCTGCCTCATTTTACTATAAGGTTGCATCAACGTCAGCACTGAAAATTATGTTGACAAACACTAAACAGATTTACTTATGGCAAGACGACATTGACACAAAATCGATTTGGGGTTCAAGGGACTGGCAAGTCCAGGGTCCAGAGGCACTATTTAGAGCATGCCTCATTCCACAGCAGATGATCTTTTTAAATGACACTGTGCAACAGACAGCCTGTCCTGGAAAAGCCAAGATAAAGGATCTGAACACTCCAAAGTTTCCTACACCATCACAGGGGTGGCAGAATTCTTCTACAAAGGAAGGGGCAACAGTTGATGACATACTAAAGTACAATAGAACAGACCCCAATTGGAAGGCGTGGGCCCTTAGACACAAACACATGTCATAAAAGGTTTCTGCACATCACCAAGGGACTCAGTATGCATAGACCAGACCCACGTTATGTACAGAGAGAACATCCAGGGGTAGTGACATCCTAAAGTGTTAGGAAGTTGTGCCTACAATGGCTAGAAACCTCAACACTTGCAGAGTTGAAACAACACTTATCTTTACTCTCACAAGACATGGATCTTAGGGACTTTTTACTAGGACCCAGGAAATAACGTCAAAAACATTTCATATATGCAGGTATTTATGCTGCCTATAATGAAAACTGGAAGATTTCCCAACAAGAAGCTACAGAGAGAATACGGTAAATAGGCCATTTTAACTTAGAAAAATCTTTTGCTGTGGTGGATAATGGATTAACAACTTTGACCTCCATAGTATATTCATTGGGCAACATTGTATCTTCTGCTATTGACATACCGGAACAGGATTTAGCCATATTACAACACGGCCAATAACAGTTACGTTCTATTATGTTATTGAGCTGGACGCTGCAATTTTGCATGCAGGCCTTGTGCCTTGGTGTTTTATAAACAGTACGTCTCTGGTTTTAGAATACAATCTAACTTATACACAGATAGAAATGGCACAAAGGGGAGCTAAATATACAACCCTGCAAATTGAAAAACTGGCCTGGCTACCATTTACAGTGGCTGAATTACCATCAACTGAGTGGCTAATCCACGGCCAAATCACTCTCCCGGCCACTACATTTCAGTTTCACTATTGCCTTGAGCAACGGCAGGCAGGCTGATATGTAAAATTGGGTAAAGAGTACATTAAGAAATCCTGGGATTTACCATATAGATTTTGATGCCGGAGAGAGGATTGAGAAGTGTTTCTAAGTGGTACCAACTGCAAAAGCGCTTTAAGCGGTTCTCTCATGTGCCAAGATATCATTTTATACGGGGCCTGTAATGGTTCAGTTTAGAATCTGTCTTGCCACATGAAAGGTACACCAGCTGCCGTGATAACGCCAGCGTTCGAGTTACTTTCGAATGGGAGTTACTTGATGCTGAACGTTTAAGGTTTTTTGGCGTGCTTCCAGGCATTGCATATCTGGTCACCGTGAACACCAGGGTTACTTGCTGTATGTAAGCATTGTTTCCTCCAACACATACAGTTAGGGAGGCGCTCGTATGGCCTTCACTGAATGTTTCGTTGATACAGTTTGATGCTTTGAGCGGAATGAAAGCCATGCTTTTACAGCAAACCGTACCATTAACCTCCGCTCGAGAAACCTTTGAGCTTCAAATTGCAAGGACCTCGACAGAGATACAGGCGCTAATCCGCACCAACTGCCTCCTACATTTTGTCGAAATGGTGGGACGTATCTTTAACATGTCTGATACGAGTGGCATTATACACCTATTGCAATTTCCAGACAATCCTCTCCGTTATTCCTAACTTCATACACTCCATGTTTGGACGCATTTTCGGGGGTCTACATCTGATACTGCTCGCTGTAGCTGGAATCCTGAATATGGTCTACCTGCTGCGCAATGGACAGACCATCCGCCAGGGAAATTGCGAAAGCACTCCTGGAAAGACATTACCATGAGCACATGATACAGCATCTCGGTGCAACTCGCCTACGAGAACTAAGTGCTTCTTGGGTCTTATCCTTCAGACCAGTCTTTGAGTACTGCATCGTACCTGTCTTCCGATGCCTGTTCTGCGGAGGGGAATGTGAGTTGGACATCTGTCTGACACCTGACACGGTGACGCCAGCGGACTTAGAATCCAGGCTGGAACCCTTGTGGTCCCATGCACGACTCTGTCCCCAGCGTATTCCCATCTTGACGCATGCCTTCCTTGAGGAACTGCAGGCGCCTTTCACGACTGAATTAAATTTCAGCTCCAGCATTGACACAGAGGTATTGAATTCAGCCCCGGATGCCTACACACCAGCTGTTGACAACGAGGAGTTACATCTATGCACATTTGACGTGCTATGCGAGGTATTGCAGTGTTTGTCCCTTGCTTTAGCAGGCAGTGATAATGTTATGTCTCCTAGCCAGGACATTTAATCTAAATCTGGCTCACCGTGTGCTGGGAACGAAAATTGAACTTTTCCCTTCCCTTTCATTTTTTCTCAAAAGAACTTTTTTCAAATTGACACTTTATATCTCAAATCATGGCCTTATAAGTACGCTTGCATTAGTTCAACTTGTGTGATCAAACTCATTTAGAACTGTGATTTGAGGAACTTTACAACAAAAGTCAAAACTTTGACAAAGAATACTCTTTCCTCATTTTTTAAACTGTTTTTAAAATCATTTTTAACATTTTTGGTAACATTGTATATGACTGCTTGATAGTTTTATGCACTGCCACTGTATAAATGTGTATCTCAAAATGTGTATTATTAATGTTAAGTATAAGGTGGAGTGGATGTTATATTTCATATCGGTACTCTAATATAGGTCCAGGGAACATCGTACACTTTCCCTAAATCATCTCCCGTTATTTCATATGAACGAGTCTTATGAGGACATAACTCCAAATAAGGACAGAATGTCTTATAGGGACATCACGCCTTATAAGGACTGCAGCCTTTTATGGACTAAACCTATCACCTAGTTCCATGCAGAGGGTGGGTTTTTCCCAATCAATATTGCTAAGGCATCATCCTTAGCACATATGAATAATTGATGAGTATACTCTCCAGGAGGTATACTTCACCTCTCCCATCGACACACAAGGTTTAATTCCCAACGTCATCCTCATACTGAACAATGGGTAACACACGAACATAGACTGTATAAATACAGCACTTCTTGCTATCAGAAGGCAAGGCCAACACACTGACCAGACACTCTGCAGCTCCAGCATGCCATCGCTCCAGCTGACAGTGGTCAAACGATCCCTTGCGGGGTGTCCAGCTAAAGTACAGGGCGAAGTCCCACACTCTCACTATTCAGTTATGGGGGTTCGACTAAATCCTAGTGTGATTCTTGGCTCATAGGCTCTTAGGCTGTGGCTCTGTAGCACCTACTCACATGCTAGGTCCCATTAGGTACATCTAGTCAGGCATCTTAGGAGTACGCACTTTATTTTATAAATGCATTTTATAATCATGTATGTGTTCATGACTATTGCAAAATGGTAGAACAATACTATTCCTTTTTATTCACTGTACTGCTGGTTCTATATCTCTGCTTCTGTGTTACAGTTGTAGCAGCGTACTTATTTTACATGAGAAGAACAACATACAATAGATTCTTATTGTAAACACGCTTAACTGTTATCTTCTATGTATCTCTCTGAGAGCAAAACAAGCATGCACAAGTGACTGGGTGAAAAGTAGTATATTGTTTCCACGAGTCTGAGGTTATTGTCTTCAGAAGTTGCCAAAAACGAATCTCTCTGATAACAGGAGATTCTAGTGGCACTGCGAGCTAGCTAATGCAAAACAAATAACTAACATATGCGGCGGGGGTGTATGGAGTCAGTCTGCCATCAGACCCACAGTATATGTTATCCGTAAACAGCATAGGTCCTGCATGAAAGAGTACTATTGGAATTACACTACACCACTGACACCCAGGTTTTGGGCGGCACACAGGCTGCCCCAGCACCGGCTGTGGACAGCGTGGAATATCATCTGTGCTTAATTGACGTACTCTGCGAGGTGCTACAGGGGCCGTCTACGGCGGAAGCAAGCAACGAAAATGTTGCGTCTACCAGCCAGGACACAAAAACAATTGACTCATTTTGGCTCGTCGTGTGCTGGAAGAAGTTCGTCCTTTTTTAAACAAGCTAAAAATATGGAACTCTAAAACAAAATTGACATTCCTTTCATTTATTGGGCATAAATGATTTTCTAATGCTTATAGTGATTCGGACTATAACTACAGACACTTTTAGAGCTACGCTTTGCAAACATTTTTTCATTTAACATTTTTTACGTTTTTAGAATTTTTTTTGATGTTTTTGAACATTTTAGCAAAAACAAATATTTTGAGCATACTTATATCTAGTTAATGCTAGTGGTACGGTAATAAGTTACATATGTCGTCCAGTTGGAAGAGGAGTGGGTGTTATATTCCATATAGGTATCTTATATAGGCACAGGTAACATCACAGTCTTTCACCTATATTCTTCCCTACATTATGTACATAACAGTTCTTAGGACCTGACCTTTTACCTAGATACGACACTGCATTCAGAACGCGGGTTTTCCCTGGTTCGAATCTCATACATTATACATGAGGTTTCTTGGGAGCACAGCAGGACTATCATCTCCTGTATAATATCTCTGTATAAAGTTCAGCCCCGACGTCATCCTCTAGCCCGACATAGTAACACAGCATGGTAGGACCCCTGAGGAGACCTGTGGGTATATATACATCATGTCTTGCTTTAGAAAGACAGAGGAGACCGTGACTTTCCGGCTGACACACTGCCCAGAGACGCTGAGGTTCCTGCATGCAGACGCTTCAGCTAGCAGTGGTCTAACATCCCTCACGGGGTGTCCAACTCGAGACCAGGACGTGGTCCAATATTCTCTCATTCTCAGGTAATGTGGTTGACTAGATCCTAGAGGGATTCTTGGCATAACACCTACACAGATGCTAGGTACATTTAGGTACATCTTGTTAGGGTGGCATTGTAGGAGTACGCACTTATTATCATGTATTTATGTACTTGTATATATTCATGATTATTGCAAAATGGGCGAACTGTACCATCCCTTTACTTTCGTAGTACTGCAAATCATATATCTCTGCTACTGTCTAATGGTTGTTACAGCTCATCTATTCTACACTAGAATAAAAACTGTTCAATAAATTCTTATTGAAACACCCAGACTGTTTATTCTGTGTATCTCTGAGACCAACTAAGTGAGCATGAGTGACTGATCGAAAAGTAATATATTGTTTCCACGATCCTGGGGGATCAGGGTTGTCATTTTCTTAGGTTGCCAGAAACTATTCTCACCCGATAAGAGGAGATTCTAGTGGTACTGTGAGCTAGCTATTACAGACAGGCTAACGTATCCAGTGGGGGTCCACGGAATCAGTCTGCCACCAATCCCACAGTTTATGTTATCCGAACATGCAGATCCTGTTTAGGTAATATAGGAACCTCACGAGAGTAGGTGATACAAATGAGTCCCAGGGAAGCATTTAGCTGATGCACATGCCCATAGCCCATCCAGTCAATTCAAATGATGACAGACCAGGTAGTGCAGATCAGCTTCAGAGGTGCTTCTCTCACACACATTTGTCAAGGAAAAATTGTGATGGCCATGACAGAACATATGTTACACATAAAGCGGCTTATTTACAAGCCTCTTGCACTGCTGGGATATCACTTACATTATCAAAAGTAATGCACCGGCTGCACAAAGGCCTTGTAAATAAGCCCCATAGTTATTTGTGGGTGATCCGCCTTGGCATACCTCCCCTTGGTAGTCATGCATTAATGACACCTGACATGTCTTACACTGCTTAGCTAACCTGTCAATATGGCAAAAGGCATATCACTGGTCTTGAACAGCATTTCCTACGTAAAAGGTATGGCTCCTTGATGTCCACTATGGCTACACTGTGCTTTGCACTGGCTTGCCTGACTCTATACCTCTGAACGTATAGCAAATCCTGCATGCTGCCTTTGCATGGCCTCATGGAGGTGTTTTGAGGCCAGTGCCACTGGAGCTGTCCTTACATATGAGACTCCCATATGGCATGCCTCATGTATGAGAGACCCAATGTATGTCAGAGTGGAGTCCACTCACATGGTAGTGTATCCAAGGGTATAACACATCTCAACCTATCCCATATATTTTATCATATAATTTTGCTATTAAAAACTTAGGGATGGATGGAGCCAGTCTGAGCCACATCTGGCGCTCTGAAGAATTTACAGGTACTGAGCTCACCTAACATAAGGAACAAGTATGTATGATGTGTGAAATATGTAGCATACTCATTTCCTGGTGTCCAAATTTAAGATGGACCTGGTATCGCAATGGCTTGCTGAGTATGGTATGTGCGTTTTGTAGGTACAGAGAATCATGAAAGTCAGATGCCATAGCTAAATAAAGTAGTGATGAGGTTATGTAACTGGTTCCGCAAACTGACCAACAGGTACATGTTTTGGCACATCATATGTTTGTACACTTTAGTCTGTCTTACCGATGTGTATCATCCAGCCATGTCAACTGTGTCATTTGATTACTTACAACCCAAAGGGTTACATACCCAATAGTTATGCATATGAACTGTACTTCTCTTGCATATCAAATATGGGTTCAAAGTTTACCTATGTGTTTTACATGTTTTGTCTTGTAGCTGGACCCCCTGCATATACCCGTGGTAAAGTGGATAACATCAAGGACCCAAACTTTACCAGTGAGTGTGTTCATCAAGGCTAAATGTATAGTGCAAGGATTGAGTTAGATGCTGTGTGACCTGCCAGAATCAATGTGCATCCCTATCACAGATAAACTTTTGAATGATGATTAATAGGTCAAGAAAAGCAGAAAAAACACATAAAAGGGAGTGCCTCAAGAGTCCATCAATTTTCAAAGGTGTCATTATTAATGTACTCTTATCCAATATCAAAATAACATGGGAGCCATGGTATTAAGTCTCAATACATTTGTCTTTATTATTCTTCAATTCATTAAAGAAACAGCCCGGCCAACACGTTTCATCCTCTGATTCTTTACAGCAATGTCATATCAAATTCTAAGTGTAAAATGGATCAGTTCTCCCCGAAGTTCTTGAAACACTTGTACTACTCCTATATTGTTGTAGGGAAATACCAAGTGACCATATGTGAATATCTCTGCTTAATATCCACACCCCATTGGGATCTGTAAGCTCAGACCTGATAATATGACATGCCACCACCATCACAGGAGAGGATAACTGATCCGTTTTACACTTAGAGAATTGTTTCGAGACTTAATACCGCGGCTCCCATGGTATTTTGATATTGGAGAAGAGTGCATTGATATTGACACTATTGAAGTATGTGTTCTTTATGAATGGAGTATAGAAGAAAAAAGAGAACAAACTCGACAGTGCAGTTGTTGGACTCTTGAGGCACTTCCTTTTTGTGTGCTTTTTCTGTTTTATTGTATTTATGGTTTTGGAGTAGTTTGACCATTAGAGGATGAGTGCGGACCACTATTACCTTGTGGAACTAGCACCTGTGCTGCTGCCTTTAGCCAGAACTGCTCTCGCTTTGGGAATATTGCATCATCCACTGACTAGTGCGAAGGAGAATGCATTGCCAATCATGGATGGTATAGGCTTGATAGGGGAGCCATGATCAGAGTGGCAGACTATGTGAAAAAATGTGGTAGTGGATACACATCTAAATATAGCTGTGGTTCTGACGAGCATGTAATGAGCTGTGGCATGGTACAATGGACTTACAACAGATCAGATACAAGAGGTTTCATATGCCTCTGTGTGATGTGAGTTACCTATCCTGCATCCTTTGTTACATGTCATATATACCAAGTGTTCAGTAAAGTTCGCAAAGTGTCCTGATATGGTTCCTTGTCTTATCAGTTACACTACGGTGTGAGGCAATACATGTACTTTGCAGAGATTGCACATCTTAATAAGCAAAAGCCTTTGGCATAAAGGCAATTGCAGAATGCAGAAAGCACAATAATGTTCAGTAAAGATGACATGTGTTCCATTCCATGGGTACCAAACAGCATTGCTCCCAAGCACTGACATGGTCGTACCTAGATTTGCCAAGGGGTTGCAATTGCATTGTGCAACAATTGCCCTGCCTTCGTAATTTGGCCTTAGTAATTTTGATGGTATAAATTATAGGCATGTGTATGCTCACTCTAAGCTGCAAGATGAATTTAGGCTGTAGGGGCTGCTATCGTAGATGAGAAATTAATATTGTTTCATGATCTGTTACCGTTTTCCTAGTCCCCTTTGACTGACACCTATCCTCATTGCTTAAACAAACAACATGACCCCAGAGCAGCTGAGAAAGCATACCCTATGAAAGAAGTGCTACTTCCACCCCAAGAGAGTTGCTAAGTTACACAGGGCTATGAGGATGCATGATGAGTAAGAGAAGGCTCAGGTCAAGAGGAAAAGCTTTCTGCTTGGATCACCAACTGCCAAGGAGAGCTTTGGCAGAAATGGACATCACAGCAAAGGTACCTCCAAGGCACCAGTACCCAGCACCTCCACCAGTGAACCAACCCAACAACCTGGCCGCACACCTCAGGCCACAGGAGAACCAAGCTCTATTTAACTGGACCGCAAAAAGGACCTTTCCAATTTTAAGTTACGGCTGGCTAATTTAGAGAATAAAATGGACCAGGCTTTGCCACTCCTCTGTGAACTCAGACGGGCAGTAGGAAGACCCAAGTGACAATAACCACAGGGAGCCTTTCTGCCCTTTCCTTGAATATAGTTTTAATGTTTTTATAGCTTAGTTTAGGCTAGTTAGTGTAGTGATAGTGTAGGAGTAGTTGTTTTAGGGATTGTGTGGGGGTCGGTTAAAGATTTAGTGGGTAGGGGTACTTTGTGTATTTTTTTGGGGGTGGATGTGTTCTATATATGTATAAAACAATTCCAAATTAAATAGTTAGTTAGTTGATGTTTAGGTGTGGTTTCTGTTCTCTGGTGTGAAAATGTATCTTAAGGAGTGTGGGGGTTGATGTTTATCATGCCATGCTAAATGTGTATAGTGAGAGATGTTGAGTTAAGGTGGTTTTAGATAGTATATAGGATACGTTTTTAAGATTTCTATTGAAATTAAATGTCACTGTTTGCTACATAATGGTCACATCATGATTTACAGTGTGGGAGTTTGCATGTGTACTGTTTTGTACATGCATTTGTCTTTGCTAGCAGTATTTGACAGCAAGTGTGTATAGGTGTCTTACCTGTGGACAGGGATCTGTCATGTTGGCCATGGCTTCACATTGTCTATCTGCAGACATTGTTGAGCAGTGCCCGTGGCATTCATGATGAAAATGGTACACAGTGCAACACATGTTCAAATACAATTTCTCTGTGTGGATACCTCATTCAACATTTTTTGGAGGGATGCTGTGGTCAATCCATTTGGCCAAATTGTATGATTTGTACTCACACATTCATAGCTTCCCCGTACCCACCAGCACCTGCAGCATCTACTTGTCTGCCCAATGTTGTTTGCTTGATAGTATCCATGGGTAGACCTGGCACTTGTGGTGTGCCGTCATTCACCGTCAACATTGACTGTATGAAACCAGTTGAACTTCATGCTTGCAACGTTGAGTAACCACTTGCTAGACAACACACACATAGAAGTCAAATATTTTTCTCTCTCACTGCCTAGCATTATCCCTGACTCCAAACAAATCATGTCCCTTTGGCAAATAGTTGGTGTCTTTGCCTCATAGAAGTAATAACATTGTTGAAGGTACCTACATCACCCAACCACGCAAAGGAAACAAAATTAAACTCAAGGTAACAGTCACATGCAACACCAAAAATGTGGTGTAGTTATTGACTCGGATACGTTGGGAAAACTGAACAAAAAATAAAAAACAGACTGAGTGAACACAAGCGCAACATCAGGACCATGAACCAAAAGTCTGTCAATGCCACACACTTTTTTGAGTCCAAGTACAACATGAGTCAACTTCGATAACTGGTACTAGAGACTGTAAACATCTGTGAAGGCCACAATAATCATAAATATCTACTCCAACGAAAATTGTTTTGGACAAAATTATTGGATACTATCATACCAAAAAGCCTCAATAACTGGGTTGAATTGGGCTGCTTTCTTTGAAATTGTAATGACCTGTCTGTGTCTACTACCTCATGGTAATCTGCTTGCTCCATGCTCCCTCTCTGCATCAGTATCCTTTCCTCTTATTCTTCGTTTCAGTTAATGTCTTTGATTAGGTTATCTCTCTTGGTTTGCGTGCCTAATTTAAGTTTCTTCCCCCTCCTGTTTCCTTGTCACTGTTTTCTCCACTTTGTCACTGTTCTTTATGGTATTTATTAGCCTTCCTTGTATTTATTTACCTTTCCAATATGGCTCCTGCCGATTGTCAATGAGATTGACTATCCTAAAATGGCCCTCATGTTCCATGTGGAGTTACGTTTTCTAACCTTCCCTTTTTTGGGGATTTTCCTTTTTCCCTGTTTTTTTTATGGTTGTTTTAGTGCGTGTAACATCCCCTATTTTCCATCTTCATTTTTATTTTATTCACTGTCTTTTCAATACCTTCAAACACACTCGTATTGTTCACTTCCGGGACATCGTTTATTTTTCCTCACACTCACGCTGCATTTGCATCAGTCACAATTCACGGGAAACATTGTAGGGGAAACTTCGTTAGTGTGTCATGGCTGTTAGACTCTTCAATTTTGCTATTTCATTTTAATGCGCTAAACTTGCATGCCTCTACACTATGTGCAACCCGCTCTTTTGCGACTTGCATTCTAATGCTGGTCAAGTTTTTACATGCTGCGTACGGCAGTCTTTAAATGTGATGCACTTTGGTTTAGGACACTCATCTCACTTCGGTCTTCCACGTCTGATGAAAGTAGCTTGCCACGAGCCTCGATCCGTTTTTGTTACTTGACATAACTTTCTTAATTCTCAGAGTGATTTCCGTTTCTGCTTTCTGCATGACCCTTGGTTTTTTCACTGTGCACTGTGATTTTAGCATTCATGATTGTTCACTTCCCATTGGTTTAAACTGGATTAAGCACATAACATTTGTCCCTGCCTGGATTAAGTACACAGTATTGCTTTACTTTACACTTCACCACTAACCCTTAGATGTACTTGTGAGTAACTGTCGCATCCGTGGTCCTCCCTTTCTTTTTTTAGATCTAACTTCCTGTGATGAAGGGTTCGACCGTAATGCATTGGGTTTGAACAACTCATTTTGATTAATTTATAGAATAAACATTATTCGACTTCAACCTACTGTCCATCTGTTGAATATCATTGGATGAATCTCCTTCAGGAGTTTGCCTGTGCAACTAGGGGACGTTACCCAGTGGGATAAGGCTTCCGACGGTTTGCCTCATAGAATACACAATGGTCAACTTGGTCCTTACTCCAACAAGCAGACAACACACAGGTAGTACTAAGTGCATTTATTTACATGAGCAAATGATGAAGTGGCTCACAGATAAAGGTCATTGGACAACAACCCCAAACGTTGTTTTCAGTCAGTGGATGTCCAGACAGAGTCCATATGGGGAACATGTTATGGGACATGTGGAGGACAGGAGTGCTTCAGTGATGAGGATGACTACAATGTCATTAGGGAGGATAGGCCACATTACCAGCCCACAAGTGGTCATGGTGAACAAGGTGAAATCAAAATGAGGACAGTGGCAGCTGATTTTCCCTGGCATGTTCATAAGCAGAGGGCAAACGAGAAACTGGGTATGTGGCACAGTTAACTGCTACTGGACACTTTTTCATTGGAAAGAGATGCTATCCACATATTCCTCCTCAGATGTGTGCGGTGTCTCCTGTGAGGGTGGTGTTAGAGGTGCAGAAGACAATGGCATCACACATACATCAGGGGTAGAAGAAGAGGATCCCATGCCTGCAGCAGCATTCATCTGGGCCAACACATGAGACAGCCCAGCGGCGTGGAGGATCTGCTGGTTTGGCAACACAGCAGCAATGTTGCGGTGCGGGGGGCAGCCATGGCAGCAAAGTGGGAGTCCTGCTTCTGCCCCATGGACTCCAAGATGGTTCTTATTGCCCCCCCAGCTGGTTGGCCACCTCACTGGTGCTACTTTGGCAGGCCATTTGTTCTTGCCTCTGCCTCATGACACCAGCAATGTCAGCAAGGGACTGCTGCAGTACATGGAGCAGAGAGTAGGTGCCTCTATTTGAACTGAGCCACCCAGGAACTCCCCCTAGGATGGCCACCAAGGTCTCCGTCTGCACCTGCTCTACCAACTCCAGCTGGACTCCTACCGCAGTATGTTGAAAGGTAATCTGTGGATCCTTGGAATCCAGGGTTCGGGGTGAGGTGGCAGGTGGTGCCTGTTGGTTGTTAGGTGGGTGATGTAGAGACCGCACAATGCTGTGGATTCTCCCCGTGTCACAAGATGGTGTCCCGATGGAGTCCAGGAGTTCTTGGAGGGTGTCCTGGTTAATGGTTTGCAGGTTTTCATCATCCCAGTCATTGCTGAATTCCAGGCCAGGGTGCTGGCCGGGAAGTGAGGGTTCATCCTCCGCAATGAAATGAAGAAATGTTACTGCTGATCTCTCTTAGAAGTTGACATGAGTAATCCAGTTGACAATCAAGGTGCAATGCATTTCTCTTTAAATTCCTCATTGATGCATAGGACACCTGTTACGCAAGGATATGGATTGCAAATAGCACTGTATTTTCCTCTCAGATGACTAGATGTCAGCATTGTTCTCCCTGCCACTGTGTGCCTACTCTGAGTGGATGGGCACTGTCATACTAGTCAGATTACGATTCCTGAGGTTCACCCCATTTCATCAGGACCACAGTTTGTTATCTGCAGGGTGTCACACTTCATTTTGATCTGACCCGTGCCCTTGTTTGTGTACATGCGTCCTCTGGCTGTTCCCAATTTGGGCCTGGTAGCTGACTTTCTGCCACACAGTGATGGCACCCTGATCAGACATTGACTCTCATGTGCTTACTAGAACTACATTATGCATGACCATTTGCAATGGACTGACAGAGCAAGCTGTTAGTTCTTTTTCTCCGTAGTTTTATATAGCGAGAACCTGACCTGAAGGTATCAGAGCACTTTACATGAGCACCAGTTGCTTACAGAAGGACTCATTCATTTTGTTAGGCACGGAGAGATTAAGTGATTTGCTCAAAAGCACAGGATTTGGAGCATTCCCCCCAAAACTTGGGCACGGTTCCCCAGCTTCGAGGTCGACCGCTCTAGCCATCAGGCCAGATCCTCTCCCCTTTTTATGGAGTGATATGTGTCAGGCAGCACCCCACATGGTAGTAGTGCTCCAAATGGTGACATGTACCTACCTAGGAGCATATTTACATAGAAATGGCACAACACGGTGCTGCAAGCAATTTAGCAGTGCCACGCTATTTAAAGAATGCAGGGATGGGCTGTATTCAAAGGAATTCTTGCTACCCCTGTGCTCACCCATGCGCCAGTGCAAAAAAAAACCAGCCTAGCACCAAATTAGGCAGCCTTGCTCCATGGTGCAAGGGTGCCTGCGTTGGTGCATGGCTGGTCTTTTTGCACTAGTGCAGGGGTGAGTACCGGTGTGGCACGTATTCCTGTGAATAAAGCCCATTCCTGCATTTGATAAATGGTGAGGTGCAGCAGATTTGTTTGCCTTGAGAGGAGTTCAGGTGGTCCCTACTATGGCAGCTGACACCTGTGTGCTCTCACCCTGCATGCCAGGACAGTTGGGTACATTGTAGTTTAATCTAGGCTGCTATGAATGTGGATGTTTAAATGCCCTTATGTGTAGGCACTATCAATGGCCCACATGTACCCCATCCTTCAGGTGTGTTGTTTTGCCACTGAGAAACCGATTCTAAGCTATGGATTTGCAGGCTAGTTTAATATGCCTGGGCCCAGGTGAGACAGAGGGACATATTTCATGGACATTTGGTGCAGTACTGCTCCACACACCATTTTGCTGCGCCAAGCTGCGTGATTAGTAAAGCGCAGGTTTGCACTGTTGTTACATCAATATAATGCATCCATGTGCTTTCCTCTATGCTGGTGCACAATTGTCTGGCTAGCACCAATGCAGGTACCCTTGCACCATGCAAGGGTCGCTGCTTTGGCTGTCAGCTGCTATTTGTAGATATGGTGCATTCCTGCCATTTTCTTTTGAATTAGGGTAGCACAGCTAGACGTCTTCTGGCACTGCCCTTTGCCAACATATTATCAAAATGCCTCCATTGATGTTATGTTTCACAATAGAAGAGCACGCATCTTACCCTTTGTACTGTGGGCAGTGCAACAGAGTGCTGGGACATAGCTGTCTGAACTGCATGACATGTCATTGTTACCCACATTGCCCCTTATTGCAACTAACCCTCTTGCTGTTGTAGTTCATCATAGTTCTGTCCCACAACTCCAAGTGCCAACTCCTCATAGATAACAGCAGACACCTGCCTCTCCAAGGGATCCAACTCTTTCTGGGGAACTGGACTACCACCTCTGGTCTGCAGTGCTGCCTGGAAAGTGGTTGCCAGTTTCGTCCTTTGTCCCGTGCTTGCAATCATGCCAGCGCTTTCCTGTTAATATAGCCCACTGCATTTTTTAAATGATGCAGCGTGGCACTGCTAAATTGCTTGCACCACCGTGTTATGCCATTTCTATGTGAATATGCCCCTCTCTAGGTACAGTCACTCATTGGTATATTTACAGTGAAAAGGCGCGGGACATCTAGGCAAACAAATCTGCTGCACTGCACCATTTAAAAAATGCAGGGATGGGCTGTATTGACAGGAAAACGTGCCACCCCGGTGTTCATCCCTGTACCAGTGCAAAAAGACCAGCCGTGCGCCAATACAGGCACTCTTGCACCGTGGAGCAAGGCTGCCTGCTATGGTGCTAGGCTGTTCTTATTTGACCCGGCACATGGGTGAACACAGGGGTAGCACGAATTCCTGTCAATACAGCCCATACCTGCATTTTTTAAATGATGCAGCGTGGTGCTGCTAAATTACTTGCAGCACTGTGGTGTGCCATTTTTATGTGAATACGCCCCTCGGTAGGTACAGTCACTCATTGTCCTCATTACTTCAGCAATGCTGTTCACCTTCTCCACTATCATCTGCCACATGGCCTTTTTCCTACCCAATTACATTTTGGAATAATGACGAGCTGGTGATGGTGCTCCGTTTCTTCTGTGATCAAGATCTGATTCTCCTCCTCACTGAACTTGCACTTCCTATTCCATTTCCGGTGGGACTGTGGCTGTTCATCCTGGCTGGTAGTGGGGTTGCTGGGGTTGTTGTCCTGGGCTGTGCTCACTCCTGGCTGCTCCATTGCTGCTTTCAGGCAAGGTTAAATATTTTTTTTCACATAGCGGTGTGTTTGTATCTTTTTTCCCGCTAGGTGCACAAAAGTGACGCTAGGACAGTTAGTGTCTATTTTCTAGACGCTAATTGGCCGAACTTCACTTTTGCAGCAGTAGCGTCATATTTGGTAACAACACGGTGCACACATCAGTGCCTGTTTTTATGATGCAGGCCTCTTCTTATCGCCATGGAGTGACATATTGTAAAAATGATGCTAACACAGCATTCGGAACTGTTGTATTGCAGCAGTCATTTTTTGGGTGCTCTGCTGTGGCAAAACAGCGGTGCACCAGTTCTTGTAATTATACCCCTGTCTCCATTTATGCTGTGGAGCTTCCAGATGGGAGCATTAAGGGGATAGACATATCCATCCTGTGCAACATTAGGAATAACATCACCATGTTTCCTGTATCCTGTGATTGCTATTTCCTTCTGTGTATTCCTAATAAATAACATGAACTGCTGTTTGAAAATATCAACTGCTTTTTCAGTAGTGTGAGCTAACCAGGTGAATGCTGTGTTGTATATTTTCTTTTCTTCCTGGTATTGATGTTAAAATATGTGACCACAAATTATGACTTCAATAAAAATCTGCCACCACCCGTCGGTCGGGAACACTTGTACTCTCGATGGTTTGGTGTGCCACAATTTGGAAGGGTGAATGTTTTACCGGTTGCCACATACAATATTTAGTAATACACAGTCTTGTTAGCCATGTATGATCATACACCTTAACACAAGACTAAACTACAAAATGGCAAATTTAAGGCATGAAAGAGAAAAACCTTGGGGGAATAGGCTCTGCATTAAAATATGTTCAAACTTCTGAAAGATGTATATTCATTCATGCTAAAAAAATTGTGTGTTCTAAATTTTGAATCACAGAATTGTGGACTAAACAGATAAAGTTATTTTTTGTCTGCTCAGGACATGACTGGCCATTATTCCACTCTGGCATTTTCCCAATGGGAGGCAGCCTGGGGGATTGCTTTAACAAAGCAGGGTGGGCTGCCATGGACCCAAGCATACCCCCATGGCTCTGCTCGAGCCACAGCTACCTCTATTCAGGGGCGGATCTGAGCAGCTTTTGACAGGGCTGGTTGTGGTTTTCAGTCCAGCCATTTGTCTTCTTCCAGTCCAAATGACAAAAGTTGATTTAAAAGTGATGGATCACCCCAAACCTTTCCAGGAAGGAGCTGCGGTAGATGAATTTCTTTTTTGGAAAGTTTTGTGCGAATTTGTCAAACGGGGACAAAGATATACGCATTTTTATGGCTATTATATGGAAAAGCAGACCTAACAATAACTACCTAGTGGCAACTGCCACTAGGCCATATGAGTTATAGTTAGCTTGGGTAACTATATTTGCTGGATTTCACTGGTTTTTTTGGGAGTGAAATCTGAGCCTAACTATAACATCCGTGGAACCTTTGTTTTTTTCAGTGAAAAAATATATATTCACAAAAAAAAGGTTACATGGTCATTATATTTAGGCTGACATGATCAAAACAGATTTGCATATGGCTAGGTCCAAACTGGGGTGGTGTGGTGTGGTGAGCAAAATAATTATGGATTAAACCCAGATCCTTGTGACTGGGGTTGAATATTTGCTTGGTCCAGCATTCTGTCCATCAATTGTTTCTTTTGCATATGTTGCCCTAAGTGGGAAGGGTATGCCCAGACGTGCATCCCATGCTCACTGCACAAGTGAATTCAAACTATCCTGGCTGGTGAAGGGTGATGCCCTGAAACCAGTCCCAGGATGCTTGTTTTCGGTCCAGGGAGGACCTGGCTTGGCTGTTCAGGCTGGACTGATCCCACAAGGAACAGGGTCCAGTCTGATTTGCATATGGCTGGGTCCAAACTGGGTTGGTGTGGTGAGCAAAAGAATGATGGATTAAACCCAGATCCTTGTGACTTCGGGCGAATGTCTGCATTGGCCAGCATTCCATCCATCAATTGTTTCTTTTGCATATGTTGCCCTAAGTGGAAGGTTATGCCAAGATGTGGGTCCCATGCTCACTACAACCCTGATTTCAAGCTAGCCTGGCTGATGAAGGGTAATGCTCTGAAACCGGTCCCAGGATGCTTCTTAATGGTCCAGGGAAGACCGGGCTTGACAGTTCGGGATGGACTGTTCCCAAAAGGAACAGGGTTAAGACTGATTTGCATATGGCTGGGTCCAAACTGGGGTGGTGTGATGAGCAAAAGAATGATGGATTAAACCAAGATCTTTTTGACTGGGGGTGAATGTTTGCATTGTCCAGAATTCTATACATAAATTGTTTCTTTTGTATATATTGCCCTAAGTGGGAAGGGTATGCCCAGACGTGGGTCCCGTGCTCACTACACCACTGGATTCAAGCTAGTATGGCTGATGAAGGTTAATGCCCTCAAACCTGTCCCAGGATGCTTGTTTATGGTCCAGGGAGGACCTGGCTTGGCAGTTGGGGCTGGACTGTTCTCAGAAGAAACAGGGTCAAGACTGATTTGCATATGGCTGAGTCCAAACTGGGGTGGGGTGGTGAGCAAAATAATTATGGATTAAACCCAGATCCTTGTGACTGGGGGTGAATGTTTGCATTGTCCAGCATTCTGTCCATCAATTGTTCCTTTAGCATATGTTGCCCTAAGTTGGAAGGATATGCCCAGACGTGAAACCCTTGCTCACCACACCACTGGATTCAAGATAGCCTGGCTGATGAAGCGTGATGCCCTGAAACCGGTCCTAGGATGCTTGTTTTGAGTCCAGGGAGGACCTGGCTTGGCAGATAGGGCTGGACTGTTCCCACAAGGAACAGGGTCAAGGCTGATTTGCATATGGCTGGGTCCAAACTGAGGTGGTATGCTGAGCAAAAGAATGATGGATAAAACCCAGATCCTTGTGACTGGGGGTGTATGTTTACGTTGTCCAGAATACCGTTCATCAATTGTTTCTTTTGCATATGTTGCCCTAAGTGGGAAGAGCATACCCAGACGTTGGTACCGTGCTGAATACACCACTAGTTTCAAGCTAGCCTGGCTGATGAGGGATGATGCCCTGAAACCGGTCCCAGGATGTTTGTTTACGGTCCAGGGAGGATCTGGCTGGGCAATTCGGGCAGGACTGTACCCATAAGGAACAGGGTCAAGACTGATTTGCATATGGCTGTGTCCAAACTGGTGTGGTGTGGTGAGCAAAAGAATGATGGATTAAACACAGATCCTTTTGACTGGGGGGGAATGTTTGCATTGTCCAGCATTCTGTCCATAAATTGTTTCTTTTTCATATGTTGTCCTAAGTGGGAAGGGTATGCCTTCATGTGGGTCCCGTGCTCACTACAACACTGGATTAAAGCTAGCCTTGCTCATGAAGGGTGATGCCCTGAAACCGGTCCAAGGATGCTTGTTTTAGGTGCAAGTATGACCTGGCTTGGCAGTTTGGGCTGGACTGTTCCCAGAACAAACAGGGTAAAGACTGATTTGCAGATGGGTGGGTCCAAACTGGGGTGGTGTGGCGGGCAAAATACTTATGGATTAAACACAGATCCTTGTGACTGGGGGTGAATGTTTGCATTGTCCAGCATTGCGTCCATCAATTGTTTCTATTGCAGATGTTGCCCTAAGTGGGAAGAGTATGACTAGACGTGGGTCCCATGCTCACTACCCCACTGGATTCAAGCTAGCCTGGCTGATAAAGGGTGATGCCTTGAAACTGGTCACAGGATGCTTGTTTTTGGTCCAGGGAGGACCTGACTTGGCATTTTGCGCTGGACTGTTTCCACAAGGAACAGGGTCCAGACTGATTTGCATATGCCTGGGTCCAAAGTGGGGTGGTGTGGTGAGCAAACGAATGATAGATTAAACCCAGATACTTGTGACTGGGGGTGAATATTTGCATTGTCCAGCATTCTGTCCATCAATTGTTTATCTTGCATATGTTGCCCGAAGTGGGGAAGGGTATGCCCAGACATGGGTCCCATGCTCACTACCCCACTGGATTCAAGCTAGCATGGTTGATGAAAGGTGATGCCATGAAACCGGACCCAGGATGCTTGTTTTTGGTCCTAGGAGGACCTGGCTTGGCAGTTTGGGGTGGACTGATTCCACAAGGAACAGGGTCAAGAGTGATTTGCATATGGCTGGGTTCAATCTGGGGTGTTGCGGTGAGCAAAAGAATGAGGGATTAAACCCAGATCCTTATGACTGGGGTGAATGTTTGCATTGGCCAGTATTCTGTCCATCAATTGTTTATTTTGCATATGTTACCCTAAGTGGGAAGGACATGCCCAGACGTGGGTCCCGTGCTCACTACACCACTGGATTCAAGATATCCTGGCTGATGAAGGGCGATGCCCTGAAACCAGTCGCACAATGCTTGTTTTCGGTCCAGGGAGGACCTGGCTAGGCAGTTTGGGCTGGAATGTTCCCACAAGGAACAGAGTCAAGGCTGATTTGCATATGGCTGGGTCCAATCTGGGGTGTTGCGGTGAGCAAAAGAATGAGGGATTAAACCCAGATCCTTATGACTGGGGTTGAATGCTTGCATTGTCCAGTATTCTGTCCATCAATTGTTTCTTTTGCATATGTTGCCCTAAGTGGGAAGGACATACCCAGACGTGGGTCCCGTGCTCACTACACAACTAGATTCAAGCTTGCCTGGCTGATGATGGGTGATACCCTGAAACCGGTCCCAGGATGCTTGTTTTCGGTCCAGGGAGCACCTGGCATGGCAGTAAGGACTGGACTGTTTCCACAAGGAACAGGGTCAAGACCGATATGAATATGGCTGGGTCCAAACTGGAGTGGTGTAATGAGGAAAAGAAAGATGGATTAAACACAGATCCTTGTGACTGGGGATTAATTTTTGCATTGTCCAGTATTCTGTCCATAAATAGTTTCTGTGCATATGTTGCCCTAAGTCGGAAGGGTATGCCCTGACGTGGCTCCCGTGCTCACTACACCACTGGATTCAAGCTAGCCTGGCTGATGAAGGGTGATGCCCTGAAACCGGTCCCAGGATGCTTGTTTTCAGTCCAGGGAGGACCTGGCTTGGCAGTTCGGCCTGGACTGTTTGCAAATGGAGCAGGGTCAAGACTGATTTGCATATGTCTAGCTCCAAACTGGTGTGGTGTGGTGAGCAAAAGAATGATAAATTAAACCCAGATCCTTGTAACTGGGGGTGAATGATTGCATTGTCCAGCTTTCTGTCCATCAATTGTTTCTCTTGCATATGTTGCCCAAAGTGGGAAGGGTATGCCCAGACGTGGGTCCTGTGCTCACTACCCCACTGGATTCAAGCTAGTCTGGCTGATGAAGGGTGATGCCTTGAAACAGGTCGCAGGATACTTGTTTCCAGGAACAGGGAGGACCTGGCTTTGCAGTTCGGGCAGGACTGTTTCCACAAGGAACAGGGTCAAGACTGATTTGCATATGGCTGGGTCCAAACTGGGGTGGTGTGGTGAGCAAAATAATGATAGATTAAATCCAGATCCTTGTAACTGGGGGTGAATGTTTGCGTTGTCCAGCATTCTGTCCATCAATTGTTTCTCTTGCATATGTTGCCCAAAGTGGGGAAGGGTATACCCAAACATGGGTTCTATGCTCACTACCCCACTGGATTCAAGCTAGCATGGCTGATGAAAGGTGATGCCATGAAACCGGACCCAGGAGGATTGTTTTCGGTCCAAGGAGGACCTGGCTTGGCAGTTTGGGCTGGACTGTTTCCAAAAGGAACAGATTCAAGACTGATTTGCATATGGCTGGGTCCAAACTGGGGTGGTGTGGTGAGCAAAAGAATGAGGGATTAAACCCAGATCCTTGTGACTGGGGGTGAATGTTTGCATTGTCCAGCATTCTGTCCATCAATTGTTTCTTTTGCAGATGTTGCCCTAAGTGGGAAGGGTATGCCCTGACGTGGGTCCCGTGCTCACTACACCACTAGATTCAAGCTAGGCTGGCTGATGAAGGGTGAAGCTCTGAAACCGGTCCCAAGATGCTTGTTTTCGGTCAAGGTAGGACCTGGCTTGGCAGTTCAGGCTGGACTGTTTCCACAAGGAACAGGGTCAAGACTGGTAAAAATATGGCTGGATCCAAACTGGAGTGGTGTGATGAGCAAAAGAAAGATGGATTAAACACAGATCCTTGTGACTGGGGGTGAATATTTGCATTGTCCAGCATTCTGTCCATCAATTGTTTCTATTGCATATGTTGCCCTAAGTGTGAAGGGTATGCCAAGACGTGGGTCCCGTGCTCATTAGCCCCACTGGATTCAAGCTAGCCTGGCTGATGAAGGGTGATGCCTTCAAAATAGTCCCAGGGTACTTGTTTTCGGTCCAGGGAGGACCTGGCTTCGCAGTTCGGGCTGGACTGTTTCCACAAGGAACAGGGTCAAGACTTATTTGCATATGGTTGGGTCAAAACTGTGGTGGTGTGGAGAGCAAAAGAATGATGGATTAAACCCAGATGCTTGTGACTGGGGGGGAATGTTTACATTGTCCAGCATTCTGTCCATCAATTGTTTCTTTTTGGATATGTTGCAGTAAGAGGGAAGGGTATGCCCAGACGTTCGTCCCTTGTTCACTACACCATTGGATTCAAGATAGCATCGCTGATGAAGGGTGATGCCCTGAAACCGGTCCCAGGATGCTTGTTTTCGGTCCATGGAGGACCTGGATTGGCAGTTCGGGCTGGACTGTTCCCACAAGTAACATTGTTAAGGCTGATTTGCATATGGATGGGTCCAAACTGGGGTGGTGTGGTGAGCAAAAGAATGATAGCTTAAACTCAGATCCTTGTGACTGGGGGTGAATATTTGCATTGTCCATCATTCCATCCATCAATTGTTTCTTTTGCATATGTTGCCCTAAGTGGGAAGCGTATGCCTGGACGTGGGTCCCGTGCTCACTACCCCACTGGATTCCAGCTAGCCTGGCTGATAAAGGGTGATGCCTTGAAACTGGTCACAGGATGCTTGTTTTTGGTCCAGGGAGGACCTGACTTGGCAGTTTGGGCTGGACTGTTTCCACAAGGAACAGGGTCCAGACTGATTTGCATAAGTCTGGGTCCAAAGTGGGGTGGTGTGGTGAGCAAACGAATGATGGATTAAACCCAGATCCTTGTGACTGGGGGTGAATGTCTGCATTGGCCAGCATTCCATCCATCAATTGTTTCTTTTGCATATGTTGCCCTAAGTGGAAGGTTATGCCAAGATGTGGGTCCCATGCTTACTACAACACTGATTTCAAGCTAGCCTGGCTGATGAAGGGTAATGCTCTGAAACCGGTCCCAGGATGCTTCTTAATGGTCCAGGGAGGACCGGGCTTGGCAGTTCGGGATCGACTGTTCCCAAAAGGAACAGGGTTAAGACTGATTTACATAAGTCTGGGTCCAAACTGGGGTGGTGTGGTGAGCAAAAGAATGATGGATTAAACCCAGATCCTTTTGACTGGGGGTGAATGTTTGCATTGTCCAGAATTCTATACATAAATTGTTTCTTTTGTATATATTGCCCTAAGGGGGAAGGGTATGCCCAGACGTGGGTCCCGTGCTCACTACACCACTGGATTCAAGCTAGTCTGGCTGATGAAGGTTAATGCCCTCAAACCTGTCCCAGGATGCTTGTTTATGGTCCAGGGAGGACCTGGCTTGGCAGTTGGGGCTGGACTGTTCCCAGAAGAAACAGGGTCAAGACTGATTTGCATATGGCTGGGTCCAAACTGGGGTGGTGTGGTGAGCAAAAAAATTATGGATTAACCCCTTGTGTGCTCATGACGGAACCACGCCGTCATGAGCCACGGGCGGCGAGTGCTCATGACGGCGTGGTTCCGTCATGCTGCGGCCATTGGTGGCTGCTCCTCCCACGCGGCACTAATTCCCCGCCTGTGCGGGCGAAATAGAGACTCATGATGGCGTGGTTCCGTCATGAGCATGGCGGCGCCGCGCTCACCCCCCCAGCGCTGCAGCGGAATTCACGCCGCAGCGAAGGGGTTAAACCCAGATCCTTGTGACTGGGGGTGAATGTTTGAATTGTCCAGCATTCTGTCCATCAATTGTTCCTTTAGCATATGTTGCCCTAAGATGGAAGGATATGCCCAGAAGTGAAACCCGTGCTCACCACACCACTGGATTCAAGATAGCCTGGCTGATGAAGGGTGATGCCCTGAAACCGGTCCTAGGATGCTTGTTTTGAGTCCAGGGAGGACCTGGCTTGGCAGATAGGGCTGGACTGTTCCCACAAGAAACAGGGTCAAGGCTGATTTGCATATGGCTGGGTCCAAACTGAGGTGGTGTGCTGAGCAAAAGAATGATGGATAAAACCCAGATCCTTGTGACTGGGGGTGTATGTTTACGTTGTCCAGAATACCGTTCATCAATTGTTTCTTTTGCATATGTTGCCCTAAGTGGGAAGAGCATACCCAGACGTTGGTACCATGCTGAATACACCACTAGATTCAAGCTAGCCTGGCTAATGAAGGATGATGCCCTGAAACCGGTCCCAGGATGTTTGTTTACGGTCCAGGGAGGATCTGGCTGGGCAATTCGGGCAGGACTGTACCCACAAGGAATAGGGTCAAGACTGATTTGCATATGGCTGTGTCCAAACTGGTGGGGTGTGGTGAGCAAAAGAATGATGGATTAAACACAGATCCTTTTGACTGGGGGTGAATGTTTGCGTTGTCCAGTATTTCGTCCATAAATTGTTTCTTTTGCATCTGTTTCCCTAAGTGGGAAGGGAATGCCCAGTCGTGGGTCCCATGCTCACTATACCACTGGATTCAAGCTAGCCTGGCTGATGAATGGTGATGCCCTGAAACCGGTCCCAGGATGTTTGTTTACGGTCCAGGGAGGATCTGGCTGGGCAATTCGGGCAGGACTGTACCCACAAGGAACAGGGTCAAGACTGATTTGCATATGGCTGGGTCCAAACTGGGGTGGTGTGGTGAGCAAAAGAATGATGGATTAAACCCAGATCCTTGTGACTGGGGGTGAATAATTGCAGTGTCCAGTATTCTGTCCATAAATTGTTTCTTTGCATATGTTGCCCTAAGTGGAAAGGGCATGCCCAGATGTGGGTCCCGTGCTCACTACACCACTGGATTCATGATAGCTCGGCTGATGAATGGTGATGCTTTGAAACCGGTCCCACGATGCTTGTTTTCGGTCCAGGGAGGACCTGACTAGGCAGTTTGGGCTGCACTGTTCCCACAAGGAACAGAGTCAAGGCTGATTTGCACATGGCTGGGTCCAAACTGGGGTGGTGTGGTGAGCAAAAGAACAATGGATTAAACCCAGATCCTTTTGACTGGGGGTGAATGTTTGCGTTGTCCTGTATTCTGTCCATAAACTGTTTCTTTTGCATATGTTGCCCTAAGTGGGAAGGGTATGCCGTGACTTGGGTCCCATGCTCACTACACCACTGGATTCAAGCTAGCCTGGCTGATGAAGAGTGATGCCCTGAACGGTCCCAGGATGCTTGTTTTCGGTCCAGGGAGGACGTGGCTTGGCAGTTTGGGCTGGACTGTTTCCGCTAGGAACAGGGTCAAGACTGATGTGAATATGGCTGGGTCCAAACTGGGGTGATGTGGTGAGCAAAAGAATGATGGATTAAACCCAGATAATTATGAGTGGGGGTGAATGTTTCCATTGCCCAGTATTCTGTCCATAAATTCTTTTGTTTGCATATGTTACCCTAAGTGGGAAGGGTATGCCCTGACGTGGGTCCCGTGCTCACTACACCACTGAATTCAAGCTAGCCTGGCTGATGAAGGGTGATGCCCTGAAACCGGTCCCAGGATGCTTGTTTTCAGTCCAGGGAGGACCTGGCTTGGCAGTTCGGGCTGGACTGTTTCCCCAAGGAACAGGGTCAAGACTGATTTGAATATGGCTGGGTCAAAACTAGGGTGGTGTGGTGAGCAAAAGAATGATGGATTAAACCCAGATCCTTGTGACTGGGGGGAATGTTTGCATTGTCCAGCATTCTGTCCATCAATTGTTTCTTTTGCATATGTTGCCCTGAGTGGGAAGGGTATGCCCTGACGTGGGTCCCGTGCTCACTACACCTCTGGATTCATGCTAGGCTGGCTGATGAAGGTTAATGCCCTAAAACCGGTCCCAGGATACTTGTTTATGGTCCAGGGAGGACCTTTCTTGGCAGTTTGGGCTGGACTGTTTCCACAAGGAACAGGGTCAAGGCTGATTTGCATATGGCTGGGTCCAAACTGGGGTGATGTGGTGAGCACAAGAATTATGGATTAAACCCAGATCCTTGTGACTGGGAGTTAATGTTTGCATTGTCCAGCATTCTGTCCATAAATTGTTTCTTTAGCATATGTTGCCCTAAGTAGGAAGGGTATGCCCAGACATGAGTCCTGTGCTCACCACACCACTGGATTCAAGATAGCATGGCTGATGAAGGGTGATGCCCTGAAACCGGTCAAAGGATGCTTGTTTTTCAGTCGAGGGAGGACTTGGCTTGGCAGTTAGGGCTGGACTGTTCCCACAAGGAACAGGGTCAAGATTGATTTGCATATGGCTGTGTTCAAACTGGGGTGGTGTGGTGAGCAAAAGAATGATGGCTTAAACGCAGATCCTTTTAAATGGGGGTGAATGCTTGCATTGTCCAGCAGTCTGTCCATAAATTGTTTCCTTTGCATATGTTGACCTGAGTGGGAAGGGTATGCCCTGACGTGGGTCCCGTGCTCACTACACCACTGGATTCAAGCTATCCTGGCTGCTGAAGGGTGATACAATGAAACCAGTCCCAGGATGCTTGTTTTCAGTCCTGGGATGACCTGGCTTTGCAGTTTGGGCTGTACTATTCCCAGAAGGAACAGGGTCAAGACTTATTTGCATATGGCTGGGTCCAAACTGGGGTGGTGTGGTGAGCAAATGAATGATAGATTAAACCCAGATCCTTGTGACTGGGTGTGAACGTATGCATTTTCCAGCATTCTGTCCATAAATTGTTTATTTTGCATATGTTGCCCTAAGTGGGAAGGGCATGCCCAGACGTGGGTCCTGTGCTCACAACACCTCTGGATTCAAGATAGCCTGGCTGGGAAGGGTGTGCCTTGACGTGGGCCGCGTGGTCACTACACCACTGGATTAAAGCTAGCCTGGCTGATGAAGTGTGATGCCCTGACACCGGTCCCAGGATGCTTGTTTTCTGTCCAGGGAGGACGTGCCTGGCATTTCGGGCTGGACTGTTTCCGATAGGCACAGGGTCAATACTGATGTGAATATGGCTGGGTCCAAACTGGGGTGGTGTGGTGAGCAAAAGAATGATGGATTAAACCCAGATCCTTGTGACTTGGGGTGAATGTTTGCATTGTCCAATATTCTGTCCATAAATTCTTTCATTTGCGTATGTTACCCTAAGTGGGAAGGGTATGCCCTGACGTGGCTCCCGTGCTCACTACACCACTGGATTCAAGCCAGCCTGGCTGATGAACAGTGATGCCCTGAAACCGGTCCCAGGATGCTTGTTTTCGGTCCAGTGTGGACCTGGCTTGACAGTTTGGACTGGACTGTTTTCACATGGAACAGGGTCAAGACTGATTTGCATATGTCTGGGTCCAAACAGGGGTAGTGTGGTGAGCAAAAGAATGATAAATTAAACCCAGAACCTTGTGACTGGGGGTGAATGTTTACATTGTCCTGCAATATGTGCATCAATTATTTCTCTAGCATATGTTGCCCAAAGTGGGAAGGGTGTGCCCAGACGTGGGTCCTGTGCTCTCTACCCCACTGGATTCAAGCTTGCATGGCTGATGAAAGGTGATGCCTTGAAACTGGTCCCAGGATGCTTGTTTTCAGTCCAAGGTGGACCAGGCTCGGCAGTTTGGGCTGGACTGTTCCACAAGGAACAGGGTCTAGACTGATTTGCATTTGGCTTGGTCGAAACTGGGGTGGTGTGGTGAGCAAAAGAATGATGGATTAAACCCAGATCCTTGTGACTGGGGGTGAATGTTTGCATTGTGGTGCATTCTGTCCATCAATTGTTTCTTTTGCATATGTTGCCGTAAGTGGGAAGGGTATTCCCCGACGTGGGTCCCGTGCTCACTACCCCACTGGATTCAAACTAGCCTGGGTGATGAAGGGTGATTACCTGAAACCGGTCCCAGGATGCTTGTTTTCGATCCAGGGATGACCTAGCCTGGCAGTTTGGGCTGGACTGTTCCTACAAGGAACAGGGTGAAGACTGATTTGCATATGGCTTGGTCCAATTTGGGATGGGGTGGTGAGCAAAAGAATGATGGATTAAACCGGATCCTTTTGACAGGGTGAATGTTTGCATTGTCCAACATTCTGTCCACAAATGTTTTCTTTTGCATATGTTGCCCTGAGTGGGAAGGGTATGCCCTGACGTGGGTCCCGTGCTCACTACACCACTGGATTCAAGCTATCCTGGCTGCTGAAGGGTGATACAATGAAACCAGTCCCAGGATGCTTGTTTTCAGTCCTGGGATGACCTGGCATTTGCAGTTTGGGCTGTACTGTTCCCAGAAGGAACAGGGTCAAGACTTATTTGCATATGGCTGGGTCCAAACTGGGGTGGTGTGGTGAGCAAATGAATGATGGATTAAACCCAGATCCTTGTGACTGGGTGTGAACGTATGCATTTTCCAGCATTCTGTCCATAAATTGTTTATTTTGCATATGTTGCCCTAAGTGGGAAGGGCATGCCCAGACGTGGGTTCTGTGCTCACAACACCTCTGGATTCAAGATAGCCTGGCTGATGAAGGGTGATGCCCTGAAACCGGTCCTAGGATGCTTGTTTTCGGTCCAGGGAGGACCTGGCTTGGCAGCTCGGGCTGGACTATTCCCACAAGGAACAGGGTCGAGGCTAATTTGCATATGGCTGTATCTAAACTGGGATGGTGTGGTGAGCAAATGAATGATGTATTAAACCCAGATCCTTGTGACTGGGGGTGGATGTTTGATTTGTCCAGCACTCCGTCCATCATTTTTTTCTTTTGCATATGTTGCCCTTAGTCGGAAGAGTATGCCCTGACATGGGTCCCGTGCTGACTACAACACTGGATTCCAGCTAGCCTGGCTGAGGAAGGGTGATGCCTTGAAACATGCCCCAGGATGCTTGTGTACGGTCCAGGGATGACCTGGCTTGGCAGTTTGGGCTGGACTGTTCCCAGAAGGAACAGGGTCAAATCTGATTTGCATATTGCTGGGTCCGAACTGCAGTGGTGTGGTGAGCAAAATAATTATGGATTAACCCAAATCCTTGTGACTGGGGGGTGAATGTTTGCATTGTCCAGCATTCCGTCCATCAATTGTTTCTTTTGCATATGTTGCCCTAAGTGGGAAGGGTATGCCCAGACGTGGGTCCCGTGCTCACTTACCCACTGAATTCAAACTAGCCTGGCTGATGAAGGGTGATGCCTTGAAACCGGTCTCAGGATGCTTGTTTTCGGTCCATGGAGGACCTGGCTTGGCAGCTCGGGCTGGACTGTTCCCACAAGGAACAGGGTCGACACTAATTTACATATGGTTGGGTCTAAACTGTGGTGGTGTGTTGAGCAAAAGAATGATGGTTTAAACCCAGATCCTTGTGACTGGGGGTGAATGTATGGGTTGTCCAGCACTCCGTCCATCAATTGTTTCATTTGCACATGTTGCCGTAAGTGAGAAGGGTGTGCCCTGACGTAGGTCCCGTGCTCACTACACAACTGGATTCAAGCTAGCCTGGCTGATGAAGGGTGATGCCCTGAAACCGGTTCCAGGATGCTTATTTTCGGTCCAGGGATGATCTGGCTTGGAAGTTTGGGCTGGACTGTTCCCAGAAGGAATAGGGTCAAGACTTATTTGCATATGGCTGGGTCCAAACTGGGGTGGTGTGGTGAGCAAAAGAATGATTGATTAAACCTGGATCCTTTTGACGGGTTGAATGATTCCATTGTCCAGCATTCTGTCCATAAATTGTTTCTTTTGCATATGTTGCCCTAAGTGGAAAGGGTATGCCCTGACGTGGTTCCCGTACTCACTACACCACTGGATTGAAGCTAGCCTGGCTAATGGAAGGTGATGCCCTGAACTCGGTCCTGGGGTGCTTCTTTTCGGTCCAGGGATGACCTGGCTTGGCAGTTTGGGCTGGACTGTTCCCATGAGGAACAGGGTCAAGACTGATTTGCATATGGCTGGGTCCAAACTGGGGTGGTGTGGTGAGCAAAATAATTATGGCTTAAATCCAGATCCTTGTGACTGGGGGGTGAATGTGTGCATTGTCCAGCATTCGGTCCATCAATTGTTTTCTTTTGCATATGTTGCTCTAAGTGGAAAGGGTGTGCGTAGACGTGGGTCCTGTGCTCGCTACTAGGCCTGGGAGGTAAATTCCGTTCCGCTCGCGGAATTTGGGTAATTTCGCGTTCCGCGGAGAACGCGAAATTGCCCAAAAATCTGCTTTCCGCGTCTTCGCGAAATTTTTTGCTTGTCCGCGTTCTCAAAATGCGTGTTCGCGAGATATTTCTCCCCGAGCACGCAAACAGCGATTGTGAACAGGAAAAAAGCATCGCGAACAAGCAATTTCGCGTGTTCGCGGAATTTCTGCGTGTTCGAGGAGATTTTTTACCGTTTCGCGGAGATTTGCGTAACGCGATAACGCGAATTCCACCCACCCCTACTCGCTACACCACTGGATTCAAGATAGCCATGCTGATGAAGGGTGATGCCCTGAAACCGGTCCCAGGATGCTTGTTTTTGGTCCAGGGATGACCTTGCTTGGCAGTTCAGGCTGGACTGTTCCCAAAAGGAACAAGGTAAAGGCTGATTTGCATGTGGCTGGGTCCAAAAAACTGGGGTGGTGTGGTGAGCAAAAGAATGATGGATTAAACCCAGATCTCTGTGACTGGGGGTGAATGTTTGCATTGTACAGCATTCTGTCCATCAATTGTTTCTTTTGCGTATGTTGCCCTAAGTGGGAAGGGTATGCCCAGACATGGGTCCCGTGCTCACTACACCACTGGATTCAAGCTAGCCTGGCGTATGAAGGGTGATGCCTTGAAACCGGTCCCACGATGCTTGTTTTCGGTCCAGGGAGGACCTGGCTTGGCAGTTCGGGCTGGACTGTTTCCTCAAGGAACAGGGTCAAGACTGATTTGCATATAGCTGGGTTCAAACTGGGGTGGTGTGGTGAGCAAAAGAATGATGGATTAAACCCGGATCCTTTTGACGGGGTGAATGTTTGCACTGTCCAGCATTCTGTCCATAAATTGTTTCTTTTGCATATGTTTCCCTATTTGGGAAGGGTATGCCCTGACGTGGGTCCCGTGCTCACTACCCCACTGAATTTAAGCTAGCCTAGCTGATAAAGGGTGATGCCTTGAAACTGGTCACAGGATGCTTGTTTTTGGTCCATGGAGGACCTGGCTTGGCAGCTTGGGCTGGACTGTTCCCGCAAGGAACAGGGTCGACACTAATTTGCATATGGTTGGGTCTAAACTGTGGTGGTGTGTTGAGCAAAAGAATGATGGATTAAACCCACATCCTTGTGACTGGGGGTGAATGTGTGGGTTGTCCAGCACTCCGTCCATCAATTGTTTCATTTGCGCATGTTGCCGTAAGTGAGAAGGGTGTGCCCTGACGTGGGTCCCGTGCTCACTACACCACTGGATTCAAGCTAGCCTGGCTGATGAAGGGTGATGCCCTGAAACCGGTTTCAGGATGCTTATTTTCGGTCCAGGGATGACCTGGCTTGGAAGTTTGGGCTGGACTCTTCCCAGAAGGAATAGGGTCAAGACTTATTTGCATATGGCTGGGTCCAAACTGGGGTGGTGTGGTGAGCAAAAGAATGATTGATTAAACCTGGATCCTTTTGACGGATTGAATGATTCCATTGTCCAGCATTCTGTCCATAAATTGTTTATTTTGCATATGTTTCCCTAAGTGGAAAGGGTATGCCCTGACGTGGTTCCCGTGCTCACTACACCACTGGATTGAAGCAGCCTGGCTAATGAAGGGTGATGCCCTTAAACCGATCACAGGATGCTTGTTTACGGTCCAGGGATGACCTGGCTTGGCAGTTCGAGCTGGACTGTTCCCATGAGGAACAGGGTCAAGACTGATTTTCAAATGGCTGGGTCCAAACTGGGGTGGTGTGGTGAGCAAAATAATTATGGCTTAAATCCAGATCCTTGTGACTGGGGGGTGAATGTGTGCATTGTCCAGCATTCCGTCCATCAATTGTTTCTTTTGCATATGTTGCACTAAGTGGGAAGGGTGTGCCTAGACGTGGGTCCTGTGCTCGCTACACCACTGTATTCAAGATAGCCAGGCTGATGAAGGGTGATGCCCTGAAACCGGTCCCAGGATGCTTGTTTTTGGTCCAGGGATGACCTTGCTTGGCAGTTCAGGCTGGACTGTTCCCAAGGCTGATTTGAATGTGGCTGGGTCCAAAAAACTGGGGTGGTCTGGTGAGCAAAATAATGATGGATTAAACCCAGATCTCTGTGACTGGGGGTGAATGTTTGCACTGTCCAGCATTCTGTCCATAAATTGTTTCTTTTGCATATGTTTCCCTATTTGGGAAGGGTATGCCCTGACGTGGGTCCCGTGCTCACTACACCACTGGATTCAAGCTAGCCTGGCTGATGAAGGGTGATGCCCTGAAACCGGTCCCAGGATGCTTGTTTTCAGTCCAGGGATGACCTGGTTTGGCAGTTTGGGCTGGAATGTTCCCAGAAGGATTAGGGTCAAATCTGATATTCATATTGCTGGGTCCAAACTGCAGTGGTGTGGTGAGCAAAATAATTATGGATTAAACCCAGATCCTTGTGACTGGGGGGTGAATGTTTGCATTGTCCAGCATTCCGTCCATCAATTGTTTCTTTTGCATATGTTGCCCTAAGTGGTAAGGCTATGCCCAGACGTGGTTCCCGTGTTCACTACCCCACTGAATTTAAGCTAGCCTGGCTGTTGAAGGGTGATGCCTTGAAACTGGTCCCAGGATGCTTCTTTTCGGTCCATGGAGGACCTGGCTTGGCAGCTCGGGCTGGACTGTTCCCACAAGGAACAGGGCCGAGACTAATTTGCATATTGCCTGCGTCTAAACTGGGTGGTGTGTTGAGCAAAAGAATGATGGATTAAACCCAGATCCTTGTGACTGGTGGTGAATGTTTGCGTTGTCCAGTACTCTGTCCATCAATTGTGTCTTTTGCGCATATTACCCTAAGTGAGAAGGGTGTGCCCTGACGTGGGTCCCGTGCTCACTACACTACTGGATTGAAGCAGCCTGGCTAATGAAGGGTGATGCCCTTAAACCGATCACAGGATGCTTGTTTACGGTCCAGGGAGGACCTGGCTTGGCAGTTCGAGCTGGACTGTTCCCACAAGGAACAGGGTCAAGACTAATTTGCATATGACTGGGTCCAAACGGGGGTGGTGTGGTGAGCAAAAGAATGATTGATTAAACCTGGATCCTTTTGACGGGTTGAATGATTGCATTGTCCAGCATTCTGTCCATAAATTGTTTCTTTTGCATATGTTGCCCTAAGTGGGAAGGGTATGCCCAGATGTGGGACCCGTGCTCACTACACCATTGGATTCAAGCTAGCCTGGCTGATGAAGAATGATGCCCTGAAACCAGTCAAAGGACGCGTGTTTACAGTTCAGGGAGGACCTGTCATGGCAGTTCGGTTTGGACTGTTCCCACAAGGAACATGGTCAAGACTGATTTGCATATGGCTGGGTCCAAACTGGGGCTTTGTGGTGAGCTAAAGAATGATGGATTAAACTAAGATCCTTGTGACTAGGGGTGAATGTTTGCATTGTCCAGCATTCTGTCTATCTATTGTTTCTTTTGCATATGATCTGTGATGACATCATCCAGTGACTGTGAGTGTTTTTAAAAAGTTTATGAGTGTTAAATATGTTTATACCTATCTGTATTTTTGAATCACTGGGCCTTTGAGTGACTATTTGGATGACTGAGTGGGTGCATGACTGACTGTATACGTGAGTGATTAGGTGTCTCAGTGAATGTATGAATGAGTTACTGGTTGTGTGAATGTATATATCTTTCAGTTGATGTCTGAGTGGGAGGATGAGTGTGTTAGTTCATAAATGAATGGCTATATTGAAGATTGATTGGTTGACTATCTCTATGGTTATCTGGGTGTCTATGTGTTTGTGGGTGAGGAGGTGTGTGACTGCCTGTATAGATGAGTGAGTAGGTGCATCAGTGCCTGCATGAGGTAGTTAGTGCATGTGTGAGAAACTATATGGGTGAGTGAGTGTCTGTATGGCTGTGTCAGTGATTGTGTGCTTGTGTCAGTATGGGTCAGTAACTGTGTATGTGAAAGGCAGTATAGGTGAGTGGTTGGGTATATGAGTGACTGTATTCATGAGTGACTGAATGTGAGAGTGGCTATATGGATTAGTACATGCTTCTGTCAGTGGCTGTATAGGTGAATGAGTATATATTGTAACTATTTGGATTAGTACATAGCTGTATGATTGACAGTATGGGTGAGTGTGTAGGTGTGTGAGGAGTTCTATGGGCGACTCACTAAGTGTGTGAGTGCCTGTGTGGGTATATGGGAGGATATGTCAATGGCTGTATTGGTGACTGAGCGGATGTATGAGTGGAGGTATGGGCGAGCAAGTGGATATGTGTGTAGATCTATGAATTAGCTATTGGCTGTGTAAGTTATGGCATGGATCTATCAATGGGTTTGTGAATGGTTGTGTGGGAGTGGCAGTGGGTGTTTAAAAGATTCTATAGGGTTGTGAGTGGGTATGTCAGAGATGATGTAGATGATGCCATCACTCAATCAATCAATCAGGGAATATTGAGTGCGCTATTCACCCGTGAGGGTCTCAAGGTGCTGAGGGGGGGGGTGCCTTGTCATCAGTGATGTAATTTGGGATGTCATTAGTGATGTCATCAGTGATGTCACTGACCATGTCATGAGTGTTGTAACATGTGAGGTCATAAGCAAATGTCAGCCTAACTATAACATACCTGTAACCTATTTTTTTTTACTGAATATGTATATACACTTATGGAATTACAAGAACTCCAGACAATAGAAGGAGCAGGAGAGAGTGGTCTAAAATTAAAATTCAAATACTATCCCAATTTACCACCAGGTAATAAGATAGATGCCTTTCATGAGGCGATAACAGAAGAGCTATATAAAATGAAGAACAGTAAAGGAAAAAACAATCTATCCCAAAAATAAGTTGATGCTCTAAGAAATCTACAAGAAGATAAAACAATTGAGATAAAGGGGGTAATATCGTCATCATTAACAAACAAGACTACATACTAGAAGCAAAGAGACAGTTGACGATCAAGAATGCTATCAACTCACCGGCCCCGTCCCCTTAGCCAGTTTATCTCCCCGGTTCCGGGCACTGAGTCCACCTAATCCCAGTCTTGACCTTTTTTCCCCCCCTTGATACTCCTATGGATTGGTAGGGTCCCCCCGCTAGGGGAGCACATGCTTCTGTTCTGATTGTGGGTTGCCTTGTGGATTTTTTTTTTTTTTTGTTGTTTTTATTTATATTAAAAAGAAACCGTTATGTGGGCCCGGATGGTGTGGCTACCACCGCTTCTAACTCCTGTGCATTTCCCTTTGTCGCGGCATGCGCGCTATTGTTTGTATCACATGCTCCTCTTGCTTGCTAGCGGCCGGCCTGAAGGTTGTAGGCCCATCTTTGTATATTTTTTTAATTTTGTAATAAACGGTTTCAAAAAAAAAAAAAAAAACAGAATGCTATCAACAACTAAACAAAGATCCAACCAAGGAAATTCAGCATAAACTGGTGGAGAGTTTGCAGAAGTGGTCTCAAAATGGATTGATAGATGAAGATGAATATCGATATCTAAATGCGCGCAGGGTGTGCGCATAGTGAAAAACCAGAAAAAAAATAAAAAAATAAATACATAACTTAGCATTTAAAAAACCGTACAAATTCACTGAAAAAACCATAGGTTTCACACACGTTATAGTTAGGAATTATCATTTACAAAACCTTGCAAATTCACTTAAAAAACCATAGGTTTCACACATGTTATAGTTAGCTGTACATTTCACTCGTAAAAAAACAATGAAATTCCACGTTATAGTTAGATCAGGTAACTATAACTTGCGCAACCGCAATCCACAATGTGTAATTTCAGATGTCATCATTGATGTCATGAGTGATGTCACTGACCATGTCATGAGTGATGTACTATGTGACGTCATCAGCAGTTTATTGTGGGCGCGCAAGTTATAGTTACCTGATCTAACTATAACGTGGAATTTCATTGGTTTTTTACGAGTGAAATGTACAGCTAACTATAACATGTGTGAAACCTATGGTTTTTTAAGTGAATATATATATATATATATATATATATATATATATATATATATATATATATATACATTTTTTTTCTTCGAAATATCCCCCTAAACTCCATTACGACAAAGGAAGCCGGCATTCGAAGTCAGGGAATTAAACCTGTTTATTGAGTCAGATCACCTCAGATACTAGAACGCAATAGAGACGCTTTTCAGCAGTGACATAGCCTTTCTCAATCTAAGCAGCACCGTATTGGTGCTCTATTGAAACTTTAAGAACAGTAGACATAAACAATGCAGTTCTCTTAGCAGCAGGATAGTAAACAAGTGAAAATATATAGAACATTTTAGCATTAAAGTATAAAACACATTACTGTAGCTTCTCATTATTAATGGCAGCAAAGATAGTACTCTGAAAGAGTTTGCTTTAAAATAATGTCCCGCCAGTGCCTCTGAGCGGTGTTCATATTATTAATAAAGTCTGCTTTGTTCCAAATTCCCATCTCACATCTCATTGGCACATATGAAAAACTGGACTGGATTATAATTTGAGTCCTCTGCTGGAATGAAGAAATCTAAAAGCATTTAAATAAATACAAGCCATAAATTGAAGATAATACATTTAAATAATGAATTGAGCACTTGAAACAACTTTAGAAACAACTATAACACAGCAGTGCCGCCTTCCATACTCATCCAGGGACTCCTGTCAAATAAATCATGTCTTAATCCTCGAGGGACACTCTGCCCTCGCAATGCCAATAAAATATCTGTCTCTTCTCTTTGAGTCTCATGATTTACTTCCCAATGGAATACTCACACAGGCCACAGCACTGAACTTTACTAACATTCCTGTGTTCGTTGTGACTCTTTCCCACAACCAATGCTAAGGTCCCATGACCCCACCGCTCGGCCAGTGCCTTTCACGGTGCCCAGTTCCAAAACAAGGGCGGCAATCCCAGGGCGAGGCCAGAGCATGTCATGGAGGATCTAGAGTCCCAGCCATGAGAGTCTCTGCTCTCAGCGTCAAATCTTGCCCTCCCCTTGTGCCATCTCCTCGTCTCCTTCATCACACTCCTTGCATGGGGGCACGCTGGCCTTATACTTCCAGGAAAAAGGTTGCGGCGATGCAGGTGTACTGCCAAAATGCTGGAGGTGCATGGAAAAACAGCATCAACACTAGTGCTAATAATTCAAAAATGCCTCCCCAAACTCCATTACGAGAAAGGAAGCTGGCACTTGAAGTCAGAGGAAATAAACCTGAATGAATCAGTTCACCTCAGGCATTAGAGCATACAAGAGATGCAATTCGGCAGTGGCGCTGCCTTTCGCAATCTAAAATGTGCCATATTGGTGCTCTATTTAAACTTTAAGAACAGTAGACATAAACAATGCAGTTCTCTTAGCAGCAGGATAGTAAACAAGCGGAAACACATAGAACATTTTATTATTAAAGCTGGCATGGAAGAATGGGTTAGATTTCAGCATGGGGTTGGAGATCCCGATATTCAAGGCCAGGGGCTGCCCGCAAAAACACACTAAAATCTGGAACTGACGGGCAGACTACCAAGGCCTGGAATTAGACCCAATACCCCCGGTGGAGCATCTATATCTACCCTGATTTGCGATTATTAGAACGGGGTACTAGAAATGTTATGGTGGGGCGATGTTGCTGAAGTTTGGACTTGTGGAAATGACCGAAGTGTGGCTGGGTGTGGGTGCACTGGGGGAGGGGGCTTACGGTGTTCCTGTTATATTGTATAGTTGGATATAGTTGAACAAATTATATATGCAAATTATCTGTCAGAGTCACTGACTTGTAATGCTTGATATAGCAGTTGCTTCCTGGGCTAAGGAGCACTGCATTGTATATGACTCCTTGACATGATAAAATATGTTTTAAAAAAAAGATTGTACTCTGAAGGAGTTCACCTTAAAAAAATGTCCAGTCAGTCCCACTGAGCGATGTTATGTAATTAATAAAGTCTGTTTTGTTCCAAAAGGCCCATCTCACATCTTATTGGCACAAATGAAAAACCGGACAGGAAAATGATTCTAGTCCTCTGCTGCAACAAAGAAATCTAAAAGCCTTTAAATAAACGCAAACACCTGTCAATTAAATAATGTCTTAATCCTCAAGAGGCATTCTGCCCTTGCAATACTAATAAAATATCTGGCTGTGCTCTCAGAGTCTCCTGATTCACTTCCCAATCGAATACTAACAAGGGTAATTGCCAGTAGGTAGATATAGTTTCCATGGAAAGATTGTTTTTTGTTTTGCCAATAACTCTGTTGCCATTTGATGAATCCTTGTGAAATTTTCTAAACTTATACGACACTCACTTCAGCTGCTTTCTTGAAAGTTTCGGGGTGATCCATCAAGGGGAGGCTGAGAAAAAGAGGGGGCCCAAAACACATTTTCCCCATGGTAATTCTCAAAGGAACTTTAGACACAGGTATAGACCGAATTGCTGAATCAAATAACAACAAATTTGGCAGAAAGGCAGCTGTTGGTTTGTAGACGTGCCTTTATCTTGATTGGTGTAATAAGGCAGGGTAGGCACACCCTGACCCCTTAGGCCTCTTAGGGTGTTCTAGAGCACCAAGGCAAATAAAAAATTAAAAAATCAAATTGGCGGGTGCCATGCTGGAGCCATAGTTCCTGACGAAAGAAATACAAAAATTTAAGTTTCTCTATTTTTTAGCCCCCCCCCCGGTAGATCAGGTCCAGGGGGCACGCATGCTTAAATGATATTTAAAGGAGGAGGCACACAGGGTCCCCCTCCTTGTGCCCTGGGGACCACCCCCTCCAGGGGCTTATAGTATAGATGTTGCGTGGGGGCTGCGCAGACCCCCAGTGACCACCATCTCTCTGGGGCTAATTCATAAGAAATGGGGGGTCTTGAGGAATCCCTAGTGGCCTAAGGACCACTACCACCCCAGGGCTATTCATTTTGGGATGGGAGGGCCTCACGGATCCTCACTAGCCCCAGGGAACACCACCTCCCCGGACCAAATTGTATTTAGAAGATGCAAGGGGGCATCCCCCGCCCAGGCCATTCTTAGCCCCACGGATCGCTACCTTCCCGGGGCAGGCCCTACTACATGAAAGGAGGGAGGCCGCAAGGCCCCCTTCTCTGGAGCCAATAATGGCCGTGGGGACCACCACCTGCCATAGCCAGCTCCTGCTATGTCCCAGGGTGCCCACACCCGGGACATAACGTTTGGTGTGGCTTGGAGGGAGCTTTAATCGCTCTTGTCAAGTCACAGCTAACTCTCCACTTTCAGCAAGTGAGAACAGTGAAAATTCTCTCACTTGCTGAAAGCAGAGCATTTGTCTCTTTTCCTGCCCACTGTGAACTGAGCAGGGAAACAGATGAATTGCTTTCACACACAGGGAGCTGCATGTTTAGTAGCTTCCTGTGTATGAAAGCAATGCCAGGTCTTGCAGGAGGTGGGAAGCTGGCAGGGACTGGGGTGGCCTAGAGGCATTCCCCACAGTCCCAATGCAGACTGGGTGCCTTGGGGGTACTCAGGGAACCATGCCCAGGCCCCAGGGGATGTGGCCGCCATGGACAAAAGTGGCTAGAGGAGAGGAGCCCTGCAGCCCCCCTCCTGTATTAAAAAATACAAATGATAAAGGCCGGGCCCAAGGAGTTGGAGTCCCCGAGGCTGAAATCGGCAGGGGGAGGGGGCCGCATAGCCCCTGCCCCTTTTGCTAATGGCCGGGTCCCGGAGGACCGATTCTTAAGATGTCATCGGGAGACCCAGCTCCTTTCTCAACCACTCTGCACAGTGGCCTCCTGGCATACTACTGGTTGGGGGATGAACCTTTTGGGCTGTTAACGAATGTTGGGGACCAAGTACCACTATTGCTGTGCCCTGTAAGTCCCCTGCAGTCAGATTGCTGAGACATCGTTGGAGGTCCGCCCCCTTTCTCAACCACTCTGCATAAGGGACTCCTAGAGCACTATTGGTTGGGGATGAAGTCCGCCTGGTTGCTGAGGGTCACTGGGGGACAAGAACCCCTATTGTTGTGACAAGTAGGTCCCCCACAGTTGGAGTGCTGAGATGTCATGGAACGCCCTGCAGCCTTTCTCAACAACTCTGTAAAGGGGCCTCCAGGTGCACTACTGGTTGGGAGATGAAGTCCCCTTGTCTGCTGAGGGTTGTTGGGGGCCAAGAGCCCCTAGTGTTGCCACAATTCCACCAACGTTGTATTGTTCAGGCCTCGTCAGAGGCCCGCCCTCTTTCTCAACCACTCTGCAAAGATGCATTCTGTTGCACTACTCTTGGGGGATGAAGTCTAGGGGTGAGTACACTGCTAAACTCTGCTCCACTGGCAATTGACAGAGTTTTTGCTGAACTCTATGTTCCAAATGGAATGTGGAGTGACAAAACTCTGCAAACTCCACTGGTAGAGCAGAGCTTACCGCCCACTCCTATCAGAGACTCACACACCCACTCATAGACCTACCCGGACACTCATGTACCCACTTAGAGCCCCACTCATGCTCTCTCACACCCATTTACAAACCCATTGATCCACTCATACACCCACTGAGGCACTCATGCACTCAGTGCTAAAGCTTACCGGTCACAGTTTGAAATAAAATTGAGAAACCTTACAAATTCACTTAAAAAACGAAGGTAACAGGGACGTTATAGTTAGGAAATAGAATTTAAAAAACCCTAGAAATTCAGGGAAAAACCTAAAGGTTCCAGGGAAGTTACAGTTAGGAAATAGAATTTTAAAAATCCTTTGAAATTCACTGAAAAAAATAGAGGTTGCAGAGATGTTATAGTTACGCTCGGATTTACTCCTACAAAACCGTAGAAATTCAGCAGTTATAGTTACCTGAGCTAACTATTGGTCACTCCCCCGCAATGCACTGCTTATAATCTCACATATTACATCACTCATGACATGGCCGTTGACATCACTGATGACATCACTGATATATCAAATGACAGAATTGGTGATATCATCCTCAGATGCACTCACATACCCACTCACACCCCTATACAACCTCTCATACACCCAACTCACATACCCACACAACCAGTCACATACCCATTCACAGATCCATACCAGTCCTCACAACTACTCACTCATCCATAGAGCCACTCAGATACCCACTCACTCACTCATACAGGTACTCACACAACCACTCACTCACCCATAAAGCTACTGATACAAACAGTCACTTAACCATATAGCTACTCACAGAGTCACACACTCACCCACACAGCTACTCACCCACCCACTTATTCACCTATGCATCCACTCAGATACTCATACATCCTCTCGACACAGCCACTCACTCACTAAATACAAGCACTCAGACACTCACTCACTCATCCACACAACCACTTGCATACCAGTTCAAATGTCTGTACAATCACTCACACATCTGCTCACTCACCCACACATTCATTCACAGAGACACTTACTTAACAATAGAGACACTCACTTAACAAAACAGGCACTAAAACAGCCATTCCCTCACCCTTACAGCCACTGACACACCCACTAACTCACCAATACAACCACTCACACAGCCACTTACCTACACAGCTACTCAAACACTGACTTTTATACCCATACAGGTACTCACACACCCATTCACACCCATAACAGCACTCAGACACCCACTCACAAATGGATGCACAGAGTCACACAGCCACTCATAATACATGCTTCAAATAGTAGCACTCAGTACCAGTATAGTAAGTATACTATTTTAACTTATGCTGTACCTTGGCATTTATGTTTAACACATAAAGTTTTAGAAGACACACACACTCACTATATGATGCCATCAGTGTATCACTGGCCATGTCATGAGTAAAGTAATATGTGAGGTCATAAGCAGTGCATTGCAGGGGCGTAAGTAATAGTTAGCTTAGGTAACTATAACTGAATTTCTATGCTTTTGAATAAGTGAATTCAGAGCCTAACTATATTATCTCTGTAACCTTTAGTATTTTCAGGGAATTTCTAAGTTTTTTAAATTTTATTTCGTAACTATAATGTCCCTGTGACCTTTTTTTTTAGTGAATATAAATATATATTTTAAATGTCAAACTAATCTTATTTACTAAACAAAACATTCATTTATTTTAATTCCCTGCCTCCATTGTTTTCTATATGATTGAGTTGCAGTACCAGTGGTTGGCCATGTATTGTGCTTGACTTACTCCAAGGCTGGGCTGTGGCATACCTACACATGTTTTGGCACTTTTGGGGATGCAGTCACTTTAGAAATGTATTTTGAGAAATGCATTGGTCTCACTCTTGTGTGTGCATTTTTTCATGACCATGTCCCTGCCAATCTCTGCATAGAAATGACAGGAGCGGTGAAGTGGGAGGTCTCCGATCATAGGTTTATGAAATGCAGTTTGTAATGTGTAAGTAGTAGTAGTAGTAATATAACTATTTTGGTTACATAAATATAACCATAGAAGTGCATCTAAAAAATTACAATTATGACATGCTCACGAGTAAAACCATAAGAATATCACAATGCAATAATAATTATGTATAGACAAGCAGGAGACGACCAACAGATAGATAGACTTAATCTGATTATACAGTTGAAGCATTTCATCAAGGAAAGTAAGATATGAATTTTCAATATACCACTGGGATCCATAATTTACATAGCCATAACATGCTCACCTAAAGTGACATGTGCCATAACTAGTCAGTGCAAATAATCCAAGAAAACATACTTAAGTATAGCAACAATACATAACAACATGTAAAAAGATCAACGAAAAACATTAATCAAGAATAATTTTTCGTGTTTCGCTATCATATTTAATACCATTATCTATAGAAAGATAAAATGCGAACTCAAGCTTGTCCCAATTCATGAATTAAATGTCAAGTGTGGGAAACAATTAATTATAAAAATTCTTAGACAAAGTAAACAATCCTAAAGAACACTCTGCAATAACAAACCAATATTTCCAAAGGCATGAAATAGAAGACTCATGAATGATCCTATAATAAGAGGTACTTTAGGGACCTACATGAGTAAAACATCACCATAAAAATGGCAATTATTGCATGGTGTTACATAATAAATAGCTACAAGATAATTCTATAATTTAGAATCGCTTAGAGACCTACATAAATAAAACATCAATATATAAGTGGCAAATATTAGGGGAATGTAACATCAGACTCATGAGGATCAGAGGCATCACAATATTGACCCAATACTTAACTCAATCAATTAGTTGACAACTAATGATAACTTCTTGCCCTTAAATACCTAGCCCAATTTAAGTTCCTCAACAGTGCAAAAACTATTGATTCATGTGAGGCCAATCTAAGGATACTGTGTGCTACAGCACAGTGGTTAACACCCAAGTGGCAACACATCGGGATCATCCACTTTGTATGGAGTAGAGTATACTTTGGGGAAAAGAATAAAAAATGGGTCTCAGTTTTCTTGACTGATAGGCTAAACAGACAGTCCTCAGAATCACCCTTGTTCCCCTTTTGCAATTAACGTGTTAAATAGAAGGGAACCAATTCTAAAATGAAAACATAAGGTTTTAGCTGTGTGGGAGGTGATCTGGTCCATGTAGGATATATACTTCAGTAACCACTTGTGGAATATAAACCTATCTATTAAGCCCTCAGGTTGTGATTCATGCCTAGCTTCAGTTAGAATGTGTGCCCAATATAACCTCTTAATCTCAGTATTCACATTACTACTCAGATCTTCTGTATTTTCCCGCACTTCAGAAAAATGTAAGCTAAGGCAAAGGTCCTTGACCGCTATAAGCTAAGGCGTGGGGCAATTGTTATCAGGGGCAGACAGCTCCCTCAGGGCCATCCTATATGGAGCCAATTCAGAGGTGGACTGTATTCTTATCCAATACTTTAGGATCCCTAAATGGAAATATGATCAACCCTCTGTATATTCAGATCATTGAGAGAGCCCCCCCAACGCAACTACTCTGTAGTCCTCTGGAACTGGAGCCGTTGCCCTACTGGAAGTACATCTATACTTTTTTAAATAACTGCAGATCAATGTTGCAACAAGGATTTACTTTTTTCAAGTTTGGCGTCCAAGAAAATTTGGCTGACATACTCATACCGTAATATTCTAAACTCCTGACCCGCTAAATCAGTGTACTATCTACCTTCATCTTACTTTTAAATGCACAGTGAGAATTTAGGGCCTTAAATGTAGTTTTTCCTGCATTTATTTTGAGACATCTAGTTTCACAGAACATTTGAAATTCCCCTACAATGCTTGGAGACCCATAGGGGTACGCAATATAAGTAGAGCGTCATAAAAAAAACATCAGCACAGGAATACTGACGTTTCCTAATTTTGAGTCAGCATGTTGGCACCTATTCATCCACCTCACCAAACCGTTTATATATAAACTGAAGAGTGTGGGGGCTGTTGCAAACCCCTGTCTATGGGGATTCTGTGAGTGAGAGCTCTGTGGCTATTCCACTTGATTTGAGTGTAAGTACTAATATGGAGATCAATTAAAATAGTTAGGAGATCTTCAGGGATGGCATATTGTATCAAAACATTCCACAGGTCTTTCCTAGGGACTAAATCAAATGTGGCCCTCAAGTCCATGAAGGCCAAATAAAGATGGTCTTTCTTTAGTGTAATATATTTCCAGCATATAGCTGAAAATCAAAACACCTGGTCCACAGTACTTATTATCTCTCAAAATCCAACTTGGAACTCAGATAAAATCTATTGCTCTTCCGTACAAGCCTGGAGTCGAAAGTGAACATGCCTGGCAAAGATCTTTTTGGGAAATAGTTATGAGACCAATGGGCCAGTTTGTCTCCTACTCCCTTCTTGTGGATGGGGACAATAATAGCCCCTTTCCATGTCTTGGGAAAGTCTTGTTCCCCTGAAACAGAATTTTTAGGAGGAGTAAGATATGGGATCCAAACATCAGGTTCAGAAAGAAATTAATTGCCTGAGATACGATCAGGCCCTGGTGCCATCCCCCATTTCAGTAAATATAAGGCTACCTCAGTCTCTTGTAATTAAGATACACACAAGAGGTTTACAATTAGGTATCTGTGAGCCCAAAGAACAAAGGTCTTACACAACATTATCTGGGGTAATTATGTTGGGCATTTCATACTCTTTAAAAAGGGAGGAAAAGAGGTGAAACCACTGCTCCGGTGGAACAAAAGAATCAGGTTGGGAGACACTTGTTCTACTACCAACCACATCAATACTCCAAAATGCTTGAGTGTCTTTATTAAGGACTCTGTAATATCAACCCACTGAGTCTCTTCCCAATCTTGCTTGTTGATCCTCAGAATAGACTTGTATAGTTCTCTAGCAATAGTTAGGTCAGATTGAGGCCCTTTCTTGCAGCATCAGCAACCCCTAAGTAGCCTTTCTACACTCCCTGGTAAATCATGGAGTCAAATCCCATTTACCTTTAGCATGAGGCATGAAAAATGATCTTAGAGTAGCACAAAAATTAGTGTGACACAAAGCAAAGTTTGAAATACTCAACAAAAAGGCTTAAAAAGGCAACAAAAGCATGATATATCCTGGTCAAGGTAAAAGTATCATTAATTATCGCAGCTTATTTTACATTCCTTTGGTTATTAGTAAGACTCAATTCCTCTATTGTGAAATAAAGAGAAAATCTCTTATTCAGACAGTATTTATAAAGTGCATCTAATCACCCGGCGGGTATCCAGGTTCTATGGTCTCGCGAGTCTTAGTCAAAGAGCCAGGTCTTGAGTTCCTTTTGGAAGTCTTACAGTGAAGGTGTGGTTCCAAGGTGGGTGGGAGGTCATTCCAGGATTTGATGTTGAGGTAGGAGAAGGAACAACCACTGCTGCAGCTTCTGTGCGTACGGGGGATGTGGGCGAGGTCAAGGGAGGTGACGTGCCATTATCTGGCAGGTTGGTGGAAGGTCAGGTGGTGGTTGAGGTATGCAGGTCCTTGGTTGATGAGGACTTTGAATGTGTGGGTTAGTATCTTGAATTGGCATCTCTTCAGGACGGCGAGCCAGTGGAGGCGTCTGAGGAGGGGGCTGATGCTGGTCTATTTGGGAAGGATGAGGATGAGTCTTACTGCAGTGTTCTGTATGGTTTGGAGTCGTTTGAGGAGTTGGGTGGAAGTTATAGCATAGAGTGTATTTCTGTCGTCCAGTCGGCTGGTGACGAGGGCTTGCATGACTGTTTTCCTGATGTTGATGGGGATACATCTGAAGATCGCACGGAGCATATGAAGGGTGTGGAAGCAGGAAGAGGATACTGAATTGATCTGGCACTGCATTGAGGATTTGCCGTCCAAGATGATCCTGAGGTTGTGGGTGTGGTTGGTCGGGATGATTGTGGGTCTGAGTTCGGTGGGCCACCAGGTGTCGTCCCACAGTGAGTTCTTCGTCCCAAAAATGAGCATCTCCGTCTTGTCCAAGTTCAGCTTTAGGCAATTGACCCTCATCCAGTCTGCGGTTTGTCATGGCATCACAGAAGTTGGTTCTGGTGGTAGTTGGGTCTTCCATGAGCGAGAGGCTGAGTTGGGTGTCGTCCGCGTAGGAGATGATGTTGAGTACGTGGGTGTGTATGACCCAAAATCTCTGTTGAGAGGTCCAGGACTAAAGCATTGTGATCACTGTCAGGGTGAAATACAACTTGAAAATCCCTTATTTAGGTCCACAGTCCATGATCTAAGAAAATATAATCAATGTAACTTAAAAATCAGCCCCATTTAAAGGTGGGGTGGACCAGTTCACCCGAGTTAGAATGACCATTGACAGCCCTTAGCCCATATTCAAGCATAAGATGAAAAAATTGATTTGCCACCTTCAGCCATTTGCTAACGGGGATAGCAGAAATTTCTGGAATTTATTTGCCCCCTTATCTTCATCTAACAACAGTGATGAAAGTGACTCATATAGTTCAAAATGCATTTTGCAGTCCCCAGCTAAAATCACTGGCCAATCATGTTTAATAGAATCAAGAAGGTTTTGAAGAGAGTGTAATATTTGAAATTCCCTATTATCTATAACTGCGCAGACATATATATTAATGACAACAATGTGTCTGTACAACCCTTTTGTTGTGTCAAGCAAGGACAATTTAATGCCCACAATGTCCATAGAACCAGAATCAATCATTTCAATTTTGCTAGTATTTGATGACGTAACCCAAATTAAAAGCCCCTTAGAGGCTCATCCTGGACTGGCAGGAATAGCTTTACTATAACATGTTAAATGACCAGGCCTAAACTCTGATTGGGTTGCCCAAGTTTCCTGAAAATGGATAATTTGATATTCATAAATGAACTCACCGCACCCTAGATCTGTAAGTTTTGAGTGAATACCTGCTAGATTCCAGGACCTCAGTTTCACCATTTCGATTGACCTACCAACCAAATCACTTGGCACGTGAGGTTGCACCTCACCCTGCAGGCGATCTGAGATTTTGCCTGCTGCAGTCCATCAATATCTGATGTCCCCAGTAAACATGGTCTTTGGAAACCATTGTTGGAGGATTGAGCAGATGTCAATACCAGAGAACTCATCCTCCAAGGGTGAATTCTTCTGGCAAGTGAATTCTTAAACGAATAGAGTAAACATTTGTCAGGGTGGATCTAAGTTCCATTTGAATTAATCCTGTGTATGTAACATTATTCACAAATCTTACACCAATACAAGAAGTTGGACTACTCTTGCACACATATCTAGTTTCAGTGACAATATCTTCCCTGATCACAGATCTACAGTTTCATACATCACTGATCCAATGGATTGTTTTGTTTGTAAGTGAGGTTACAATCAACCGACGGGGATTTAGGCACCTTTGTCTCTACTTGTCTATCTGCCCTACAAACTATCTCTCATGCCCCTGAAGGGACAGATAAAAGAAGTTCTTGGAAAGGGAACTGGATTCCCTGCCTGCACATTGAATACAGGTACACCACCATTAGCAGTACACCATAAGTCAACAGGAGTTTCTAAGCTTTTAACATTTGATTCTGAATAGTTGTGCCCAAAACCTCTCCCTATAGTGGAAATTGATGTAGATTTTGCCAAAAATGTGACCTTTTGCCATGATCAGCTTCTCTCCCAATGGGAAAGAAACGTAGGCCTAACCAACGTCCCTAGACCAGTATTAAAATAATTTGGCACTTGATTCTCAGAACAACTGGGAGTGTTTGTGTGCCCTTGCTTAACTAAGGCTTCAAGTAACGTCCTCAGCTTCTCTACCTGTACTGTGAGGAGTTGTGTGAGTGAGGAGACACAAGTTTTTAGCCCCTTAATTTCTGACTTCAGGTGGTTTAGCTGATCTCTTGCCTCCATCCCTACATGTTGTTGTGGGAGTTGGCACTGGTAATATTTTCATTTTTAAACAGGGGGACATAAGGCATTGACTCATTCTCCAGACCCCCCCCAATATGTGGAATCTATTTGAGCACTCAGACCTAATATTACCCGTGGCACCTTGAATTGTGATGAGGCTTTTGGCTTTCTCACTTTTTTCAGAAGGCCCTCCACTTCTTCTATAAGAACATCAATTTTATCTAAGGTACAGTTTGTTGAGATATGCTTTGCCTGCTTCCTCTCATTTTTTTCTTCTGTTGGAGAACCAGAAGCCGTTCTTTTCCCCATAGTGAAAAAGGGAATCTACCCTCTACTAACAGAGTGTTGAAGGGTAATGACCGTTTAAATGACAACAGTATTCTCACAAACCAATCAATACACTGCTTACGGGCTATACAATTTACCAAAACCCATAAAACAAAAACAAATGATACTCTAACCATAAGAAAAAACATCCTGGTACTGTTCAATAAAATAACATACATTTGAAATAATTCAAGTCAGTTGAAGGGATCAAATGCCGTCATAATAAAGTTTGACTACGGCTAAATAATTAGGTACCCAATGTCACAGGCCACACTGTGGCCCTTTAGTCAGTACAATTTAAGCGCTGTCAATAAGTTGAACTGAATGACCACAAGTGAAGTATAGGCATATGCAGCAAAGAGCCCAACATGCCTAAAGGGCACCTAGAGGCCCCTTCTTCAAAACTCATATGATCCATGGTATTCTATTACAATCCAGAAGGCAGTGGGACAGTGCTTATCGCAGTAGGGCATATTAGCACACAGAGCCACAGACCAAGGGCAAAATTGCCCTCAAGCAACAAAGGAACAAAAAACTCTGGGTGAACAATGCCAGAGGAGCACTTTTCCATTTTCATTGTCAGATCCCCTAAATGCCAATGTGCTGTGAGACTAAAGTCAGACGTCCTGGGAGGCCACACAGGTACGCAGACGAAAACAAATGAAAGTCACGTTGCAGCTAGAATCCTTTATATACCCATCAGCACCTCTTCTGAATTAGGGCGGACAAAAGCATCCTAACAGTCTGGAGGAGCAATGAAGAAAAAGAGCTGTAAACAACCAAAAAGGCTATATTCTATTCAAAGCTCTTACCGCAACAATAATGTAGATCTAATAATTATAGCCAAGGGGGTTGGCCTTGCCCTGGCTCTTCCTGGTGCAGGACGGACCTGCCCTTGGCCTGGGCCTGGCCTGGGGGCTGACCATTGCATGGGAGCGGGTTGGGTGCTATAAATCATGTGGAGTGAAGAATGCAGGTTTAGCCCCTCATCTTATGGTGAGAAGAATATGAGGAGGCAAAGTCCCCCGGGCTCAGCAGCAACAATATCAATGGCAATGAGGTGAACTGTGCTGGGATGAGAGGCAGATGACTTTTCTCTGCTCTCTACTACTTCTGGTCTGTACTGATGAAGGGCTAAACCCCAAAACACGTGTCTAGAGATAACAGCATCAACTTTGGTGAAAAACTTCAGCAACTTTGAAGTAAGCATACTGCATTTACCAGAATGCAATGGGGTGAACTGTGCTGGGATGAGAAGTCATGTGCTCCCTCCTCCTTCGTGTTAAAAAGGCTCTTTTGAGCCAACGAGATGACAAGCTCACCTGGGATGAACCTGTGTACCTGTTGAGTGGTACTGTGACCTGTGAAGACATGGGCAGCATTTCAACAAATCCACATTACTTTTCTCTTCTCTCTGCTGATGAAGGTTTAAACCCAGAAACTCATGTCTAGAGATAACAGCGCTACCTGCACCAACTTTGGTGAAAAACTACAGCAACTTTGAAGTAAGCGTATTGCATTTACCAGTATGCAATGGGTTTAACTGTTGTGAGATGAAAGGCAGTAGTCTTCCTACCCCTTGTGTCAGTAGCAATCATGTCAGCAGCAACAACAAAGCAACCTGGACGTCCCGTGCCCCGGCACAGGGAAACAAGGTGCTGCCCCTCCTCTTATGGTGAGATGAATACTGGGGCACAAAGTCCCCCGGGCTCAGCAGCAATGATGTTAGTGGGAACAACAATGCATTGTGGACATCGCGTGCTGCGGGAGATGCTTTTAAACTTTGGATCTCATTTACAATATTTTGACATACAGCAGTGCAGCAAACATTCCTGCTTTGCTGCTGTGCATCAAAAGAGAGGGCAGGAGTGTGCCGTATCTACAAGATATGGCACACTCCAGTCCTTTTCCTCAGTGCTGGCACACAATAAGCTGTCATGCACCAATGCAGGCACCCTTGCCCCATGGTGAACAGAACATGAAGATCGCAACTGTAGGGGCAACTTACGCATCTTCGGCCTAAGGCAAAAATATGGAGTCTGATGCAAACTCATTCACCAAATTTTCAGAATTATGGATTCCACCCTCACTCGGACTTACCTTTGACAAAGATTTTCAGATAGAGAGAGCGCACAGGATGCCTACAGGGAAATTCCCTACCACCTCATCCACTTCAACTTCATGACTAAGAACACTGATATTTGGCCCCTTATGCTACTGTCACATGGAGATGATCATTGCACACATGCGGAAAGTGCATCATGTTCAGTAGAAAGTTGCAAGAATAACCATTGTGCAGGACTTCTCTAAGGACATGGTGACCACTAGGAAAAAGTTTCTGGCCCTACAACAACCACTATGTGATTGTTCCATCCCTTTTTCCTTTGTGTGCTCATCCAAATCCAACAAAGCGAGGAAATCCACCACCCCCTTGGACCTTCAAGCTTTCAAGGACACTGCAACCCAAACAGACATGATAACCTGAGGTGGTGTCAAAGGGAAGTGCATATTTATTCATTTTTCTTGTTAATCTAAACTCCTGTTGACTTGGTCTGCTACCACTTTGCTGACAATGTTCATTTTCTTGGTTGTGTGGTGGTTTACTTCACCCAGAAATTGTATCTCAACTTTGATATCTCAATGTTCATGCAAGCTAGATAGGATCTTCATATTAATAAGTCATTTATGTCCTGGTATTCTGTGTTTTCATAGAGGTGCCCTCGATCTTATAGGTTACACACATTACAGCTAAACACTTATACTTGTGCCCCTCTTATACAGGGTTGGGCTTCTTTAACCTAAGTTCGCCTAAGATGGGTTGGGGTTGTGCCATCCCATGGCCTTCCTCTCCGCAAGTGTCATAGGGTGGGGAAATACGGTTCTCCCTCATTTCTGGGGTGGGTTTATGTTTTTTTTTGTTTTGGGTTTTGTATGGGGTTACGTTTCTTTTGTTATTTTTGTGTTTTCTCTCTTATGCTTTCCCCTCTTCCACCTGTCTGCCTCCTCCCTCCTGGACCATACGATATCGATTTTGGCAGGTCCATGGCATGACTACCCTCAGTTGAGGGATTCCAATTATCCAGTACATTAACTAGTCCAACTGCCCCTCGTCACCCTGTTCTTTGGAGGTGTTACGCATTCTTCCTAATATCCTATACTCAATCAGCTCTGACCCTTTCACACTTACAGGGAAACTCTCCCTTGACGCTACATTGGCTCCTTTGGCTCTGTTGGCAGACAGGTGGTTGTGCCTTCCCCAAATTCAATTAACCCTGACTGCATTGACACCCCCACGCATACTTGAATGGACTAATACGCCATACACACACTCTCTGACTTGTCCGCTCACTCTTCTTACTACTAACTCAGTTTTTGATTCAACAGGATGTATGCACCACTTCAAATACTTTCACTAAACACTAAGGGCCGGAACCATCTGGTAAAGCATAGGAAAATTGTGGATTATTGTAACTAATTAGAAGAGGATATAATATTACTAAAAGAGACACACATTGAATGCATTAGAGATGCCAGGTCTAATCCTCCTGGGTGACAGAAGCAATACTCTATCTGACTATAAACAAAAAATAGAAAATCTGAACTTAGCCTACTATCTCACACACATTATCATCAAGGTCGCTAAGTTATCATGAAGGTTATAAAGAATAACAAGGTATTTGGAAATGTAAACATATATGCCCCAAATGATAAATCAATAGAATTCTGGACTCCCTAATAATCTGGAATTTGTCATGGTTGGGGACTTAAACCCCCGATGGTCGGGAACCTATATAGAATTTCTGCAGTCAAATTTATGGGCAGTAGATTCCACAAACAAATGGTATTATGCTGCAATAACCACAATCTGATTGCTCTCTGGAGACTGTACAATTTATCAGGCAGCGATTATAAATTTTACTCATCACTGCATCATACTTTCTCCAGAATAGACTTAATCTTGATCAGCAGGCAGCTTCTTGCAATGGCCCACAATCCAAAAATGCAACAAATACTGGTCTCTGACCATGCTTGTATATCTTTACACATCCCTTTTAATGAGTCTCCTCCTCCCCCCAAACAATGGCGCCTTAATGATGGTCCCTTGGAAGATGAAGAGACCAAGGGAAGCATATGCATAGACATTGACTGCTTCAAATGTGAGAATGCCCCAGAGGATGCTTCCACCACTATTAGATGGGATGCATTAAAGGCATCCATTAGAGGTATGCTAATAAACCTTGTCTCTATGAGAAATAGATCACTGCACAAAGAACTGAGGAACATAGAATCAGAAATAAAATGGATGTCCGAATCCATCAGACACGTTGCTGGCTCTTCTGATCAGCGGAAACTGAGCAGTGTATAACGTGAATGCAACAATATTCTGAGTAAGAGAGCCAAGAAATGGGTGGAGAACTTTGCTGCCAAAAAGATGATGAATAGAAACAGAGCAGAGACAGTTCTAGTGAATTACCTGAAATATACTAAAACCATAACCGCAGTTTCTGCTATCAGAAACACTTCCAGGAATATACGTACATCCTCTCAGGATATTCTGGATGAGTTCAAAAGATTTATGCTGACCTATATAACCCGAAAAATCTGTCCCACCCCAATTTATGCCAAGATTATCTTTCCTCATGCACCCTTCCTCAGGTGTCTCAGAAGGGCAGGAACTTTCTTAACTCCCGATCAAAAAAGAGGAGGTTCTGAAGGCCATTAACTCCCTCAAATCTGGGAAAGTCACCGGGACCTGACGTGTACATGTCCAAATTGTATTAAATGTTCATGGACTCTATAGCTGACCCTCTAGGTGCTGCTTTTAAGCATCAGGTGAACTCTGACTGCATCTCAGGCTCCACGACAGAGTCTACAATAGTAGTCAGCCAAAAGAAAAAAAGGATCATTTGGATGTCAGGATCTATTGGCCCATTTACATAATCACTATAGACTGCAAAATATATGCAAAGATCCTGGTGATAGAATTGGAGAAGGTCATACTAAAGCTCATTGTGCCCTCACAAAATGGCTTCCTGAAAAGCAGGTTTGTGGATGACAATATTAGACTATTCTGCCACATCCTTGAAAGGTTGAACCATGTTGAGTCCCCATTAGCATTGTTGGCTCTCAACGTGGAAAAAGCCATCAACAAGGTATCTTGGACCTTCCTACCATCAGCCTGTCATAAATGGCAATTAGGAGAGGACTTCATTCACATGCTAATGCATTCTATTCATACCCGGTGGGGAAGGTCAGTGTTAACAGCATTCTATCCAGACCCTTCCCATTAGCCCAGGGTACAAGGCAGGGCTGTCTACTTTCTCCACCTCTATTTTTATTAGTTGTAGAGCCACTTTTGTCCTCACTTCATGAAACAGCAACACTAAGGGCGTACATTTTCAATCTGGCAGACAGCTGGTGGCAGCTTATGCAAATGATTGCAGTGGACAGTTCGACACTGTATCACACAATCTTCTCATTGAACATCTTTGGAGATACGGTTTCAGCCATGTGGCTTTAAGATGAGTTGCTTCCTTTTTTACAGGGGCGCACCTTCTAGGTGTGTAAAAAAACATACCACTCAAAATCTGCACTGTTTATTCTGAAGCAGGGAGTACGTCAGGGCTCCTCCCTGAGTCCAACCTTATTTAATATATATATGCTTCCCCAAGCTAAGATCATTGAATGCAATGGGTTCACAGTAATCACCTATGCTGATGATACTCAGCTGATCATGACCATCTCCTAGGATGCTGCAATCATGGCTACTTCACTACGGTAGTGTCTTGAGGAGGCTGCCGGTTGGATGGAGCAAAATTGTTTAAAGTTGAATGCAGCGAAGTCAGAGGTCCTGATTCTGGGCAAACAACCTAAAATCTGGTCAACCTCTTGGTGGTCTGAAACTCTTGGCCTTTTACCCAGCCTAGAACCCAAGGTTAAAAACCTGGGCATTTGGTTTGATCAGCAGCTGTCCTTTGATAGCCAAATCACAGTGGTATCTGGGAAATGCTTTGAAATCCTTAAGACCCTAAAAAGGATTTTAGATTTGCTCCCAGAATCTGTGAGAGAAGCTGCAGGCCTTAATTATCTTGTAACGTGTTGTACCTAGAAGTGTCACAGTCTTGTTTGATGCGACTCCAACGAGTGCAGAACGTGGCAGCTCATCTGCTACTCAATCTCCTAAAACACGTCTCCATGGGAACTTCACTAGCTAAGTTACACTGACTTCCTGTAAAGCAGAGGTTCTCATTCAAGGCTTTATGCTATTGCTATAAAGCCTTGACAAATAGTGGCCCTCAGTACATACAGCTGTTCAAGCAACACTATACTCCTCTGAGGAATTGCAGATCCTCAGGGCCTAGCTGGGTCTGTATCCCAAAATTAAGAAGAGTGTGCCTTGGTGGCAGCTTTTTTAGCTTTCTGACTGAAATTGTGGAATTTGCTGCCTCTTTCTGTCCGACAGTTCCCTTCCCAATTCCTTTTTAGAAAAATGTTGTTTAATTTGGCCTTTCAGATAGAATTGACCTGTTACTTTCTGTGAATGTGTAACACATGGGATCTTGGACCGCAGAGCTGGAACACTTCCTTGACGAAGTACCTATTTGCTTTACAAGCCTCATTATTATTATTATTATTATTATTATCATAGTGTGGTTATATTCACGGAACATGCAGATGTCGTCATCCCCCACATAATGCGTGCAATAAAAAGAATCTCTCAGGTCTCTGGCTATTTCCTAATCATGACTAAGACCAAGGTATTCCCAGTACATGTTCATTGCACTGCTTCAATACTAGGTGACTCGGATCTGAAATGCCAACCTGAAGCCCTGAAATACCTTGGCATGTGGTTCAGTAAAGGCCTCCATGCCCCCTAAAACTAAATGAAAGCAAAACATTATTTAATATTAAAGATCTTCTAGATACCAGTGCCACTTAACATGTTACATGATGGAGGAGCACAGAATATGATGATAGCCCCATTGATCAACTTTCTTACCAACATGTTCCTAATGTCTCTCCCTGCCTTCTTCTTTACAGAAGTGGATAAGTAAATCTCTGAATTTTAATGGAAAGGAAAGAGAGGAAGAATCTCTGGAAACATTCTGAAATTGAATTAAAAGGGGAGGCCTTCACCTCCCAGACTTCCTGAGATGCCAACGTGCCTTACTGGACTTCCAGGTCTCATGGTGGTTCAAGGAACTACACAATCACTCTACCCTCTGGCTGTGCATTGAAACACAACTAATCCACCCTCTTCCTCTTACCTCTGTATTATCAACTCGAACTGTCAAAAAATTGCACCTATACCACTCATAACCAGCATTGTTAGACACAATCGCAGCATTATTAGGAGTAGACAAGCATCTGAACTAATGTATGTCAGACTCAGTATAAGCCTCCCTGTCAAATTAGGAGGAAAAATTGTGGTTTGGGAATTGTGGGCCTACAAAGGTATAAATACAATAGGTGACATAGTTCGATCCTGTCCAGGGTGTAGCTTGTATGAAGAATCTGAGGTCCATGTATTATTTTTTTGTAAGGCTTATACAAACCCACGCAAGAAATGGATCATCCAATTAGCTAAAAACCTTGGTGTAAGTAACTATAGAGACCTACACAGGGTAATGAAATATGATACTTCTCCCCTTTTTGTCACAGTTACTGCTAAATACTTATTCTCAATGTGGGTCAAAAGAAAACACCTAATACTGTAATGTTTTTTTCCTTTTTATTTTTGCAAGCCAAGTCTTTTTTTATTCTATCTTTGTCTCAAATATTATTTAATTTTTATGAATATAAATTGCACCAAATTATTCTTATATGAGGTTTTAAGATTATTGCTTATAAATGTATATTGTTTTTTAAAGTTGATGTTTGTACTTTTATGGCATTTTCGCCGAAATAAAGTTTTCTGACTGACTGACTGACAATAGGTGACATGGGCACATTGTTAAACCCCATTCCATTCTCTACATTATGTGCATTCTATGACCTTCCTGATATAGAATTCAAAAAGTTCTTGAAAATAAAGAGTGTCAGTCAGTCAAAATACTCTTTATTCGATTTTTGTTAAAATCATAAAAGGCGTACAACAAACACAAATACAGTATTTAAACACATCACTTAATCTCATTACAAAAAGGGTTTTCTGCGTAATGATTACATTTCATCAGATTATTGCATGCGAAAGTACAAGTCTATTTACAAATATTAAAAGTATTCCTTTAAAAACAAGTTTGAGTTAAAACAGATCAATCTGGGGTAGTCTTTTCTTCCTAGATCTAAATGCAGCGGTTAGATAGCAAGCAACACTAAACATGGTGTAAGTATCTGCTAACGTTTGGAGGAAGATTAAGGCTGGCCTTATTTGAGTAAAGCCCGCCGGTTTCAAGACAGGGAATAGATATTTCCTCCTTTCACTGCTGTAAAAATCACAAAAAAATATAAAATGGAGGGTATCTTGAATTGAAAAATTATCACATCCGCATGGCGGCCCATCATCAGGTTTTGACCACACCGGAAAATTTCCTAAAGAATAATGGATTAAATTCATCCTGAATTTAGTCAGTAGGAGTCTATGAAGAGGGTTAGTCACAGTTTTTAGGTAGAGTTCCATGGTGGGCGAAGTAGTTAAAACGATATGTGCCCTCACCATGGGTTTCCTCAATTCCAAATCTTCTCTATCCATACGAACCCTCTCCAGAAACATCTGCTCAATCCATCTGACATCCTCCCTCCTGATGTTAGATGGGTCATTAAAAAGTTCCGGTCTCCCTAGCATTAGTAAAGTAGATTTAATAAATTTTAGCCAGGGAATTCTCATGGCGTTATCCCTTGCAATGACGTCCTTGAGGATGGCATGGTTTAGCGTCAGCTCGGGATTCAACCACGTTTTGACCCAAAAAAGGAGGGGAGCTAATTTTAATTTATCAGAGATGTATGCTAAGCCTATTTCCTGATGGATAGAGAAGGTGGGTGTGGAATCTGGGACAGATAAAATATTCCTGATGATACCGTTTTCTACCCTCTGTATTTTTGCCGTCTCTGCATAGCCCCAAATCGCAGATCCATACATAGCGATTGGAACGCACTTACTGTTGTATATTTTAATCACAGCCTCCATTGGTTTAGCTCCCAGTCTTTTTGTAAAGGCCAGCAAGGCTGATGAAGATCGTGCTAGGCTAAGACTTTTAGCTTTAACCTGGGAGACCCAGGACCCTCTTTGGTCAAAAAGGACTCCCAGGTAAGGAAAGACTGGGACCCTAGAAAGGATCTCCCCTTTGCAAATAAACGATTTTTTCTGCAACATATTTACTTTACGACCATTAATCATGGTGTGGGACTTGGAGACATTGATTTTCAAGTCTAGATTCTCCATAAAGGAACCAAAACGGTCCAGGAGAATCTGTAGGCTAATCCCTGTTCGTGCTATCAGGACGGCATCGTCCGCGTATAGGAGGGCTGGGATCTGAGCTCCGCCTACACGGGGAACATCTGCCAATCCTGTTTCTAGGTGTTTCCCCAGACCATTTATATAAATAGTAAAAAGAAGGGGGGCCAGGATACAACCCTGGCGCACCCCTTTTTCAGATTTAAAACTTTCCGTGCACCTTCCGTCCCTGGTGACTCTTATTTTTGCCTTGAGATCTTGATGTAACCTTGCCATAAAAGCCACCAAGGGCTCCTCTATGCCTAGCTCTAGTAGGATAGTCCATAGCTTACTTCTATTCACCAGATCGAAGGCCGAGGAGAGGTCCATAAAGGCCAGGTAAACTGTCCCCTCCCTGGCCACCGTATACCTGGAGACAAGAAGGTGGAGGTTAGAACATTGTTCCAATGTCCCCCTATTCTCACGAAAGCCGTATTGGATATTCGAAAGTCCCCCATTCAGTTCTATATTTTCCCTTAGTTGATTCAAAAGGACTCTACCTAAGATTTTGAAAGTAGAGTCGATGAGGGAAATTGGGCGATAGCACCCGGGGTCCTCCCGATTTCCCTTCTTAAAAATGGGGACTATTATGGATGTTGCCCAAGTTTGAGGTAGGCATCCTTCGGCTGCTGCTCTGAATACTCTGGTCAAAACTTTACTCCAGAGTACTGGGCAATATTTAAAAAAGTCTGCCGGGACACCGTCCGGGCCTGGAGCCTTATTTTTTGTGGTATCCCTAATGGCTTTAAGGACCTGCTCTTCCGTAAGTACCACTGTGGCTGCACCATAAGCCACCTCAGTGGTACTTGGGCAGACTAATGGTTCGCCCCCATAAATCTTGCTAAAATGCTGTACCCATCTCTCATCGGGAATTACACAATCTGTATTCAGGTTGTTCTCCCCTGTAAAAAAGGAGTGGTTGATGATTTCCCAGAACTGTTTACTATTTTTTAAAACATCTACATTGAGAAGATCGGTCCAAGCATTGTTCTTAATTTCATTTTTCCTTGCCCTCACATTGGCTTTATAGGCCCGTCTTAGATGAGAGATTAGTTCTTTATCCCTTTTCTTGGCCTTAAGAGCCAGTTTCAGTTCTCTATGTGCCCTTGAGCATTTGCTATCAAACCATTTGTGGGGCTTTGGGGGGTACTTAGATTTAGGTTTTGTAAGATCCCTGACGGTTTGTGCACAGATACAATTAAAAGCTGCGACAACCTGAAGGTTCGAGGCAGTGTGATCTAGACAAGTTTCTATCGGTCCCTCAATTTTGGGAAGTAGGGTTTCCATAAACTGTTCCTCCATGGCCATACCCCATCTAAGTCGTCTGCCTTGATCACTGGGCACCGTCAAGGCGCAAACCCGGGGCTGATCCACCTGCCTGCGCCATAAGTCACTCCAGTGTATTGCAGCTGACAGAGGGTTATGATCACTATGGTGTGAGACCGTAACTTTATAGTCACTTGTCTTTGAAATTAAGCCTACAGACATAAATATGTAATCAATTATCGTCCCCTTAGTTGTACCTTTGTACGTGGGGACCTTCTCATTAATAGCAGTTTTAAATGATTCATATAAATTAAAATTGGCACACAATAAGTCAAGTGACTCCCCCATTTTGGTGTGTTCAAAGTGAGGAATGCAGGCTCCGGCAGGAGAATCTGCATCTAATGATTGACAAGGCAATTGACATTTGTGGCTGTTAAAATCGCCCACTAAAAATATTTCGAAGGGAGTATGTGAATTTTGACTGTATTTATTTATCAAGTTCGCCAAACAATGCACATGTTCGAATTCATTTGGTCCACCCCAGGCATTGTAAAAATTAATTACTAGTATGATACAGCTTGGGGAGACTGTCCATTCTATAGCTAGAATGTTTGGGGAACCTGAATTCAGTAGGTTAAAAGTTCCTACTAGATCTAATGAAAAAAATGTAATAAGCCCCCCTTTTGCTCTCCCCGCGCTACTGGGACTAGCGGGTATTGTAAAACTTAGGAAACCATCTAAGTTAAAGGAAAGTGTAGTGTCCCACGTTTCTTGCAGAGCTATGACCTTATGTTTAGAAATGTATTGGGTCCAAGTAAGGTCTGATCTTTTAGCTCTTATTCCTGCAACGTTCCAGGTCATAAATGTACATGGTAGGGAATTTACCCTCTCAGGCATGGCTATTATAGGTGATGTTAGGCGTAAAGGTAGTCAATCGTTGGTGTTCAAATCACTTAAAGGATTAAAACGATTAACCAAATCCATAATAGGACCTGTGTTATGGTACGTTGGTGGGTTTCGGCTCACTTTCCCAATTACAGTTTGCCACCCATTCACTGGTGGGACCGTAATTGGGGGGGGCATCCTATGTGAGTTAAAATGGGGCTGTGGGGGATAAAAGAAGCCTAAAGGGACTGCCCTGAGGCTATCACTTTCCTTAATATCTGATCCATCCCAGAACAGAGTACTCGGGCAATGGTCGTTATTAAAGTTTATCACCACACAATCACCTTTCACATTTTTAGCCCGTTTTCCCACCCATCCTACCCTTCTTGAGGCTATGATGCTAGAGGATGTATTTGAATCACCACTGCTTAAATCATCACACCATTTTTTTGCTTTTCCAATAAGTGCGGAAGTTGACTCCTCCTCGCCTTCCCTTAGCGGGGTCACCCCTAGGAAAACAGCTACGTAGGGTACTACCGCAGGGGGCAGATTTAAATGAATCTTGCTTCCCAAGTAATTAGTTTCCCCTGATGTTAAGGGGACCACCTGTTGGGTAATAGGTATGGGTGGTTGGGGAGCCTGTAAACCTACTATATCTGATTCCATGGGCTCGGAGGTGGCCTCAGGTAGTGGTAGAGGTAGGTGTTGTGCTCTGTGACAATCTACGACCTTTTTATCACCAAGATGCAAGCTATCAATTTTTTTTGCTATATCATCTATCAGGACACATTTTTTTAACAAGCCTTCGAGACATGTGTTCATAGTGTCTACTATGTCCTTTGCAATTCCCACTAAAAGGGGTTCAATCCGTTCCTCGAAAAGAGCCTCAATAAGGTCCTTTAGAGACTCCTCCATCCCATGAGTAGCTCGAGGGGGGGCCTCCCTCTTATTACGTTTTTTCGAGGATGATTTTAAAGTTCCCAAAGGGTCCGGATTTACAGTGGGAGGCAAAGTTTGGAATGCACAAGCTTGAGGTAGAGTGGAAACAGTGGCAGTTGTGGGTTTTGTTATGATAACGTCAGGCTCTAAGGGGATGGCTTGTGCTTCAGGTGATATGACTGAGGAGGGAGACTTAGCTATTAAACCCAGTTCTTGCTGTGCTGTAGCAATTTCTTTAGTTAAAGCCCCCACCGCAGAAGTAAGATAGGACAAAATGGAGTCAGATTGTTTTGCCACTTTAGCCTTTTTTCCACCATCGTCTGTGGTAGCACCGCTTTTCCGCTTACCCATATTTACAGGAGATGTACGATAGGTGGCCCAGCCCCGCCTAGTCTTGCCGTGGACTGCCGTAGACTGTCCCGCCCTTGTCCCGGGCTTCTCCCGGCGCCGACCGCGCGCGTCCCGCGGTGCGTGGGGCCCCGCGGCAGAAGTAGGCAGCGGCTGGCGCTTGTAGCGCGTCACCCTCGGCGACCTCCCGGTGCTTCTGGGGGATGTAGTTTCCCCTGGCCGTTTCCCTCACGGCGGCGATGTTCTTCTGTTCCGTGTAGCCGTTTCCTTCACGGCCCCGAAACTGCCTGCAGCAATGCACCCCGTTACAGGAGTGCTCCCTTTAGCATCAATGCTGCCCGCTCTGCAAGGGTGTCCCGCGGTGCGTGGGGCCCCGCGGCAGAAGTAGGCAGCGGCTGGCGCTTGTAGCGCGTCACCCTCGGCGACCTCCCGGTGCTTCTGGGGGATGTAGTTTCCCCTGGCCGTTTCCCTCACGGCGGCGATGTTCTTCTGTTCCGTGTAGCCGTTTCCCTCACGGCCCCGAAACTGCCTGCAGCAATGCACCCCGTTACAGGAGTGCTCCCTTTAGCATCAATGCTGCCCGCTCTGCAAGGGTGTCCTAAGGAAACTGCCTCGATCTCATACCCCAAACTCCCTGGCTGACTGGTTGTCTTTGGTCGGTTAAAACACTCTGCCTCACGCCTATATAAACTATTAGAACCTCCCAAGAACTCCTTCCTTAAAGGTATAGTAAAGAAATGGCAACCTCTCATTCTACCCCCACAGTCATCCCACTTCAAGGACTTTGTATGGAATAGAATTTGGCAGTGTCCCTTACTGGTAAATATCACTCACGTCAGGGCCAATACAGATTCTGGTCTATACACTAGACATGCTGGACCCTGTCCAGACTTCACAAACTGGGTCTCACTGAATCAGACAAATTGACATCCAAGAGCACATTTAATAAGTGATGGAATATCCTATGCTCCATCAGATGTGCTGGCAACATAATGTACATCCAGCGCACAAAATCTATTGGATTCTTTTCATGAGTATTTACAGAAATCCAAGCCACTATAATGGGCGTAGCACCACACAGTTCTTATGCAGAATCAATAAACTTCTGGTGTATTGTGTCACCTCTACCTTGCATCTTGCAATTGGTCCTGCCGAGACATTCAAACCACAATGGATATCACCATCTCCCCTCATCCCCCCTACTTCTTACCCCGCCCTTGTCTTCACATTCTGCATTTCCTTCTTCCTTCTTTACGTTCTTTATTTTAGCACAGTGCATCTCGGTTATGAGATTTGTTCTACTATCTTCTGCAGGGATACCCTCTAAGTATCGTAACATGTCATTATTGCTGTTACACTCCCTCATACACTTGTATACCCCAATTTTGTTATACGTTAGTCAATATGCACATGAACCTTATGTCTTACTAATGTCACCCCTTCCTCAATTCTAGACATATGTTGTTTACTTACGTATGGTTTGCACTGTGTAACATTTTGCTTTATTCTAAATTCCAATACAGTTGGTTGAAATTAACAAAAAGAAACTGGGACCACTCAAGAACTGAGTTCTGGACCAAAATTAATTTTAAAAGGTTTAATACAGAATCTTTAATAAAAACATTACAGAGAAAATACATCATTTGCCATAAAGACTCATATACAGAAAACAGAATTCAAAATCATAGCAGAAACCATGGTTAGTCAATAAAATCTCTCTAAAATCAAAGTGTCAAACGAAGGAAAAGTTCTGACAGCATCTGAAGTGAAGAAGAAAATCTCAAACTAATCGGACTGAGTTTCAGGAGGAAAATGGAAAGTTGCCCCAATGTATCAAAACCAGAGGTTTTTATGCGCAATTTATGCATAGTAATTAATAAAACTGCACATACTCCTGTGGTACAATCATAGTTAAGTTGCATTGGCAAATAATAACAATTCCATAAATCTGAAAGGTTCTTAACACTAACACATTTCTTAAGGTAAGGAAAATCTTCTGCTTGCTTCCTCAGCAAGTGCACTCAGAAGATTTACTACACAATGTGAACCATTTTCTTAACAATAGCTAACAGAAAAATGTTCTTCTCTATGCCTGCTTCGAAACTAGCAACAGAAATCCTTCAAAATGATACATCAGGTACATGATGAAAAGTTTCATTTACAAGACATGCTTTCTACTACTACAGTTAATTTATGTCACAGCACTCTGTCTTTCGTGAAATTTGTGGGTAGAGAAGACATGCAGCGGATAGCTGATTGGCAGGAGGAATGATCTGGAGCAGGATGAGGAGAACACCAGGAACCGCATCCATTTTGAGATAATGTTGGCTCACATGAAAATGTAAAAATAACAAATGATGGATGTAATGCTGACCAAATCAAACATTCACCTCCAGTCACAGATCTGGGTTTAATCCATCATTTATTTGCTCACCACGCCACTCCAATTTGGACACAGCTATATGCAAATCAGTCCCAATCCTGCTCCCCCTGGGACTTTTCAGCCTGAACTGCCAGGCCAAGTCTTTCCTGTACTGGAAACCAGCATCCTGCGACTGGTTTCGGGGCATCACCCCTCATCAGCCAGGCTAGCTTGAATCCAGTGGCACAGTGAGCTTGGGACCCACACCTGGGCATACCTTTCCCACTTAGGGCAGCGACAAAAGCAAAGAAAACAAATGATGGATGGAATGCTGAATAAATCAAACATTCATCCCCAGTCACAGATCTGGGTTTAATCCATCGTTTTTTTGCTCACCACACCACTCCAGTTAAGACCCAGCCATATGCAAATCAGTCTTGATCACGTCTTGCTGTAATCACGTCAAGTCTTGTCACCACTGTATTATCAGTTTCTACTTAACTTCATCATTCAAGAGCACGCTAAACCTTTTACATATGCCCTCACAATACCGCGCCACGTAAATATAAATACGTCTATCCCGTTTGGGACCACAATTTGCCGTGCTGCCGACCTCGACTTTTTGACGGCCGATTTATAAGTTCACGCATGAAATACCTAGTGCACGTTAATGAACTCTTTCGAATGATTCAGACGCCTGTAAATTCCCTCCTTGATTACCCTATTCACGATCTCGCGTACAACCAACCAAGATACTCACCTCGAGCATTTTATTACACAACAACCACGCCACCTGATTTTACCTGATCACTGAATCACGACCACTTGGCTTTAAGCCTTCTCACTTTTCTCGTCTATAATTGAGATATCACCATACTCGCCTTGCATGCGCTACGACCAGTTCCATTATAAAGACTAATTTAAATCCTCTCTCTCGTGACAAACCCTACCGACGCAATATCAACTCATCACCCTGATGCCCATGACCCGGTACAAACCTGTAAATATATAACTTTTACTTATTTACACACCAAACTTTAATGTTTTGTTGGCCCACAATGTGTCATATATACGTTTCGTCATTGCTGTTCTTCACCAATGTATACTTTTTTGGCACTGTTATTTATTCACTCTCGTGTTCCATACTCTATGACTTGTCGAAAATTTCATACCGTTACGCGTATGTGGATCACATTACATTTACCCTGTAAATTGATACAAATAACGTATTTTTCTCGATATATGACAATGTTTCTGTTTATACACTCGAATGATCTGTGGCATATGGAACCTTTGACTTCTTTGGTCTTGATGACCTCCATTACGTCCTGTGATTCTTCTTTCTCTAATATGGACATGCACAATATTGTATTGTATCCTATAATATGTCACACACTGTACCTTTAACTTACTTATTCTTGATACCTACTGTACCGTCCACACTAACCCTCACGTGACCTCTCCAAATAATTAAAACAAACCCCCCTTCTTTTTTCCTTTGGCTTTCTTCTATAAAACGCACTATCCTTTTCCCTACTAATTCTCCGCTGTTAAACATTACTCCTAAATGTGTATCTTATTGTTCTTTCTGTTTTCTTCTCCCATTAACGTTCTTACATTTTGACTCACTGGCCTGTTTTCTCTTTAACTCTTGTGCTTAACATGTCATATGCATTCGCATATCCCAAATGTTTTTTACCTACCCTTAAAATGAACAGCCCTGAAGAAGCCCCAGGCCTATAGGCCATGTAGGGGGCGAAACACGCGTTGGCTGTGCCACCCCTTGGTTTTTTCTCATACCCACCCCTATGTATGAGTGCAAATAAAGGACTAGCTCACGTTTAAATCAACTTGCCTTGAATTGGAATTTTTTCCTCCAAGAATCAGAATACACTAATCTTGCCTTGACAACCCATCAGAGCCTCCTGGGAACAGTCCATCCCAATCTACTAGACCAGGTCCTCCCTGGACTTGAAACAAGTGTCCTGGGACCAGTAACACCCCAGTTTAGACCCAGTCATATGCAAATCTGTCTTGACCCTGTCCCCCTGGGAACAGTCCAGCCTGAACTGCCATGAAAATGTTCCATAACTATACTACATTATTGATCACACTTCTAAGTGAGATCATTATATTGTTTTAAGTGCACAAACATTACAGTCAAATGCATCATTAGAATGACTAATTCGCACAAATGATTTGCTACTCACAGTAGAAAAGGCATTAACACTGTTGGTAACAATTAATATGGCCTTCTGAAGCTAATTTCACACAATTGCTTTATTGCTAGGCCCGTAGCATCCCTTCCAAGACCTCTTTTTAAGAAAAACAACCAACAGTCATTAAATATCAATACAGCTTTCGGCTACACTTATCATTTATGGCTTATACATGGTGAGTGCTTGGTGCACATCTTCATCGTATTGCCATTTCATTTGATAGAGTTTTCAGGTTAGCTTTTTCAACAACTTGTGTCTTTTCGGATTTTATTACACATTTTTTTAATGTAGCTTTCAGAGGACTTTTTCTTTTCCATAGTGATTTTGACTAACACAAATGGGCATATTTACAAGTGCATTGCCCCACCAGAATGTGACGCAATGCCCTGCTCCCTATTTACAATGCGGCACTAAGCCACTTTACATGGCTTAATGCCTCATTGTAAATATCATACCCTTTCACACAGTTTTCTGTGTCAAAAGGGCATGCAATAGCTGTTGCTGTGGTCATCCCACCGCAACACCCATTGCTTTTTTACACTGCCTCAGATTTACAAAGATCTGTAAATCTGAGGCAGCGCCATCGAAAAGTGGCTCAACAAGTAGACATACTTTTATTTCTCCTCAGTTTTTGCTCTTTCTTTTTCTGCAGCACACATAGAAGGAGCAAATCGTCTTTAATGATTGTTTATTTGCAGGAAGGAGCCACTTCCTGCATATAAACAATCATCCCTGCAAACCAGGGCACACTTGCACCATGGCGAAAGGGTGTTTGCATTAGCACTAGGCAAGGGAAAACACATGGATGCGCCATATTCTTGTGAATACGGCGCATCCTGTGTTTTTGAAACAATTCGGCGTGGCACTGCTAAATTGCTTGCAGTGCTGCACTGTGTAATTTTTCGTAAATATGCCCCAAAATACCTTGCGCTTTATTGTGATCACTACTTTTTAGCATCTCGTTTGTCACTATTACAAAACGTAAGCTCTATTACCATATAAATATGGCCATTACTATCACACGTCTACTTTTCAACTCCTTTACTTAACCTTTTTTTACCATATCCTTCCAGGAATAATCACAGAAAGAAGACAGGCCCTCTAGTAGGCTTCTAGTTCTAACATAGCTGTCAACCATTTCATGTAGAAACTGAATTCTGAATGTTTTGTGTTCTAGCTGAAGAAAGGGATTTCCAATGGTGTGTACATGCCATACTCAATCTCGTAGTGGACAGTGGTCACCACAGATTACACTTGCATATCCAGGGTAGGCGCCCCCATTTTTTACTCACAACTGTGGGATATTCACATAGGTAAATCTACAAATGTAAATTTAATGGTAGTAAATGAACTCTTTTTTTTAAATACCTTTACTGCTTTTAAAAAAATCAGAGTGCAATGTTACTCTGAAGATTCGACCTACATGTTTCATCCTTTGAGTGAAAATGTCATCTACAACTGTAAATGTACTACAAGTTGTGAATTTGCAGTTGTATTTGATGTTCCGCAATAGGCCTGGCCGAAAAGTAAATTACGCTCATGTAGGTCGAGAAATTTCAAGAATTTTGCATCACGTTTATACATGGAATTGCCGAAATGACGCCATTACACCAGTTTTCATAACTATGGACCAATATCCCAAAAATTGTACTGTAAATGTGCCATTCCCTGTACACATTTACTGCAAACATACAAGAAAAACAGAATGTGAATAGCTGTTGTTCGCTGTGTTTTTGTTTAAAATTGACAACAGGATGCATCACTCTAAAATATAATGCAAATTGACTGAGTTAAATTTCGAGTAATTCCATGTAATTATGCGTAATTGTGCCATAATTTTATCTAATTATGTGAAAGCAAATTATGGAAATTTGGCACGCTTTGCAGGACTTCTGCAATCGGGGTGGACAACTTCCTAAGGAAAAGTGATGGAACAATTTGAAAGTGTAATAAAGATAATAAAAAATAGAAAACAAATAGGTTAGATATTGATGATAAATAATTTTTGTATTGATTTAGAGTTGTCTCCCATTTTTAATTTAAGGACAGGCATTCTCAGGCTTAGACCTGCAATATCCTTTAACATGGGAATCTCAATTCTCATTTTAGAGATTAGAGACTTGAGTTTTCTAGCCAATAACGTTTAACTGCCCCTTAGAATCACCTGCGATTCTGATTAGAACACCTTGGAGCATATTCTCAAGGGACTCATCGCCGATTTAGCGGCACTTTTCCGCTATGAAAGTGGCGATAGATTTATCGCCCTACTCACAAGCCTGCGCTAACAGCCAACATCGTCAGTTTACCTGCGATAGCTGCCGCTAAAAACATCGCCAAAGCTGACAGCGACAACTAACGCTAATCATATGCAGAGTAGGCGTTCCCATCCAAAAACTCACGATAACATCACTTCACGATATTCTCAACGAGCAGCCAGATCGGCGATGTGGTCCAAAAACAAGCGATAAGGCACGTTAGCAGCAGGGACTTAAGACCTGCTTTTTTCTGGTCTTAAATAGGACGAAAACCTGCAGTATAAAGGGAGCCCAGCCCAGAGCCACATCTGAGTGAAGACCAACAGATGCCATGGAGCTACTAATCATGCAGCTTGGAGACCCAAGAGGGCCACAACACCCACCGCCACCAACCCCAGGACCACCTCCATTGCGTTAACCTAGGTTGGCGATAATTATCGCCCGTTCTTGAGAATATTCCCCCTCATCTCTTAAGCACGTTGTTTTGTTCTTATCTTGAACATATTAGGTGCTAGGACTGTTTAACGTGAGTTGTTCTGCATCGTAACTGCAATGCTTTACCTAGATTCAAATAAAGATCTTGGGCCAGATGTACGACGTATTTTTGCGACCCGTTTGCGCATGCAAAATACCTAAGGGCCATGTACAAACCATAATTAGCGAGTCACAATTTATTTGCGACTCGCTTATAAGGATTTGGTACTTGTTATTATGAAGGGGCGTTTCATGGGCGTCCCTTCCTAATCGCGAGTCTGAGCCCAATGTATGACTTTTTTGCAACCACAATTGCGGTCACAAATCAGTCACAATTTACCATTTTCTTCAAGTAGATGGTAAAGCATTCGCAAATGGAAAGGGGTCCCCAAGGGACCCCTTCCCCTTTGGGAATGCATGGGAAAATATTTTTTAAGAGCAGGCAGTTGTCTCAGGGACTACTGCCTGCCCTTAAAAAATGAACAAAAACGTTTCATTTTTTTTTTTCTTAAATGCATCCCGTTTTTCTTTAAGGAAAACAAGCTGCATTTAAAAGCAGTCCTAGACATGGAGGTCTGCTGAGCCCAGCAGGCCACCACCCCTGACAGGGCCAGCCATTCCCAATGGGGTTGCAAATTGCGAGTGGCTCATTAATATTCATGAGCTTCGCATTTTGCGACTCCATTGGGAATCGCTAACAGTGTCTCCGACACTGTTGTATATTATCTTTTGCGACTCGCAATTTTTCACAATTTGCGAGTCGCAAAAGTCAAGGGTCGTACATCTGGTCCCCTAGTCTTTTTAAAGATGGACTGAACATTGATTTTTTGGAGATAGAGTAGTTTGTCAAAGTATGTTTGTGTTACAAACCAAGTACCACCTCTTGGAATAAGGTTTGTTTGAGCAGCCATGGTACTTTTGGGAAGTCATAAGTACAAAGAGACTAACGTGGTTATGCAGTTGGTGTACAGTAGTAACAAATGCCCTTGGGCAGTGTCTGTAACTTCCTAATAACTGATACACAGAGAAAATATTTCAAAGAGAGGCTGAACAGGGCATTTCAAGTTCCACCTTGGGATAACTGGGGTGCTCTAGGAATCTATGCCATGCCCTGCTTGTAAAGAGGATTAACTGGGCATAACATGATGCAGAATCTGCATTCGGCATAGAAGGCCCCAAATGTTCTGGGGAATTTGCAGTGGGCTTTGGAGAGCCAATCAATGCAAGTAGCACTTGCAATTGCATTTCCCAAGCATAATGTACCACCTACCTATGATGAGTATGGTATAGGCACTGGAGGGTTCACGTGTCCATGTGCTGGAATGCTCCAAATAAACTCATCCACTGGAAATCCCTTGACGCCACATTCCAGTCCATTGTTTTTCCCCTCTTGATGCCACTCAGACAAAGGCCAACCACACGCAACACATGAGAACAGTCCATATCGAACTGCCAGGTGTGGCCCCCTCCAGAAGGGAACACAAACAATTCCAAACTGGTTTTGGCCTTTTTAGGCTTTCTTTATAGGATGTAGCTTGAGTTCTCTGGCACCAGGAGCACAGGACCCACATTTGGGCATATCCATTGTAATAGACATTGAAGGCTATCACTGCGATAGGAAGGCACCGGTGGGAATTTAAAAAGTTATGAATACATTTTTATGGGCAATTGAACATTAAACACTAAACCTGTCCAAGGTAGGCCTGCAGAAGGCATATGAGTTCCCACCAGCACTTGAAGATACTGCAGGTGTTACTTTCTACATTTAAAGGCTGTTGGAAAATGGCCCTCTCTGAAGGGTCACCCCAAACGTTTGTCTCCTCCTCCTATTTTTCTTACGCTCTTATTGTTGGCTTTAGGACTCTGAGCACTTTACCACTGCTGACCAGTGCTAATGTGCATGGGTTCTCTCCTCTAAACATGTGTGTAATTGGTGTACAGCTGATTAGCATATCTGATTGAATTGAAAGTCCCTTGTAAAGTGGTATGCCATACACCCAGAGCCTGTAAATTAAATGCTACTAGTCGGCCTGCAGCGGTGATTGTGCCACCCACAGAAGTAGACAGACAGATAATAATTTATTTTGACAATGAATCACAGCCATAAAAGCACATTACAAACATAAAAAGCAATATTAAAAACACATCTCATGATCATCTCAATAAAAAAATGTCTAAAAACAATAGATAAAATAATTAGTGAAATTGCAAACAAATTCCTCCTTAAGGCAAATAAGGAAATCCTGCCATGGGTCTCAGCGCTCTTCAATCATGATATAAACAGATCAAAATGGAAGGATCAGGCTGGCAAGTCAAATTTGTTTTCTCCTGGCAATAGGACCCTTTAAAATAGGGGAGTTTAACCCTTGCAAGTAAAGCAAGGCCTTGGCCCATCTTCTAATACTGCAAGCTCGGATTGAAGGTATTAAACACCTTTTGGAGAATACCAAATAGAATTTACAGAAAAAAGTCAAATGAAGCAATCTCTGGGGCGAAGACTCATCGCAAAGACAGATTAAAAACATATTGGGGTCGAACTGGCCCAAAGGAAAACTCAAATGCTGACTTATCATACCGAATTTAAATCTGGTTAATAGGACTCTGTCCCAGTGGTATCCACCCAAGTCAGATATGGCTCCATATTAGGGGTGAACTGCAGAGGCCCATACTCCCTTACTGAGGTTTTGGATAGTTCCTCTGCTTCTCTAAGCTGCATTATCCTGGAATGAAATGCTTTTTGACCCAGGTACTGTCAGCCTTGACAATAGCAGAGGGGAAAGAAAAAGGTTCTGTTTTTCCCAAGGTAAGACATTTCTGCTTAACATATTGTAGCAGGGTATGGCCAGGATTCTGTCATAAGCTAGGCAGTCAGAGAACACCTTTCTATTAAAACCTGTGGGCGAATTCACCCACATAATGGACCACAACACCAGGGGGGGCCAGTTTAACACGCTCTTCAACAAATTCAACCCCCACCTCCTGGTGGACAATGCATGTGGCACAGGCTGTGGGTATGCCTAAGATGGGTCGCAGGACCATATTCTCTTCCCTCTGAAGGGCGGTGGTGTTAGAATATCCCCAGATACCAACCCCATAGGAGAGAATGGGTAAACATTTGCTCCCAAAGACCTCTAAGAGGGAATCCACAGGTTTTTTCCAATGCGTGAGCCCAAGTTGTAGATATAGCCCGCAGCATTGGAAAACGTTTTTGAGGTTTTATATCTTCAGGGGCACCAGGTACCCCTTGCATCAAAAACCACACCCAAGTAGGAAAAGTCCTGTGTAGGAGCAACAGAGTGGCCCTGCAGAAATACACTTTTCATTTTCACTGATTTGGGGCCACAAAACATGGAAAAAAAAATTAGAGCAAATTTTGGCTAGCCCCAGGGATTGCATGAAGTTAGCAAACTCCTAAAAAAGGGTACTGAGGCTCTTGTGTGTTCTCCCAAGCAAAATGACATTATCCATATAGAGTAATGTCAGAACTTATTTCTTACCTACAAATGGTACATCTGCCGCACAGGTAGATAGCGCATCCTCAAGGTCATTGATGTGCAATAGCAATAGTTTAGGGGCCAATAGAAACCCTTGGCGTAAATCCTTCTCAAGCGGAAAGCTGCTAGTGCGCTACACAGCTGGGCCAAATCTTACAGACGCCAAAAGATCGAAATGAAGGGCCCGCAAAAATTAAATGAGCCCTACGTCCACCCATATACCCTCAAGCAAGTCCCACAGTTTAGATCTTACCACACTGTTGAAGGCGTTTGGCAGATCCATAAAAGCAGGGCAAAGGAAGCCCTGCTTTGTGATGGTATATTTGCTAATATGCAAATGCAAATGTATACATTGCTCCACAGTGCCCAGCCCCTCTTGGAACCCATATTGCACCTCCAACAGCATGTTGGTCTCTGTGATTCAGGGCAACAGCTGCTCCAACACCACCCTCCCTGCAATTTTTACAGCACAGTCCAACAGGGAGATTGGGCAATAACAACTAGCGGACTGCATGTCTCCCTTTTTAAAGATAGGCACAGTGGTAACAGTGTGCCGTGAGCCGGGGAGGACAGTGATAGTAAAGGCATTGAATCAGTTCCAAAATTATGGGGCCCATAGTTCCAGGATTGATTTGTATATGTCCATAGGGACTCCATCTGGCCCTGGGACCTTGCTAAATGAAGACTTCATGATAACATCTCAGATCTCTTCCATTATTTGGAAATTCCAACACTGCCTCCGGACCTATTTGATTCAAGTCCAAACGACATAAGGACCCAAGATGAGCCACCCAAACCTTTGAGCCAAGAGGTGGTAATAACAGAGTCAACATTTGAACCCAGGGAGCCAATGTCCTTAGCCATATTCCAAAACATTGTGACGTCCTTCAACTTACAGAACTGTACCAGCCTCCCCCAATACTCAATTTTGATCTTTTTATTTTTTCGTAATCAGGGACCGCTAATACTCAACTCTAAGCACTTGGATCTTGTGGCTATCTCTAGGGATCTCCTTCAAAGCCCAATGCAAATTGGAGGAGGCCTTCCTACATGAGAAATCAAACCACTTAGCCCCTGGAGTGACATATCTAATTGGCTTCATGAGAAAATTTTGGTGGCCAGCCCTAAACAGTCAAAACAATGATGCTTATCCCACAAATCAACCAGGGGGTTTAAACAATCCAAGAGTGGATCAACATGGTTGGTGCACAAGTTGTTCATCACAGCACCTAGATCGCATGCCTCCAAACTAAGTGAAGCCCCTGGGACTGGACTATTAGAAATGAGGCAGGGTTGTCCCTGACCATACATACTCTTTTATGGATACCAAAGCCCAACCACAAAGGATTGTGGTCACTCAATACGTTACAAAGGTGCTACCTCACCAAACCCTCACCATTAGAGCCTGGGATGTAAAAATATACTCAATAGTTGACTCATAATACCCCTTGACAAAAAAGCGGGATCACCCTCAGCACAGGCATTAAGAAGATCAAAAGTGTTAAACATATTTAAAAGAGCTTTTGTTTTTAGGTAACCCTGCTGGGGTACCCCCAGCACATACTTGTTGCAGACTAGCAAGTAGGCAAGTTTAACATTAAAATCATCAACAACCACAATGTGAAACCCTGAGGTCAAGTAGGCTTATTCGATATCCATGCCCAAGATACATCTGAACAAGTGTGTTTATATTAGTACATGCCTCTGAACCAAAAGATCCTTTATAAATATTAATAAAAACAATGTTAATGCTATTAGGCCACATCAAAAGGAGTGCTTGGAGAGCAGGGCATCCAGAACAGATCAAACAAATTTCGCACTCCAGGGTGACTCAGATGTTTGCAATTGGATCACCCATGGCTATTCCAGAAGAAGAAGGTGTCGCCGGGACCACTTAGGCAACAAACCCTTTCAAGATTATTGCTTATGTGACCCAAGTCTCTTGCAAGAATATCAAGTCATAGAATAAAATTAAAACAGCCCAATCATTGTCATCCTTTTTATTAGATAACCCAACAATGTTCCCAGAGAGCATTTTCAGCTGATGAGCAGGGTCCCCAGGGGTCCTCAGGATAGAAGTATCATTGTCAACATTATCAATTGTCGCAAGGATGGAATACAGTGAGGTTTCAGGACCTTCACCCAAAGGAAAACCACCCCTTGCGCACAGGACAAAGACGGGGGCGGTGAACTGGCCTGATCTAAACTCAGGCCCTGCTCCGCGAGATGCCTGCCTGTGTATACTTGCCATCCAGTGGGTCACAAGCAGGCTTACAAGAGCCATTCCAGAGTCAATCCAGATCTGTCAAGCTTCCAAAAGGCCAAAACGATTCTGGACCTGAATATTAAAAGGATGTGGGCGGAGTTGTTTGGGAACCCGGACATACACTTACTTGGCCGATTTAAGAGGTAAGTTAACCATGGGCAGTAGAAATACCCAAGTGGTACAAGCATAACTTTGCTGTTTTTGTGCAAACCCTGTCAGAAGGCGTCAAGCAGGTTCCCTGCAACTCTTCGATTACATGATGATGGCACAGTCTCCTGAAAATTCCTTACACTGCTTCCCCACCCAGCCCACCCTTCTGGGCCATCACAACTTCATTAGAAAAGCCCATGTCGGCACCCAATATTGCCATGCAGACAGTTTGCTGACTCTTCAAACCACAATCGAAGGGTTGGCACATCAGCAAGCACGATGACATAAGGTCACAAGTCGCAAGTCACACCATGAGATAGAACCGAGGGCCCGTCCCAGGTTACTGTTAGAAAGTATTACAGCAGGCAGTGTGATGCTCCGCTTGGGGCCCCTGCACCATACAGGTTGAAGTTGTACTGATAGTGGCTGGGGCCCCATGGCCCATACCATCACAGAGGCCAAGAGGATTGTTCACAGACTCTACCTCAGGAGGAGAGCAATGTTGCTGAAGACTAGCTGTGGCAATGTTAGCAAACATGTGAACTGGTTTACTACCTTCAGAGATCTGCTTGTGGCTTGAGGCACTAGAGGGCGCACTGCGGAATGGTTGCCTCTTAAGACAGCTCTGCTGGTCGGGATTAATATCATCAAAAAAGAACGCGATGCGGATGATGACCTAACTGCAAAACAATCTGCGAGGCGTTGGAACCGCTCGGCTGCGGAAGGAATATGTTGTGCAGCTCGGAAAATGGCCAGAAAATAAGTAAATCATGAGTAAACATTGGCGCGAGGAGACAGTCCGGTGTTTCTAAAATGGCGGCGCCCAGAGTATTAACGGCTTGGAGCGGCTAACTCATGTGGGAAAGACTGATCGTGTGCCTGGCATCGCAAAATACACTATTTAGACCTTATACCCCCTATTACCCTGGAGATCTTTTTCTCCCTCCTCACCCAGTTGCGCTCCGGCTCCCCTACGGACAGCTGTCCCCCTTACATCACTCGGGAAGCCTTTCTTCACTTCCCTGAACCCCCTCTATCGCTTCTAAACAGATCCCTCATGGAGGGTATGGTCCCCAATCTCTTCAAAGGCGCAGAAATTGTACCAATTCTAAAAAAACCCGGTTCTGATCCCCTGACTCTCAGCAATTTCCGCCCTATATCGCTTCTGCCTTTTCGTGGTAAAATCCTGGAGGCTCATGTCACCAAGTGCCTGAGCACCTTTGTCGAGGATACCCATTACCTCGACCCACACCAAGCAGGCTTCAGACCCAAACATTCTACCGAGTCTATCGTCTTGGCAGTCCTTGACGAACTTAGGAGGGGGCAGACTATAACATCTCGCAGGCCCTTGTGCTCCTGGATTTGTCGGCGGCCTTCGATACCGTCGACCACGCTTTACTGGTCGATCGGGTTGACTGTGCCGGGATCAGGTGGCTCCCCCTGAAGTGGGTCTCCTCTTTTCTTAGCGACCGCTTTCAAGCAGTTCGCCTTGCTAATTTCACTTCGGAAAAGAGAAGATTGTCCTGTGGCGTCCCGCAGGGCTCCTCCCTTTCCCCCCTCCTTTTCAACTTATACATCTTTCCTCTGATCTTTGCCCTCCGTAAGAGAGAAGTCGTCACCTTTAACTATGCTGATGACCTTCAGCTAGTCTTTACCATTAATTCTTTTTCCTCCTCTATGGAAAATTTTCAATCTACTATGAATTTTATTAGCAATTGGATGAACTTAAATCAGCTCAAACTCAATCCTGATAAGACTGAGCTAGTTCTTACCGGGGCTCCCGCTAATCCCTGGAATTCCAATTTCTGGCCCAACTCACTGGGTTGTCCCCCCTCCCCAGTCAGCTCTGTCAAGAGTCTTGGGATCATTATTAGTAGTGATCTCACTATGAAGGCTCAGATAAATTCTGTGACCTCCGCCTGTTTTTTCCACCTAAGAAGAATCCGAAAGATTAGCAGATTTCTCTCTACGGAGGCGCTCATTCAAGTGACCCTTGCCCTTGTCATGTCTCGCATCGACTACACTAACTCCCTGTACTCTGGTATCCCGGCTTATCAATCCCACCGTCTACAATTAATCCAGAACCAAGCAGCTAGACTTGTTTATGGCCAGCCTAAATTCCACCATGTTAAACCACTTCTTAAGAATCTTCATTGGCTCCCCGTCTTGCAGCGGTGTCTTTTCAAACTTGGCTGCTTGATTCATCAAGCCCTCTCATCTCATGGACCAGCCTTTATTGTCACTAGAATTCAACCATATTTTCCCTCTCGAGAGCTCCGCTCTTCTAATATGAACCTCCTGACGCCCTTCCCTTTCAGGAGGAAAAAATATGGTGGTCTATGTTTCTCTACCTTAGCTCCTCAGTTCTGGAATTCCCTCCCCTCTGAATTGCGCCTCACCCCCTCCTATCCTCAATTCAGGAAATCCCTCAAAACTTGGCTCTTTACCTTGGCATACAATTAATTATCTGTTCTTTACTGTGACTCTTAACACGTCCCCTCCCTAGCGCCAAGAAACCGTTGGTGTACGTGCGCTTTAGAAGTATTTTTAACATAACATAACATAACATGTATGCCTGCTACGGTAACTCGCGATGATACACCCTGTGGACGCCTTGCTGACACCGATAAGGTCCCTCTGAACTCCCTGCTCATGGTGCTGTACTAGGGACATGCCACCTGTGTCCTTTAGAGCTCCTACCAGCGCACAGTAGGGAACTACTTAGTATTTGGCATTACCATCATTGACAGCCCTCCAGGAGGCCCATGTGTGCACAGACTGTGATTGATTCTGTACCCTCCTACAGCGCTATCCACATATGACTGCCGGCTGTTATAACGTTTGTCTGTGAATCATATCTAGGGGTGGGCGGAATTTGCAAAATTCACTTTCGCAAATTATCGTGAAAATGTTAAAAATCTCCGCAAACACGCGGAAATATCGCGAAGATGCGGAAATTTTTTTCCCGCCCGTTCGCGGTATTTTCTGCGTGGGCGCGGCTCGCCAACTTACCCATGCGGTTGCTCGTGGGCGCGGCCATCTTGTTTTCACTTGTCTCGCGGTGCATGATCGCGAGAAGAAAGACGTGATCGGGCGACGAATGACATTACTGCGGTCGCGAGACAGCGCAAATGGTTACCAACAATCCAACATCTCGTGGAGAATGCGACCGGATCGGGAAAACGTGTCGGTGAACGCGGGGATTCAGGTAAGGCGATCGCGCACACTCGAGAATGTATTATTTTACAGCGCGAGGAAGCAAAAAATTTCCGGTAAAATGCGGATTGCGGAAATTTTGACATTTTTACGCTCTCCACGGAACGCGAAAATGTCAAATTATCGCAATTTCCGCGAGCGGAACGGATTTTTAGCCCAGGCCTAATTATATCATCGGTGTTGCGTACAGCGCGCCTACTCAGGGGTCCCCCAAGTCTACAGTAGTGGTGCTATATATACATCGCCTGCTGTGTTTACCTGCGGAGCTGATTTATGGGCGCAATGGGTAAACCAGATAGACAACAGCCGAAACTAACTTTTGAAACTAAGCGCAACTCTAAGGGTGCGACGGCACATTCAGATACAGAACTGGAGGCGGAGAACGCGTCGAGTAAGGCCATGGAAAATGTCCTCCAAGCAATACAGCACAGTTTGCAAGATATCAATGGAAAATTGGACTCGCTCACTCAAAGGGTAGATAATATATCTACGAAGTTGGGCAAACAGGGTGAACGTCTAGATGCGGCTGAAGATCGTATAACTGTGGTGGAGGATGAATCGCACACTACGACGCGCAAATGCACGGAAATGGAGAAGATCCTGGAGGTTATAAAGAACAAAGCTGAGGATTTAGAAGCGAGGTCCCGTCCCAATAACATAAGAATTGTGGGTGTTCCCGAGACCACGAACATGGGGAAGATGGAAACGTATTTGGAAGCTATGTTGTGCGACATATTTGGCGCTGACAACTTCTCGACAATACTACTCATAGAGCAGGCGCACAGATCCTTAGCCCCGAAATCACCGCCAGGTGCTCCACCTCGCCCCATCATTGCACGGGTCCTAAACTACAGAAACCGGGATGCAATTCTGAGGATAGCAAGGGAAAAGCAACAAATCATCTATCAGGGCAACACCCTAGCCTTTTAACCAGATTTTACGATGCTGGTACAGGCAGCACGTAAGGACTTCAACCCTGCCACAAAGAAACTTCATGAGCTGGGTATCGAATACGCAATGCTATACCCGGCTAGATTGACGGTGACACACGATGGGCGGACCACTGTTCTTCAGACCCCAAAAGTGGCGCAGGACTTCATGAAAAAGTTGATGAATAAGCGTAAGGAGCAAAAGCGCGCTGAACAGGATCAAGATATTGAATAATCCATGATAAGCTGGGACACTCTCTTCGAGTCAACATCAACACGGATGACTGGAGAGACCGTAGTTGATTACAGGAGATGTCATACTTCATGAGACACCTGATTTCACGTATGTGATGGACAAAATGCTGCAACAATTGGTTGGCTATGCACTGTTGCTGTGGTCCAGGCAACAGAGGTGTAATTCCTCTGCATCACGTCTGCTGATGGACGACATAAAAAATGCACCCTAACCGCTGTACAGACGAAATTCGCTGACCTCCGCTGGTGGTAATGTATGAACTGTGCATGTATTAACATATTCCAGGTAGGAATCATGGACGCAAGGCATGAGGTCAGCTTGGACTGCACATTGTGTTCGCCGCCCTGAGGCTGCATTGGACAAACTAATGATAGATCATAATGTTGTATCAGTTGGGGTACTAGGCTTGGGTGTAATGTTAAGGAGAGGGGAAATAAGGGGAAGAGGGGCAAAAAAAAAAAAGCCTAAAAGCGACAGTAAACCAAGCTAGTGTTACAGCTTTGCATGTGTACCACAATTATGGTAACTGGGAATGGCCCTTGCGGATTGGTATATTACATCCTTTGCTTCCTTAACCCCTCCCCTGCTCATGACGGAGTCATTCCGTCATGAGCCACGGTTGCCGTGTGCTCACGACGGAGTGGTTCCGTCATGCCGCGACCGTTGGCGGCCGCTCCGCCCACGTGGCGCTGTTTCCCCGCCTGTGCGGGGGGACAATGCAACTGGGCGGAGTCATGACTGAACCACTCCGTCATGAGCACAGCTCAACCGTGGCTCATGACGGAGTGGCTCCGTCATGAGCACAGCGCTACCTCGCTGCCCCCCAACCCCCCCCAGCGCTGCGGCGGAATTCCCGCCGCAGCAAAGGGGTTAATATATGTCACAAAGTAAATAGATTCATAATGATTGTGGGGTCTATATGATGTATTACCCTGTACGACAGCTCGATCTGAATGATGGCTGTACATCCTACCATAGATGTCGAGATAGGGGAAGGCTTTACATCTGCACTATTACCGCAACACCCGACCGCATCCACTATGCTGGATGAAGTTGTGTGCTCTTGGCGGATCCCCCCGGGCAGGTGCTCCCCATCACATGTTTGTTCTGTTGTTGTTGCAGTTAAGAGTGTGGCTTTGGTATGGTTGGGTTGCCAAAGTGGGAGGGAATTGGGTGGGTGGGGATTGGGGAATGTTATGCAGACTGTGGTGCTTGAGATGCATCACGGATATCCGGATTACTGCTAGTATGTTTATTGACACCATGATGCTTATAGTAGCAACAGATGCACATGCGGTGAGAAATAGGCAGCAATACTTTAAAAAAGAAAAATGAAACTTTTCAGTTTAATTTTTTAAGGGCTGACAGTGGTCCCTTGGACCCTTGCCTGCTCGCAGTGGTCCCGTAGACCACTGCCTGCTCTTAAAAAATATTTGTGCATCCATTCACAAAGGGGTTTGAGCCCCCCCAGCTGCCGGTTAAGTAAAACTGCTGAGTATGAGGGTGTGATAGCACAGGAGAGCAGGGCCTCAAATTGCACTGAGACCTGTCTCGACCACTTCTGCTGCTAAGCATTCAACCCCCTGGTGGGGCCCCCCTAATGGAGGGCAAACACCATGCACGTAAATCCCCTCCTCTTCCAGGCTTCTCCTTCACCTTCCACCTCTATACAGGTCACAGCACCACTGCATGGAGAAACTAGTTGGGAGCCAGTCCAAAGGTCCAAAAGGTAGTTTCAAGGGGGTCAGATGAGAAAAAAGAGATGAACAAACATGAGGGTGCAGGAACAGCACTCCAACATGTGCTCCAGCCTTAGACACTCGTGGCCTCACTGGTGGCCTCTTAAAAAAAGATGTCAAATGGCAGCAGGGTGGGAGGCAAGGTAACCGACTAGCTATGGGCCTCTCTATCATCCTCCCGAGGTGGTATCGAGCAGCAATACAGGGAGCAATACAGAGACAACACAGGAGGCAATGGGGGGCTTAGAGACAGACCAACTGGGTTCAGGACATGGGGCAGTGGAGGACTAATTGCATGCACCCACAGGCACCCTAGTAAATCCACACTGTGCCGTTACAAGTCTACCATATTCAGGCCTATCTTCTAGGCTTGTTAGTAGGCCATGCCGCCTCACTGCCTCTGCGTGGACAGACACACAGACCATGCCTCTTCTTCCTTCTTTCTGCCATACTTCTTTCGGCACTGGAGCCAGACCAAACTCTGGGGCTGGCAGGCAGGCAAGCAGTGCCTCTCCAGCATGAGCAGCGGGGCCGCCCCACTCCGCTTGCATTCCTCGTCTCACTTCTCTCATCACCATGCCCCTGCATTCTTCATCTTAGTGGGCATGCAGCACTGATTGTGCCACCTACAGAAGTAGCCTTTCAAACCTGTCTTAGACCTGCCACTGCAAGGCCTGACTATGCAGTTTACTGCCATTTTCACTTTGTATTTAAAACTATTTGCCAAGCATGAAACTTCCCATTTATTCCACATAAGTCACCCCCAAGGTAGGCCATGGGTAGCCTTAAGTGAAGGGTGCTGTGTAAATGAAAGGTAGGACATTCACTGGCATGTTTTCCATGCCCTTGTAGTGACAAACAGCCTATTTCGTTTTTCAATACTGTGAGGCCTACGTCTCTCCTAGCATAGCATTGGGAATTCCCCTATACACTTTTAGGCTGTAATTCCTGATGAAAGAAGAGTAGATTTTTCATGTTTCACATGTTTGGAATTGTAATGACAAATCCTCATTACTGATAAAGTTGGATTTGGCATTATTTTAGAAATGCCTCTTTTAGAAAGTGGGCGTTTCTCTGTGCCTATGCCTCTATGTGCTGTGCAGCCTGTCTCCAATACATTTCTGGGGTGGATGACAGCTTCACTTTGTGCATTCCCTCTAGACAGCCACAACACAGTAAGGATAGGTGTGCCTGAATACACTTCTTTATAATCTGCATTCTGATGGCTTTGCCTGGGCAGGATGGAAGGGAGGCGTTAACACTTCACTTGAATAGACAGTGTCTTGTCCCCACACAAAGGACTGATTTCCCTTCACAGATAGCCTGACAGACAGGACTGGGATGAAAGGGATCTTTGTGCACTACAGAGAGTTGCTTTGAAGTCACCCCCACATCAAAGGCGCTGTGGGCATAAGTACTGGATATATGACCAGCCAAAATCAGACACTACTGGACTTGTAAGTAAGCTCTGCTGTGTTGCTTAAAGGACTCAACTGAACTGCTGATCTGGAAGGCCTGCTTTTCTGTTTGTTGCCCTGCTGCTCTCTGACTGTACTGAAGGAAAGCAGGACTCTGCCTTCACTCCAAATGATCTCCAACGACTTGTTGGCTTGCCTCCTGTTGCTTGAGACTAAAGGCTATCAAAGTCTCTACCTCTACTCCTGTGACTGGCTCACTGCAAGTGACTCAGATTCTTGCAACACAGAGTTTGTTGCATGCCCTGTCTGTTTGTAGCAGAACCAGCGCATCGACCCGGTTGCAGAGTAAAATCAGTGCATCGCATCGGATCCAGCGCTTTGCATCCAGAGATTGACGAATCGGACACTGTATCGATGATGCTGCAGCAAAGTGAGATCAACGCATACCCTCGACTGGTTGGCAGAATCCGAGTTGTCGCTCGATGCCTCCAGCACCTGTCTTCAGAACTGATGCATCACCTTCACTGCATAGAGCAGCTGGACGCATCCTGCACCTGTGGGACTCGACATCAACGCATTTTGTTGTTTGTGGACAGGAAAGATACTTTGTTCACTGGGGCCTGCATGGGCCTATAGCCGGCTGGCGCTCTATCGCAGTCGGCCCGAACTTTGACTTTTCCCGGTTCCAGCGTGACCTAAAATAACCTTTTTAGTGCAACTTGCTTCTAAGTGCTTTACTGAATTTATTACTTTAAAATTCAATATCTAAACTTCTAGACATTGGATATTTGTCTGTTTGGTCATGTTTTGCTTATAATATAATAATTAATTTTTATAAACATGTACAGAGTCCATTTGTGGTGTATTCATTGTGTTACTGTGTGTGGGTGCTGCACAAATACTTTACACATTGCCTCTTTAGATAAGCCTGACTGCTCTTTGCCAAGCTACCAGAGGGTGAGCACAGGTTATCTTTTAGTGTGTATCTTGCTTACCCTGTCTAGGGTGGTCATTCCTGCTTGGCCTGGGTACATGCCTCAACCAGCCAGGAATTCCATTTCTAACAAATAATCTATTTTCCTCTCTTCTTAACACTCAAAGAGAATTTCTTAAAGTTTCAGAATAAAATCAGAAATGCCATTTCTCAGCCAATGTCTGGTTTAGTCTGAAGTAGACACCAAGCATCTCATTTGTCCTCATTCAGTCAGGTGCTCAAGCAATATCTTATATCTTATACCTTTACATCTACTTCTAACTTATTGCAATAATCTTACATTGCATGAGTTCTTAAGGAAGGAGCCATGCTGCAGCAATTTAATAGATTAACCCATTGATTACTTCATAATTACATGTAATCCATACTGTGAACTGGATCTTTTAACATGTTTTTTATTAGTCTCCCTCGTATCCTGAGGTAGCAGTTTTGCAGTGTGGAGGTTCTTGTCTGAAAAAGCACTGTGAGCAAAAAAAATGGATTGGAGTGTGGCCCAGGGTAATTATCAGTGGCTCAAGTATTCCTCAATCTCCTTCTCATTAAATTCAGTGTGACAGGTACCCCTAGACATGGATCCCATGCTCACTCTGTCATAGGAATCAAGCACTGATGAGGCCCAAAAAGTCCATAGCCGGTCTGAGGTTGCTAATCCCTCAGCCAGTGTGGATCAGGCCTGGCAATTCAAAGTGAGCTGTACATACTGTACAGGACCTAGCTTGATTTGCATGATGGTGCTCTTGACTGGAGAGGCACAGTGGGCAAAAAAACTATCAACTGAAATGTGACCCAGAATAATGATCAACGGTTGAGTTTAATTCAGTAATTCCACTGATCACCTTTTCTTGTCAATTGTACAGTGCGCAGTACCTAAAAAGACCCCTGAATAAATAAATGCCTAAGTAGGAACCACTACTCATTAAATGCAAAACAGTCAATGAGTTGTCTCCAGCACGCATTGGAAACTATGCATTATTATAAAGAGTGTGCACAAGGCACAGCAAGGTGTATTTAGAAGAAAATATGTAATGTTCCCATACTATGAGTTCAGGAAATAGTAGATTGTTGTTATGGTGTTTCACACCAGGCTTGCCATCTGAAAGATGCTACTATCATTAAGTTTAAAGCTGTTCAGTTTGCAATGTAATGATGGTAGGCTGAGCACACTGAGCAATTCCTGCCAGTGCCACACAATTTATTTTTTTTATAAACAGCAATGTTGATTTAAATACTTCATGGATGTAACAGTTGTACAATAAAAGAATCAGCAAAAACAAAACATAAATCAATGATGCAGCACACCAAATTAACTGGAATGTGCCCCAGGAGATTCAATGGCTGCTATTCATTCACACATTTCTCTGATCACTTTTTATACAAGTTATAAAGAATAACTATAGACATGTGAAGATCAAACAACAGCTGAACCTAGCACTGAAAGGCTAAGCTCCAGTTAAGTGTCTGGGTCAATAAAATAAAAAATGTATTGTAAATGCTGTGGGGTTGCTTAATTTGGAAAAAACATATTAGAACGATTCTTTTATCATCTCATCCTAGAAGACTGTTGACCATGGACTAAATGTCAATGATATCAAATATACAGTTCTGGGAACAAATAGAGGGCATAAATGTACTCATATAATATGAATTGGAAAGATAATGTCCAGGTCAATCTTATGCTGTGTCCCAAGTATCAGAAACAATTAGATAAATCCTTAAAGAGATAGGTTCGGGATGCTGTTCAGAGTCAGGCTTCCAGCTACAAACATGCAACTTCGAGCTTCTTAAAAACAACTTTATTTGCACATAATGAATAGAGAGCAAGCAATAGTTTGCAATTCAACTATTTTTAAATCTATTCCACAGCTGTCAATAATTTTTATAATAAACATGCTCACATTTACAGGAGCTACAAAAACTGAAAAAGTATGAATGGAGGACGATTTGAATACATTCAATTCCTCAAGAATTGAAGGTGATTTTCTAAACTTGTTCACCTTAAACAGTCACACTCTTTATGTGTATTTGTATCTTTCCAAAGTAAGCATGCATACTTCAAGAATGCTAAATTGTAATTAGAGACTCTATGTTTCTCTTGTGATCAAGAGCGCCATATCCAGTTGGAACAAATCTCAAAACAAGGCTTCACTTTCAAAGGAACTTTCAACCAACTCTCAAAACCTAGTACTGTTCGCAAACAAAAACCCAGTATCCTACGGCAGTATCCAAGTGCAACACCACCAGTAGAAGTGCATCTTAACTAAATGTAACCATGTTAAATAAAGCAAATCGAACCCTAGTCAAGAAGCAGATGACACAATAATAAATTAGACCAGCACGCATGATCGGTTATACAGTCTTTAAGCCTCAGGAAGTGGCCTCTGAGGGTGTTGCTTAAAAGACTCAACTGAACTGCTTATCTACCCCAAGTGGAAGCAAAAAACCACTTGACACCAGGGAATTTGTTTTTTCGGGTGGACGTCTCCCTGAGCATGTGCCTGTTCCCCTGCCTCCCACCCACTGGCCCAACAGTTTTTCTGCCCCCACGTAGGGGCATATTAAGGAAGTTTACTGCTATTCTGCCGAAGGGGGCAGAAAACCCACTGGACACCAGGAAAAATAATCCCAAAAATGAGGGGATGTGGCAGCACACCAAGGCATTGGGCCATGTTCCCATCCCATTAAGGTGCAAGAGTCTTTCTGTGGTCCCCTGTGGACGTGGATAGGGGGTGTTTACCCACAATAAGCCCCCCCCCCCCCCCCAGCCCAGGGCAGAATGCCCACTAGTCATCAGGGACAGAAATGTCAAATAAATAAATCGATCAAGGGCACCTGACTAGGTATGGTCTGTGGACCAACCATAGAACAGGTGCAACAGCTATTCGGCCTTATGGGGGTTGATTGGGGGAGCTAATTCCACACCACCTGAGGAGCATACAACCCACTATTTACAAGGGAGAAAAGATAAAAAAATAAAAAAAGGGGGGATGGCCTTCCAAGTCATCGGATCATACCCTCCATCCCAGAATTGGAGAAGCAGTCTTTCTGACCACCCTTGAGTGTCTAGTCTTCAGAATTCTCTGGGTTAGGAAGGATGCCCAGTGTGGCAGGTGAGTCCTGGCCCAAAATCCACAGCTGCACAAAGTTAAAAATAAGTGTTGGATTTGAGTGGAAAAATGTGATCTGTTCATGTTGGGTTTTGGGCCTTTTCTGTTGTGGGTGCTACTCCCACTCACTAAAGTGGGGTACTGTTTTTATTAAGACAAGTGTGGGGACGCTGGATGGTAAGGAATATTTGGGTCTCCATAGATTCCAGAACTCTATCTCACAGAAATATGAGGTAAATGTCTATTTTTTGCCAAAGTTTGAGGTTTGAAGTGCATTGTGGGTAAAAATCTTAAGGGGAGCCATCCAAGGCACACCACCCAGGGGGACTAGCTTTCAGAAATATTTGAGTCTTGTAGGTTTCCCTGAGTTGTGGCTGCCCCTATGCTCAAATATCGCAGCTACCCCTGACACCAGGCAATTTGTTTGAAAGGAAATGCTGATGTCTCCATGTTCTGTTTTGGGACTTTTTGTGTTGCATGCACTAGGTAAAGGCACACAAGTGGGGTAGCGTTTTCATCAGGAGAAATGTGGGAAAAAAATATTATAACATTTGTATTCTTAACTAAATTTTTTTCCATTATTGGCATCCAAATGTTAGCCAGTGTGCAAGAAATATCACAACTTGTATATTGCGATTAGAATCACATGATAATATAGGTAACCCCAAATTTAGAGGTGTACAAATAACTACTATTCCTAAACTCAGTTTCTTCTGCACTTTTCAAAAATACAGAGGGTGCCTTCATGCCCATTTTCATTCATTAGATTTTGCTCTAAGAATTCTGCATGGTCATTCTAGAAGGTAAAATCATTACAAGCTTTTATTCAGTTGTTCGAGGTATTCTCGGAGCACTGGCTATAATAACAAAATATGGCACTCGGGAGTCATGTGGCTCATCTGCTACCTGATGTTTCACTAGCTAGAGGCAGAAACAATGCTATACCTGTATTTTTCTTTTTAGGAACTAAACAGAAGACCCAAATACACGAAGGAGATGTGCAACTACTAGACTGAACCTCCACTATAAGTAAGCCCCATCTTTATCCATAGACTGCACACATGTAGATGTTAGGGCTGACTCGCAACAATACACAAGTTGCTTCCTCGTGCTTGAAAGTGAACCTCCTGATTAAGCATGACATACTATGTGGGAGGGACTCCACCACCTCTGTGACAGACAGGACACAGGAAATGTCTTGTAGATAATGCTCCTGCAAGATACTAAACCCAGCCAGGGCTCGACCATATGGGCTGAGAGGCCACGCCCCCACCTATTTCCCCAGCAGGAAGAGTGTCTGCCAGGCTCAACAACACCCTGACAGACACTCTTCTTGTTCTGGTCAGGTAGCTAGGAGCTGTAGACGTGACCTCTCCACCTGGCAAAATTGCCTTGATACCCTCTCCCTCATCACTGATTGCCTCGAACCTGGACGCGTCAGTTTTAAGCCCTGAAGTGCCCAGGACCAAGTGTCAGTCAGTGAGACCTCATCACAGAGTGGGGTGGGGTCAGCAGTGACACTGACCCCATTCCACTCTGTGACAAGTGAGGGACTACTGCCTTCCCTCATTGGCTGAACTTAGGTCATCCAATGAGGGAAGGCAGCATCCCGACCCTCCTGGGACCTCCGAGGCTTCCTTCTCTACAGTGAAGTCAAGTTTTATGTGTTCTTTATGTTTGGTGTGTTTGTGCGTGTATGTATGAATGTATGTGTATTTGTGAGTGAGTGTTGTGAATGGGTGTTTGTAAGTGTGTGTTAATGCATGTGTGTGAGTGAGTGAGTATGTGTTAATGTGTTGCTCCCCGCCTCCTACCTGGTAAAATTACCGGCTGCCACTGGCTAAAATCATGTGATCAATATCACTCCAGAATACCCTCAATTTAATTAGAGTGAAAATAAGGTTGAGGAAAGATAAGTGAGTGACTAACACAATCACGCATGGAATTTATAGAGATTTTCATGAAAGGCGGAAATGTTCTCTAAGCACAACACTATCAGGGCAAATTTCCAACTTTCTAAGCTGCCCCTTTTGAATTGGGTGCTAAGGGACTGGCGCTCTTATTAAGAATGATATATTTAACATTGTACAGACAGCTAATTTTCTTGCTAATTCTGGCGGGTGATTTGTTTACTGCAGTATTACGAACATGCCTTTTTGATAATAGTATGCATTTCCAAGCTGATAATTCTAAAACTAATACACTGATACTGTGAGATAGGTTACATTCCCAGTGCTTGTTAAAATATTGATATAAAATGAATGCAATCGAAAGTTTAAAAGCTTACAATATTTTCTTTGTGTTCTCTTCGCTGTTTAGTAAAAGGAGCTACTATACCCACATCCCACCTCTTTATTGGGAAGTATCTTTGAGAGTCTCCCTGGCTCTTCGAGTTTCATAAATTTCAAGTTTTTTTTTTTTTTCAAAACCTCGTTCTTTTGGCATTTTTGAATGTGAAAATCACAGGCTTGTTACCTCAAGATGCGTTATACATCATATAATTTAAACATTGCATTTACTCCACATTCCTTGGAGAAAGCTTAATATAAAGATGATTATATGCTACCGAGCCAGAGATTCCAACTGGCTTGAAGAAATAACTCTATTTATGGTTACTTTGCTACTCATTCTAACTGATTCAATATTTCTCTCTTGTTTATGTCACCGCTATAGCAACAGTAATCCTGTTATAAGTAATCTTCAGAAAACTATTGACTTTGGCTGAAAATATATGTCCACCAGGAAAGACGCGTACTTATTCGTGTTACTGCTTGGATACATAGTGTATAATTATAGCCCTGTCTCTGAAAGGATCACAATCAAAAGAAATAATGCCCAGGCTAGAGCCGTTCTTATTTTAGCCTCATGTTTTGCTCCTTCTCTGTTAAACTGTATGCCATTATATTATAGTCAAAGAAAAACAAAAGCAAACCAAAGGACAAAGGGAACATTTGTTACATTCAAGGCAAATACTATTTGTTTATTTTCGTCATTTTTTCTACAGTGATATTCAAATTAGAGGTGTCCGCGTCTTTCCTGGACAAGGAACAGGCAAGCTATGTCCTGAGTCCTACCAAGGTGTCCTTGGATGGAGGGGTGCTCGATTGCACAGGGGGACCCTCCTTTCCCCTCCTGTTGTCTTTCTCCTCCTGGTGTTTCTGATGTGACCACAGTAGATCAGATACTGTGACTGAAGAGATTGCAGGTAATGGGTAAAATATCCGAACAGCCAATGTGGGCTCCATTGATGAAAAATGTAGGGTCTGCCAGTGTTAGACCTGTCAGACTTAGGCTGGTCTTCGCCCAAAGTTTTGCCTTGCTCCATCATATTTTTCTATCATTTTTGTTGGCCTTTACTAGTGCTAAAGTGCGTGTGGTCTCTTCTTAAACATGGTAAGATTGACTTATCCCCAATAGACATATTTAATGTACTGATAAGTACCTAGTTGAGAGGTACCTTTAGTTCCTAGGACCAGTAAATTAGATGATATTAGTGTGCCTACAGCACATAATGCGCCACCCGCTTAAGTAGCTCTTTAAACATCTCAGGCCTGCTATTGCAGCCTGTATGTGCAGTTTTAAACTGCCATATTGAACTGGCACAGTAAACCTTTTGCCAGGCCTAAACCTTTCTTTCTAATATATATATGTCACCCTAGGGTAAGCCGGCCTAAATAACCCAGAGGAAAAGGCACAATGTATTTAAACAGAAGGGCATGTATTTTTAAGTTTTACATGTCCAGATAGTGAAAAACTCTCAAATTTGTTTTTCGCTATTGCAGGGCCTATCTCTCCCATAGAATAACAGTAGCGTTCTTTTATTACATTTAATAAGAACAAATTCCAAATTGAAACATGTGAAAGTTAACAGTAAAAAACTCTTTCATGGTATAGTGGGATTTTGAATTACAATTTTGAAAATTGCACTTTTAGAACGTTAGCAATTTCCTGCCTTGGCCATTTAGTGCTTGCACTGCAGATGGCAGTTGGTCTTTGTGTATGCCCCATTAATAGCCACACAAATAAGAGATTTTAGGGTTGCCTAGATGGGCCATCCATGGCAGGATGAGAGAGTGGTGCTGGCCTCAGCCCTACTTACAACTGATTAGGCTGTGTCCTGCCTTCACACAGAGGATTGCATGGATCCTTAGTTTGTCTGGAGCCAGGGGAGGCAGGAAACCTGAGCACTTCAAAGGGAATCCTCCAAAGGTTTCCCCTACCTGGAGAAAGTCACCACTTATAAATAATGGAAGTCTAACATCAACTCTTCAGTACACTTCTGGGCCTCTGTAAGACTGTGCCATGAAAATGAACTGCTGTGTTTCTATAAGGACTGCTACTCTGCTGGACTGCTGCCCTGAAGGACTGTTGCCTGTTGTGCTGACCTGCTTCCATTCTGTCCGCTCAACTTGGAAGTGGGCTTGAAGGTGCTCTGCCAGCCCATCTGTGGAACTAGCAGAACCAACGCATCTCCTCTGAAGTTTGTCACAACCCCAAGCAGAAGGGACGCATTGTCTCTGCTGCCTACATTTTTCCAGGCCCAGGACTTCACATCACAACTTACAGCTCATCAGAACCACCACTGTGCGATGCATCATCGATGCAGGCTCTATTTCCACAAGACCCTCATCAACGGCAGCCTCGTCAATAACTCCATATCGCAAACCCTGCAACTTCTTCAGAACCAGCCGGTGCAAAATGCATCCTCACACAGTACTTTGCATCACAAGTCCCTTTTTCGATGGCCTCCTTTAAGATGAACAGGACCTAGCATTGCAGACTTGCAGCATCCCATGACTGATACTATGTGATGCATCTCTGACCAGGACCCTACATCGTGTCTGCTGCATGGCACATTCTCAACACAGTACTCTTCATAACTAGGATTAAGGTACTGTGATCAGCGGGCCTAAGTGAGTTCCTGCAGCCGGCCCACACTCCATTGAGGTCAGCCTGAAATTATGACTTTGTTCTGGTCCAGCATGACTAGATAACCACAGTTGCCACTTTGTGCTTTTTAGGCACTATTTTTCACTGAAAACTTTAAAATTGCTAGACACCTCTTCCACTGGTTGGAGTTTTGTCATTTTGGTCTCGTTTTATTTAGTACAAACGACTCTATTTTTCTAATCGGGTGTGGGATCATTCTTGTGTTTCCACTTTATTACTGTTTTAAGTTCTGCATAAATACTTTACAATTTCTGACTGCTCCATTCGAGCTACCAGAGGGTTGTGCACAGGTTAACTTGGGGTTGTTTGCGACTTCACCCTGACAAAGGCTGTGGTTCCTGCTGTCACACTTTTCGCCCTAAGTGGGATAGGTATGCACAGATATGGGTCCCTTGCTCACTGTGCCACTGGATTCAAGCTAGCCTGGCTAAAGAAGGGTGACATACCCAGAAAACGGTCCCAGGATGCTTGTTTCCGGTCCAGGGAGGACCTGGCCTGGCAGTTCGGTCTGGACTGTTCCCATGGGGCACAGGGTCAAGACTGATTTGCATATGGCTGGGTCCAAACTGGGGTGGCGTAGTGGGTAAAAGAACGATTGATTTAACCCAGATCTTTTTACTGAGGGAGAATGTTTGCATTGTCAGCTTTCCGTCCATCATTTATTTGCTGTAACACTTTTCGCCCAAAGTGGGATGGGTATGCCCAGACGTGGGTCTCTTGCTCACTGTGCCACTGGATTCAAGCTAGCCTGGCTGAAGGAGGGTGACATACCCTGAAACCGGTCCCAGGATGCTTGTTTCCGGTCCAGGGAGGACCTGGCCTGGCAGTTCGGTCTGGACTGTTCCCATGGGGCACAGGGTCAAGACTGATTTGCATATGGCTGGGTCCAAACTGGGGTGGCGTAGTAGGCAAAAGAATGGTGGATTTAACCCAGATCTTTTGACTGGGGAGAATGTTTGCATTGTCAGCATTTCGTCCATCATTTGTTTGCTTTGGTTCCTGCTTGAGGGGTGTTCACTGCCCTACACCAGAAACCAAATCTCTTACACCTTGTCTCCAAATGAGGTGAGTGGCTTGAGAGTTTGGCAGACAGGGTACTCCTTGAGTTTTGCAATGAAGTACCCGCTCCTTCAAACTCTAAATCGGACCCTTTGGCTTTTTTATGGAAATAGAAATCCTACCAGAGGGCTAGGTCAAAGCCTATCTTGGTGAAGTCCTCTCAAATTCAGATAGCTGATGGTCAAGGCCTTTGAAGCCATTGATTTCAGTAGAAATGCTTAGAGCAGGAATGTTCAAATTTCACCCATCCAAAGTCTTCTTATTGATAGGATACTTTTTCTGCCTCACCGCCAGTAAAGAAGTCTACCTTTGAACTCATTTTCAGCCTCTTTTACAGAGGTCCAGTTGGGCAAGCATGACAATGTATCCAGTAAAGACCTCTAAAAATCACATACCTTTGTCATAAGGCCTGCTGAAAAACCCGTCTAAGGCTCCCAGGACTTCGTGGACAGCATTCAGAGGCTAAGATCCGGTCTAGCAGTGGCATCCCCAAGGTCCAGTCCTAGTTCGATTGCAACTGGACAACGAGTCATTCCAAGAAAAGTCCTTACTGATTGGTATAGCCACACACATCAGTCAACTGACCCTTGGAGTCCACTTTTCATTCCTGTTGCAAAGGGGGCTGGTTCAACCCTTCAGGTTTCCATACAAGTCACAGACAGCAGGCCCAGTCCTTCTCTGTTCACCCACAGGTCCATTTGTGTTCTAGCACCAGCTCCCCTTCCATTTGGGATGTCCAGGATGGATACATGGTGCCCTGTGATCAAAACATCTCTCTACACCAGGTCACAATTAACTATGAATGGGCATGCCATACCCTGGTCCCTTTCAAGTTAATTACGTTCCTGCCTTAGCCCTTCCTGAGAGAGGATGAGCCATACTCCTTACACCCAGGTCTTGCTGTCAAAAGGCTCAAACTATTATTTGTACTGTAGGAGCAGTTTTCACTCCCCTTTGAGGTGGAAGCACTACAATGAAGCAGGGGCTGGCATGCCAATACAAATTAGCCCATGGAGCTTCAGGCAGGCAAAGTCTACCTTTTTGGATTGGAGCCCATTGGAGCTTCAGAACGGCAAAGTCTAACTTTTTTAAATTGATTTTCCTGTACACTTATCAAAAATGTAATTTCACTATTGAATTTGATTTTTAATAAATAATAAATACAGTGGTTGAAGCATTTCTGTAGCTTATCCCAAACCAATGTTAGCAAAACTAATATTTTAAATACACTTTAGTTTTTTTTCATAGGAACAACTACAGTCATATATAGTAAAAACAGCTTTTGGGAGCTAGTTACTGTGGGAAACAGCCTAGCTGAAATTATAACATTTTTCCCTTTTAAATACAAGGTACCCTACCTTTGGGCTACAAGACCAACTTAGGGATGACTTAACAGTATAACGTGGGGTTCCTTCCTGTCGAGTGGGGCTATTCAAAAGGTTCATCAGAAGGTTTGGAAGCTGCAGCGGTCAGGCTACACATGTCTGGCTGAGGCCATATGCTTCCTTGCCATCTCAGTAAGTGGCATAGTATGTGGTGCACTCCAAAGGTGACATTTAACTTTCCAAACCATTGGTATATTTTCATGCACCATATACTATGTCCTTACTGGAAAGGTAAATATATAAATTAGCGCTTACCCAATTGTATAACATTGTGGGCACATCCACCGAGGACTGTACAGTAGTACTTCAGTGTGGAGAGTTAAAAAATCTGAAATAACAGTCAGCAACAATTGGGAGGTGAGGTAAAAGAAGGCTTTTATGACAGGCCTCCCCAGCTAAAAGTCAAGGCTCAACATAGCTGTTCCCTTGTAAGTTCTCATAGTCTAGTCTGTTTAAAAGTCATTAGCATTGGTGTGTTCAGTTCATGATTCATATCCTGCTATCAAATCCACTCCCTATCATGAGAGGGACCACCTAGAGTGTTTAGAACTTTCACTCATTGTTTGACTTTGAAAATAAAGATTCTCAGTCAAGCTAAGCCTCAGCCAGTAACATTACACGAGGATTCACTCTCATCTGTGAGCCACCCATGAAAAAGGACAACCCATAGCCTATCCACAAAACCATCCCATAAAGAGAACAGTACCACCATATCCAGCAGGCTATGTGATCCATCCTTCCCCAGGGCAGATTTTTGACTCCAATTTAAGGCCAGCTCTGCAGAAAAGGCAATCACTCATAGGCCACTCACAGCTGTCAGTGTCAGAATCTAGGCCACTGGTCACACACCGACAGGTGAATTCTCAAATCCAGTGCCTTTGGTATGCTTCACTTTCAGGTGGTGGGCTGGCAAGGAATCATCCACTTGCTCCGGAAGTCTCTCTGTCCTTTAGGCTATTCAGAGTGTTGGGCTAAACCCTCAGGCTAAAGGTCCCTTCCTTTTGCTTGGTTCTACTACCTCCATGTGGGGGGACACCCTGAGTATGAACATTTACATGTTAGTTCAGGACTTCTAGGGTGAACAATTAGTCCCCCTCAAGGGTGATATACTCTGTCTGTACCCTATAGAGCTTGGTCTGATTCTAGGACCCCCTGACTTCTGATTCTATGACAATACAGAAAGCACATACTGGTCAGAAAAGGCTCCACCAATGCCAGTCTTTGAGCTCTGTCCTCTGGTTCTCCCACTGTAGCTGGCAAACACCTCCTTCACTTCCGATTCCTCTTGGGTCTCTGTAGCTTTAGCTTATCGAAGCACCCCCAGAGAGTTGAGGTGAGCCATCTAGGTGCACCCATCCACTGGTTCCCTACCCTCCTGTGGCAGTTTGCTGCCAGGTTTGCAGTCTATGGGCATGTGGGGACATACCCTTACCTTTCTCGGGACAGCTCCCATATACACTCCATGGGGGCCAGGGGCAGAAGGCAAATAGACCCCCATTATTGGACATTTCTTAATCTATAAGGACTCTCCTTGCGGATACTGTTCTAGGTAAACCTATTCCCCTAAGAGTTCTCTTTTTGAGCCTTGTTACTCCTGTCCTTTCCCTTTTGAAGGCCTGACTCCCCCTTCTTGAGATTACCCCCTGGGATTTCCTGGACAACTTAGTGATTACCCACACATTGACTGCTCTTTCAAATGCTGGTGGAATTCTGAAGAATCATTAATCAAGATGTTCTCCTTCAAAAACAAGTTGTATGACCCTCATAAATACTCACTTCACTTCCCTTCATACAACCCTCTAATGCTTCCAGTGACTGTGTTACACCAAGACTATAGTGAATCTTTGGAGGGATCGCTAAATGTTTTGCAGTATACTCAGAAGTGAGGAAACAAATATGCACTAGTGGATCCTTCCTCTATGATTCTGCTACCTCCTCATCTAGAGTTAGGACTGTACCTCTACTCTGCATAGGCACCAAGGCTTTGTTTGTAAACTTCATCTTGGATTGCCTGCTCAACTTGAGCCCTCTCTGCATGGCCATGGTTCTCAGCCTTCCAGTGCAGACACATTTACCTTCATGTTCCCAAAACTTTGGAGTAACAAATTATTTGGAAAAATCAAAAATGACCCAATCAAAGACCTTATGCTAGGAACAGATAACCCCTGGGACCATGTGAACACCATATTCACTTCACGCGGGCAATGTTTTCATTCATTCTAGTAGAAAGAGCCAGATACACAGTTTGGGCTCTAGTTACTCTGGGAGTTGTGTGTGAATGGTGAATGGTAGTAATTTTGTGGATCCCTGAAGATTTCAGACCTGTACCTCACAAAAAAGAGAGGAAAATTTAAAATTGTAACCAATGTTTGAAATTTTTAAGGGCATGCTGAGTGAGATAAAACATAGGGGTATACACACAAGTCACACTGTAGTTTACAGAAATGTCTGGGTTTGGTAAGCTTACCTGGGTGGCGGCCAATCCTGGGTCCAACTCTGCAGCAACCCATATCACCAAATGGATCAATTTTTCATGACATAAATTTGATGTCTCTCTGTTAGATTGTGGGGCATTTTCTGTTGCGGGTAATTACATTTTGGGGCAACTGTTTTTATTGAAAGAATTGTGGGAGCAATGGTTTGTAGAAATTTTGTGGATCTCCATAGACTTGGGAACTTTCCCCCACAGAAAAGCGAAGAAAATAAATGATTTTAGCCAAAGTTTGAGGGTTGCAGGGCATTCTGAGTTCGGAAACATAGTGGAATCCATGCAGGGCAAACCACTCTGAATGCCCCTGGATGGTGATGCTTCCCAGGCAAAAGGTTCTTTAGATGTCTAGAGCTCCTAAAAACATTTTAAGATGAAAATTTGAAATCTCCATAATTTATTTTCAAGCCATGTCTGTCACAGGCGGTAGGCCAGGCCACGTGTTTTCAATTGAATTTCTCTGTGTTTTTACCTTCCAAATAAATGTGAACCAGTGTGCAAGAACGAGCACGTTTTGCAAAATACCCTCTAAATCACTAGCTAGTGTGGGTAACCCCAAATTCAGAGTTGTACAAATAAGCACTATGTCCAAACTCAGTATCTGTGGGCACATTTAAATATTGCATAAGTTTCCTTCATACTAGTTTTTCATTCATTAGATTTTACCGTATATATTGCAGTGCAGTCGGGACACCATGAAAAATCATTATGTGCTGCAGCTCAGTTGCTGACACTTGCTTTTGCATATTTTTGGACAACCAACAAACACTATATATTCCTGCTGCCAGAGGGTCTGCTTGACAAAATTTTGTAATAGGTTTGTAAATCAGATATTGGGGTTAAAACTTTGTCATCAATTTAGATTTTTCCTGCTCATTTTCATTATCTTTTTTTATTAATGATTAATTTATTTGGGAAAAGCATAAGCAATAGGCTTAATTGTCCCTTGCTAAATTCAGACTGTTGTCTAATTTTCAGAAATGTATTGCATTCTGGGGTAATCTATGAGCTTCATACCTGCTTTCATGATGAAATGCAAGTAGGTGAAAAACCACGCACAATAGGCAAAATACAAAAACGGTGATGAAAATTAAATTTTGTTTACAATTCTCACTGTGCCGAAAGCTGGGTAGATTGCTATTTTAGCACAGTAAGCATTTTGCTTCTCTCATCTTTGGGGAAAAAAACATACACTTCCTTGCACAGGTCTTTCTCATGTTTTCCAACCCACACAACAATACATTTTTTCTATATTTTGTGTATTTTCATTGTTCCCTAGATGGCAATTCACAAACCCATGGTACATATAGGATCCCCAAGATATGGGATACAAAAAGAAGCACATCTGTTGTCCTGGGACTAATAGATACAGATCAATAAACAGATATGGAGTTAAAGGTCATTTCCTAAATGAAACACCTACTACTATTAAAGTTATTCCTATTGAAATATTGAAATCCAAAGTTATGTAAAAGTAATTAGTTCTGGGCTTTTGACAATTTGCTACACTTACATTTATTACACTTACATCACTTTAAGCCAAAGTTATGAATGTCCTTGAGTGACACAAACTCACCACTTATAGCACAACTTAAATACGCAGTTTAAATTTTCTGGCATGTGTCAGTAATGGGAACAAAAATCATACCACTTCAATTGGAGGCCAGGCCACTGATATTCAAAAGATTATTTATTTATTTGGAAGTTTTAAATAGCACTGGCAAGTCCCAAGGGTATCAGAGCTCTTTCCATTAATATATGTTTACATCAAGATAACAAGTCTTATCACATTAAGAGTGTTAGATCAAGTCTAAACAGTGAATGTGCACGGTGGAGGAAAAATAGTTGGGGGGCCTAGTCAGAGAGCTGAGGGTGGCAAAATGATGATCCACTAGTTGAGATGTCGATTGGGGAGGAGAGCCTTTAACTGACTCTTGAAGCATGAGAAGGAGGGGTTCGCCTTGATGTGTACTGGTAAGTAATTCCAGATTTTAGGGGCTTTACTTGAAAAGAAGTGAGCCAAAGCTTTTTGATTGTGGATTTTGGGAGGGATAAGGAGCATGGTGTTTCTGCTTCTGAGGTTTCTAGTCTGTCCTGCCCTTTTGAGCTTAGAGGCAAGGTAGGTTGGTTTTCCCGCCTACTGGACTTTGTGGGTGAGACAGGCTGTTCTAAAGCTGCAACTCGTATCAATCAGAAGCCGTTTTAGTTCTTTCAGGGCAGGGAAGATGTGGTCATATTTTTTGATTCCTGTGACCATTCTGGGTGCTGCATTGAGGGTGGTTCTGATGGGTGTGAGGTGGGCTTTGGCCATGCCTGTGATGGTGGCATTCACGTAGTGCAATCTAGACAGCACCAGGGCTTTTGTGACAGATTTGATATCTTCTTGTAAACAAAAGGGTTTGATTTTGTTCAGGAGTTTAAGGTTGTAGAAGAAACTCTTCGCATTATTGTTTATATGATCTTTCATGGTTAGTTCGGGGTTGAGAGTGATGTCTAGAGATTTGACGGAGTCGACTACTGATAGAGTGCAGTTGAGAATGTCTATGGAGTTTATCCATTTTAGCATTGGGGGGACTGCTCTGTTTTTGATATGGGTAGAATTGATGTCTTATCTTGGTTGAGCTTTAGGTGATTGTGAGCTTTCATTGAGGGGGCCATTTAAATGGTGGATATCTTCTGTCGAGGAGATTTCTATGTCTACCTGGGTGTCATCCACATCGAAAACGATTATCGCCTGGACCCTCACTAATCGGGCTTCAGACAGGGATGCAGCATGGAAACAATCATCCTGAACATAATAGACAATTTACAGAAATCCCTGGCTAAGGACCAATACTGCCCACTCATTCTACTAGACCTACCAGTTGCCTTCGACACGGTCGACCACAAGCTTCTACTGGATTCCCTCCAAAAAACAATTGGTGCAGACGGGGTGGGCCTCTCCTGGTTTGCATCCTTCCTACTCAACCGCGCTCAAAGAATAAGAATAGACAATCAGACCTCTGACACAACAGCGATAACATGGGGGATCCCCCAAAGCTCTTTCCTCTCATCAACACTATTCAATATATACATGGAATCTCTCACCGCCATCCTCAACCATTTGGGAAATGAGCATAATTTGATTTAGTTCAATTAAGTTACATTTAAACAAATGTATTTCTATCTTTTAAAGCCATATTTCATCACAAAATGTGTCCTTTTTCTCACTTTTTTATCTGAGAATGCATTCCACAGTAAAAAAAGTGCAAACAATAAAAGCACCACCAACAATGGCTGGTTGTGTTCTTTTGTTCCAGTGAGTTAGTGGTAAATGTTTACAGCGCATGGTTTGTAATCGCTCAAAATGGCGTAGTACTCTAATTTCGAAAATTCTCTTAACAAGCAGAACACAAAATTCCCTTAAATTACACAGATTATGCAGACCAATTTTAATTCCTCCCATGATTAGAAATATATGTATTTAATCATAATTAACATGATTATATTTCAAAAATGTATTTTTTTAAATGCTATGTAAAAAATATATATAAAAAAAGTGTATATAGTACATTTTTAACCTTTAAAAAATATTATTTTTAAAACACATTTAACTTTAGAAAATTATCTATACATACAGAATGATTTACATATGAAACTATAGATTGTAGTTCATCTATTATACCTGCATGTCCCAAACTGTGGGTTGCACCCCACTGAGCTGAGTTTTGGTAGGTCGGGAAACTCCAGGCAATTAATCAAGATACCTTTAAAGTCTGTGCTTATCTTGTCACATTTGCTGGTGCTTTAAAGACGAAGGTCAAATGTCATGCTGTGTTTTCTGAGAAATTGTTGCTTATTATTTTAATATGTGGATTGGTGTTTAGTTTTCTTTCTGTCTCTGACTGCAAAGTGAGAGGAGTTTTTAACGTGAATTATGTGACAATCCTATTTGAGTACAGGGTGTGTGAAGGGAATGGCAGTATGATTTTCTTTTGCAGCACATAACAAACTGTAAATACCTGTAAATTAAACAAATGCATTTAGCAGTTAGGAAATCAGTGTGCTGGCAACAGAGATTTTATTAGGGTGAAAACAAATCAAGACACTTTATTGGTGATGCACAAATGATAAACATTAACTGAAACTCAATTTCCACACATTATAATTCGTGTGCCATATTGTTTTATCAGTATCAAACTATATGTCTGTGCAAATTTACTGGCCATTTCAATGGAAAATGTTTTTCTGTAAATGACAATGCACTACCTGATGCTTCTTTAGATTTATTGAAAAAACTTACCACCTCATGTGCTTTAAAGGTAGGTGGACTGCGAAATTATGTTGTTCTAAAAATTTGGTTGTGGTTCTAGAATTGTTTCAGATAAACTGTACAGTACAAATAAATGCATTTCTTTGATAAAAGTATATCATTCATTTCTAGTTAAAAGTAAAGAACAACATAAACATATATAATTATTGCATATTTACAAAAATATAAAATCAATGTGATTCTTTCATCCTTTATGAATTATATTTGAAAATGTGTAACCTAAATAATTATTTCTTATGTTAATTAAAGTATCACAGAAATAGTAAATAATTCTAAAAATCACAATAGAAAAATTAAGTTATTTAATAAATGTTTAAATTATATGTGTTCAAAATATATTAACAATTTCAGAATTCAGAAAGAAACATGTAGTAACCTATAGCCAATAAAATACCATTAAAAAAGATACAAATGAAACATGTAAATACACTATTGTAATTGCTATCCTGCAAACACTAAAGAATATGCATCGATTGTTGGGGCTGATGGTTCAAATTATTGATTGAATTTGAGTCTACAAAATGTTGGCAAAGTGCATATATTGGGAGTCTTATTTAGTATTTTACCTCCAGTCTAACAAGCACTGTGAAAACTGAATACATTGGACGAGGTCAGATATACTATACTAACTCCAGTCATACAAATATTTAGGAAGGAGGTCAGGCAAATATTGTGGAGGTTCAAATTGGACTCCAGTCCACTAAATATTGGGGACCAGATTTACTGACCTAAATCAAGGTCAAGCAAACAGTGAAATAAACATATATTGTGAAAATGGAGGGGGAATTATAAAACTAGGGGAGGGGGAATTTTAAAACTAAATGTAATAGGTAGTGCATATGTTAGCGTTTGGGGCACGAGATTTGTTAATGCAATTCCAGTGTAACAAACAGTGCGGAATAAGCATACATTGGGGATTAAGCAGACATTGTGCAGTCAGATTTACTATTCTAACTCAAGTCCAATAAATATTTAGGAAAGTGAGTACATTTGAGGACTGGCGGTCGGTTAGTTTCACTGTCGAAACCCCAGACAAAAAACATTGAAGAAAATGCATACATTGGGGGTATAGAATTACTATTCTAAATGGAGTCTAGCAAACATTTGGAAAATATATACATTGGGCAGAGTCAGTTTTAATATACTGACTCCAGTCCAAGAAATGTTTGGGAAAGAGCATATCAATGGGGGAAGATTTATATGCTAATTCCAGTATAACAAACATTGGATAAAAAACATATATGAGTAGGAGCAGGCTTATTATTCAAACTCCAGTCCAATAAATGGTCAGTAAAAATCCATCCTTTGGTGGTTAGATCAACTATTCTATCTCCAGCCCAAAATTATTGCAGAAAATGCATAAAGGGGAAGGAGGGGGTAACATTACTTTTCTAACTCCTGTCCAACAAATTCTGGAGTACATGCAGACATCGAGTAGGGTCAGATTTACTATTTTAACTCCAGTCCAAGAAATATTGAGGAATATGAATACATTAGGGGTGATTTATAATCCTTACACCAGTCTAATATACATTTAGGTAAATTAATATTTTCTGGGGAGGCAGATTTACTAATCTAACCAGTCCCATGAAGACTGAAGAATGTGTACTGAAGGTGGGAGCTGCATATACTATTCCAACTCCGGTTTTTCAAACATTTAAGAAAGTGCACACAGGGAGGGGCAGATTTACTATTCTAGCTCTGCTCTATCAAACATTGTGGAAAGAGCATGTATTAGGGGGAGATAAATGTACAATGTTTACTCTAATCTAACAAACATTGGGGAAAGGGCATATTTGTGGGTTTCAGATAGACTACATCCAAATAATATACTGACACATTACATTATTTTATTCATTGAAATCAATCTTTTTAAATGTTTAATATGTTAAAGCATATTTAATAACTGAACAAATATCAGAATTGCACATAAAAAAAATTAAATAAGTAAATGTGAAAATTATCAGTATTCCTCAACCCAACCCCATGCCATATATAGAAATTTAGAAGAGTGATACACTCAGCCGTGAAGAAATATTTAAATTATTAATTATAGTTTAACAATTATTTATTTTTAGAAAACGCTACTCACTCATTTCCCAGCATGCACCACCTTGAAAAATAACGAAATATAAACAATGATAAAATAAAACATATAAACAAAATCAAACATTACAAATTTTAAACATATATTTGTTGAAAATTCAGTTGATCACTGCATCATATGCAAATTATAACACATAAAAAATGCTACATCATAATTTATTCTGTCTCTTTGAAGCCCCATGACCATGAATAGAACCAGGCCTATAGGAAGCCAGATCTATTTGCCTTCTTTGCTGTTATATTGTAAGAGCCAGTCAGAGTGAAAGGCTTCTGAGTCTCACCAGGGGCATTATAAAGTTGCATCCCTTAGTCATCTAATGATATATTTTATATTAAAAAAGACAGATATACAGTCTCCTTGCCTACCCTGATTTGGTACATTGTAGGGTAAAGTGCAAAACAATTCCCATTCCAGTTGAGCAAATGCACAAGGCATATCATGCAAAAAAAGGAAATACGACATTCAGTACAATATAAGACACTGGGGCATATTTACAAGGGAAATGGCGGAGTGAGGCGATACACTTTCTGGCTTAACGCCTCACTCCGCTACTTCAGAAACGCAGGGCTGCATTATATTTACAAGAATATGGTGCAGCTCTGAATTTCCCCCTGCGCTGACGCTAAACCTAGCAGCCTAGCACCAACTCAGGCACCCTTGCACCATGTGCAAGGGTGTCGGGTGTCTGCATGCAGGGAAAGATTGTTTATGTACAGGAAAGGCCCCCATGTTAAAATGCCGTTTTGAAACTTCTACGTGTGCTACTTAAAGCAGCACACACAGAAGTTACAAAAAAAAAAGATTGTTTATGTGCAGAAAGGGGGCCGTTCCTGTACATAAACAATAATTGGCCTTTTTCTGTTTTCCTGTGTGCTGCACAAAGCAGCACACATGACAACAGCAAAAACGAGGAGAAACAAAACATTTCTCCTCATTGCGCCAGGGTAAGACCAGCTTTTCCCTGGTCTTAATTTTGGCGCTGCCTCCTATATACGCCTCCCTTGTAAATAGGATAGCAGCATCAATATCAATGGGTGTTGCAGTGGAACGCCCAGAGCAACACCCATTGCCTTCCCCTTTCACGTTAAGCATAGAGTGAAAAGGCAGCGTTAAGCCACGTTAAATGGCTTTACGCTGCCTTCTAAATAAGGTGGAGCCCCAATCGCCACAGTAATGTCCTAAAAAAGTGACGTTTCCGTGGAAATAGGGGCTGGTAAATATGTCCCAATGTACCCTATTAATTGAGTCTCTTCAAGAATCCCACGTCTGAGAGGGGAAAGATGTCTATAGGCAGGCCGACCTTGTAGTTTTCCATGCTGCCAGGACACATGAGGCTACCAGGCTACCAGAATCAAAATGCCTTCACAATCTGCCCGGTGGCAAAAGGGCATTTCATCCCTGAAGTATTAACTGTTGTGTTTTATAAACAGGACAAAGATACAGTCTCCTCGTCTGCAGTGATTTGGTGAAAAGAAACATAACGTGCGAAATAGTTTCCTATCACCCTAGTATACAGTTCCAAATACTTGTTCGTGATTTGATGTCTGATCAATTTTTTTTGTATTCTCCATCGCCAGCAGTGTTGGTAGCCTAAACCTTTGCACATGGACGTTTTTATCACTGGATAAAACAGGTCCAGCACGGTAAACTTAATTTCCAGAAACTGCGATGATAGTTTGCCTCCATGTGTGGCATGATTCTTCTGCCATGGGGTCATATTGCACTTCAATTAGTTGGAAACTAGATCTATTCATCCGCTCGAGGGGGATCAGTACTTTACACAACCTAATTCATTTAAACTATTTGTGATGAGGTTGCGCCAAGGCAGTTTACAAGAAACATTCCTCAGCCAGAAATCATGCAAGACTTTTAAATTAACTCCCAGGTTTAGGTTGGTCCATAAACTGATCTAGTATTGTACAGGTGTTAGAACTGGTAAGGCGTTCATGCAGTGCAAGCCCAACTCTACCCTCAAAGGGACCATTGGGATCCCAGGACCAATATATATTTAGCGCTGTAGGAACTGGGTTTCAAAGCTTTGCATCTATGGGACCCTTCTGTGACCCCACATCTCAGCTTCATAAGTACTCAAAGCTTTTATTTGGTAGGCTGCCACATTGTTTGGAAAAGCCTAAAATCATACAGGCATGCAGGCTCATGCTGGTTTCACTTTTTGAGCCTGCTTAGCCCAGGATAGTTTATTGTCGTACCTGATCCTTGGATAAAACATTACAGTGAACTTAATTTAAAGCCATGCCATACATTTGAAATGTGCTATCATGATGGACCTTGAGTTTAATACCATCATTTTATTTTTTTTGCTGCTGATCATCATGTTTTTTTTGCATACAATACATTTTGAACCCTCTGAGTAACTGATGTAGTGATAGCTCCATGTGGGCCACTAATACTGGAATATCTGCAAATGGAAGGTTGGATATTTTGTCCCCACACATCAATTGTACATTCAGTTTCAAAGCCCATAAGTCTTTGATAAAAAAATGAACAAAGTAGAAGCATGTTCTATTGCATAAACTGAGTCTCTGGCTCAGCTCTACTAGGTTTATTTTCACACCCACGAGTGACACGAGTAAACTTAGTTCAATGCATCAACACTTGAATGTGATATACAGGTTTTTGTAGCCCTGCACAAACTTTACATCAGTTCATTACACAATCATTGTTTTTAAGAAGAGGGACAATGATAGGTCATCCCGAGTACACAGGCACCTCCTTATGTTCCCACATTGCATAAATACTGTTGTTAAAACAGAAGTCTGGTTATTGCTATAGACATCTAATGATATTCTATCAGGACCTAGTGCTTTCACAGGTTTCTGGCTAAGTATGGCTTCATGGGTTTCCTGTTTAAAGTACTCCAGAGAGGGCTCTGTGGCTTCTTCAATGGATGATGACTTCTTCACAATTTGAAAATGTTTCTCATCTATACAGGGGTTTGAATGAGTTCGATCAAATCTGTCAACCACGCCTTTTGATATATCACAGAGAAGTGTTCGACCCTTGCAACTGGGATGATACTTGAGCACATCTGTCTTCATTTCTACTGGTTCTTGATGTTCAGACTCTTATTGGATGATGGATTCCTTCTTGATTGCTTATACAGCTTGCTATCTAAATAATGTTTGTCCTGTTTCATACCAGGTTGACAGGCTCTAAATAGCATTGTGTCTTGTGCCCATGAGTTTGAAAGGTTGGGAGACATTTTCTCACTATTAGCGAGTTGTGATCGCTTTCAATTCTAGTCTAAGTTTCCATATCCAAAACCAAAAACCAAGATTCCAGGTTAATAAGTACATACGTAATCAATCCGTCTCCCCTGATTGCCTGATTGCCTGCCAGTGTGTCAGATATTTCTGAGTCTCTCGATTTCTGAGCACAGGATATCCCACACATCCTATTCATTATGTAGCACAAGCTTAATATTTAAATCTTCACACACCATCATAATGTGTGGACAGATCATCCTATTCTGTTCCAATGTGTGAACTAACGTGTCTTGTCAGATGATGCTACTATACTTCTCAAGGTATTTCATCAAGATTGAATTCTCTTCAGCGTTTCCAGGGGGGAGATAAACGTTAAATATGTAAAGAATCCATTTGTTATGTATAATCTTTGACTGTTAGATATTATGACAAATTGTCATGTTTTTTCGTGCAACTGACTGTCCAGTTTCTGGTGGAGGAGGTCAAGAGGAATAGGGAGAATGTTGTGGGTTGTCATTGCTGTAGCATGAAGAGCAGCCCTGGCATTGCAGACAGTCATCGATGTAGTGAGAAGATCCGGTGCTTCAAATTTGCATTCACAGCAGGATGTTGTCAGTTCAGTGCGAAGTGCAGATCTTGTGTTGCCAGGTGTCGTTGTCGGTCAGTGTAACGCAAAGAATCAGGTTCACCAGAGCTTTGAGTTGGTGATCATAATGGCCGTTAGAGCGATTGAGCCCGTTAACAGTCACAAACAGCCCAAAACATCAGGAGTTCTCCTTTTCTTCCAAAGGAGTGCACTCTGAAACAAGGCAAGGGTCCAGGACCGAATGAGGCACCACTTGGGGATCAGGGACTCATTCGAGCAGAGGTCAGCAGGGTTCAGACAGGTCCTGTTGCAAGTCTGGGGAGGTTCAGTGGCTGCAGATTAGCTGGATAGTTGCATGGAGGCCTTATGAGCTTGTTGTGTCCCTGCAACTTAGAACAGGAGGTCAGTCAACTGACCCTTGGAGTCACTAATGTTAGCCAGGGATTAAGGAAGCAAGTTCAGTTTTCATTCTCAGAGAGCAGGGCAGGCCTCAAGTAGCAGGACAGTACTTTGGTAGCATTGGACAGTCCTCTGAGGAACAAAGCAAGTTTCAAGCAGCAGGGCAGTCTTCTGGGAAACAAAGCAATCCTTTTTCTATAGCCGACAGGTCCAGGAGTGAGCTGAAGAGTTGTTCTGAGGGTCCAATATTTACACCTGGTGCCAGCCTTTGAAATGGGGAAATCTTCCAGGCTACCTCCATATTTGGTTCTGGAAAGTTCTTCCCTTCCCCTGCAAAGGCTCCAAGTAATCTGTGGGGACATAAGACTGGTGTCAGGTTCCTTTGTGTGTGTGCTGGAGGCATGCCCTTGAAATGTAAGTAGGGTAGGGAACAGCTCTCCCCCACAAATCCTAGCATGATGGCCTATCCGGCCAACACTAGTCCCCCATTGTCTCACTGTCTGGGAAGATTGCACAAAAACCAACTGCCAAGCTATTCACAGTCATGTGACCCATGACACAGGCAGAAGACACCAAATGGTTATGACAAGAAAATGATAACTTTCTAAAAGTTGCATTTTCGGAATTGTGACTTAAAATCTGACTTTACCATTAAAAAATATTTTAAAATAACATTCATTTGAGTAAGAATTTAACATTTCTATATCCCAAGCCAAAGTTTGCATTTAAAAATGTAATGAGGTAACCCAATGTTAGCCAATAGGAGAGGGCTCTTTGGCGACCACTCCAGGAGGACCTGTGGGCCGACATCTTGGGACTTGATCTCTCTCTTCATCAGTCAGAATCCTGGTTGCACTGAGTCTAATACTAAATCAGCTTCTAACAGCCCAAACTTTAGCCTTGATTTATCCGCAGGAAAAGGCAGTCTAATTGACACCTTGGTTCTCTCATTCGTTGTACGTTGTTTCGACTTGCTGCAGTCCTCTGACCTGCCTGACCCTGACGCCAGTACCTAAAATGGCGGATGCCACCGTGGTGATGAACGCTGCCTCGGAGTCCGATCCTGATCTACTGGCATTTATCTTATTACCTAAGAGAACCATGTAAGCCCTACCCTTGCCTAAGCACTCAAGCTCTCTAACATCTCAAACCCCCAGTCTGTCTTTGATGCCTGACCTTAAGATGGTAGACATACCTGCAGTATAAACACTCTAAGGAGCACAAGTTCCCAGTCAGTATGACGGCTGGGGCCAATCTCGATTACCTCTGTGGGGGACCCCTGAGGCTCCGGGGCTCTCCCAAACTGAGCTCTTGGGGCATTCCAACTGATCTCCCCTCACGAAGACGCTCTTTTCTGGGGGCATTCCGAGGCCGAGGTGTCCGTTTTAGAGATGGGCCTGGACAACACCTGACTTCAAGATGGGGCTCGCTCCCTGACTCCGTACTGCCTGCTGTCTTCTTCCGGTTCTTTGGCAGCTGCCTTTGCCTGCGGATTGCGCCTTGATAACATCGAAACAAAAACCCCTTCACTTCGGGGTTTATATCTGACTGCGGTTCCCAAATCTTCAACTCCCCCGTTTTGAATTAGACATTTACAAACTAACCGTGATCATCATCCTGACAGTGGAGTCCGAGCACTATGGCCGATGCCCGGTGGAGCTGCCCAGACAGCTATAGAGGAGATCGGCCCTGGTTCACCCCTCGGCCATCACCTACCCAGCCAGACATTGGACACAGTTTCTCCTTGTCTCCCTGCTTTGTCTCCTTCCTCCCCTCCCTCCGACGAATTTCGTAAAAAAAAATGTTATCCTATGTTTGACTATGCTTTGTAACTGATGTAACGTGAATCTTGTCACTCACTGATCCTCTTGTGAAGCGCTCTGATACCTTTGGATCTAGCCAGCGCTATATAAAACTCAAATAAAGTGTAAAGTATGAAGGTAGGCCATACAGTAGTAGAAAAATGTATTTAGGAGTCTTTCACTAGAAGGACATTTAAAACTTGAACCCACATGTCCTACTTTTTAAAAACAATGCACCCTGCTCAATAATCCTTTAGATCCTACCTTAGGAGTAACTTATTAGTAGTAAAAAGGAAGGTTTAGGTCTTGCAACATCTATTATTCCACCTGGTTGAAATATCAGTTTAAAACTGCACTTCAGGCTGCAGTGGTCGGGCTGAGACATGCTTTACAAAGCTGAGTGGCACAATGGGTGCTATAGCCAACTTAGAGCATTTAATTTACAGGCCCTGGGTAAATTTAGTACCATATGCTAGTGTTGGAGCACAGACGTATTGGACCTCATGAATTTTTATTTCAAATGGTCAGGATAATTATTCCATAATACCCTCAGCTACCACATTAATCTCACTAGGTCCTCAGATGAATCTTGTTCTGTGCTGAAAGTGACTAGAATATTTAGGGGATAAACAATTATCATATGATTATCTGGAATAAGATAATTGTTGCATTTATACATTACCAAATGGATTTTCTCAGACTAAATCTATCTTTAGGTCAGTAAACTTGGAAGCAGATAAACTGAGGACAACAATTGAATGAAACAGAATCAGCAGAGTAGTTATCTCAGTTGGTATCCTTATCGAATTTAAATATTGTGCATGCCAATCTAATATACATCTTGAAAGAATTTAATTGGCATTAACAAAGCTGTGAAAATCAAGTTTTGAAGGGAGTTATCTTACCCCAGCCGAAGGAGATTGTATCATAAGAATCGAGTCCTTTAAAGCAAATAACTCTCATACGAATCCTATAGAAGAAAGTTCAGTAATCACCAATTGACCAGTTCCAGTTCATGGACAGAATTTGTTTGCCCCTGTCCGCACTGCAACATCAATGACAGCTGTTGTGGGAAACCTTCCAGCTAAAAAGTTTCCACTACCCATTCATACCAGCTGGGAACAAAAGCATTAATTCGTCACAGTTTGCGTTAGTTTCTGGAAGTCCAAATTATCAGTCTCTGTACCGCAAGGCAGGTTGAGAAGGAGGACAAGAGAGTAACCGCCCCCGTCCATATTTTGGGAAATTATACTGCATTGATTTCTGGTTTACACCCCTTGACATCACCAATTTGGTTAGACCACTCTGTCCCATTTGTCAGTTTTCTTTTTGCGACTGACCGAGGAGAGCGGGAGAGGACATTGCTGAGGACGTTGCTGACTGCCGACCGCTGAACTGCTGCACCGCTGAAGCACACGGCCGCCCCGGTTGAGCCTTACACTGCAGGGGGGCCCTGGTTCCTGCCTCCTAGCTCCCGGCTCCCGACGTTATCTCGATCCCACTCAACCTGACTGTACGGGAGTGGAGCAGGAGTGGTGTGTGGTGTGCGGCGCACGGTGTGCAGGGTGCAAGAGCCATCCCACAAGAGCCGTCCCGCCGCACCTCATCGAGCCACTGAGCAGTTGGGAACCACCTTGAGCCGTCTGGCAATGTGTGGCGGTGAGTCCTGCGGTGAGTCCTGCGGCGAGTGCTGAGAGTGTAGTGGAAGCAAGAGCAAGGGTTGTACAGGCCTAAACCAGGACTGAGACCAAGACCAAGTCTAAAGGAGTGCTACCGTATGGGGGGCATAGTGACACTGGGACAATGGGACACCGAGCAGTGGCAGCATTAAGCTGCATTAAGACACAGTTAGACAGGAGCCAAGGAGCCATAGGAGCCATAGGAGCCATAGGAAAGCAAGACCAACGAAGCACAAGCACAAGCCACACATCACATTGCACATCCTGACATATCTTGCCACATGCACCGAATGGTTGGCCCGCTCCTGGCACGGGCGTTGACAAAGTCAGGACAAAGTCAAAACTAAGCCAGGGCTGGCAGGTACTAACCTGGACCACAACAGGCAGTCGCTGGCCGAGCGGCGAAAGTAAAAACACCTAGGCCTCAACTTAGAACTTGAAGAACTTGAAAAACTTGAAAAACTTGAAAAACCAAAAACCTAAACCCAGTCACTCATCCACGGAGGATGACATCGGGCAGGGTCAGGACGCCGAAGCAGCCTCAAAAAACCCTAAAGGCAGGGAAAATCCCTAGCGCCAATCAAGAGGACACAAAACAAAACAAAATCACAAACCACAACTCAATGCAGACAAACAAAGGCATACCAAAGGCCGCACAGAGCCCACTAATCTCTCCAATTGCAACCCTGTTCAAGAACCAGGAAGGGAGAGGGACAACGGGAATAAACAAGGCCTTCTACTTCCTGAAAACCCCAGGGGTCACACTCTTCTCGACTCCACGACCCCTGCCAGGTTTGCCTGTCCCTCTAACTCCTCAGAGGGCAACCCAAAACAAAGGACCAGATATCACTCTAACTGCTCAGTCATCCTTGGGTCTAACAGCCCCCACCGGGGACCAAATGGTCCCTAGCGGCCAAGACCCACATCAGGTCGCAAGAAAAATAAAGAAACAGCCACACAAGGAAACTGAAGAGAACAACCAGATGAGAGAAACTGGGTTAAGTACCACTACAAAATCCACATCCCCCTGCATACTAATAAAGTCACCAGCAACTAAACCGGCCCCCAAACAGGCATGGAGAACTGAAGCCCAGATATACAGGATACACCGGACAAGTGCAGCTGAAGTGAATGACTTGAATGATTCTGAAAACTCATGGTTGAAGTTCCTAAGCTCCACATCGAGCCCAACAGTAAATAAGGAGACTTCACAAGACTTAAGCAAAACTAAAACCACAACACTGGTGGCCAATAAATCCCCCAAGCTTAATGAAGGGAAGCTGACCATCCTGGGGGATAACCAGGACAAAAAACTAGACAAAATCAGAACAGTAATGACATCAACCCTGAACACCAGTAATAGCCTACTATATCAAGAGCAGAACCTGGGCACTGGTCATACACCACACCAAGAGATTGCACACAGTGCCTCTACAACTCATCCGGAGCTTCTCACATCTGTAATAGAAACACTCCAGTCATCCGCAAAGGCACTTAATTGGCAATCGAACAAACTGGATGTCCAAATAGACCTAATGAACATTATAGCCCTCCATATAGCAGGGATAGACACTAAACTGGACAAACTTCACAAACTAATAACAACAGCACAATCAAAATACACACTAGAACAAACTCCCTGTACCTGCCACCCAATTATAGACAAACTGAGCCTCCTTCCTAATCTTTTAGAACAAATCTTAGCGCTCAGACAATTAAAGCCTGAAATGTTCCAAGCATAACAAAGCTGAAAATAATCTACAACCAACCTCCATCAAACAGGTGGATAAAGAAAAACAAAAAATGACAAACATGGAAAAGGCAGGCCTCACGTCAAACTTGCTTGTCTCACCTAACCTAATCAAACTAACAAGACAACAAAAAAAACGTGAAAGGAAAGCAAGGAACAAACTATCGGCAGGGAACACGGAGCATGGGCCCAAAGTGTTCCCTATATTTACCACATCTAGAAAAAAAGACTACACATTAAACACTACAAGATCGTCTGAGGGCCCGATGGACACTTCAATTGAGGCACAAAAAAAGCAGTCCCTACCTACATCAGGAAGGGACGAACAAATCTCCAAGGAACAAAGAGACCGCATCGCAAACAGCATAGTAGAACCTATACAAGATACAAAGGAAAAAGTAGCAAAGTCCAAGAAGAGCGCAGGCCCTGCAGTACAGAAAAAAATAATACCAAGCATACAGAGCGGCAGTCACACGGAGGGTGATGAGAAATTAAGCACAAGGAAAGGCATACAGGTAACCCTCAAAAAAGTGAATACCAGTAGTGCCCACACATTACTGAGAAATGAAAAAAACAGATGGGCAAAATATAAAACTCACGCCGCATGGGCTCAAACCCTGCGCCAAACAGGAGAAGCAGATGGAAGGGACAAAACGTACCTCACACGGAAAAGAGGTATTAAACTTTCAACAGAGCAAGAAACAAAGTGAGGCACGAGGGAACAAGGACCAGTGCCAGTCTGAACACACAGAGGATACTTCAAATACTACAAAAGCCCCGCAAGGCAATGACATCAAGATATCCCCAGACAGGAATGTCAAGAGCCCACCCTCCATCTCAGCTACAAAGACTGTCCTACCACATGGAGGCCGAAGTGCAAACACAAACAACAAAGGAGAAGCTGCCCCCTGGGATGGTACACAGGCAACCCATATAAGGGAACTAACACCCAAAAGTAATATCAACGGTGCAATTGGGAAAGAGTACAACCAGGCCAGTAGGCCACCGCTAACAATTACACTACAAAATGCCGAAACAAGCACTAAGCCTAATGGCGGAAAGCGTAGAATACAAATACCTACCCTGACGGGAACAGACCATGAAGCCAGCCCCTGCTGCAGGACAGACCATAAAGCCAGCCCCTGCAGCAGGACAAGAAAGGTTGGACAACACCTCCAACAAGTGCTACCAACACTGGAATATGAAACTCAGAGTCACACAATACATTAAATAGGGGCAATATACTCAAATTGTTTGCAATCATCCCAGGGCTACAACACCTAAATTCAGCCCACCTACTTTCAGTGGAATACTGTAAGCTAGAACATAACAAGACCTTGGAGTGAACTCTCATGACATGGCAAACGGAGGAGATCACTCAGCTAATAATGACCTTTAAGCAACAATTCGACACATGGGGCTTAAGGCTCTCGAGACCGGCAAAACCACGGTACCCAGGCCCACTTAGGGAAACATCGGTGGTGAAGGGACAAGTGGGGTGCACCCCGGAGACAAAAGAACAGGTTCACTCAGTCCTCCGGAATGCAAGGGGGTATAGCCCACCACTCGCAAGAAGTAGCGTGGACAACTCTGGAAGACAAGAAAATACTCATGGCACCCTAGACCACTGGAGCTGGATAGCAGGTACGCTGAGCAAAGAGAAAGACAATTGACCCTGCCATAAACAGTCAACGAACAACTGTCAAGACATCCTCCACCTTATCTCATGGAACATAGCCGGTGCCAGGAAATGGCTTGAAGACGGCTGGCCCTTCAAAATTGAGCATCATGCGACATAATCGCCTTACAGGAGACTTGGGCACTAGAGGAGTTGCCGCTTGTCGGGTACACACACTTCAGTACCCCAGCAGAAAAAGGCAGCGAGCATGGCCGCCCAAAAGGGGGGTTATCAGTCTACGTCGCGACAGACATCAACAAAAGATCTGAGCAAATAGCTCCTCACGGGCCAAACGTGCAACTAATAAAACTGTATTTTCCCGGCAGAGAGGCCCCCGTACTACTAGAAAACATCTACATACACCCATAAGCGAAAGAGAAGCAAGCCCAGATAAACCAGCTAATTACCATGATTAATGCCATACGAAATAGCAACCCCTTCTGGGAAATCATCTTAACAGGTGATTTTAATTCAAGTGTAATCCACACTCCAGAAGAGGACGACAAGCTAGCAGCAGACAATGAGTTCTGGAATGTGCAACCCCAATACCAGCTCAAACCAGAGCGCCCCGACCCAGTAGAACAGCAACTGATAACTACCCTGGAATACCTGGGCCAGAGGTTCCTAAACGGTAGAACTCCAGAAGACTACCCTCCAAAGTACACTCATCTTGGAGGGACTACACTATCTAGGCTCAGCAGTATCACTTCCACTACTGCCTTTTCTGAAACAGTTTTCAATTGAATTTACGACAAAAAGTGACCACTCATACCAACACACCTATTTCAATTTAAAGCCTCCTAAACACCAAAATAGTAGGACAATTATAGACAGCTCGCTCTCAACCGACTTGAAACGACTGAAATGGTCAACAGCCACATTGGAGACCTTCAAGTAGAAGTTCAGAGTATTAAAATAGGAAGTGAAACAAGCGTACACAACCAGATAAAAAACTGGGAGAGTTTCACAGAAGAGCTAACAACAATTATGACCATCACACACAAAAAAGCTAGGGCGTCAAAAAACAACAAGCCACTTTCAACGTAAGTTGGAAATAAGGAAAAACGCAAGGATATTGAAAAGTTACGTCACGCATAGACTGGGACCAAAGACAGAATCTCAAGAAAAAATATAAAAAGGCATTGTGGGAACAGAAAAGAAGGAGGGATGACAACTTTTGGGCAAAACTATTATGTATGGCAAAAAACACCAGCTCAAGTGCGTTTTGGAGACTAATAAATGGGCAAACTTAATTACCTCAAGCGTACAAGAAGCCAACTGGGCCACACTAATACCAAAGAGATTCACAGAAACGGAACTACGGAAACATCTAGAATGGAGGCAGAGGACACAGATGCCGCCCAAGGAGCGCGAAGAACAACTAAGCTATGACAGGCGGGACCCACAAACTACAAACAGTTCCCCAACCTGCCGATGGCCTACACTGCACATCTCAGAAGAGCCATATTTGAGAGAAGACCAGAGGGCAGCATATGCACCAGGAACTGGCCAACAACCTATACCGCACTACTCAGAAGTGGCACAATTGAGAGAAGACTAGAAGACAGTAGCTGCACCTGGATACCCAGGCTTCAGTGACGAAGCTCATAAGAAGAACACTCCGGAAGAGCCGTGGTAACGGGGCCCAAGGTCCAAACATCATCCCCCCAATAATTGTTAAGTTGGACCCAGACTTCTGGAGTGGAAGACTAAAAAATCAGTTTGAAGAAGTGGAGAGAGAACGTCAAATTCCGCCAAGCTGGCAAGGTTCAGTAATTACTCCGATTTTCAAAGGTGGAGATAGAACGTCTCCAGTGAGTTACAGGCTGATAGCACTTTTGGACGTGGATGCCAAGCACTATGCTGCATTACTTCTGGAAGAACTGACTATTTGGTCTGACAGCTCAAAACGAATCCCGCTCAATCAACTAGGCTTCAGGAAAGGGTGCGGGCTAACAACAAATATTTTATCACTCTCACTTAAAGACGACAAATACAGCCAAAGGAAACAACAGCTGCACCTTTGTTTCCTCAACCTAAAGACGGCATTTTGACAGCATGGACCGTAACATTCTATGGGGAAAACTGTGCAACTGGAACATCCCGGACAAAATACTCAGAGGAATATTGCTCTTATCCCCAACACATGGATCAGAGTAAAACTGGGAGATGGTGCAAGACTATCAAGAAAATTAAAAACCACCAAAGGGCTCAAACAAGGTTGTGTCTTGGCCCCCTCATCTTTTTAATCTTTTTATGGCAGACCTCGCACCAAAACTCAATAAGATAACATCCCACCCACCTAAATTAGGTACCCTACCACTAACCCACTTATCCTACGTGGATGATGTTGTCTTGATGAGCCTAACTAAGATCGGCTTACAAAGATCACTTGCAGGAATGTTGGAATATATAGCCAACAACAAGCTAGAGATAAACATCACAAAAAGCAAAAGAATGCTTATTACCAGACGTCGGACCGCCAAACAACAATTCCAACTAGAGGGCAAAAAGTAAGAAGTAGTGTCAAACTACAAGTACTTGGGGCTCTACTTTGATAATCGGCAGAATCATCAGGAGCAAATAGCTTATATTACTCAGAGAACAAATGCCTTATCATTCGCCTTCAGGTCCTTATTAAAAAATCTCAAGGGGCCATCATTCAAACCCCTGCTAGCAGTACTAAAAGCCAAAATGCTACCAAAGCTATCATACGGCAGTACAGCTCTCCATGGGAAAGACGCTGACTTGCTAAACAAAGCACACGTTACAATCTACAAAAGAGTCTTTCAAATTCATCAGGAAGCCTCACCAGCACAGACCAGACTAGAATTTGGGGTAACCAATGAAATGCTGGGGAGAATGTACGCAAACATCAAGCAATGGTACAGCCTGAAACAAAACATAGTAGTATCGGAACTGAATAAGGCTCTGTGGGACGAACTAGAGAAAGACGCAAAGTCCCCATACAACCAATACCTAAAAAAGGCCCTACTAGAAACTTGCACAAGAGAACTCTGGGAAACCAACCTGCCCTACCTGGCCTTTAAGCAAGCTATAAACAAATCAGCAAAGCTTCACTCGTTGCTAGCAGACAAAAACACCTTCAGCACAAGAAAACATGCCTGGATGGTAATGTCCAACTACAAATCTCTCACCCCAGCACCATACCTAAACATCACGTTTCCGGCCTACAGAAAGCTACAATTAATGGCCTTGCGTCTAGGTAAATTCCTGTCCACCATGGACCAGCCAACTTGGGTCCACGACGGGACTACAGCTGTAGACTATGCGGGAGCAGTAGAGAGGACCTTTTCCACCTTATCTGCATTTGTCCTAAATTATCTCAAGCACGAGTCACTTTACTAAAACACATATTTTAAACAACAAGGGCACCCAAGAAAGGTCGGCCAGGGACCTTGGGAGTTAATTATTCTAAACAACAGTGGTCCCTAGAACTTTAGAAGATATAAGGGAAAAATAAATACAGACTCAATCAGTTCTATATTAAAGGGACTTGTCCAGCCGGACAGAGGTCAAAATGTACTTATATGTTAGTCATCAACCATTGAAACATTAAATACACAAAGTGGGACACAAGCCTGTGTCCTGTACGAACAAGGGAAGATGTGCAAAACAGAAGGAACAGCAACGTAGACTCAGGCAAGGGACATGGTTTGTCGTAGAGAGCATTTACAAAGTAAAAAGACAAACAATTCACATGAACACCTTTATACTTTTACAATAAGTTACATTTCAGCATATATGGTGTTGTTAGAGTGTCGACGGCGTTTCGATCCATTGGGGAAATACAAGGATCATCATCAGGACAACAAGTAAATTGCCTGTAGTGTGGAGCCTGAAAAACCTGGGGCAATGTGGGGAAAAAAAGGGGGGAAAAAAGAAACGCGTAGTACAGTTTAGGACAAGTCAGATAATTGTGTTACTGACAACTTACACATTGCTAAGGAGGACGAGATGTGATTAAGGTGAAAAGGAAGGTAGTATGAAGTGGTCGAATTAATTGCCAGTTTCTGCTAGGTATATGGAAAGTGTGCAATTTTAAGAGCATGTGATTAACAGCAGAATAGATCTGTGCAAAGAGGAAATGATTGGAAGAAGCATGGATGCACGTGACAAGATGTGCGCGTTAACAATATGATAATATGACGCGATTTAAAAATTGTCGAAAGTTATTTCAAACGGACCATGAGTGAGCCAGGAGTGGTATGAGAGCAATTACAGGTGCAAGAATGGAAAACAAGAAGTCAAATTCACCCAGAGAAATTTGTACAAGAGAGTACTGCAGTTACGCGTGGGAAGGAAGAGTGGCGGGTAGATGAGAAAACTAAAGTCAATGGCAGTCCAAGTGAGGTACTCACCAGAGAGAGTAGGGAGGGTTGGAGCGGAGTCAAGGATAGGTGATCAGCGGCACTCTGGCCTGGGGGGAAAAGAAGCAAGGTAAGGCATAGAGTGAGGCCAAGGTCGGAGTGTTGTGGGTTGAGTTATGTGGAGGGCGTGGTAAGAACTCACCGTCTGTAAGGAGAAGTGTTCTAAGTAGTGGGATTCAGGTGCTCGTCGTTACGGTCAGTGGGTAAATGACAAGGCAGGAACCACTGGGGACCGTATAGCGATGAGGCAATTTGGATGTGCAATTAAGCGGAATCGAAGGTGCCGAGCCGTATGCAGCGTGATCAGCGGCCCTTGATCCTAAAGGGAGGCAAGAATCGGGCTTAATTTCAAGCCAGCGTAAAAGCGGTGCTGGGAAGTAATCGGTCGGGGTGTGGATGGGACTCACTGTTGTAGTGGTCGTTAGTCTGGTGGAGGCGGGTATCATTAGTCCGTCAGTACGGCGAGCTGGTTTCCATCAATGTGGGAGCTGGCAGTGATTGTGGGCGGGGGGGTTTTAATTCCAGGAGTGTACCATGATTGGTGGAACGAAATCAGGTGTAGAAGGAAGTAGGACACAAAGAAAGGACAAGTGGTGCTTAAAGAGTGAAGCATCCATCTTGCAGAGTAGGAGAAGTTACGGTGATTAATGGGAGAGAAGGTACGAAAAGTGGAGCAATAGGACTACAATTACAATTTAAAAATGAAGAATTGGTGTAGTTAGAGTTGAACAGTTAAAATTTGAAGGAACCAAGACTTTAAAATGAGGATGATGGTTAGATGATGGTGGTCCAGTCCTCGAGACGATTCAGTCCAGTATTGAGACTGTCAGTTTTCAGGATCCATTTCAACTCTTCCTTATTAAGCATTTTGGCAATGTCACCACCCCTTGGTGGGAGTTTGACGACAGTGATCACAGTCCAGCGTATTTCGTCTTCGGAATGTTTTTTATCAATGAAATGTTCAACCAATGGGGCATTGAGGATTTTACATCTTATTCTGCTGTGGTGCTGGGAGATTTGTAGTCAAATTTTTTGGGTGGTTTGTCCAATGTAAATCTTATCACATGGACAGAAGATCGCATATACAACATTATTGGAATTACAGTTTGCAAACATTGTTAGTTCATTCCTGATATTACCAAAAACAAAAGCTTTGCATTCAATTGTCAGTGCACATACTATACAATTACCACATTTAGAAGGACCTTTTAGCGGTGGAAGTGCCCAAATGTCATTCAGGGTAACATTACTTTTTTTGGTGGTGGTAGTGTTGGGTATTGCTGCACGTACCAAATTGTCCTTTATATTTTTGTCTTTCTTGAAAGCAAATAAGGGTCGCTCTAAAGAAAGGTCTCCAGCATTAAGAACCGCCCAATTTTTTATAACGCTCTTGCGTATAGCGTTAGACACTGTAGAGAATGTAGTTACACAAACCAAACGAGTAGTGTCAGATTTGGGTTTGGGTTCTAGAAGGGCCTCACGGGGGCAGTACCAGGCTCGTTTCATTGAATTGCGTACAAGTCTGCGTGGATATCCCCTCTTGGACAATTTTAGGCAGAGTATTTTCGCCTCACGGAAGTAGTCTTCGCTTAGGGAACAGTTCCTGCGAATACACAGAAATTGTGAAAAGGGGAGGGAGTCTCTCAAGGCACGTGGGTGGTTACTGTTGTAGCTAAGCAAAGTGTTACGCTCAGTTGGTTTGCGGAATAGGCTCGTTATGAGGCAACCATCCTTGTATCTAATCATGAGATCAAGAAAAGGGATTGATTCCTTGTCGTGTGTCAAGGTGAATTTAAGTCCACCACAATTATTGTTCAGCCAATGGAGGAAGGGGTCTAGTAGGCTCTCATTGGCCTGCCAAATCATAAAAACATCGTCAATGTACCTTTTCCATTTAAAAATACAGGAAGAAAAGGGGTTTGTGGTGGTTAAAATACACCCCTTCCTCCATTGGCTGAACACGGGAAACCTCACCCGGACACGGAAAGGATTGACAGATTGATAGCTCTTTCTCGATTCTGTGGGTGGTGGTGCATGGCCGTTCTTAGTTGGTGGAGCGATTTGTCTGGTTAATTCCGATAACGAACGAGACTCCTCCATGGTAACTAGTTACGCGACCCCCAGCGTTATTGTTTTTTCATTGTAGAGTTTGTGGTTCCTCTACACCCATCAGCACCGTCATAGAATAGCGTACAAAACACAAGTGCTAATCTGATGAGGCGCCATTATACCTATGACCAATACCACATAGTTACCGACTGAACAATAATTGTGGTGGACTTAAATTCACCTTGACACACGACAAGGAATCAATCCCTTTTCTTGATCTCATGATTAGACACAAGGATGGTTGCCTCATAACGAGCCTATTCCGCAAACCAACTGAGCGTAACACTTTGCTTAGCTACAACAGTAACCACCCACGTGCCTTGAGAGACTCCCTCCCCTTTTCACAATTTCTGCGTATTCGCAGGAACTGTTCCCTAAGGGAAGACTGCTTCCGTGAGGCGAAAATACTCTGCCTAAAATTGTCCAAGCGGGGATATCCACGCAGACTTGTATGCAATTCAATGAAACGAGCCTGGTACTGCCCCCGTGAGGCCCTTCTAGAACCCAAACCCAAATCTGACACTACTCGTTTGGTTTGTGTACCTACATTCTCTACAGTGTCTAACGCTATACGCAAGAGCGTTATAAAAAATTGGCCGGTTCTTAATGCTGGAGACCTTTCTTTAGAGCGACCCTTATTTGCTTTAAAGAAAGACAAAAATATAAAGGACAATTTGGTACGTGCAGCAATACCCAACACTACCACCACCAAAAAAAGTAATGTTACCCTGAACGACATTTGGGCACTTCCACCGCTAAAAGGTCATTCTAAATGTTGTAACTGTATAGTATGTGCACTGACAATTGAATGCAAAGCTTTTGTTTTTGGTAATATCAGGAATGAACTAACAATGTTTACAAACTGTAATTCCAATAATGTTGTATATGCGATCTTCTGTCCATGTTATAAGATTTACATTGGACAAACCACCCAAAAAATTCTACTACAAATCTCCCAGCACCGCAGCAGAATAAGAAGTAAAATCCTCAATGCCCCATTGGTTGAACATTTCATTGATCAAAAACATTCCGAAGACGAAATACGCTGGACTGTGATCACTGTCGTCAAACTCCCACCAATGGGTGGTGACATTGCCAAACTGCTTAATAAGGAAGAGTTGAAATGGATCCAGAAAACTGACAGTCTCAATACTGGACTGAATCGTCTCGAGAACTGGACCACCATCATCTAACCATCATCCTCATTTTAAAGTCTTGGTTCCTTCAAATTTTAACTGTTCAACTCTAACTACACCAATTCTTCATTTTTAAATTGTAATTGTAGTCCTATTGCTCCACTTTTCATACCGTCTATCCCATTATTCACCGTAACTTCTCCTACTCTCCAAGATGGACGCTTCACTCTTTAAGCACCACTTGTCCTTTCTTGGTGTCCTACTTCCTTCTACACCTGATTTCGTTCCACCAATCACGGTACACTCCTGGAATTAAAAACCCCCCGCCCACAATCACTGCTAGCTCCCGCATTGACAGAAACCAGCTCGCCGTACTGACGGACTAATGATACCCGCCTCCACCAGACTAACAACCACTACAAAGGTGAGTCCCATCCACACCCCGACTGATTACTTCCCAGCGCCGCTTTTACGCTGGCTTGGAATTAAGCCAGATTCTTGCCTCCCTTTAGGATCAAGTGTCGCTGATCACGCTGCATACGGCTCGGCACCTTCGAATCCGCTAATTGCACATCCAAACTGCCTCATCGCTATACGGTCCCCAGCGGTTCCTGCCTTGTCAATTACCCACTGACCGTAATGACGAGCACCTGAATTCCACTACTTAGAACACTTCTCCTTACAGACGGCGAGTTCTTACCATGCCCTCCACATAACTCAACCCGCAATACTCCGACCTTGGACTCACTCTACCTTGCTTCTTTTCCCCCCAGGCCAGAGTGCCACTGATCACCTATCCTTGACTCCGCTCCAACCCTCCCTACTCTCCCTGGTGAGTACCTCACTTGGACTGCCATCGACTTTAGTTTTCTCATCTACCCACCACTCTCCCTTCCCACGTGTAACTGCAGTACTCTCTTGTACAAATTTCTCCGGGTGACTTTGACTACTTGTTTTCCGTTCTTGCACCTGTAATTGCTCTCATACCACTCCTGGCTCACTCGTGGTCCGTTTGAAATAACTTTCGACAATTTTAAAATCGCGTCGTATTATCATATTGTTAACGGCTTAACGCGCACATCTTGTCACGTACATCCATGCTTCTTCCAATCATTTCCTCTTTGCACAGATCTATTCTGCTGTTAATCACGTGCTCTTAAAATTGCTCACTTTCCATATACCTAGCAGTAACTGGCAATTAATTTGACCACTTCATACTACCTTCCTTTTCACCTTAATCACATCTCGTCCTCCTTAGCAATGTGTAAGTTGAAAGTAACACAATTATCTGACTTGTCCTAAACTGTACTACACGTTTCTTTTTCCCCCCCTTTTTTCCCCCCATTGCCCCAGGTTATTCAGGCTCCACCCTACAGTCAATTTACTTGTTGTCCTGATGATGATCCTTGTATTTCCCAAATGGATCGAAACGCCGTCGACACTCTAAAAACACCTTATATGCTGAAATTTAACTTATTGTAAAAGTATAAAGGTGTTCATGTGAATTGATTGTCTTTTTACTTTGTAATTGCTCTCTATGACAAACCATGTCCCTTGCCTGAGCCTACGTTGCTGTTCCTTCTGTTTTGCACATATTCCCTTGTTCGTACAGGACACAGGCTTGTGTCCCACTTTGTGTATTTAATGTTTCAATGGTTGATGACTAACATATAAGTAAATTTTGACCTCTGTCCGGCTGGACAAGTCCCTATAATATAGCACTGATTGAGTCTGTATTTATTTTTCCCTTATATCTTCTAAAGTTCTAGGGACAACTTTACTAAAACACGCCATGAACATTAGAGGCATAAGAACATGCAGATCGGCAATCATGGCGGCCTTGGACCCAACAGATACTTCATTGAATTGCCAACTAATAAAGTTCCTCTCAGTTCATGCACAAGCACTAAAAAGGAACCCTGTGCCCTGCTCGCTAATAGCAAATAAGACGGTCTGCTCAGAAGCAGATCGTACTCCTGAACACAATGCAGAATATTACTAGAACACTGGGAGAAACATTCTTCAATCTGACACAGCGGCCTGGGGGTCGATCAACGCGCCAGACTCACTAACTGTAAACTACGCACGTTAAAAATGTATGCATTTTTTAATAACGATACTTTTCATATGTAATTCTAGTTGAAACAAAAGACTTTTTATGATTTTTAGAAAACAAAAACAATTTTTTAATCGCATCTTCCTGTTTTAGTAATTGTATTGTTATGGTTTTAATTAACTGAAACAATAAACTTTTGACTTGATTTGACATTTGTCAGTTTCAGTAGGATGAGATTATGTAGTGGGTGAAAAGTGTACAAATTCAGAAGAATTAAATATTCTATTACTTTGCATTTCCTTAAGACCACTGTACTTTAGTCATACGATTGGTTGTGTCATTTAGGGGATAGGCGAGTCCATGCTCTCATTCTTTGTCAGTTCTTTACCGAGCATGTCCTCTAGGAAGTAACAATTTTGTTGCGAGTTCAATCGAGTGAGCTACAAATGTGAAAGAAATTATTACATTTTAAAGCACAAGGAGAAACTTCACGAAAGGTTCACATAGTCTTTAGACTATTCAGTTCATAAGTTCATACTAAGAAAGGAAAGCAAGTTTTTGAGGCCTTCATGAAACACAGCTTGTGTATGAGGAATTTATGATTTTCATGTTATTGGAAACCATGCATTAGTTCTTCAATTAGGGAATTTAATAGTTTGCATCTACATCATGTAAGTATAAAGTACCCATAAAAAAATGTAATGCTTTATTCCCATTTCACATTCTATTTAGCAATTTTCTTTTTAACGTTAAAGGTTAATACATCACCCAAGATTCAAAAGCACATTTAGAATAAACCCTTTCATAATGGAAATCATTATAATATCTAGTTCTCTTCATTCTCAGTGTTCATTATTGCACATTCTAAGGTTAACAACCATGTTCATAACACATTACAGTTTTAATTCTTTTCATAGAGTGTTCTATGTTATTGTTCGCTTGTTATATTTCTTTACGCATAGAAAGAAACATTTTCACATGTTTGTTAAACTTTTAATTAGTTTGTTTATGGTTAAATGTCATCACAATCCTACATCTAACATTATGCATGCTTTTACGATGCAGTACCAAAATCAATTTTGATGTGTGGTTTTTTATAAATGAGGTAATCTAACACGTATTTGTCATATTCAAAAATAAATGTCACAAATCATTTTTCTAGGGTGAATTCATAGAGATAGATGAAAGATAACATCCATGCTATATCACTAGGGACTTATAGGTAAATTAAATATGCCACTCAGGTGTGCACCAGTTGTACAATGCTTAAAAAAGAGTACACAAGCACTTTAACCCCTTGTATGCCCATGACGAGCTGGACTCGTCATGACGCACAGTCGCGCTGTGCCCATGACGAGTCCAGCTCGTCATGAGGCATACCCTAGGGAATCCCTCTTGTGCGGGCACCAGAGGGATTCCCTTTTGTGCAAAATAGCCTCGGGAGCTGGGGAAGAGCTTCCCCAGCACCCGAGGCCCCCCCCCTTTCACTGCAATGACGATCGGCGTGCACGTCGCGCCAACGTCATTACAGTGAAAGTGAAACTGAAATGAGCCAAGAGGCTCATTTCAGGTTTCACTTTGTACGTGCTCAGGGGGCTATCTCAGCCCCCTGAGCACGTACAAAGACAGGAGAGGTATCGTTAGAAAGGGGAGAATCTCCCCTTTCCAATGGTACCCCTTCCCAGTGGATCCCTGCTTGGGGATCGCCACAGGAGGGCGATCCCCAAGCAGGGATCCACCCACTAGACACCAGGGAGGGGGGAGCGGCCCCTTGGGCAAGGGCCTTTGTGTAATTTTGGCCATTTTAGTCTTTTTGCACCCCCTGGAGGGCAGATGGGGGCATTAGCCCCCAATCAATCTGCCCCCCCGGGGGGTAAAAAGCCCACTAGACACCAGGGAAGTTACATAAATAAATAAATAGGGGTGGGGGCTGCCCAAAACGGGCAGGCCCATGCCCCCCCATTACTACAGTCTTTCTGCCCCCCCGGGGGGCAGATGGGGCATTGGCCCCTAACCTGCCCCCCGGGGGGGCAAAAAGCCCACTAGACACCAGGGAATTGTTAAAAAAAAAAAATAGGGGTGTGGGCAGCCCAAAACGGGCAGGCCCATACCCCCACCCCACCCCACCCCACCCCCCAATTATTACAGTCTTTCTGCCTCCCCGGGGGGCAGATGGGGCATTGGCCCCTAATCTGCCCCTTCCGGGGGGGCAGAAAGCCCCCTAAACACCAGGGATTTGTTTGGCACAATTGTTTTTAGGGTGTGGGCTGCCCGAAGCGGGCACGCCAATGCCCCCACTCTCCCCCCCACAAAAATGTCAGTCTTTCTGCCCCCCAGGAGGCAGATGGGAGCTGTAGCCCCCAATCTGGCCCCCCCTGGGGGCGCAGAATGCCGACTAGAAACCATGGATTTTTTTGTTTTATTAGTGTAGAGGTAGGGTCTCCCCAAAATGGGCATGACAATACCCCACCCCACCCCAAGAGAAATTCCAGTCTTTCTGCCCCCCCGGGAGGGCAGATGGTGGCAGTGGCCCCTGATTTGCCCCCTGGGGGGGCAGAAAGCCCAGTAGGCGCCAGCGAGTATGCAGGCTTTTTTTATGCGTGGGGGTGGGGGCTACCCAAAATGGTCATACCAATGCCCCCACCCCCACAAAAAATAGCCACAGTCTTTCTGCCCCTTTAGGGGCATATCAGGATGAAACCCCCTTCCCCGATACCCCCCCCCCGCAGGGCGGCAGAAAGCCCACTGGGCTCCGATTTTTTTTTTTTAGCAATGTGCATACCTGTGGATTTTGGGCCCTAGTGCAGTTGGCACGTAGGCAAACCTAGCAAAACTGTACATTCTTTAAAACTAGACACCGAGGGGAATCCTGGATGGGGTGACTTCACTGGCTCTCACCAGGTTCTGTTACCCAGAATCCATTGCAAACCTAAAAATGTGTTCAAAATAACACTTTATCCTCACATTTCTTTGTCGGAAAGTTATGGAATCTGCGTGAGTCCACAAAATTCCACCCACCCTGCGTTCCCGAAAGTCTTCAGAGAAAAATGGTACCTCATTTGCGTGGGTAGGCATAGTGCCCGCGTCAGGCAAGGGCCCAAAACCTATTGAGGAGACATCAAAATTACCTATCACAAAACAACCTGGTTTTGCAAAGGGGGTCCTATGAGTTTTTGGCCCCGGGCTTGGCGGCCACCTAGGGAAACCTACCAAACCCACACATTTCTGAAAACTAGACACCCGGGGGATTCCAGGGAGGTATGGTTTGCGTGGATCCCCCAACGTTTCCTTACCCAGAATGCCATGCAAACCTCAAATTTGGCTAAAAAAATCACCTTTTTCACACATTTTTGTGTGGGAAAGTTGTGGCATCACCGGGCTGACACAAATTTCCTACCACCCAGCGTTCCCCCGGGTCTCCCGATAAAAACGGTGCATCACTCGTGTGGGAGGCCCAAGTACCCGCGACAGGCAAGGCCCCAAAACGTATTGAGGCGACATGAAAATTGCCTACCTCAAAACGACCTGGTTTTGCAAGGGGGTCACCTGGGTTTTTGGCCCGTTGCTCGGCGGCCACCTAAGGGAACCTACCAAACCCACACATTTCTGAAAACTAGACACCCGGGGGATTCCAGGGAGGTATGGCTTGCGTGGATCCCCCAACGTTTCCTTACCCAGAATGCCCTGCAAACCTCAAATTTAGCCGAAAACATCACCTTTTTCACACATTGTTGTGTGGGAAAGTTGAGGCATCACCGGGCTGACACAAATTTCCTACCACCCAGCGTTCCTCCGGGTCTCCCGATAAAAACAGTGCCTCACTCGTGTGGGAGGCCCAAGTACCCGCGACAGGCAAGGCCCCAAAACGTATTGAGGCGACTTGAAAATTGCCTACCTCAAAACGACCTGGTTTTGCAAAGGGGGGTCACCTGGGTTTTTGGCCCGGTGCTCAGCGGCCACCTAGGGGAACCTACCAAACCCACACATTTATGATAACTAGACACCCAGGGGATTCCAGGGAGGTATGGCTTGCGTGGATCCCCCAACGTTTCCTTACCCAGAATGCCCTGCAAACCTCAAATTTAGCTGAAAACATCACCTTTTTCACACATTTTTGTGTGGGAAAGATGAGGCATCACCGGGCTGACACAAATTTCCTACCACCCAGCATTCCCCCGGGTCTCCCGATAGAAACAGTGCCTCACTCGTGTGGGAGGCGCAAGTACCCGCGACAGGCAAGGCCCCAAAACGTATTGAGGCGACATGAAAATTGCCTACCTCAAAACGACCTGGTTTTGCAAGGGGGGTCAACTGGGTTTTTGGCCCGGTGCTCAGCGGCCACCTTGGGGAACCTACCAAACCCACACATTTCTGAAAACGAGATACCCGGGGGATTCCAGGGAGGTATGGTTTGCGTGGATCCCCCATTGTTTCCTTACCCAGAATGCCCTGCAAACCTAAAATTTAGCTGAAAACATCACCTTTTTCACACATTTTTGTGTGGGAAAGTTAAGGCATCACCGGGCTGACACAAATTTCCTACCACCCAGCGTTCCCCCGGGTCTCCCGATAAAAACGGTGCCTCACTCGTGTGGGAGGCCCAAGTACCCGCGACAGGCAAGGGTCCAAACCGTAGTGCGCCTTAACAGGCAAGGGTCCTAAACGTAGTGCGCCTCACTACGTTTTGGGCCCTTGCCTGTCGCGGGTACTTGGGCCTCCCACAAGAGTGAGGCACCGTTTTTATTGGGAGACCCGGGGGAACGCTGGGTGGTAGGAAATTAGTGTCAGCCCGGTGATGCCTCAACTTTCCCACACAAAAATATGTGAAAAAGGTGATTTTTTCAGCTAAATTTGAGGTTTGCAGGGCATTTTGGGTAAGGAAACGTTGGGGGATCAACGCAAGCCATACCTCCCTGGAATCCCCCAGGTGTCTAGTTTTCAGAAATGTGTGGGTTTGGTAGGTTGCCCTAGGGGGCCGCCAAGCACGGGGACAAAAACCCAGGTGACCCCCCTTGCAAAACCAGGTCGTTTTGAGGTAGGCAATTTTCATGTCGCCTCAATATGTTTTAGGTCCTTGCCTGTCGCGGGTACTTGGGCCTCCCACACGAGTGAGGCACCGTTTTTATCGGGAGACCCGGGGGAATGCTGGGTGGTAGGAAATTTGTGTCAGCCCGGTGATGCCTCAACTTTCCCACACAATAATGTGTGAAAAAGGTGATTTTTTCATCTAAATTTGAGGTTTGCAGGGCATTCTGGGTAAGGAAACGTGGGGGGATCCACGCAAGCCATACCTCCCTGGAATCCCCCGGGTGTCTAGTTTTCAGAAATGTGTGGTTTTGGTAGGTTCCTTTAGGTGGCCGCTGAGCACCGGGCCAAAAACCCAGGTGACCCCCCTTGCAAAACCAGGTCGTTTTGAGGTAGGCAATTTTCATGTCGCCTCAATACGTTTTGGGGCCTTGCCTTTCGCGGTACTTGGGCCTCCCACACGAGTGATGCACCGTTTTTATTGGGAGACCCGGGGGAACGCTGGGTGGTAGGAAATTTGTGTCAGCCCGGTGACGCCACAACTTTCCCACACAAAAATGTGTGAAAAAGGTGATTTTTTCAGCTAAATTTGAGGTTTGCAGGGCATTCTGGGTAAGGAAACGTTGGGGGATCCACGCAAACCATACCTCCCTGGAATCCCCCGGATGTCTAGTTTTCAGAAATGTGTGGGTTTGGTAGGTTCCCCTAGGTGGCCGCCGAGCACCGGGCCAAAAACCCAGGTGACCCCCCTTGCAAAACCAGGTCGTTTTGAGGTAGGCAATTTTCATGTCGCCTCTATACGTTTTGGGGCCTTGCCTGTCGCGGGTACTTGGGCCTCCCACACGAGTGATGCACCGTTTTTATCGGGAGACCCGGGGGAATGCTGGGTGGTAGGAAATTTGTGTCAGCCCGGTGATGCCTCAACTTTCCCACACAAAAATGTGTGAAAAGGTGATTTTTTCAGCTAAATTTGAGGTTTGCAGGGCATTAAGGGTAAGGAAACGTGGGGGGATCCACGCAAGCCATACCTCCCAGGAATCCCCTGGGTGTCTAGTTTTCAGAAATGTGTGGGTTTGGTAGGTTCCCCTAGGTGGCCGCTAAGCACCGGGCCAAAAACCCAGGTGACCCCCCTTGCAAAACCAGGTTGTTTTGAGGTAGGCAATTTTCATGTCACCTCAATACGTTTTGGGGCCTTGCCTGTCGCGGGTACTTGGGCCTCCCACACGAGTGATGCACCGTTTTTATCGGGAGAACCGGGGGAACGCTGCGTGGTAGGAAATTTGTGTCAGCCCGGTGATGCCACAACTTTCCCACACAAAAATGTGTGGAAAAGGTGATTTTTTCAGCTAAATTTGAGGTTTGCAGGGCATTCTGGGTAAGGAAACTTTGGGGGATCCACGCAAGCCACACCTCCCGGAATCCCCCGGGTGTCTAGTTTTCAGAAATGTGTGGGTTTGGTAGGTTCCCCTAGGTGGCCACTGAGCACCGGGCCAAAAACCCAGGTGACCCCCCTTGCAAAACCAGGTCGTTTTGAGGTAGGCAATTTTCATGTCGCCTCAATATGTTTTGGGGCCTTGCCTGTCGCGGGTACTTGGGCCTCCCACACGAGTGATGCACCGTTTTTATTGGGAGACCTGGGGGAACGCTGGGTGGTAGGAAATTTGTGTCAGCCCGGTGATGCCACAACTTTCCCACACAAAAATGTGTGAAAAAGGTGATTTTTTCAGCTAAATTTGAGGTTTGCAGGGCATTCTGGGTAAGGAAACGTTGGGGGATCCATGCAAACCATACCTCCCTGGAATCCCCCGGATGTCTAGTTTTCAGAAATGTGTGGGTTTGGTAGGTTCCCCTAGGTGGCCGCCAAGCACCGGGCCAAAAACGCAGGTGACCCCCCTTGCAAAACCAGGTCGTTTTGAGGTAGGCAATTTTCATGTCGCCTCAATACGTTTTGGGGCCTTGCCTGTCACGGGTACTTGGGCCTCCCACACGAGTGATGCACCGTTTTTATCGGGAGACCCGGGGGAATGCTGGGTGGTAGGAAATTTGTGTCAGCCCGGTGATGCCTCAACTTTCCCACACAAAAATGTGTGAAAAAGGTGATTTTTTCAGCTAAATTTGAGGTTTGCAGGGCATTAAGGGTAAGGAAACGTGGAGGTATCCACGCAAGCCATACCTCCCAGGAATCCCCCGGGTGTCTAGTTTTCAGAAATGTGTGGGTTTGGTAGGTTGCCCTAGGTGGCCGCTGAGCACCGGGCCAAAAACCCAGGTGACCCCCCTTGCAAAACCAGGTCGTTTTGAGGTGGGCAATTTTCATGTCGCCTCAATACGTTTTGGGGCCTTGCCTGTCGCGGGTACTTGGGCCTCCCACACGAGTGATGCACCATTTTTATCGGGAGACCCGGGGGAACGTTGGGTGGTATGAAATTTGTGTCAGTCCGGTGATGCCACAACTTTCCCACACAAAAATGTGTGAAAAAGGTGATTTTTCCAGCTAAAATTGAGGTTTGCAGGGGATTCTGGGTAAGGAAACGTTGGGGGATCCATGCAAGCCATGCCTCCCTGCAAGCACACGGGTGTCTAGTTTTCAAAAATGTATAGGTTTGCTAGGTTTCCCAAGGTGCCGGCAGAGCTAGGGTTCAAAAACTACAGCTAGACATTTTGCCAAAAAAGGGTCATTTTTCACTGCCAAATTGAGGTGTGACCACATTGCGTTTTGCACCGTTTCCTGTCGCGGGCACTAGGCCGACCCACACAAGTGAGGTACTGTTTTTCTTGTAAGACTTTGGGGAACGCGGGGTGGGTGGACATTTGTGGATCCACGCAGATTCCGGAACTTTCCACCACAGAAATGTGTGGAAAATGTGTTTTTTTTGTCAATTCTTTAGGTTTGCAAGGGATTCTGGGTAACAGACCCTGGTGGGAGGCAGTCAAGTCACCCCATCCTGGATTCCCCTGGGTGTCTAGTTTTTAACAATGTATAGGTTTGCTAGGTTTCCCAATGTTCCCGCAGAGCTAGGGTTCAAAAACTACAGCTAGACATTTTGCCAAAAAAGGGTAATTTTTCACTGCGAAATTGAGGTGTGACCACGTTGCGTTTTGCGCCGTTTCCTGTCGCGGGCACTAGGCCGACCCACACAAGTGAGGTACCGTTTTTCTTGTAAGACTTTGGGGAACGCGGGGTAGGTGGAAATTTGTGGATCCACGCAGATTCCGGAACGTTGCACCACAGAAATGAGGGGAAAATTAGTTTTTTTTGTCAATTTTTTAGGTTTGCAAGGGATTCTGGGTAACAGACCCTGGTGGGAGGCAGTCAAGTCACCCCATCCTTGATTCCCCTGGGTGTCTAGTTTTTAAAAATGTATAAGTTTGCTGGGTTTCCCAAGGTGCCCGCAGAGCTAGGGTACAAAAACTACAGCTAGACATTTTGCCAAAAAAGGGTCGTTTTTCACTGCGAAATTGAGGTGTGACCACGTTGCGTTTTGCGCCGTTTCCTGTCGCGGGCACTAGGCCGATCCACGCAAGTGAGGTACCGTTTTTCTTGTAAGACTTTGGGGAACGCGGGATGGGTGGAAATTTGTCAATCCACGCAGGTTCCGGAACTTTCCACCACAGAAATGAGGGGAAAATGTGTTTTTTTTGTCAGTTTTTTAGGTTTGCAAGGGATTCTGGGTAACAGACCCTTGTGGGAGGTCATCAAGTCACTCCCTCCTGGATTCCCCTGGGTGTCTAGTATTCAAAAATGTATAGGTTTGCTAGGTTTCCCAAGGTGCCCGTAGAGTTTCGGTTCAAAAACTAGAGCTAGGCACTTTGCCAAAAAAGGGTAAATTTTCACTGCGATATTGAGTTGTGACCACGTTACGTTTTGCGCCATTTCCTGTCGCGGGCACTAGGCCGACCCACACAAGTGAGGTACCGTTTTTCTCGTAAGACTTTGGGGGACGCAAGGTGGGTGGAAATTTGTGGATCCACGCAGATTCTGAAACTTTCCACCACAGAAATGTGTGGAAAATGTGGTTTTTTTGACAATTTTTTAGGTTTGCAAGGGATTCTGGGTAACAGACCCTGGTGGGAGGCAGTCAAGTCACCCCATCCTGGATTACCCTGGGTGTCTAGTTTTCAAAAATGTAAAGGTTTGCTAGGTTTCCCAAGGTGCCCGCAGAGCTAGGGTTCAAAAACTAGAGCTAGTCACTTTGCCAAAAAAGGGTACATTTTCACTGCGATATTGAGTTGTGACCACGTTGCGTTTTGCGCCGTTTCCTGTCGCGGGCACTATGCCTACCCACACAAGTGAGGTACCATTTTTATCGGGAGTCTTAGGGTAAATTAATTTTGTAAAGGAACTGTTATTATCTATTGACTTTCGATGCATTTCTGCCTTCCAAATGAAAGATATTGTGTAAAAAAGAAGTCATTCTAAAAAATTACTGATAATTCTCATGCTAGTATGAGTATCCCCAATTTCAGAAATGTGCAAATATCTACTGTTTCTAAACTCTATATTTTGTTCCCATTTCAGAAATACATAGGTGTCTTTCATACCGATTTTTCCATGTACACATTTTTACAGAATAATTACTATATACCCGGTACATAATAAAAAACCATTGCAAGTTGCTGCTCAGTTTTTGGCTCTGGGTTCATCGGGTTCTTGGTGAACCTACAAGTCCTATATAAGCCCACAACCAGTAATGTTCAGCGGATGTAATGGTATATTGCTTTCAAAGAACTGTCATAATTAGAAGAAGTTACAGGTGAAAACGTTGACACAAAAGGCTTTTTTTTCAACTAATGTTCAATTTATCCTATATTTAACTGTTAGTTTCTATAAAAAAACCTTGATGGATCTACACCAATGACCCCTTGCTGAATTCAGAATTTTGTCTTCTTCTCGAAAATGTATAGCTGTCCAGGATCCATTATTGCTTTTGTACCCATTTCTGCCATTAACTGGAAAGAGGTCAAAAGCACAAAAAATAGCAAAATTAGGCTATGTCCCAGAAAAATGCCAAAACTGTGTAAAAAATGTTGGGTTTCTGACAAAAGTCTGGTATCCCCGAAAAGCTGGGACAATGGTGATTCAAACCCCACAAACCCTTTTTTGATAACATTTGCAGGGAAAAACCCAGATGCTTTTATTTGCAGCCCGTTTTTCCAATTTTTGCAAAAAAAAACAAAATTTGGCTGTATTTTGGCTAATTTCTGTGACCCCTCTGGGAGAATCCACAAACCCTGAGTACCTTTAGAATCCCCATGATGTTGGAAGGAAAGGACGCAAATTTGGCGTGGATGCCTTATGTGGTCAAAAAGTTACAGGGGTCTAAGCGCGCACTACCCCAAATAGCCAAAAAAGGGCGTGGCACAGGAGGGGAAAAGGCCTGGGAGCGAAGGGATTAACAGTGGTTAAAAGTGGTAAAGTGAAGAGTCCTAATGTCAACGAATGCAAAATTCAGAAAATAAGAGGTTTGAAGGCAAAACATTTGGGGGTGACCCTGCGGAGAGGGCAAAGTTCCACAGTGGTGCACAACTTTTTTCTTGGTGGGTTCATGTTGAATCCACTATATTGGGACTTGATCTACTATTATTTTAAAACTAGGGCTCCTCAATGAGTCCATAGAAGGTGCCAGATTATTATCCAATTACCTATCAGACATAAGTAATACATTTAGTTCCCTTCCACATCAATTCAATTCAATAAATCTTTATTTCGGCGATATTTCAGCCATAAAAGAACAGATAAAAAATATATACAATAAAAACATACAGTAATGGAGCAATAACTACAATTTCAAGGTCTAATATAAACCAAAGCTACTAACCACTGTTTTAAATTAGGAAACTCCTTTTGATCCAAATAGCATGCAAATACTTAGAGAGTGCAAACACAATGTGACCTGCAGTGTCAGTTTTGAAAATCCTTAGTGCATCTGAGCATTTCCGGAAGCCTAAATTTCTACAAATTGGTACTATCCAGTACTTCCGGACTCTACTATAGAGAGGGCAGAAAAATAAAATATGGCATTCATTTTCATTATCCATACCGCAGCCTGGACATTGGGAGGCCCTTGACGGTGACCATTTGCTGGTAAGGCACGCTATAGGAAGGGAGCCAAACCTCCATTGTATATAAAGCTTCCTGGCCAGAGTAGGGTAAATCACATTCAAATAATCTTCAAATGAATATACAGATTTAACCTCTAAGAATGCTTTTACCATCGAACCATTCTGCGAGTCGTGCAACCAAACACTGGAGCAACGAGATCTATAGTACTCTGTAAATGAATTCCCTGAAATCTCACTGCAGGCTATTGCCGGATTGAACCACATATCCGCAAGGCCCATTGTCAAGAGTTCTTGTTTGATATAAGAGAGCCAGGGAATATGCACTGCCTTGCTTAGACTCAATATTTCTTGTAGTTCAATTCTGTACTGCAGGAGTTCGGGCGTCAGCCATAGCCTCCTCCAAAACCTAAGAGGTTTAATGGCTAATTCCTCCTGGATGGGAGGTAGACCCAGGTCAAGCCTTAGCGGTAAAAGAGGTGTACTTTGGGGAAGCAGGAGCAGCTGCCGCAGAAATCTGTTCTCTACTTTGGTAATTTCAGGTCTATCTGCATGCCCCCATAATTCCCCTCCGTACAATGCCGCCGCTCTTGCCCTCGATTTATAAATTTCAAGCCCAGGGCTTATAGGTCTATATGTGGAGGCATTTGTCATTTTTAGTATTCCCCCAGCTATTTGGGTCAATTTGAGTTGAGATTTGGCAAGATGGGGACCCCAGGAGAGATTTTCACTTAATGTGACGCCTAGGTATTGAAATGTATGGACTCTCTCCAGTGAAACCGAATCCAGAGTGGGTGGTGGTCTGGTGTGTGATGAGGGGTTAAAGATCATAAATTTTGTCTTGTCTACATTTATCTGTAAACCATGTTCACAGCAAAAGTTGTTATAACCGTTCAATATGCGTTGTATACCCATGGGTGACTTAGATAATAGCAAGGTGTCGTCGGCAAACATTATGGCCGCGACTTTCTTGCCTGCCAACCTGGGTGCATCATTGTTTGGCACTGCATCCAAGTATGATATCATCCCATTTACATATAGACAGAACAAAGTGGGTGCCAGGACACACCCTTGCCTGACTCCCTTGTTCACCGGAAAGCTAGCAGACAGTACGCCTCCTCTCCCACACCTGACCTGTGCAAAATTTTGGGTGTGCAACCTCACCAATAACCCCAATATTAAATTCGGAACTCCCAAATCCCGTAAGACAGCCCAAAGTTTACCCCTGGGGACAGTGTCAAACGCTGATCGTAAATCTACAAACACCATGTAGAGGCTGCCACCCTCTGCCATCACAGTATTCCAATACAACATTATTAAACGGAAGATCTGGTCCATGGTGGATGTTTTGCTCCTAAATCCAGCCTGATATGGTGAAAGAATTTCATACTCAATGATCCACTCCTGCAAACGATCTAAAATAAGACGTGCGAATATTTTTTGGGGGACATCAATGAGACTAATGGGTCTATAATTGACGGGGAGCAGGGGAGAACCCTTTTTATAAATTGGTATAATTTCTGCCCCCAACCAAGTGCCCGGAACCTCAGCACCATACAGAATGGAATTGAATAGAGCACATAAATATGGCGCCCATATCTTTGGCTGTTCTTTAAACATGTCCCCAGGGAGTTTGTCAATACCTGGTGCTTTACCCATCGTCAATTTTGCAAGGGCATTAGAAACATCCTCTAGGGAAAATTCCAGGGCCTCATCATCCCCCGGAGGGAGTGCATAGAAGGGCATGAGATCTAAATCGGAAGTTGCTGCATATAGAGATTTAAAATGAGATTCCCACACCCCCTCATCTAGATTAACTTCAATCGCGTTACGGGGTTCAGCACACCCTGTATTCACGATGGCCCAAAATCTCCGCTCTTCCTTATTGGCAAGCGCGGAGGCTAAATTCTCCCATCTCTCCCAATCCCAATCTATTTTAGCCTGTTTCATTACTTCTTTGTAGGAGTGCCTAAGGGCACGGATAGTTGGCCTATCACTACCGATTTTGATGGCATAAATCAGGTCGGATTTAGATCTCCTACACGTGGCATCATACCAAGACATTAGGGAGTTCCTAGACTTAATAGAAGTAACAATAGGGTTAAAAATGTCTGCCAGAGTGTCAACCAAGTCCTGGTGGACAGTAAGCAGGTTCATGGGTGTACCGATAAGCAGCCCCTGAGCCCAGATGTCACTTGCCATTATAAGAAAAGGAAGGATGAGTGTATATAAACTTGAGAGAGCGTCCCTCCTCTCACGCAGATTCCCCCACTTGACACGCCTCCTGTTATTAGTAATAACCAGGCCAGGGTCAGTGGTCGGTTCAATATGGCTTTTCAAGATATTGGGAAATTCCATTTTCAGCAACAGTGCGTTATGGTCGCTGTCCGTTCTATTCAGTACCTCCAGATCCACTATCTTTTGCCACAACCTGGTCTCAACCATGACGTAGTCTAAATGGGATTCCTGATCTTTTTTATTATAAGTACACTTGGAGGGAATGTCTGAGGACTTCCGACCATTAACCGCCCTGACCGAGTGATGAAGAGTTAAAGTCATAATCTGCATGGCCAATGGGGTCCAAGCCTTTGCGTAAGTAGACTTGCAAGGAGGGATTCCCCAGAACTCATCCTCTCCCGACAGTGCCCCCTCATTCAGCCCATGCAGGGGCTCATAGTGGCAATTAAAATCTCCTGCAATCACATAGTGAATATCTCGATTTAGAGATTCAAGGAAAACTGATAATTCCCCAATGGTCTTAGATTCCTTTGCCAAAGCAGTTGGTCGGGAATATACATTCACTACTGCCAATTTATATAAGGAGGGCCATGTCATAAGGACACATAAAATGTCGTCCGAGTTTGTCTGGATCGAGTCCACCCTGCACCCCAGATGTATACCGACCCACGTTGTCAGGCCACCAGAGGGGCGGCCTTTACCACCCCAACGGGCTAAGATATTGAAGGCCACAAACCCCAATCTATGAGCCTCCTCCCTAGCCCAAGTCTCCTGGAGTAAGATCACGTCAGAGGTATCAATAAAGGTACCCCATTCTGGACAGGCTAACTTATTTTTCAGACCCGCCACATTCCATGATATTATGTTCATAAGCTGAGGGTGACACGGGGAATTTGGTGAAGAATCTGATTGATAAAATGGACACCTCTGGTGCTGTAGTTCAATAGGCCGCGATGGGACAGCACTAGTACTTTCTGAGTTGTCGGGCGGACACTGAACACCAAGAGACGGTATGGTTTTCTCTAGGGGGAGACTGTTACTAATCCCCGTAGTATCAGAGGAGGGCCCCTGGATGCAAGTTGACAGATTACTTTCCCCTATTACCTCAATTGACTCAGGACCCAAGATATTACCCCCCGTTGTTCCCTGTGCTGCTTGGTTATACCTAGGCAGTCAGTCAACCTGATCCAGAAGACTGTATCTGTTTGAGCAAGGGGTATAGGACCATTTCAGGGCGTATGGATCTCGCCTAGACTTCCCATCGCCTCCCCTACGCGAATGTGGGATGAAGGTCCAGCCATTTCCCTCTTGCCTCGAGTGTCCACATGGGTAGAAGAAGGAGAGGGGGCGCACCCCTATTTTTGTATCAAAGCGGGATGTTTCCCACTTGCAGATATAGTCTACTGTCCTGACATCCCGGAAATTGACTATAACGCAATCGCCAGTTAGATTTTTAGGGGTACACCCCACCCAACCCACCCTTCTAACCATGATAATCTCACTTTTAACGTGTGGGGGCAGCGGCCTATGAGTGCTAAGCCAGTGTATCGTCTTGTTTTTCAAATTAGTGAAGTCTTCGCTGCTAGGGTCACTAATTTCTGGTACCCCTGTAAGGACAACCAGATAAGGGCTTGCTTCCGGGGGCAGATCGAATCTCGGGGTGAACCCAAGTGCCTCTCCCTGATTTCCCTTCTGCGCCATCCTTCCATTGTCACTCTCTTTAGCCGGGGAGGCCTTTCCTGTAATATGATTGTTTATATTTTGCTTATCAGAGGGCCTAGCTTCGTGTTGTACTTGTGGGAGGTTGAGTGTAGTAGCAGGAACTACCTGGGGTACAACATACGAATTAGTAGCTGGCCGAATGTCTAAACTTAAAGAAGAGGTGTCTGTCACTACCCCTCCCGCCCTACCATTAGAAATGCAATTACAGGAACATGTGGGGCCTACTTTATTATTGGCACCATCTATGAATCCCCTTATTTGCTGTTCGAGCTTTGTGATGTGGGTCACTAAGCTATCTAGCCTTTTTTCCAATGGACCAAGGAGAGTACGCAGCAATGTATCTATTTGGTGTAATGTTGTTGCATCCCCAACTACATTTGACGGTAAAACAGAAGAATCAACATGTACCTGGCTAACGGAATCCCCATGAGGCTTTAGATGGGTGGTCAATGGGGATAGGATGCAGCTTCCCTGGCCTTCTATGACCACATTTGGAACCTCTAGGACTGTATCATTTTGTCGTTTTACTGGTTTAACTCCCCCAGTTTTAGTTCTAGTTTCACTAGAGGCTTTGGGCTTGATTTTCGGAATCGGCTCTTTAGTATTTCCCTTTTTTTTCCATAAAATCGGTCCATGTCTAATCACCGGAGGTGATAAATCTCTCGGAGTAGTCGCGAGATCATCACAGCTCAGGGAATCACTGTGGGATGTGTCATCCATAAATTGGGTAAGGGGTAAAGTGGTAGTTTTAACACCAGAACCATTTGGAGAGCGGGCAGTAGCAAAAAGGCCCAAGGAAGATCTCCTAGCAAGGGCAAGATCCTGCGACACTCTGCGCTGCATGAGATCAATGCCTTGATCAATCACAGAGTTTGCTCTTACAATAAAGTGGTCTAGGGTGCCAGTAAGATTACCATTAGAAACAGGGTTCCTGCCCTCTTTGGTTGCCATTTGTCAAATTAAAGAGAACAGGAAAACTAGGTCGTAGTATTATGCGCCAATAGATACTGCAGTAAACCTGTAAATGAGTGGTGCCTCGATCAATGACCAATAACAAAAATGTAGCTTAAATGGTACACATACAGTTTAGTCCACGGATTGAAGAGAGGGGGCCCGGTCCGGTCTCTTTCGGTCTCGAACTGGCTACAACGGGCCCGCCCTTGGCCCGGGCTTCGCCCGGGACACGCCCCGGACGCGTCCCGGGTACGCGTTTTAGTGGAGATAATTATAGAGGAGATGGAGGGAGGGGGCGGGAAGAGTCACCAGCTGCGGCAAATGTCCTGTAGGCAAAGGGGCCGCTGGGACTCGCAGTCCCGGTTTCGGTGTTTCGCTGTCCTCAGTTCTAAATTCTCCCACACCTGTATCCACAAAACACACCTCCGGCAGCAGGAGTTCCTGCGCACAGCCCGCCACCAAGTTCGTCTCCGAGCAGCACCCCTTCATCATTTGCCAAATGCTCATGAGCAATTTGTGGAATGTTTTTTTGCCATAAAATCAGGGTTCAAATATCGTTCTACAGATATATTGTGGCAATAATATCAACCTCCAAAATATTGTCACAGCATACGTTATAATAAAAAACAAATCTCGTAATGATTTTCTGAGATTTGTTGGAATATCTGCAGGTTGATATTTTGAAGGCAATTTTGAGACATACAACACACAGCTAAATCTACTACAACGTAATTAGACAACTGGATTAATAACCTTGCTATATATTCTCAATGGATCCCAGTCCAACCCACTAACCCATGTAAAAAGCTAGAAAAAGCAAAGATAAACAACACTGTACCTCCTTCTTTCTAATAGGGTGCACTTGTCACTTTGGGTCATTTTGGGCCCCAACATTTCATCTTCCAATTATTCATTTGATGTGTGATATTCTAATTAGTTCAATGGATGCAGAACAAGGCTGTAACACTGTGAATGAATTACTTCATTACACAAAGTTCCAGGACTGGAAACACTGTCTAGAATTACCTAAAGTGAAATGGTCACCTTTCTTTCTATTTTTGCTTTAAACAGTTAGCAGTAGTAAGGAAGATACCTTACTACTGCTGTCTGCAACACAAAAACCTTAACCAATCTGCAACACATTAGTCCCAATATGCCTCAAATGTAACAAGCATTTTGCCTTTTATTCCTCACTTCTGGAATGCCCGTAGGAGCACACGTCTGAGTCAGGAAAATAAGAAAGCAGAGCTTACTTGGCCAGTGATTAAAATAAAGTGCGTCTGTTACTACCACTCAGTTAAAGTTTCACATCTGGGATCTGTGTTTAACTAGGTTGATGTGAATAGTATGAGTGGTTAAAAGCCCCATCTTTTTATTTTGTTTACATTCTTCTCACTTACATATCTGAAAACCCAACTGCATTTTGGATAGCAATAGCAAGAATATTGTGTTCAGTTATGGATTGTATGAATTCAAGTAGCTTTTAGGTAAACATCACATTAGATTGTGGGGATACTGAAGATATTATGAATTGAGTGGATGTTCAGCAGTAATCAGTCCCTAACATGGGCTGAATACCAGATTTAACATTCTCTTTTAACTTTAGGGAACTATATATCACAGGTGAATGCCATGGCACATTGGGGTGATGCCTTGCTTACATTTGTATAGACTGTAAGACCTGTCATTCTTAGGGTTGTCTTCCCCCAAACCGTTTGCCTAATCTCCTCCAATTTGTGTGCTGAAATGGTCTTTGTAGGTCCTAGGACTCTGTGCACTTTACCACTGCTAACCAGTGTTAAAGAGCTTGTCCTCACTTCCCTGAACATGGTTTGACTGGCTTACACCTGATTGGAATATCTAATTTACTAACAAGACCCTTGTAGAGTGGTATACTCTGTACCCAGGGGCTGGTATTTAAATACTACAAGTGGGTGTGCAGCACTTATTGTGTCACCCATTTAAGTAGCACCATAAAACATGTCCTAGGCCTGCCATTGCAGCTTGAATGCAGTTTTAAACTGCAAATTCAACCTGGTAATATAGCCCCCTTGCCAAGCATTAAGCTTCCCTTTTATTGTACAGAAGTCATCCCTAAGGGAGGCTCCATGTAGCCCATTAGATTGGGCAGGGTGCATTGTAGTTAAAAGGTTCTACATGTGATTTTGCATTTTCATGTCCTGTTAGTGAACATCACTTACTTTAGTTGTTCTCTGCTGTGAGGCCTATCTTTTCCATAGGATAACATTGGGTTGTGTTATTACATTGAAAAAGTGCATTTTTTTCTATGGGACCAGGTAGTCAGTTCATGTTTGGCATCTATGAATTTGTGATGAAAAATACTTTTTCATGGTAAAGTCTGCTTTTGGTCTAAACATAGCACCGAGCTGGCACTAATTAATTCAACTGAGGAAATCCGAAGTATAGTGGACAGAGGCATTCAACACCATCGGCTGATCAGCCATCTTCAGGATCTAGGGGTAGGTGGCTCCGCCTTATCTCTTCTCAAGTCTTTTATAACAGACAAGAGTAAGTAGTGGAAACTGGCAACTCAGTTTCTGTTCCTTTTCAGCTCTCTTGTGGTGTACCTCAGAGATCTTCCCTTAGCCCTTCTCTTTTTTACCTGTACGTCACCACTCTGGCACACCTCATTAGATTCTTTAGGTTTGCCATGGTGTTATACACTGACGACACCTAGATTATGTCTGTATCAAGCAGCTTTCAGGACACAGCATCCAGATTTCACCAGTTCACACAGCAGATTAGCAAATGGATGATCCAAAACTAAGTCCGAGGTTCTGCTTTTCAGATCCAAAGTTTCCTTCTTGACACCAAGTTGATGGCCCCCTGACCTGGGTAATCTGCCCACCCCAGCCCTAAAAGCCAAAATATTAAGGGAAGTTTTTGACACCAAGCTTTCCTTCAGTAATCAAATGAATCTCCTCCACCATCCTTCTCATCTGAAAAATTGCCACGAAAGTGTGCCCATATATTCCTGAGACCCTCAGAAAACGGTGGTCTTTGCCCTCATTGTTTTATTTTTTTACATTTATTTAAGAGGTTTTATATAGCGATGGCCAGACCCGAGGGTATCGGAGCGCTTTATAGCAGAAATAGGGGAGAAATCACATAAAAGAGACAAAGGTAAGCGTAAATGTTCGAATGGTCCCTTGTGCTGTGCGTCGTTGAGGTAGAGAGGTCCTGAGAGAGCCTCGATGCATGCACAGAGTCTTGGGCTAAACCTCCTTCCTGGGGGATGGAACAAGGAGGGGTAGGGGAGCGGGGATGAGGGAGAAAGTGGTGAAACATTGACAAGGGACTGTAAAGTGCAGGAAGAGGTAGGTTATGTTGGATTTTGTACCACCTGGGACAAACAATCTGTCAGACACTAGCTCCAATTCCACCAGACGGGGCTCGTCCACCAACAGTGACTCCAGCATAGAAAACTGGAGCAATAATCAAATCCATAGGGGCGGACGACAAGGATACAATGGTTACCACGTACCACAGTACCAGGGACCACCCTACTGGCATTACCCAATATTTCCTCAGGGCCCACCCTCTTTTGGCCCACCAGGCATGAACCAAACTTTTTAGGCAGAGGTTGGGGCAGAGGGTGCGGGCGAAGAAGAGGAAACCAACAAGAGAAGGGGGTACAGTGAGAGGAACCCCAACAACAGGTGATGGAAACCAGGAGTTACTCCAAGAAGAGAACTTGATAGTGAATCTGTCACCCAGAGCACTGATCGACATAGAAGAAAGAGTCCTACAAAAGGGTTTGGGCTTTGTTCCTACACCTAAGGTAGACCAATGCCGACAACAGTGTGAGTTGCACCAATTCTTCCGCAAAGTACGCCTGCAAACATTCTTTGACGAGAAGCCTTCCCAACAAGCAAATGATTTGGGTTTACGTAACCCCTCCACCTTCACTCCCAACAGCAGTATGATACCAAATGAAGTAGCAACCTTCGAACAAGCTGTCTTAAAAGATGTACAATCAGCTTCTGATCAGAGACACTTTTGCAACATCTTGAGAGGAGAGTTGATGGCCATTGAGTCCCTGGCTAATGATACATCAATCACAATAAAACAAGCTGATAAAGGGGGCACCACAGTCATCATGGCCACTGCAGATTATGACACTGAGTGCTGGACAATAGGAAATACTATACCCCTATTGCCACTAGCCCGGTGGAACTTCTTAGCAAGACTATAACGGCTCTGGTTTTCTCTGCGGAAACTCAGAGTTGGCTGAGCAAGAAGAAGCTGCCTTCCTAATTAAGAAAGAACCTAAAACTCCCTACTTCTACATATTACCGAAAATTCATAAGGGGACCACCCCGGTGCCTGGCCGTCCGATTGTTTCAGGTCTCGACTCCATACTGGAACCATTGTCACAATTTTGTGACCATTTTTTGCAACCGCTGGTCAAACTGATTCCATCATACATTCAGGACACCACTGATGTGTTATGCCTACTCAATGATTTTCAACCCACCACAGATATTGAATTCTCATCACACTAGATGCTGAGGCGCTCTGCACTAATATCCCTCAGAGAGTAGGGGGCGTGGTCTGCTGCACAGCGGAATTGCTGCTCTTTGAGTGCACTCCACCGGCTGGGACCAAATCCTGAATTAATCCTGCACTATAGATGGGTGCTGACCTGCCCTGAGCTCTCCTACACGTTGCTGAACATCTGCAGACCCTGACGTGCCTGATGCGGTGTTCCAACTCCACCCTTGAGCTGTGATACGAGAGCCGCGACACAGACGCTGGAGGCCCGCGAAATCGCGACTGGACTGTCGACGGCGAGTCGCGAAAAGTGAGCCCGCGGCTGCTGGCAGGCTGTAGGCCACGTGTTGCTGGCGGGGCGGCTGGGTAATCCCTGGTGCTGGGGCTCAGACTTACGGTGCATTACTTGAAAGGCAGGGTGTGAAAGATTGCTGAATGCCTGGGAGCCCCTGAAGGTACTAGGAGGCAGTGAGAGAGGCGAACATACACGGCGTCCTGCATTTGATTTTTGGATCCGCCATTTTGAGATAACCCCTGGCGGTGCAACGGAGGCTGTCGATCCTGCTGTGGGCCTGATGAGACCGCTGAATTTCCAGAGGTGCTGACTAAACAAAGACCGTGTGTGCTGATCACTGGGTACGGTGATGTGGGACCTGGGGGCCATCTCTCATCAAGCAGCCATCATGCTGTGAACACACGAAGCGGTGCGATTTTCGGACTTGCGCTATGGATGGGTGCTGACCTGCCTTGAGCTCTCCTATGCGTTGCTGAACATCTGCAGACCCTGACGTGCCTGATCCGGTGTTCCAACTCCACCCTGGAGCTGCAATACGAGAGCCGCGACACAGACGCTGGAGGCCCGCGAAATCGCGACTGAACTGCCTACGGCGAGTCGCGAAAATTGAGCCCGTGGCTGCTGGCAGGCTGTAGGCCACGTGTTGCTGGCGGGGCGGCTCGGTAATCCCTGGTGCCGGGGCTCAGACTTACGGTGCATTACTTGAAAGGCGGGGTGTGAAACACTGCTGAATGCCTGGGGGCCCCTGAAGGTACTAGGAGGCGGTGAGAGAGGCGGACATACACGGCATCCTGCATTTGATTTTTGGATCCGCCATTTTGAGATAACCCCTGGCGGTTCAACGGAGGCTGTCGATCCTGCTGTGGGCCTGATGAGACGGCTGAATTTCCAGAGGCGCTGACTAAACAAAGACCGTGTGTGCTGATCAACGGGTACAGTGCTGTGGGACCTGGGGGCCACCCCTCATCAAGCGGCCATCATGCTGTGAACACACGAAGCGGTGCGATATTCGGACATGCGGCAAGCGCCTATGTCGGAGGTGTGGAGGTGAGATCTTTTGCCCGCTTCAGCGGTCGGGGTGAATTTGCCGCTGTGGGAGCCGTGTCTGGAGGCCCTGCTGCCGTGCTATGGGGGTGTAGAGAACTGCCCCGGTCGGGACCCTAAGGGACTGGAGGAGCTGCATGTGGCGCCTACGTGCACCTGCACCACCACGCTATTATTAAGGAAAGGATTGGCTTGACTGATGTGCCTGCGACGCCTGGATGCGGCGTTATCACCTTTGGGGCCGTGGGCGAATGTGGACTCTATCCTGCAGATGCCATCTGAAGACCTTGGATACACTGTAAGTGCCTGATTATAATTGGTGTGTCGCGGCCGCATGTTGCAGGGTACTGATCGTTCTGTGCACCATATAGTGTTTCAAAGAACAGTCGGGCACATTAGGGACGTAATCCTGAGTTGGCCCGCAGGGGATTTGCTCGAGCTGCACGTGACTACTGGGGTGTGTTAGAAGTGAGGTGTTTTGTCGCAGACCGGCTGTACACTGGTGGCAAGGCGAGGTGACACACTCCTGTGTGGTCTAGCTGGTGCGACTCTTGTCTGAGCCCCCCTGTCGTGCGCCCAACACTTCTGTAAACATGGGCAAACAAGATGCTAAGCAGCCGCAGTTAACATTTGAGAACAAACGTGCCACACGGCATACGGAGTTGGAGCATGAGGCCCAGATGGACAGCCAGCATGACACGCAAGCGGAAGATCAAGGCAAGGACTTGCGGACTCTTATGCTAGAAATGTGTTCCAGCCTCCAAAACAGAGATACAAAATTAGATACCCTGACTAAGGGTGGGCGTAGTTCGCGAAGTAGCACTTCGCGAAGCTACGCAAAGTGAAGTTCGCACTACGCGAGCTACGCGTAGCACTTCGCGAACTGCGAAGTAACATGTTCGCACTGTGCAAGATGTTGTTTTCAATGATTGCACAGTGCGTACAAGCAACCGGCACTGTGCAATCATTGAAAATGGCATCTTGCACAGTGCGAGCTGTAGTTTTCTGCTGCTCGAGTAGATTTTTCCTCGAGCTGCAGCTTTCTCAACGCGAACTGGTAGTTTCTCATCGCGAGCGGTCGCGAGCATACGCGACCCCTCGCAATGAGAAACCTGACCTTCTCGCGTTGTGAATCTCGCCGGGAGGTTTATTTTCCATGCTCGCGATCGCGAACAAGGAAAAAGTCTCGCCAGGATGTCATTTTGCTTGCTCGCGGTCGCCAACTTGACGTTGAGGACCGCGAGCAAGCAAAAAATGACCGCAGCACTACGCAACACTACGCTACGCGTGTTCGCACTGTGCTACGTGCAGTTCGCGTAGTGCGAAGTAGCGCGAACTTCGCAAACTACGCGAGCGTAGCGTAGTGCTTCGCCCAGGCCTAACCCTGACGTCGCAGTTGGACTCAGTGAAGTCCCAGGTGTAGATGCATGAGACACGCATCGACGCTCTTGAGAACCGTCATACGGAATTCCACGAATTTCAGGTGGAGACAAAAGAGCAGATGCTCCACATGGATAAACTTTTGGGGATCATCAGAGCCAAGAATGACGATTTGGAGGCGAGGTAACCATAATATCTAAAATGGAGTCCTTCATCACAGACTTGCTTCATGAACTATTTGACCCCCACCCATCCTCTGTTTTTGTGGCGGAGAGAGCCCATCGATCGTTGGGGTTGAAGCCCCCAGTTGGTGCGCCACCCAGACCCATCATAGCAAAACTCTTGAACTATCAGGACAGGGACCGCATTCTCCGGCTGGCTAGGGAGAAAGGTCAAATACAGCACAAAGTCAACACTATCTCCTTCTATCCCGACTTCACCCCGGCGGTGCAGGCGGCAAAACGGGAATTTCTCCTGGCCAAACGTATCCTTTTGCAGGCACAGATTCCATACTCCCTGCTTTACCCAGCCAAGCTGAAAGTGTTGTTTGATGGAGCTACTCACTTTTTTACAGACTCGAAGTCCGCATTGAAATTTGCCAAGCATGTAGGAGGCAAGAACAACAAAGGCAATCACGCAGCGGAAAAGTCTACAGGAGATCACCTCAGTGACAATGACTGATATGGGTATCGTATTTTGTGTTAGCTTGTTAATTTGGAAAAGCTGAGGTGTGGGGCCCAGAGGGATGTAGATTTGGTTACTAAAATGGGTCCTAGTGTTCTTAGATATGTAGTTCCTCTTCGAACTGAGTTGCTGAGCTCTTGGGCATTTAGCGCCATCCACAGTACTCCCGGCCACCTTGTGTGAACAGGGTCGTTTGCCGGTATCACTGCGCCCCCCATGGGAAGATTCTCTGATTTGACATGTATTGAATTGTTTCTTTTCTTTTCTCTCTGGGGTAGGTATTCTGCAACCTGATTGGGGGGTTGGAGTGGGAGGTGGGGGGGTTGGGATTGTTTTATTGTTCATTGCCGGTATGGATGTAAATTGTTGGCTAGACTGTGCAGTCCATGGTTGGAAGATCTCTCGTTGTCGCTACACATACGGGCTCTGTAAGTGCGCTTTATACATATCATCACTAATACACTAAATTGCATCACTTGGAACATTCGAGGGCTCAATGACGGTAGGAAGTCTAGGTTGGTCCATGCTTACCTATCCAGACATAATGTAGATATCTGTTTATTGCAGGAGACACATCTCAATGTTACACCTTCGCAGAGGCTCCGTCACAGCCGGTGGGGAAATGTTTACTCCTCCGTTGATTAAACGAGGACTGGACTGGAGGGAGGGATTGGTGCATGTTGACCCCGAGGGACGATACGCCATTATACAAGGGATTTTATGTGGTGTCTCCATGGTTATTGTGGCCGTTTATGGTCCTAATGTAGACTCCCCAGAGTTTTTTAGCAATGTCTGGACGAAAATCAAGGCGACGGGCTGCAGTACAATATTGTGGGGGGGCGACTTTAATGCTATCCTAGATGATTACTTGGACAGGCGGGGAGCCTCCCGTTCCTTACACCCTGCAGCTAGTGCTGCCCTGCGGGCTATAATCTCTTATGGAGACTTGATAGATATATGGCGCAACAGACATCCCCTGACTAGGGAGGGCATATGTATCTCTGATCACCACAGCGCATGGTCCTGCTTGGATTTCTGGCTCGTATCTCGTGATATAACCACCTGGACTTCAGATGTAATACACTTGCCGTGCTCACTGTCAGATCACGCTCCATGCCTGTTGAAATTGGTTATCCCGAACTCACCACAGCGCGCTTTCAACTGGCGCCTCCCGCCATATGCCCTACTTGACGAAGCCTTTAAGGAAGAGATACGGACAGATATCACTGAGTACTTTGCTTTGAACACAGGCTCAGTGGATACTGAGGCTTCACTTTGGGAAGCATTTAAGGTTGTGATTAGAGGCCAGTGCATCGCCAGACAGGCGGAAGTGTTGAAGGCAATTAGGGACATGATCGCATCCCTAGAGGCTCAAATAAGGGAACTTGAGGAGAGATTTTATACTATTGGTGATCCAGAGGCTGTTGGCCTCTGGAAGGCTAAGCTACTAGACTTCTCTGAGGAGGCAAGCAGGAGGCTAAGTATGCAGAGGCAAGGCGATATGGGGAGGATGACAGGCCGGGACGCACATTAGCTGGTATGATTAGACCGCCTAGATCCACCACGTTTATCCATGAAATACACACTGCACCAGGCACCGCTGTTAGAGGCCATGTAGAAATTCTAAATGCTTTCTCCACTTTTTACTCCCACCTCTATACTGCCACCCAGGATACATGTCCCGAGGGGCTGCAGTCATTTCTGGACTCGATTGCATTGGTTTGGTTCAATAACAACCACAGAGAATATATGGATATATGGATCTCCCGTTCACTGCTGAAGATGTTGTCCAAATTATAAAAAGCTTGCCACTTGATAAGTCCCCTGGACTGGTCTAACCACATCTTTTTGCAAAACATATGTTGAGGAATTGGCACCTAGACTGCTGGCGGTATATGAAGAGGCTCTGGAGGGGGGGATATTACCTATATCTATGAGGGAAGCCACGATTATTACTTTGTTGAAGCCTGGAAAACCAGAATCGGAGGTCGATTCATACAGACCACTGTTGATGATAAATGTGGACGTTAAAATCCTTGCCAAGCTGATCGCTAATCGGCTACAACCACTGCTCCCCATGATTGCGCTCCCAGTTCAGTCAGGGTTCATCCTGGGAAGTTCGACCTCTCACAACCTACGAACTATTTTGTCTGTCTTACATTATTTGCACCCAGAGGTTCACGCTGCAGTGGTGTTCTTAGACTCCACCAAAGCGTTCGACACACTCGAATAGCCATATCTCTTTGCCATACTGGGTCGTATGGGGTTCAGCCCACTCTTCATTAACCCCATCCAGCTATTATATAGCTTGCCCAGCACCCGGATCAGGGTGAACGGATTATTGTCTGATCCCTTCCCCATATCGCGCGGCACAAGGCAGGGCTGCCCTCTATCCCTGCTGTTGTTTGCGATAGCAATGGAGCCCCTGGCTGCCCGTATCCAGCGACACCACATAGCACGCGGCATAGGGTTTAGTACCAGGAGCCTGCTCATATCATTATATGCCGACGACGTGATTCTTTATCTTGTCAACCCGGAGGAGAACCTAGACCCAATCCTGAGGGAGTTTATTCGGTTCGGAGGCCTGGCCGGCACTGTTGTTAATTGGGGAAAATCAGTGGTATTTCCCCTAACAGATGGCACGCCACGAGTATATTCTGAATACCCTTTAAAATGAGAGGCTGAGGAGGTCAAATATCTGTGTATATGGATCACTCGGGATACGCAGGAGGTATGGAATCTGAACTATGGGTGGGCTGTTGTATGGTTGGAAGAAAAAGTTAAGATATTGTCTAAGTTGCCGTTGTCCCTAGCTGGGAGGATAGCATTAGCTAAAATGGTCATTTTGCCCAAATTTTTATATCTATTTGTATATATTTCGATCCCACTCATGTTGCATTTTTTCACCACTCTCAAGTCGCAACTCATTTCCCTAGCATGGGCGGGTGGACAAGCTAGGACATCCTGGGACATGCTGACACTCCCGCTGCGACAGGGGGGGTTGGGAGCTCCGGACATGCACCTTTATGCATTCTGCGCTCAGGCTCAATTCTTGCATTTTTGGATGCACCCGACGCCTTTCCATACCCATGTGGCTGTAGAGCTCGATGCAGTTGCACCTGTTCCGCTTAAAGTGGGCATCTATAAATCATCGCGACGCCCCGGTGGAGACATAGACATTGCCGGAGCACTGCGTTGGGTATGGGATGAGCTGCGTAGACGGGCGGGAATCCCAGTGTTGTAAGCTCCCTCGATACCACTGGCTCAGAACCCAATGATGCCCTGTGTGGGAGACAGAATTAGTAAGGCATTTGTACAGAAAATGCAACTCCACACCTTCGCTGATTTGTTCCCCGATAACAAATTCAGACCACCTCCGACTGCGAACGAGGACCAGACGGTACCCTTTTCCAAGCTATTCCTATACCATAAGCTACAAGCGGCCTGTCGGGCTCTTTGTAGGGAAGCCCCTCCAGCTCTGCCTGTGCTGGAAAACATGCTGAGATCCTCCACCCCCCCGCAGACTTGTCATGAGACTTTACACGCACATGCAAAACACTGCCCCTTTGGTGCAGCCTAAATCCCTCCAATATTCCACCCCATTCACTGAAACACAGTGGGAATTTTGCTGTGGGCAGCTGAAAGAGCTCTCTCCCAACTACAAACTCCGATTGATCCATTTCAAATATTTGCACAGATTTTATAGAACACCCATAGGCCTGTATCGTATGGGGCTTTGAGAAGATGAGAGTTATTGGCGTTGCAAATACTCCCCTGCTTCATTTTTACACGTGGCTTGGGACTGTCCAGTGATAGCAGATTATTGGTCCAGAGTATTCACTACAGTGAGCCAAATTGTTGGAGGGTCGGAGGCCCCATCTCCCGTCCTAGGTTTATTGGGATATGTTAAAGACACCCCACCTAAGCAGCGCAAGCTACATGCTCTGCTTCTATTATATGCTAAATGTCAAATTGCGGTGCACTGGAGTAGGAGGATGGCTCCGTCGATTAAGGGTTGAATTGATGATGTCACCTACGGGCACACACAGTTAAATATTTTCTGGGAGCTTGTCCCCCCCACTTCCCGGCCTCGTGACATCTGGGGCCCATTCCTGACATGGGTTCAGGGACAAAACAAATTTGCTGAGGCGGAGCAACCTGGCGACACGCAGGCTTTGGAATAGACATGTATGGTGAGCGGCGACTCATTGGCGGATCCCCGCTCTCAACGCCTCGAGGACCGTGGGGATAATTGTATATATCAGATTAGGATTAGATAAATCCTGTAATGTAATATGCTGTTCTGGAATCTGTAAGCTTACATTCCTATATACTGATGTCAAAGAGCATTTAGATTTATGTAATTAGTGTTTTCATGAATCAAAGGTGCAAACGTGACGTGACCAAAAATTGTATTATGTGACAATTGTATGTACTGTAACTAAGCCACATCTTGTATTGCTATAATAACAAACTGGCCTGTTGTTGAAATGTTTTGTATCTGAACAAAATGTCAATAAAAAATATATATATATCCCTCAGAGAGCGACTCTAGATGTGATAGAGGAGGCATTGAGTTCAGCCATATGGGAATCCCCCACACCTCCAAGTTTAATCCTGGAGTGCGCTACACTAGCCCTTACCGAGAACTTCCTCGAGTTCAAAGGCCAGCTGTATCATTAAACACAGGGTACTTCCTTGGGAAGTACCTTTGCTCCCAGTGTAGCTTGCCTATACATGGCGGCCATTGAGGGACAAATAATCTTTAAATAATCTAACCTGTACCACTCCAACATACGTATGTGGAAGAGATTCATAGACGATATCCTCATCTTCTGGTCAGGCGACTCACAGTCCTACTCTGACTTTTTCAGGTAGATTAATAATCTGAACCCTTACTCGAAATTCACCAGTACTGTCTCACACAATCAAATTTCATTCCTGGATCTGACAATCAGACTTGAACAAGGGAATCTGAAGACAACCATGCACAGGAAAGCCACAGATCGCAACAGTCTACTGTTATTCAGTAGCCACCACCCGCGTGCCCTGAAGGAGAACCTACCCTTTGGACAATTTCTACGGGTGAGGAGAAATTGCAGCACATTTGAAGAATTCAGATCTGAGTCAGACATACTTGCAAAAAACCTGGCTGCATGTGAATACCCACCACGAAGTATAGCCCTCTCAAGGAAGAGAGAAAGAAATAACAACCGGGAGGGACTGTTAAAACATAGAGAAAGGACCCCCACTGAAACTCTTACCTGTGTCACCACTTACACACCAGCTTCCAATCACTTGACGAAAGTCATCAAGAAACATTGAGGCATACTCAACACTGGTTCAATGACATTGTAGCAACCACACTTTGCATTTAAAAGCTCAAAAAATCTGAAGGACATGCTGATCGATACGAGACCGAAAGCACCGACGGGTGGCCAACAGAGGACACTATGGCAATTACCACCTGTTAAAGGCCACTACCCCTGTGGCACATGCACCGCATGCGCTTTTACATCAGCACAAAAAACCATCACTTTCAGCAACTCCTTCACATGGGAGATGAGGTAACATGCTAACTGTAACACACCAAACTGCATATATCTGATTGCGTGCCCCTGTAATTTGTATTACGTAGGGATGACTACTCATCAAATTCAACAACACGTATCGGAACACTGAAGTAATTTCTGTTGCCACAAGAGTACCACCAAAATGTGCACTCACTACCTGGAGAAACATCACACACCAGAGTCACTGAGATGGGTCATTTTGGAGGCATTTCTGAAAATTTCAAAAAACTCTGTTCGTTAAAGAACAGAGGTGGGTACACAGCCTATCCTCACAAATCCTCGGATTGAATGAAGACATTCCCTGGAGTGCATTAAGAGTCTGAAGTAAACATATTCTTCAAACTATATTGATGATGCGAGACACAGGGAACAAGGGGATACTGTACAACCAACCAACAGTATCAACCTAGTGGGGCAGAACTGATATATTTCCTTCTCCACCTGGATTGCCAATATGTCCTGTTGGCAGTAGATCCCCAACTGCACCTTATTGGTACTCAACCTTTAAAAGACTCCTAGAGAGTTTATACCTCTGGTTCATTTAACCATGAGTGCTCTGTATATCAGATGTACACAAGAATAGCCATGTTTCTCACTGGCTTGAATTACCATTACACCTTAGCCCACTGTAAGACACTGCTATCCACACAAACTGTTATGACATAGGGCAAAGCATTACCTCTACCTCTTCGAGATGGCTGCCAAAATACGGGCCTACTGGTATCCAGCTTTAACTGCTTTACATATTAAATCACCACAAATAGGCACTACAGTGACTGGTCATCATTATTACTTACACAACATAGCCCTTGGTGAAGCACATCCATCTACAACGACTAACATGATATGGGATAAGGCAGTCTCCCCACCAAGGATACACTGTGACTAGCAATCTCTCCACTCAAAGATGGCTGCCAAACACGTCCTCACCGGCATTTTCTTCCGATACACACCAGTGCTGACAGTTAACTTCCGCCCCGGACTGGAAGTAATGAAGCACAATATAATCAGGGAAGACTGGGACCTCAGCACCTCCTGGAGCCGGTAGGAGTGGGTAGATCGAGACACGTCGTAATACTGGCATGAATGTATATATTTGGCCACGAGCCCCCCGCCCCTTCAACACCAACCATTTCACACGAGATACCATAGTTCACCATAGTGATTTTAACTTTGAATAGGGCTGGTAGCCACTATGTTCAGGGACGCACAGGAAGCCGTCAGTTCTAGCGACTGAGTTACAAAAATGAAGGGACAGTTTGGAGCTAAGTGGGCAACCCGTAGAACCATGTACGTATATGAAGCCGGCAGTTGCACACACTGGGAAAGCGTGATAGATAATGAGAATACATCGAGGTACGGACTTCTTGTTATTGCATAGGCGATTTCTTCGACCTGGGGTGCATAACAAGCACACCTAGTGACAAACTCCTAGGACTGGGACACATTCTTTTAGAAAGAAGGGGTAAACGGACCGCAAACAAGCATAACCGGCAATGTACCAATGAAGCGCATTATTGCTAACACACAAGGATTGGCAGACATAGATATGTCAGCGCCTAGACACCTATATTAGGAAAGATACGCGGTAATGTGCGTTCCCGACATGATATTGTTTAGACGCTAAAGATGCATATGACCATAGGGACTATGGGCCAACTCCCAATGGTTCCCTCCCTCTGCATTCTCTCATTGTAGTGCTTAGAAAGTTGCCATTGTAAATCTATGGTTGTGTGGGTACCAGCTCTTTTCGTCTGTATTGCCATGTATGGTCACTGATGTGGCAGCGAATGAGACTGACGGGATGTGTTATCACTATGATTACCCTGTCTTGATTTAAATGACTAATGTTGACCCCCTCTATTGTCTCCCATTTGGATTTATCTAGTACATGAGGAACACCTTGTGTACCACCTAACGGGTACTGCTGAAGCCTGGTTAGTTTACAACATTGGGTGAGTCACCAGAAAATGAGTCTGCTGCTTGGTAGTTGTGCCACAAGGGCTGTAATTCACACTAGCTCACCATGGGTACTCACCTTGTGGCACTGTTCTTAAATTGTTTTTATTATCCTCAATGCATTTGCATTCACTGGTCACCGATTAAAATATTGAGTCAGATTCACATTGGAAATGAGACTGCCCATGTATGTGTACTAAACTGATATAACCTATGACACACTTCTTTCCCCGTACAGGTTGTTTCAGTACTGACAGGTACACTAATAGGTAGTTGCTTGGTTGATGTGAGTATGATTCCACATCACCAATTTTAATGTGAAGATAGTCATCATTGTTTTGGTCCTGACAAATCGCCTGTAGACTTTACATCGAGCGAGAAACATGTTGACCTTTTCACCAATAGGTTTCCTTAAATCTAGGACTTAAAGCTTAGTTGAGCGCACTATTGTCTGTTTTTACTTAGGGTAGGAGACCCATTGATTAAAGTTTGCTGTCGCTGGTACTCCCAATCCTATTTTAGATTCACTCTCAATCCACACATCTACACATTTCTGGCCCCTCATCCCCACTTCACCATAAAGCTATTGGAAAAAGATCTCCGCTAAAGTGCCCCTACTATAGGGAGTCCCTTGGGTATTGCACCGCCGACCCGACGAGGAGCAGCCCAGATGATGAAGCATGACACCCAACTGGGTGTGTGAGGGCATTATTATCCAATATATGGATTCCCAACTTTGAACCTCTTGGTTGGGTTTGTCTTTTATTTCCCTTGCTCTGACCCCGATCACTTAGGAACAGCATAACCTTTTTTGAAAGTATGTGTTGGAACATTGTCATTTGACAGTGCAGGATTGAGCGTTTTGGTGGCAGTTCTCAGTCCGGAAAGGCACGGTTGAGGTAGAGGTATTTTAGGAGTCTTTTGAATTTTATAAAGGAAGGGATGGTCCAGATATCGGCTGGAATAGAGTTCCAGATTTTGGGTGCGTTTCCAGCAAAGGATCCTGCAGCGGTTTTTTGCTTGCGTGTTTTCAAAGGAATGAGTAAGAGGGTGTTGGAGCTCCTGAAGTTTCTTGTCTGGCCGGCTTTTTTGAGTTTGGAGGTCAGGTATTCCGGTTTCCCTGTGTGCAGGGCTTTGTGCGTGAGGCAGGCAGTTCTAAAGCTGGCACGCATTTCGACTGGGAGCCAATTTAGTTCTCTGAGTGCGGGAGATAAGTGGTCATATTTCTTAACTTCGGTGACAATTCTGGCAGCAGCATTGAGAGTTGTTTTGAGTGGCGCTAGGTGGGAACGAGCTGTACCGGAGAGGAATACGTTCCCATAGTCAAGTTTAGATAACACCAGTGATTGGGTAGCTTGTTTGAGGTCCTTGGACGGGATCAAGGGCTTAATTTTGTTAAGAAGCTTCAGATGGAGGAAGGCACTCTTCGCAGAGATCTTAATGTGTTTGTTCATGTTCAGTTTTGGGTCGAGGGTGATTCCTAGAGATCTTACAGAGTTAGCTTGGGTGAGATTCTGTTGAGAGCATCAATTGCTTTCAGCCACTCTACGATTTGAGGGTTTTCTTCTTTGTTGGAGATGAGGAGGATTTCGGTTTTGTCTTGATTGAGTTTAAGGTAGTTTGTTGTTAGCCAATGTTGAACTTCTCTAAGAGTGTTTTTGAGTCTTAGAACGTCGTTGATGGAGGAGGTTTCCAAGTAGATCTGGGTGTCGTCTGCATATAGGTGGAAGTGTATGTTGGCTTTTTTGAGAATGGTGGTGAGGGGTTCCATGTATATGTTGAACAGTTGAGGGGAGAGTACTGAGCCTTGGGGGACACCTCTGTTGACAGGGTGTAGGTCAGACGTAAAGGATTTGATTTTTATGCTTTGGGAGCGGTTGTGTAAGAAGGAGGAGAACCATTGTAGGACTACCTCATCCGCACCTACTCGGTCTTGGAGAGCCTTGATGAGTAGATTGTGTTCAACCGTGTCAAAGGCTGCCGATAGGTTCAGGAGGATGAGTAGGCAGCATTGGTCAGTATCAAGGGACTGTGGATGTTATACAAGATGTTAAACCTTTTCTGAAGCTTGATTGGTGGTGATGAAGCAGGTTAATGTTGTCAATGTGCTGAATCAGTTGTAGGAGAACGCACTTTTCAAGGATTTTGGATAGGAAGGGGAGGTTGGAAACAGGTCTGAAGTTGTTCAGATCGTTGGTGTCTAGGCCTGGCTTTTTCAATAGTGGCGTGACTTGGCTGACTTTGAGGCAGTCTGGTATGATGCCTGTTTTGAAGCAGCTGTTTGTGATTTCGCACCATGGTGGAGCAAGGGAGAGTTTCAGCTTTTTGGTCAATTGGGTGGGTACAGGGTCGAGGATGTGGGATGCGGGCTTGGCGGAGGAGATCAGTTTGAGAATCTCAGCTTCAGGTACGGGGTCAAAGAATTTCCAGGCTTTCATGGGGAGCATGCTCATGGTGGTTTCGACTGTTCGGGCTAAGTTTTTGCAGGAGGGATTGAGGATGATGTCAAGTGATAGCTCAATCTTGGTGATTTTGTCGTTGAAGAAGTTGGCGAAGTTGTTACACAGGTCTTTGGAGGCATGGACTGGGGTTGCAGAGGTCTTGGACGTTTGTTGTCTGATGATGTTAAAGAGCTCTTTTGGCCTGTTTTTCGCGTTGTCGAGGGCGGTGCAGAAAAAGTTGTTTTTTTCAATGTTGATATGTTTTTTGTAAATATTTTGGGCTGCTTTGAGTTTCTCGCAGAGGCTAGTGGAGGGAATGTTTCTCCATAGACGTTCTGTAGCTCTAAGTTTTCTCCTTTCATCGTTAATGTCCTTGTTGAACCAGGATCTGGAGGGTATGTTCCTGGTTTCTTTCAGTTTCAGGGGGGCTAGTTGGTCTAAGATGGCCGACAAAGTTGTGTTGTAGTGGGATGTGAGTTCTGTTGTGGAGAGACTGTCTGGGGAAATGGGCAGGAGGGTGCTTATTTTTACTTCTAGGTCGAAGATGTTGATCTGTGTTAGGTTTCTCGTCCATGTGGGGGGGGGGTCTTGGATGGGAGGTTGGCACATGATCGGTTGTGTGATGTGGAATAGGATTAAGTGGTGGTCTGACTACTCGACTGGTAGGATGTGGTCGATTGCGATTGCATCGCATTGGGCGATGATGGCATTCAGGATTGCCCCTTTCTTATGAGTTTCTTCTGAGCAGTGCTGGGTAAGGTTGTTGCTATGTAATAGCTCATTCAGTTTTTGTATTGGTGAGCTGTTTTTATCATTCCAGTGCAGGTGGAGGTCACCCAGAATTAGGTTGTTGTTGTCTCGGAGAGAGCAGTGAGCGACCAGGTCTGACAGGTGTTCAGTGAACCAGGTGATGTTGTCTGGGGGATGGTATAGGAGATGGCAGTTTAGTATTTTGTTGTTGCTGGTGTTAATGTTGGCAGTTAGGCATTCAAAGGTGTTATGGTTGAATGTGTCGATTTCGGTCACGGACAAGTTGTTGTTGTGAATGATTGCTAAGCCCCCACCTTTTTGGTCTTTTCGGTCTTTGTTGACGATTGAGAAGTCCTGGGGTACAATAATATCCATGATTGGAGGCGAGCTGTCATTTAGCCAGGTCTCGGTGATGAAGGCTATGTCTATGTCATGGCTGAGGATGGATTCAGCTAGCTCTGTGGCATGTTTAGTGGCTGATCTGCAGTTTATGAGCATGCAGTTGGTAGGGGGTGTCTCTTTTTTAGTTTTTTTTCTTAGGGGTGCAGTGGGGATGTTGATGAGGGAGGCTGGGGGTGTTGGGGGTTTCGGGGTGGAGTGATCTCTTCTGAACCCAGTGATTACCTGAATCGAGGATTGAGGGATGTGAGTTGAAGGGGTGTTGTACGAGGAGGCCATCTCGGTCACTTCCTCCGAGGACATATCTCCCAAAGTTCTATTAGGCCTCATTGTGTGGCTCAAGAGGGGCAATGAGGTCCAACTGGGTCGCGGAGCCTTGGGGAGCCTTTGGTGTAAGTGGTTGGAGATGGTGGGAGTACAGTGGGGGTTTTTGAGGGCTTGTGAAGTGTAGCGAGGTTGTTTAGGATATCATTAAAGCCCTGTATTATAATAGCCAATCCGGAGGGGAGAAGGCCTGACGATGTTGTGTTGCCTTCTGGTCGTTGTTGTGTCGTCAGTTAGAGCTTTGGGATTGTGTGTGTGGTGAGGGGGGTCATGTTGTGGTAATTGCTTTTTTTTGCAGGTGGGTATAGGAAGGTGGTTGGAAGACTTAGACTGAGTAATGAGGTTGATCGGTATTGCTTGAAGGTTATGAGCGGAGAGCTGTTTGAGGGAATGAACCGACGGGGAGGGGGAGCTTTGTTCTTGGTGCTAGAGGTTCTGGTGGTGGCTCGAGGTGGGATGGGAGGGAGTGTGGGATTTCAGCTGGGGGGTCTGGTTGTCTGGGTAGATGGGGTGGGATGGGAGGGGGATGTGTGTGAGCGGCATCAGTCTGCAGTGAGGGGAAGAGGAAGTCAAATGCCTCAAGGTTGTCATTGTTGGCTTGAATCAGGACTGTGCCGTTGGAGTAGATGGTCACAGAGGTGTTCCCGCATCGCGTCATGCGGTTAGGGATGGCGAATGATAGTTTGCAGGTATATGTTAGCAAATAGTGATTCTGGGTATTGGCTGATCAGTTTATGTTTGAGTTTTTTTCCGCTTTCAGTGAGAGGTTGGTGGGAGACTAATTGCGAAGGAGTGCGGGCTGCTGCAGTTTTACGTAGGTCGAGGTGAGGGGGTTAGCATAGGTTTGCGTGATAGAAGCCATTTTATCTAAGCTGGAGGTGGGGTTAGTTCCTTTCGGGCTAGGTGTGTTACGCTAACACAGGGGTCGGGGTGGATTATAGTGGTGGATGGGACGATAGCGTGGTCAGGCCGCTTCTAAATGTGTTGGTTGGTTGGCTGCCAACATGCGGTTCCTGGGTGCATGAAGAGTGTAAGAGCGGTGGGGGCAATGAGGTACGGCTTGTGTTGTTTTGTTTCTGTAGTGGTGCGAGTTGTTGCTGTTGTCTAGTCATTGAATTTCAAGTTACGTAACCCAACTGAGGTTATTGGGGTAGCCCCCCGGTGGTCCGGTAGTATGGGTAGATAGGTGCAGCAAGACAGGGATGTGGCAGGCTACCGTCACTAACGTCGCTAACGTTGTTTAGAGGTTAATGAGTCTGGCTGCAGGGTTGGGTGGACCAGACCCTTTTTTAGGGTTGGTCGGTGACTCGTCGGTGCGGTTGAATGGATAGAAGTAGAGCTGAGGTACCTAAGTAGAAAGAATTAGTGCATAGGCGGGCCAGCGTTGCATTATAGTGAGGTCGGGGGAGTATCAGAGGTGGGCCTAGATGAGTGTGTCTCTCTAAGGAGTAGAGGTTCTTTGCAGTCTCTTTTTGGTGGCCATTTTAGGGTCAGGCCCTGAGTTTATTTGGTTTGATGTGGGACAGACTCTGTAATTCGGGAGTCTCCGTTACTTGTTCTTGCTGAGATCACCAGGTACAGGGTGTATAGGGGACATTTAGGGTGAGGGGGACTCACCGGTGCAGTCTGATCGTCGGTGAGGAGTGTTGCTTCCGTGCAGTCATCTTGGGGTCAGGCGTTCCAAAGCCCCACGCTTACTCGCAGATTGGTTACCCAGTGGTAGTTAGTGTGACTTTTCAGTGGTTCTTTGTCTTCCGATTCAGTACTAGAACAATCTACTTGGCTGCAGTCTCCATGGAGGACTCACATGAGCGATGTTTTACCAGTGCTGGTTCAGCGTCAGGGCGGCCATCTTGGGAACAGGAGTTGTGGAGCTCTGTAGTAGCTCGCAATCTGCTTTCGGAGGTTTCCAAGTATCAGTTTGGGGAACGTTGCTGGCCTTATCTGTCAGGGCTCTCTTGGGACCACTGCGGGTGCCTTTAAGCAGCATGCCGTCTATTGATCGTTTGGAGTTACCGCTGCCACATCGAAGTTGGGGCGGCCATTTTAGGGACAGGCACTGCAGAGCTCTGCAGTAGCTCGTAGTCAGCTATCCTAAGTTTCCCCAGTGCCAGATTGGTACTCACTGCGGGTCGAGGCTCTCGTGTGTCCACTATAGGGTGCCTCTGAATTGCCAGCAGTCCGCTAGTCGAGAGTTTTCTTTCCTGCTGTCATAACTGTGTGGCCATTTTGAGGTCAGGCGTTGCGGAGCTCAACAGTAACTCACGCTCCGTTATCTCACATTTCTGCCCGTGTTGTCTAGGTGACAGGAACGGTCCGGGTCCACGGCTGTCGGGACTCTTGCAGGTCCGAGTTGGGGTGTCCTGGGATCGAGTGAGGTCTGCAAGCCGCTGATCACCATGAGGCGTCAGTTTCAATCCTGAAGGTGTCGCGGCGCCAATCCTCATATCTTCATGTCCTGATGATGGTGAAAGCTCGATTCAGGTTTATCCAACTTGGGGATTGTTCCGTGAGTCCTCATACTCTGGTGGAAGGGATGGTGGGGGGCAGTATGGATTCTCCCTGCAGCGGTGATCCCAGTGCCCAGGAGCTCAATTTGAGTGCTCTCCCCCGCGGCCATCTTACTGCAATCAGCCTCATCTTGCCCAGGCTGGACTATTGGCCTGCAGAGGGGGCTACTGGCCAGACTCCAGTTTCTGAAAAATGTGGCTGCCTTATTACTGTTGGAAATTCCCAAGTGCCAGTCCGCCAGACAAGCAAATGACGATGCTTGTTCATCTTCATTGGCTACCTATGCATTCAGGGATCAATTTTAAAGCTCTATGTATTTCCTTTAGAGCCCTGCCTGAGGCTAGTCCTGAGTACTTTAAACATAGGTTCTCCTGGTATTCTCCCCTAGGAGAGCTTTGATCCTCTTCTACCAACCTATTTGAGGTCCCCAAGTACTGGCTCACGAAGTTGGGTGGCAAGAGCTTTGTAGCTAACTCTTCCAAACTGTAGAACTCGCTGACCTCTCACATTAGGTCAGCCTTAGATTTGCTAGGTTTTAGGAAAGCTCTCAAACCCTGGCTCTTTATTCAGTAATTACAGCTTGACTCAATCATATCCCCCCCTGGTTCTTTTTGCTCAGTGTTTGTATCGCTAGATGCCTCCAGGCATTAGTTTGAGCTCTACAAATGTAACTCATATATCATATCATAAATACATTGCATTTTGTCTCTAAGCAAAGCCTGGCTCTTTTTGTGCCAAGCTACCCATGTTTAAGCACAGGTTAATTTAGTAACACCCCAGTCAACCAACAACAACATTGCTCACATATACAAATGCCAATAAAATGCATGAACATGGCAATGTGGGATTCATGCTTTATTGAATAATGTAGCTTTGACTTTAATATTTGTTCGAAATATAAATAACTGCTGCAAAAAACTCAGCCTGTGCTCGTCATTTGCTATAACCATTACTTCTCAGTTGCAATGTGACATTTTTGAAAGATTTTATTTTGCAAATAATTGACATAAATCTTGAATAGAATATAAACATTTTGACAGCACAATATCATTCTTTTCATAACTAGCTGGGAATTGAGGCACACAATAAAAATGGAGCGCACCAATCGTCCTTTTCAATCATATGAGAAGCCTCATGTACAATTAATAATGCATCATCCTTTTACTGCATCCATGTGCTGCTGAAAATGTGAATAGATTTTGAATAATCATATCATTTTCACATCAAAATCAACTTCATAACCCAAGAGCTAGCTAATGAAGACGAAAGAGAAGCAGAGTTAAGAGACACTTTTTTATACTCAGCAGTGGGCAAAGTATTTTAAGACTGATTTACAAAGTAAAAACTAAGTTTTACGAGTCTCATATATCTTAGTTAGGCTTAACGTATCCTAGCCTTATCATTAGCAATTCGGAAATTTTGATGATTTGGAAAATGTAAAAAGTTATGTTTTAAAAATGCATATTGTTTGCATCTTTGTGTTATTTTGGTATGGTTATTCTATACAACACGAAATAAATAATTATAATATTCTCAATACAATGCAGTAAAAATAATAATATCACTGATATGTGGGTGTTGCAATAGAAATCTAGGACAACAAACACATTTGCTCTCTACACACCTTCTACCACCCTCCCGGTGACAACCTAACATCCATAGAACACCTCATGGATATTCTAACATCTAATGACAACCATCAATATAAGCAAATCTTCTTGGGTGACTTCAACCTACACTGGGATGATGAGAACGACCCTGGGGTAAACAGCCTCAAAGCTTTCCTTGCTAACCTCAATCTTATCCAAATATGTAACAGCCCGACACACGACAGAGGTGCCATTCTAGACCTAATAATTTCCAAAGCGGGCGCCACACAACTTGTCTCGATTCTCCCCTGTGACTGGTCTGACCATCATGTCATTTCTTTCCAAATCTTGGAAACGATTACACGCCGCCCAACTCAACCCTTGAGAACTAAGACCTGGAAGAGAAACTTGAAATTCGCTGGCTCTAACCTCTTATCATTAGTTAATCCTAACCATCTCCACCCACCTAAAGACCTCAAGGATGTTCAGGAGCTGACCAGTCACTACTTCCGTTCCATGAACAACCTACTTGACAATATTGCCCCGCTTCAGCTAAAAAGTACTTCTACAAAAGAGTCAAAACCCTGGTACGATGGGAGACTAAATGATGACAGACGCTCTCTCAGATTACTGGAACGTCGTTTGAGAGCTGACCCCTCTACTCATCACCTAAAGCTTCTCAGATTCTCCAGAAACGCTTACTTTAGGAAGATCAGAAAAGCGACAACTGTCTTCTTCAGATCACAACTAGACGGGGCCAGGAACCGCCCCAAAAAGCTTTTCAATCTTATCAAAGCTCAGACCAATAACCCTTCCAATCTCCCTAACCTGATCCCAACCTCTCTTCCCAAGTGTGACGAATTTTCCACCTTCTTCGTGACCAAGACGGAATCCATTAAATCAGACCTAAGAAAAGACCTCTCAGACATTGCTGACCAGAGTAAGAACCCAGCTCTGCCCTTAGCAGAGGCTCAAGAAAATGACCTCCCAAAATTTAAACTAAAAAACAACGCAACATGGTCCCACATATTAAAGACGCTAACTTCTCTGAAACCCTCCAATCATTTCTTAGACCCGCTACCGGCCAATTACCTAAAATACTTCATTCCCCTAGTCCTACCCCTCTGGACTAAGATCATCAACTCGTCCCTTCTTCAAGGATCCATCCCGGACAGCCTGAAAACAGGTCAGGTCTCTCCGATCCTTAAGAAACCTTCAGCTGACCCTTCGGACCCAAACAACTATCGCCCGATCTCCAACATCCCAATGCTAGCCAAACTCCAGGAAAAATGCGTTAATTCACAGCTGAACAACCACATTGCTCAATTCAACCTACTTAACCAGTTTCAATCAGGCTTCCGAGCAGTTCATAGCACTGAATCGGCTATGACACATATTCTTGACGACGCGCTAAAAATCCTAGACCAAAACGAAGCCTGTTTACTAATTCTACTCGATCTATCCTCAGCTTTTGACACCGTCAAACACGACAACCTGCTCACTCTCCTGAAAAATAGAATGGGAATTCCGGGTTCTGTTTTTAACTGGTTCCCCTCCTTCCTGCAAAATAGATCCCAAAGCTTCAAGGTCAACCAATCTCTGTCCAACCCCATGCCAGTCACGCTAGGAGTTCCACAAGGCTCTTCTCTCTCTCCCACCCTTTTCAACCTCTTTATGGAACCACTCACCGATCTTCTCAGCCTTGCCGAAATTCACTTTCACATGTACGCTGACGATACCCAAATATACATCAAGATTCATTCTCTGGAAGACATCAAATCACTCAACTCCACACTACAAAAAACCCAAACCTGGCTGGCTGAAAACCACTTGAAACTAAACTCCCTCAAAACTGAATTCCTCCTAATCGCTCCCCCCAACAAATCTCCAATCATACTGGAATGGATGAAACACCTTACAGCTCTTAATGGTCATCCGCTAGTCGTGGACTCTGCAAAATCTCTGGGGGTCACGCTTGACAGCAACCTAAAGATGCAGAAACATATCAGCGCCACCACAAAAGGAGCTAACTTCCATCTGAAGACTCTTCGTAAACTAAAACCCTTTTTACCGGCCCAAGATATCAAACTAGCGGTCCAAGCACTAGTAATCCCTCGTGTGGAATATGGGGCAGTTACCCTTTGCGGTCTTCCGAGGGCATCGACAGCCCCTCTAAGAGCCACGATCAACTCTGCTGCGAGACTCATCACGGGCTCAAAGAGAAACTCCCACATTTCACCAGACTTGAGAACACTCAACTGGCTTCTGTTTGAAGCCAGAATCCATCTGAAAATCGCTTGTATGACCCACAAGGCCCTCCACCACAATGCCCCCCACTACCTAGCTCAGAAATTGGTGCGCTCTTCGGGCAACAGAGCCTCTAGGAGTGCCAAGACTCTTCTTCTGAAACCACAAAGATTTGCCCAAAAAAAAACCTATAACCGATCCTTCTCTGGCATGGCTCCTAGGATCTGGAATGACTTACCCAGTGAAACAAGAATGAACCCTTCTTCTGCCGCATTAAAAAAAAAGTGAAAGCGATCCTCATGGCTAAATTCACATGAACTTTGTTGCGGTTTTCTGTATATTATGTTTGGTGTTTGTTTGTTTGTTACTCTTCAGTTGTCACTATGTATAGCTTAAGCTTTATGACTTTCAGAACTGCACCTTTAACCTGTTAAGCGCTCTGTTACTCGCAAGAGTCTTGTCCACGCTATATAAAACTTTCAAAATAAAATAAAAATAAATAAATAAATTCTAGGCCAAATCGTTTGCGACATCGACTTTCCACGAATGTATTTTAACCAAGTCCCAGGATAAAAGTGCCCCAACACAGAAAACAGCAGTGCTACATACACTTCTTGCTTAAAACAACAGTGTGGCTTTTCACAAACACGAAAAGTGTGGGAGTTATAAAGTTAGGGCCATATGTACAAAACATTTTTGCGGCCGGAAACATGGTGTTTACAGCCGCAGAAATGCTTTTTTTTATCTATGTATAAATGCCAAATTACAATTTGGTGACTTGTTACCGTATCACACTTCAGTTTAGCAATTCGGTATTTGAAAGGATTAGGGCAATCGCCTACAAATGAATAATTGCAGTGCTTCCTATGAATGTTTTGCAAGTATGGATGCAAATCATTGGGGGGCAGAGTTATCATTCTTTCCACCTTGATGGGTTGCGCTGTGTGAAAGGGAAAGGGCAGGAATGTGCCATCTTTACCATTACATGGTGCATTTCTGTCTTTTCCTGGTGCATGCACTCTTCTCTCTGCCTAGCACCAAAGCACGCACCCTTGCTCCAGGGTGCAAGGGTGCCTGTGTTGTAGGCAGGATTATTTTTATCCAGGAAGGGGCACCTTTCTGCACAAAAACAATCCATAGAAGAGTTTTTATTTTTCTATGTGTGATGCATAATGTAGCACACAAAGAAAGAGGAAAAAACAAGGAGAAATAAAGATATTTCTTCTTGTTGCTCCTCACCTGAGAAGGCACAGCAATTTGTAAAATAACCAGGTCTACCCTAATGGGAAATCTGGGAATGTACAAAAATCCATGGTTTGATGATTGGGAACACCTATGCTCCACTCATGGAATGCAACCCTGACACAGAGTGATGCAAGTCAGTGATTTGCGCTGCCTTGAGTTACTTTAGATTTATCAAGTCATGCAGGGCCATGCAAAGTGGCCTTGCATGGCTAGATAAATCTCACTTAGGTTTGCATTGCCTTTCCGCCCTCTTGAGAATTGATTGGGCGATGCAAAACATTGATAAATATGGACATCATTTTTTACTGACTACTAAAAGGTAGTGGCAACCATTTGCGAATGATAAGGGGTCCCCACAGGACCCCTTCCACTTTGAGAATGTAAAAAAAAAAAAAATCAAAGAGCATACAATGGTCCCATTGAACACTGTCTACTTTGTTTTAAATGCGCCTCTTTTTCCTTTACAGAAATTGGGCTGCATGTTTTCTTAAAAAGCGATCACATACATGGTGGTCTGCTGACCCCAGCAGGCCACCATCCATGTGATGGCTATCATTCCTAATGGGTCACAAAAACAGCACCACTTTTGCGAAATACCTATCCCCTTTATGTGGGATAGAAAAGAGCATAAATCAACACTTTACTTGTATGTTTGACTTCAGTGTGTATGTTCTTAGCTGTCCCTATGGGATGAGTTACATAGCTGGCACTACACGCCCTGTTAAAAAACAAATATTGTAATACATTAGAACCATCAAACTTGCAGAAAAATAATGGCCCTTCTTTGCGACATTCTACAACAGGGACAGCACACTGTTAAGATTTTATATGATCAATAGAGTCCAGGCGACCATAAGAGGAGGGAATAGTCAACTTTATCTAGTTATATTTTGGAACTCAATACCAAATCCCCCAATGGTCTGAATATAGATGAAGAATTGCACATACATTTGGGTTAATTGGGCAACTATGTACCTGGTTTGATACACAAAATGATTATATTTTGTGAACTCCTTTGTGTGATATCTGATGTGCATATTAACTTGTAGCATGGTTTTAACTGATATTTATGGTTTGTGTTTTCTCTTTTGTTATTGTTTTGTGTTACTTCTCTATTTTATTTTGTGTCTTGTTATGCAGGGACGGAGATCACAGGAGATTTAGGCCTTTCATATGTGGGCAACATTTGAGCTAAGATACCTTTTAGGTTTTTTGCTGTTAAAACCCACTTGAGCATAATTGTTATAGCATTAGCGATTCTTCAGCCATTACATACACATGTACATTTTGCCATAATTTTGTGCACCCACAAGGACAGAATTAAGTTATTTACCATTCTCATATGTAGTTGAACACCACATATATGACTATATTACTTGTGGGAGAGTTGTGGCGCAGCGGCCAGGACGACTGACTGACCAGGGGCTCACAGTTTGATCCCCGGTGCCGGCGGAAGATCAGTCCAGCACCTTGTGACTCTGGGCAATAGCTCGCTTAATCTTCCCAACGGCCCCCAGTGCCTTGACACCTTCGGGTAATTGTTTGCGCTTTACAAATACTGGACTTTTACATTTACTTGACAGTTGTTTTTGTATTTCAAATTTGTTTCTGCAAATAGTGTATAGGTGAGGTAATATTTGATGTCTTGGGAGGATGTGTGTTGTAAATTTTTATAGCTCAGTCAGATTTCATTTTTGGCATAACTGATACATTTTTGATTTCATGATGCTTCGACTGCTAGGACAGCTGCGCCTCTCATTGTATGAACCGGTATAGAATATAGACATTCACAAATAACATATTTTGATTATTAATACCAATTAGGCATTTTCAGCTGTTAGGCTTTGAAGCGCCCTAGACATATTCAATATTGGAATGTTTTTGATTTGATATTTTGTTGTTACATATGAGTGCTGCGAGTTATACTTGAGAAGTACAAGCTTTTTATTTACTGCCATCACGTTATCAACAATGTGCTAAGATAGCTGACATGTAAACCACTGTTGGTTAACCCTGCAAGCCTTCTTTTATGTTGTTTAAGCTTAGTAGGTTTAAGTATGAGAGGGCAAGATCACTATTCATCTGGAAACCAGGCGTCTGGTACGCTGAAATGCATAGGGTATTTTTGCGTTCTCCATGTTGCTTATTTAATCCTGAATTAACTGAATAAAATGTTTGGTTCAACTTGCATCACTGGAGTACACGTTTATCTCATGGACACAGAATAAAAAGAGGGAATTTAAGTATGCCTTAACCAAACGCGCATTACTGCTGTCAGGGCCCAGAGGCAGGAAATTCTGGAGAGTGTGGAGATATATATAAATATGTGAAACATACATACACAATAAAATCATATAAACTGTAATACTAAGAAAAAGATATTAATACATGTAGACAATAAACAAAATATAAAAAATTGAAATATTCGAAAAATCCATTTACATAAAATACTATAAACATTAACACAAATAAGAAAATTAAAACAAATAATTCCATAAACTCTATTTGACCAACTATTGGTCTAAAAATATAAAATATACTATTCTCACTCTAGTTTATGTAACAGTAACGAAACTGTTGGAATTCGGAGGGATAACATTTGCTATTGCCACTCCAGTCTGTGCAACAGCAGGGAAAGTGTTAAATTGCAAAGAGGATAATTTTACTATTCCTACTGCAGTCTAAACCAGTATACGGAAAGTACTTAACTTTAAACACATTACTAGGCCCGGGTGAAAAAAATCACTCTACTCGCAGAGAAGGCGAATTTGGGAACTCATCACTATGCACGAAAAATGGACTTCCTGCTAAATTCCTCCATCTGGTGGATGGTGATATTTTTATTCAGCTTGTGTGTGCAGGGCATGTTTTGGTGCACTCTGGTGAGTGTGGTAAGGCTTTCTGGTCACTCGCAATTGTGTGTGCTAGATTTTTGGGCCACTTGCGTGCCTTCCAGCACCATTCATGTAACTCTAATGAGAGTGAGTGACCACGGCTGCACCTTAAGCAGATTCTCAACTCAAGAAGCAGGTAAATCTACTCAAGAAGTTAATATTCTACTCTAATAGAATGTTCAAATAGATTTTTAGTGCAAGAAGCCCTTTATTTTGATTCTTTTAAACAAGAAGGAAGTTCTCCAGAGACTCTAGGCCCTGATTAATATGCCGGTGGGACTGTGACTGACAGGCCGTCAGTGGTGATCCCACTGAAATCTATTCCATTGGTCCGACTGCCAGATTAGGATTCAGGTGGTCAGAGTGAGTTAGGCAGGGGGAAAGAACTCCACCTCCAACAAGTTCAAGGAGCCCGTAGGGACGGTGGTCAGATTCCTAAACTCTACAGTGGAGGTGTGCCTGTGCAGGCACCTCCGTAGCGACAAGAATATCCCTTCCTAACTGGCTGTTCATGGCAGTCTGACTGCCATGAGCAGGCAGCCGGAATGGGACTTTGAGGACCCCTAGCAGGTCCCCTGTCCCCTGTGGGCCTATACTATGGGGCCAAGGGGCCCATGTGGTGACCCTCCAAACATCCATGCAGTGTGTGCTTTTCCATTGTGGATAGTGCTGTGGCCCTTTTCTGGGCTGCAGCACAAACCGCAATATAAAAGAGCGTGCTTCCAGCCGCCTCATGAGCATCCCGCAATGATGGTAAAATAAGGTCCTAACTTCCTGCTCCTGTTCAGCAGACTCCTCCCAGTGCTTTGTCCATCTCCTTGTCACTTTTCCTTTGGATTTGGAGCTGGAAGGATCACTCTCTTTATCAGCTGCATATATACCATTGGATTTAAAGACTATTGGCCTAATTACAATGTCAGTCAGAATGCAACCGACAGGCAGTTGGTTGCAGTCTGACCGACATCTGGTGCTGCAGTCTGACCGACTGCTCAGGCACCACCGTAGGGATTACGATGTCCTTTTCAGATAGCCTTTCAATGGCGGTCTGTTTGCCATAGAAAGGCTGTTGTAAACAGAATTTTGGGGCCCCTAGCAGGGCCCCCATCCCTTCATCGCCTCCACTATGAGACCGGAGAGGCACCTTTGGTGTCCTCCAAAACATCCATACCCTGCGTGCCCGGCACCATATGGTGTCTGGTACACGGTGCACAGATGTTTCAAAGCATACATTTTTCTAAGCAGCTTGTGCTGAGGACCTTTTCCAGCCGAGCTGCAATGGAAAAATGGATGTATCTGACTGCCTCATGGGTGGTTGCATCCTAAATTGTCAGATGGAACAGCTGATTACTAGTTTCATTCTGAAAAGATGTCGGTCGGACACACATCCGACCGGCATGGTAATAAGACCATATGTTTTTGTGATATCCTAATTAAGTGAAAAAAATGTTGCATGAGTGTGTTGTTTGTTTGACAGAGGGCATGCACCAATATTTATTTATACTTATTTGATTTTTAAAACTTGTTTTGGTGGGTGGCCTGGAGTTTCAGTAGGGGCCTAGTTATGTTTTTGCATTTAATTTTTCATCTTTTGTAAAGGAAACATATTGCACAGTTCAGTACATTTTCTCCATGTTTTTTCAATTTGCAATATTCATTTATTTTTCTATGTGGCCTAGTCTGCCAATGGGCCCTCCAGCCAGTAGGCACAGTACTAGTCATGGATGCATTAAACAGCTGTCTCTGTGGTATCTATTGTTTTAAAACATCATTTAGGGCAAGGATGGTATTGGATTAAATTACAAATGTGTAGGGGGTTAGTTTGGTCACCTTTTATTTTCTGCAAAAAGTGTATAGGTGGGGTAATATTTGATGCCTTGGGAGGATATGTGCTTTTGTAAAAATGGTATAGCTTACTTAATTTTCATTTTTGGCACAGCTGAATTAATGGCAATTGTTTTCTTCACTGTTACCAGCCTCCTCTCTCTGACTAGTGTGTGTGTGTGAATGTGTCTGCCACAGGCCAACTTTTATCTTTGTTCTCCATGCCATGTGACCAGGGGCCATTTTGTGTAGTCAGTGTCGATAGTCCTGCATGTGTTCTTTGTTTTCCATTCTTCCTTGCTTCTTTGACCATGTGGCCGGCAGACATTTTAAAGCCAGTGTGCTTTTGCCATAGGCCTACATGTGTTATTTATTGCTGCCATACCTTGCTTGCTTGCTGTTGTTGTTTGACCATGTGGCTGGCACCCATGTTGTGTACTCAGCCAGTGTGCTTTTGCTATAGGCCAACATATGCTCTTTATTGTGGCCATGCCTCCTTGCTTGCTGTTGTTGGTTGATCAACTGGCCGGCAACCATTTTGTGTAGCTAGCCTTGGTGCTATTGTCATAGTCTTGCATGTGTTCTTTGTTGTGGTCATGCCTCCTTGCTTGTTGTTGATGTTTGACCATGTGGCTTGCAGCCTTTTTGTGTAGCCAGCCAATGTGCTTTTGCCATAGGCATGCATGTGCTCTTTGTTGTGGCCATGCCTCCTTGCTTGCTATTGTTGTTTGACCATGTGGCTTGCAACCTTTTTGTGTAGCCAGCTAATGTGCTTTTGCCATAGGCCTGCATGTGTTCTTTGATGTAGCCATGTCTCCTAGCTTTCTGTAGTTGTTTGACTATGTGGCCAGTGGCCATTTTGTGTAGTCAGCCAGTGTGTTTTTACTTTTCACAGATATCAGTTTAATATTGTGATTGAGGATGATTGTAGTATATGTATATTATAATTATGTACAGTGTTTTATAAGATATGCATTGTTTTTGCATTTTCCATCTGCACCTCCCAATGGGTTTCTCATAGTCCCCAGTACACCAGCAATTCATTGTGTTAATTTTTTTTTTTTATTTTAGTTTTGTTTTAAGTTCACATTTAAAAAAAAATGCAACTGTTTATATTTTTAAAATGTGATTTAACAAAAAAGAAATATTTTTTTTTTTAATATTTCCCACCACCCATCTATCTCCTGCCTTCCATAGGTGCACAGTCGCACACCCGCGTTAATTCATATTCGCATTCGTCTTTATTCGAGCTCCCAAAAGCAGATCAAAAAAGATACATACAATAAAAAAGAATCATGCAGTATAAGACATATATGTGCCAAGAGCTAGAAATTTGAAAATAATTTACAGTATTTAAAGTGACAGTGCACATATTTTAAATCCAAGGACATCAAAGCTAAAAGCACAATAAAATGGGTAAAAAGTAAGATGCCACGGACAAACTTACGCTTTACAATACAGGACCCACAACACTTTATAAAAATAAAAATTTAAATATTTCATCAAAACAACATGCTCCTTCTTTTGGCTAAACACACATCAAGAAATTAGCAACTGCATGACATACACAGTGATCATTGAGTTGCAACATGTAAAGTAGGGCGACTTTACATTTGGTAAATTTATGTATGTGTAATAAGGGTAATACAAATTCCCATCTGTACGGCAAATAAAATTGCCAAAGAAGACAAAATGTAAGATGGTTTGGCTTGAATGCTCATTACATGGACAAATACAAATGGAATCTGAATAATACTGGCCAAGTGAACAAATTAGCCAACAGAAGTAGCCTAACCTCAACTTTGCTAGCAATGTTCTCTCATACACGTTAATCACGTATGATAAGTATGGGTCAGTAGTTGGCACCATTTGAATGATGCAATAATCTTGGACTGTAGGTTTGGCAACTTCCGTTAGTTCCATAGTTGCTTGTTAATGCTTTATAAAAACAGTTCAGCACCCAGTTTCTGTCCTTCTTCACGATTGTCTCAGGGTGCTCATGCAGGCGGGCACATCCCAGAGAAACTCTCTTTGATATACTTTAACCACTGGATTGCCGAATCATTCTCACAGGATAGACAATCTCTGATGATTGCCTGATTAAGTTTGGCTTCTTTCTTGTACCAAATAGAACACCAAAGAGCCAAGGGTGTGGACTTAATAGTGTCTTGAGCATATTGAGGGAGGGCCACCTAGTAACTGGCGACAACATCTATTCTCTTCCATCTGCATTGCAAGGGCATCCCTATGTCCCCAAATACCCATTCCATATATCAAGATTAGCAAGCATTTCCGATTATAGATCTCCAAAGTTGGCACAATAGGTTTTTTGTCGATGGAGATGACAAGCGAGAAAGTGGTACCAACAGCTTGGGTAAAATACATTATCCGATATTTGATACAAGTAGACCCTGTACAGCCATCATCCAAGTCCAAAACCAGGTAAGGGAAGGAACTAACCCTGTCTAATGTTTTGCCAGTGATGTTGAAGGTGCGCGTTTTCGTGTTTCAGGGTCCACAAACCATAGTAAAGGTTTTCTTAAAATTATTCTCCAAGCCCAGCTCTTTCATGAAGCTGACATAACTAAAGATAAGCTTCTTGAGGCCTTGCATATAGGAGTGCTGTAACTGGATTTTCCTCTACACACCGCACATCTGCCCCAATGGATACCAACATTTTTTCCAGTTCTTTCTTGTAAAGGAGAAAAAGAATTGGGGCAAGCATGCACCCTTGGTGCACCCCCCACTTGATACTAAATGGCTCTGTGCATTCACCAGCACTGCCATACCTAACTGTTGCCATAAAATCATGATTCATGGTGAAGAAGTCTTAAAAAAAAACAGCCCCTCGTCAACAACCATATTCTCTAAAATAGACCACAACTTTGTTCTAGATACATAGTCAGAGGCGCTTGACAGGTCCATAAACGCCAAATGGGTAGAGACTCCTTTAGCATACTTGTGTCTGGCCACAATAAAGTGAAGGTTGAGGCACTGCTCAATGGTTCCAAGCCCCTTTTTGAACCCATACTGACTTGGGGAGAGTATTCTATTTTTATTGGTCCAGTCGAGTAAGCGATCCAGGACTACCCTCCCTATAATTATGGCTGTGGAATCCAGGAGGGATATTGGGCAATAACATTTAACCTCATTCACATGACCTTTTATAAAGATAGGGACGATTATAGATGAACGCCAAGACCTGGGCACAACCATTCTACAAACAGAGATAAATACAGTAGTGTGGACAGGTGTCCAGAACCCTGGGCCCTCTCTGACAAATCAAGTGGGACACCATCTGGTCCTGGAGCCTTCTTACACCTACTGTCAGCAATCGCTATAGGAACCGCTTCCTCACTAAAGGTTTAAACCCAGTGGGACCAGTGGCTGAAATATGTTGTCGGCCCCACCGTCAGAGGAGTACATCCCAAAAAAATGCACCAGCCAAGCCTCCCCCGGAATGTGAACCATTACTTTATCTTGCTATGATGGAGGAGATAAAACAGATCGCAGAGCTTTCCAAAAGACCTGTTGGTCTTTTAGTTGGCAAGCACTAACAGTGGATTCCCATTTCTCCTCCTTAATAGCCAGTTTCCTTCTCTTAACTGCTTGCTGGTAGATTTTCCTGCTAGCTGTAATGGCTCTTGGATCTCTGGGGTATTGCTTAGGAAAACATTAGCTGATCTGCATTCTTTATCAAACCATGATTTAACTTGGTGACATGGCTATGCATAAGATCTAGACAGCTTCTCTTTTATCCACAGAAAAAGGTTTGTGAAATGAGTTAGGATAATGGCCAAATGACAACTTGCCAAGACCTGTTTGCGCCCTGCATTCTTTGTTATTTAAGACCTGGGGTGATAGTAGCTTAGGCTTATGATTCATGAATGGGGTCAATATTTGTGCATCAAACTGGTTATGGTTGCTGTAGAGATGAGTTATGACCTCCAGTGTTCTTTTTTTAAGTATAATTCCATTTTCCCCTGGCCCCCCTGGCTGCCATAGGTGTACAGCACACACACCAACATTTATTTTTTAAGCGTTAATATATTTGCCCCTGGGCCTTTTCCCTGCCATAGCTGCAGTATAACAGCATTCATTTTTTAAGGATTATTCCATTTCCCCCTAGACCCCTTGCCTGCAAAAGGTGCACACCAGTATACATTTTTTAAGGATTATAGAATTTTCCCCAGCACCTCCCTGACTGCCACAGGTGGCTCCCTTAGATACACATGAGGCAAATAGTTACATTTATATGTTGTTATCCTGATTACAAATGAAATATTATGTTATTGTGGCATGGTTTGTCTCTGGAATAGATACACTGTATTGTTGTTAGTTATTTAGGATAATAACATAGATAACCATAATAAATGATATTGTCTTTGTCTGTACTAATTCAAAATGCAACAATGCCATGTTTTACTAAATGTCTTTCTTGTCTGTTTGCTTTTAGGTGCACAAGAGACATCACTCACAGTACTGCTAGACAGAAGGCTTGTACAAAGTGACGTCACTACGTGACACGTGACGTTATTCCTCTAATCTCTTCCACTTGTGCAGTTAAGCGCCACTAGGAACTGGCAGCTTCATGATGGCCCTAAAGAAAGGTACTGCTGAGAAAATGTCCAGTAAGAAGAAGCAGCTTTCCACCACTTGCGTGCCAACCAGAACCTTTTTCCATGTCTGTGAGCAAGTCAGCCACTGTAATCATGATGACCTTGACGAGCAGAGACATTGAATTGCATTCAACTTATGCAAAGTAGTACCTAATCACTACAGGAAGCTGAGCAAAGTGGACAACAGTAATAGTAGGTCTTCCTGATGTGGGAACAAAACAGAAGGTGTGAGAATCCTGCTGAGCAAGAACCTCCTCTTTTAGAACTATTGGCTTCCAGATCACCAGCAACAAAAAGCAAGGGTACACTACCATCTTCTACAAACTTTTCTTCTGATGAACTGGACATGGTTTAGACTCCGGCTGAGTCTGAGCCATGCCAGGAGAAGCATGGGGAAAAAGAAAGTTCCTGAATTCCTTACAATTATGGAATGGGATGAGGATGACTAGCCAGTCATTGTCATGGAAGCATCCCCCAGAAGACACCGACATTACCCCTCCTATTGAACCTTCTCCAAGGGATGTGGCACTGATACCAGCACCAGAGCCCCTGCTGAGACCTGCACCCAAAACCACCTCAGTAGAAGTACTCACTGTAGAGAGGCAATCATCAACACACCCACCTACCACCAGTTCTTTGGGCATTGGCAGAGACACCAGTGGCCCACTGAAAAAGTTCACCTCCCCAGTTAGTACTTCTTTATGATTAGCTAACAGGAGGATAACATTGGTAATATGCTCTAGTTGCAGTGCAACTATTCATCGAGGTACGCCTAGTTCACACTATGTTACTGGAGGCCAAATGAACAATATGAAAAAACATCATGCAATTCTCTGGGAGGCACACCTTATAAAATAGCTGAAGGGGATAAGAGCAGGGAATCTGCTCCGAGCACTGTGCAAGGTGAAGGTGATGAGGAAGAAGAGGGTGACATCTTTACGCAAAGTATCCATGTCCCCAGGAGTGCACCAATATCACCCACATCAGCAACCTCAAAATGGTACAAGAGTCTCATGGAGACACCACAGCAAAAGCATACAGTGACTGCCCTAAGGTGCACATTGAGTCTACCTACTGGTACTTCTCTATGGAAGTCAGCTGAGCTAGTGGCACCAGAAAAGAAAGAAATCCAGGAGAGTATCACTGGCATGTTTAGACAGAAGGGGATGTAGGAACACAACCACCCAACACTATGTTTGTACGTCAAGCTGGCTAAAATGCTAGTGCAGGACCTCCTGCCTTTTCCTTTTGTGGGAGAAGGAGGCTTCTTAGAATTTGTGGCCGCTTTCCGCCCGCAATAGAAGGTTCGCAGCAGGACCTATTTTGCCAGAGTTGCTTTTCCAGCTATCCATCATGAAGTGCTGGAATTGGTTGGACAAACATTGCAGCAGAGTGGTGTTCACTCTGTCCACCAGACATGTGGACCAGTTTTCAAGCCATTGATTGCATATGTATCATTACACACTGGATCTCTTTTGTGGGGGTTAAACAATAGATAGCTAGTGGCCTCGCACTAAAGATACATTTAAGGGCATTCAGCGGCATGCAGCAGTAGCCATATTTGCCGAGGAGGAATCCCATTCAGCTGCAAACATCTTTGAAGACTTTAACAGTAAGGTGTTTGAGTGACTCAGTGGTCTTAGATTTTGATTTGTTGCCACTGACAATGGCAATGATATAGTTAAGGCCATGGCAGATGGGAAATATTTCAGGGCCCTGTGTTTGGCACATTGCATCAGCATAGTTGCGCAGAGACTTTCTTAAAGAAGAAGACCTAGTCAGCAACTTACTGACCACCTACAGAGAAATCTGCACTAATTTCAGCCATTCACTTAAAGCCCAGAACCAGTTGAGGATAATTCAGCGTGTTACTAGAGTACCAGTTAAAGCCCTCATACAGGAGGTGCCAACACATTGGAACTCGACCAAAGGAGTCCAACTCCCCGGCAGATGCTCTGGGGTGTCGCCTTCCACTTCAAGAGAGGGCAGTCCTGTTGTCTCACTGTAGCCAACACCAGCAACAGGAACACCAGCGATTACTGAACTATTTATCATAATGTGCCCATGTATTCCTTTTTTAATCAACAATTCTTTCTTTTAGTAATAACCCTTGTTTAACTTCCTGTATGGCTTAAATTTGTAATGATTTTAATTAATCTGCAAATACACGTAGTTACCGGCGGCAACAGGAACAGAAGAATCAGCCTCAACCTCATCATTGTTTTTTTTTTTCAAGTGGCAGGTTTTAAGTCCAGTGCAGCGGGGAAGGCAAAAGAAGTTGAGCAAGTGGCAGCACCAATGACCATACACAGAATGCTACAGGACTATCTGGATGACCCAAGAGAGGACCATGTGGATCAAAACCCAAATGTGGATTGGTATGGAAAGATGCGCCAATGGCCATCGCTCAGCAGTCTGGCAATAAAGTATCTGGCTTGTCCAGTAGCCAGTGTGTCTGCTGAGCTTGTGAGCATGGCACCTTATGCAGCTGTCACAGTGAGAAGGACCAGTCTCTTAGCTCAAATTGGAGAGATTGACCATGATCAAAATGAACCAGTACTTTATATTACAAAATGACACCATTCCTGAAATACCACAGGAGGAGGAGGAGGAAGAGGGTGATTGGTCAGACTTAAGTGTGTTAACTAACCAACTTCTGGGTGATTCACCAGAGTTTCAGGATGAACTCTACTTCTTTGACTGAGAGTCGGCCACCTTTGCACTTTTTAATTATTTAGTGGCAAAGTGCTTTGCCCAAAGAAATAATAATAATGGATATGGCTAGGAGAAACATTATGGGGCACATGCATCAAGGTAAGGAATTGCTATTCCTTAATAGATATATTTAAGGAATCGTTATTAAGGGCTAATGCATGTAGGAATCGCCAAATAAATTGTTATTCCTACACATTCCCTATCAGCGAATCGCAAACTGTAATTCGCTAATAGGGAATGCCTTCATATTCATTCCTATGGGCCTTGAGGCCCATAGGAATGAATGGGAAACCATTCACAATTTGTGATTACCAAACAGGTATTCGCAAATTGCAAATGCAATTTCAAGTGCAATAGGGGGCCAAAAGGCAGCCCTGATTCACCCCCAAAACTGGCATTTGTGCACATGTGGTGCACACACATGCCCCTACATGGCACTTAGAAAAATGCATTTTTCTAAGGAATTGCAAATTACCACCAACTTGAAGTTGGTGGTAATTTGCGATTCCTTAATGCTAAGTCGCAATCTCAGATTGCTTCTTGCATTGCATTTAAGGAATCGCAAATTGCAATTCCCTAAATGCATTCGCTAAATAGGTCATCGCAAATTTTGCGATTGCCTATTTTGCGATTGGGTTTGGGCTTGATGCATCCCAAATGGCTAACTATTGGCCACAAAGGGGCCGATTCTGCGAATTGGCCCGTATTCGACCGGTATTTTGCTCGATGCATGTGCCCCTATATCTTTTGTTTGCTTGTGTCTGGTTGAATTATGCAACCCCACCATTTTAGGCACTTTTAAGGCCAGATTGGAGTTGGACAAGTGTGCAGTGAAGAAGTCTCTCAATTCCCTTCGAGGACACTGGAGACAATGCCTGCCTCTGTTTTATGCCTATCCTTTTTTCCATCCACAGCAGGACTGCCCAGATCATTTAATATATAAAATTTCCCAAAGTGTGTTGCTTGCATCGAAGAGGAGATACAATTGTGCACCACCGTACTTGTATTTGAACAGGTAGCTATTGCGCCAATGGGTGATATATCATTGAGTGATTGTGAGTAATGATTGATGAATCATCTGGTGTCAGACAATGAGGGAGAGTGTTCAACTAATTTGTAAAATTGGTTGGGAAGATTTTCAATGTTTGGGGCCTGATAGGTGATAATATTTCCTGACAGTTATTGGCCCTTTTACACTTAGTGAGATTTACTTGCCGGGTCCACTCTTTTTTATCTGGTCCTCAGTCTTCAGAGATCAGACCAGTCACTTCAGATACCAAACACAAATCTACACAAAAAATACTCAAATAATGTTTCTCTTATTGTTTATCAACAGCAGTTGCAAGTCAGTCTTGACCCTGCTCTTCATGGGAACAGTCAAGCCTGAACTGCCAGTCTAGGTGCTCCCCGGAATGGAAACAAGCCTCCTGGAACCAGATTTGGGGTATTGACCCTCATCAGCCAGGCTAGCTTGAATCCATTGTCACAGAGAGCAAGGGACCCACGTATGGGCATACCCTTGGCCACTTAAGGTGAACTTAGCAAAAACAACAAGATGATGGATGGAGTGCTCAACCACTCATTCCTAGTCAACAGTTCTGGTTGAATCCATTGTTCTTTGGCTCACTATGCCACCCCAGTTGGAACCTAGCCATATACAAATCAGTCTTGACCCTGCTCCTCTTGGAAACAGTCCAGCCCGAACCTCTAGGCCAGATCCTCCCTAGAATGTAAATAAGCACCCTGGGACCATTTTCGGGATATCACCCATCATCTGCCAGGCTAGCTTGAAATCAGTGGCACAACGAACAGGGGACCCATGTCTGGGCATACCCTTGGCCACTTAGGGTGAACATAGCAAACGCAACAAAATGATGGATGAAGTGCTGAAACTTTTCAATCACTCACCCCCAGTCAACAGACCAGGGTGGAATCCCTTGTTCTTTTACTCACTATGCCACCACAGCTTGAACCCAGCCAAATGAAAATCAGTCTTGACCCTGCTCCTCATGGGAACATTCCAGACCGAACTGCCAGGTCAGGTCCTCCCCGGAATGGACTCAAGCATTCTGGAACCAGTTTCACTCATCAGCCAGGCTAGCTCAAATCTTGTGGCATAGTGAGCAAGGGAACCACATATGAGGAGTAGGAGTCTGCATGACTTCATTGAATAATTAGTCCAAGTGGGTGTTGATGAGTATGATTAGGTCGCGTCATGCACCTGGCTAGCTCAAGCTAAATCACATAGTATTCATAATGCCATAAGAAAGCCCAAAAATACTTACTCACTGAGCCCGACAACCTCAACACCCAGCAGGTAGAGCTGGTCCTATTCAGAGTAAATTATATCTGCCCAGCGGTGCATCAGCTGCTGCACCGTGTGTCACACACCACTGTGCCAGCGGACACACTGGTGCACTCTTCTCTATGGCAGCTGATGCTTCTACAGGGCATACACCCTCCTAGACCTGCCTCTTGCTGCCAGGATAGAGGGGAGGTGGTGCTGCACATAGAAAACAAGTTCAACCACCTACGCCTCAAAAAATATGGGCTGAGGCTGCACTTCTTGGCAGAGCCAGCGACATCAAGGACTGCGGCTTGTAGAATCCGCACTGGCTCTGCCACTTGCTCCCTACTGCTCCGCACTGATGTTGGGTAGGATAGAAAATAAGGAACAGAAGCAGAAAGAACTAAAGGAAGCAGAAGGAAAGAAAAAAAAAAGTATCAAAAGTCACAGAAAACACAAAGACATCCACTGATCAAAAAAAGGTAAATGAGAGGTGGATAAGTGGGATGGGGGGGGGATCGAAAAGTATTCAAAAAATCTGTCCAAGCACCATGCAGAGAACAGAAAGCATGTAGAACAAAATGGCTGCATCTATGTGAACTGTGTGGTGCCGTTCGTGCTGATTTTTCAGCGCGGAAGGGTACATTTTCGTACTGGAATGTGAAAAATGCGGAGCTAATGGGCAGGTGAGCACTTCCGTCCACAGGTGGAGTTTTGCTGAATCTGAGTTTTTTGGCATGCCACGCAATTCCGCAGAGCAAAACTCTGTGAGTGCCACCCAGACAAACACGTATATATATGAAAAACATCAAACTATTAATATGAACAAATATCAATTAACATAAATATATGTAATAATTTTTTTAAAAACATTAATCAAATTACATAATTGCTATCCAATACAATATTTAATTATCAACTTGTAAATAAATAATTATCATTAAATTATTAATGAATTCCCTTCCCACCCTATACCCTAGAAACCTAGCGGCCCACACATGAAATAATATTTGAAAAATAAGTATTCCATAATTTACATATTTATAATTGATGAATTAATTAACAATTATTAATACATTGTAAATGATTACTTAAATACTTAATTAACTTCCCAGCTTAAAGTCCTACAAATCTAGCAGACCACAACTAAAATATCAATAAACTGTCATTATTCCATATTTCAAATAATTTAAAAAAATGTAAAGAATTAATTACAATTATGAATAAATTATTACTTAATTGCTACTCAATTAAATTCCCACCCTACACCATACAAATCTGGTAGCCTGCAACTAAAATATAAGTAACATAATTAAGTATTCCATAAATTACATAATTAAAATCAAATAAATAATTGATTACCCATTATTAATTAATTGTTCATTCATTATTACTTAACTTCTCCACTGTACCCCTACCAACCTAACATATAACAAAATAAAACAATATTACATCATTTACATAATAAATATCAATAATATAATTAAATAAAATGTTGAAAAATTAATAATTATTATAAACTAACTAACTACCCGCCTATACACTATAAACCCATCAACCCACTAGGACAATACAAATTAGTACAAACAATTAAATAAAAATTCCTAAATCATTCAAAATTAAAATCTATATTTAAGAAAATAAGCTTTAAATAAACAATAGTAACACCTAAAAATAAAATATCAACTAAAACACATTCAAATATTTTAAAAAAAGAAAATTGACCACTATAATATTGAAAATGATATTAACAACATCTATTTTTTAAACTGATATTGCTTACCTCAAAAAACGATATTTTTGTCAACGATGTTTGTGCAACACAATGTTTGTGTCTCTTGATATTCCAGCTTCCCGACATTTCTATCGCAATATTTTGTCCAACCAACCGATGGAGAGTGCTAATGAATGTGCTGCCACATAAGGCCCTTTATAATCACAAAAATTCTAAATTTTAGTACATGTCACTATTTGTAATACCTTTAAAATCCTACAATGTAAATTGACAAGAGATGCTCACATTTATAATGTTTATTTTGTGCTGTACTGCATTTATGCATCATCTCCAATGAGTCCGATTAACAGAGCTAAACTTAGGGGCCAATTATGATGTAGTTCGGAAACCATTCTGACTGAATACGTTTCTGAATCGTTTTTGACCGATTTGGGTTCTGCCAGTCCGCTGACCAATTACGATGCTTCCCAACATCGTTCGGTCAGTCTCGCATTGACTTCAATGGGAGCTTGTGTTCCAAAAGAGAACACAGGTTCCCATTGAAAAAAGGGGTGGTTGGGGAAAACATTGCTCCCTGAAGCTGGCACCCCATGGCGCCTTCTATATTGTTCATGGTTGGAAAGAGGGGTCCCTTAGGTACCCCACGGGCCCCAACTGGACGTCTCTGGCTGAAGGAAGGCCTGCAACTGGCTCCTAAAGTCACATTCCAACAGCTGTTTTGTGTTGGGCCGATCGAATCGGAACAGCTGTCCGATATGGGTCATCGTAATCGCTCGCTCGGAAACCGTGTCCATAGAGCTGTACGATTTTGCACCGAAAGACTCGGGCTGTCCGAATGCCTTTCGGAATAGAATTGGGAAGCCCAAATGGTTTCCGGGAATCATAATCGGTCGGTTGGAAATGTGTATGATTTGGTCGGAAACATAGGTTCCGAATCGGATTCTGAGTTTCCGAATCCCATTCGGAGCCTTTCCGGACTACATCATAATCGGCCCATTAGACGTTATGTTTATGACTTTGGAAATTCACAAAGGGCATCTACGAGTACTATATTTATGTCCGCACTCAGGGTCGATCTCCAGAAATCCTTCCCAATTCCGGACACAAACATAGTACTCGTAGATGACCTTTGTGAATTCCCAAAGTCGTGAACGTAGACTTTTTCTCTACGTTTCGCCCAAATATCTCAGTTTGCTTTTGTGAATTATGGTCCAATATGTGTAATGATTCACCTCATCCATTCCCAGGTAACATAGAATACAGTGACTTGTAGGCACAACAAAATGTGTCCAGTCATAAATGATAAAGTCCCTTGAGCTCGCTTGAACTGTGCAACATGTAAATTTCAACAGCTCTGCAGACTTCACAACTTCAACACAAGAATAACCCACAGTGAACACAATGACGTAGGTTGTACTGACACCGCTCTCTGAAGTGTTTCTGCATATGTGAGTGTATCAAATGTGAGACATACTCCCACCACTGTTCTACCATATATCACCAATTGAAGATTAGAGATGTGCTCTAGCAGAGATGCATGCTAGAACCAATGGTTTGGCATACCAAAAGATCTCTGATGAGCACAACTCAGACTGATCAGAGGTACAAAAACGGTTGTGATGCAGTGGAAATGAAGGATTGATACTAATAATAATAATCAAAATACCTTATAGAAGTAGTAGTAGTAGTAGTGATAGTATTACTAGAAGAAGAAACATGCTTTCTCTTTTTAAGCCAGGTGTTTACTACCAAATCCTGGCACACAAAGCATAAGTGTTAATATTATTCAATTTAATGGTACTCAATTTACCAAGAAAAGACAGATAGAAGGCTAATTCAGCCTTACTGGCATTTGAAAGCCTTGGTCTGCAGATCGCTCATTTGTAATCTTTGTACATCATTACATTTTCAGTTATGAAGGCAGAAAGAAAATCATGCAATACTATAGTCAGATCAGAAATAATTGAAGCTTGTTCTTGTTTGTGTTTTTCTCACCTCCCATGAAATCATAAGCCTGATAATTGAACCAATGAAAAGTTCCTTTGTAATAATTGTAAACTAACCAAACTATCTAGAAATCTGTCTAAGACTTGCAAGCATTTGCACTTTTGTGTTAATCCAATGTTGATTATGAAAGAGATGACAGATGGACAAAAGAAGGGAGGAGAGATGGGAGGTCAAGACCAGCTTTAAGTATAAAGGTAGCAGATTATTCTATGCTTTGCTAAGGAGTTTCCAGAAAACGTGTGGAGGGAATTATCGGCCCATTGGCCCACTGGAGTATTTCTACCCCTTAAGGCCTAGTAACATGAAACATAAGACAGACCTCAAAATGCTTGCAAATAAAGGCACTCAGGATATGACCTGCAGATAAACTGCGCAAAGATCTCAGTGTCCCTCGCCTGTTTGGGTTCCTAACTGATACGCCCACTGCAGTTATAGGCGTGGATGAAATTTAAAAGATCAGTGCAAGAGAAAAAAACTCCTTTCCTGGTGCAAGAGAATATGGGGCACATGTACAAGCCCCTATCGCCACGGGAACGTCACTTTTTGTGATGTTCCCGTGGCGATAGGGGCCTTGTGTTATGTACAAGGTAGCATTAAGCCACTTAACGTGGCTTAACCCAGCCTTGTACATAAGGCATCCTTTCACGCTATGTTTAGCGTGAAAGGGGCGTGAAGTGGGTGTTGCGGTGGCGTTCCACTGCAACACCTACTGTATTTGACGCTGCCCCCTATGTACAAGGGTGGCGTACATAGGAGGCAGCACCAAAATTAAGACCAGGAAAATCCTGGTCTGTAGTTGGCGAAATGAGGAAAAATGCATTATTTCTCCTCGATTTTGCTTTTTACATGTGTGCTGTCTTGTGCAGCACACATGGAAAAAGCAAAATGCCGTGGTTTGTTTATTTAAAGGCAGGTGTCCCTTCTTGTACATAAACAAACCTTTTTAAAACATGCCATTATGTAACTTTCATGTGTGCTGCATGAAGCAGCACACATGCAAGTTACAAAATGACATTTTAGGATTGTTTATGTGCAGGAAGGGACACCTTCCTACACATAACCAATTCTCCCTGCAAACAGACACCCTTGCACTCGGGTGCAAGGGTGCCTGCGTTGGCACTATGTTGCTAAACTTAGCCTCATCGCAGATGGAAACGCAAGGCTGCACCACATTCTTGTAAATATGGTGCAGCCTTGCGTTTCTAAAGTGGCGGAGCATCTCGTTAAGCCCAAAAGGCAAACAGCACGCTCCACCACTTCATTGTAAATATCCCCCTATGTCTCTTAATTGGTAATTTTTGTAACATATTAGAGAAGAGTTAGAGCACAATGAGGGAACTATTATAAGATAGAAGAGTGGAAATCTTAGTAGTTAGATTTTTGCGAGACGAATTTCGTGTATTACAGGACACCCATACATGTTTGACAAAGGAGTGAATACTAAATGAAGACTGTTTATACAACCATCAGAAAGGAAAATGTGTACTCTTATCTCAGCAAGCCCCAAATGGCACATGCAAACCTTTTCAGACACTAAAGCACCATTACAAACATTTGTAAAAAGAACTAAAAGACTCCAAACTCTTAATGAAGATTATCAAACCTAAAGACTTCAAGAGGGAAAGTATAAGTAAAACAACTGTATCCAAGAAAGACATTCTCCAGAAGTCAATTCCATGCAACCTGATGTCCCACACTGCTTGGGAAGGGAATCTGACTGCAGTCAATTACAGTAGTAGAAGGAAGACATTGTCTCTTTTGAAAAAAGGCAAAAATAGGAATTGTGACTATTATCCCAAAGGATTACATTTCCATTCTTTCCCCTACTTTACAGGAGACATTTAGACTTTGCACAAACCTACCATAGCTCCTGAGCTGGAGAACCAGAGATGATTTGAAGTATTAATTAATCACAGTCCTCAAGATCCAAATTAAAGCATGTTTAGCAAATAATGAAGAAACAAATAGACAGATAGTTTTCAAGCCCATGGTTGCCTGGAAAGTTGTTATAGAGCTGACCAGACTGTGATCTAAGAACTAGGGAGAAGGATATGATGTAAAACAAAGTATTAAGTTGCTTCCTAACCGCTGTAAGAATATCATGTAACTCAATGGTAAGAAAAAACCATTCGAAAATGTGGGAGCTAAGTAGGAAAAGGCGACGCCAGCCCGGGCCTGGTGGATTCAGGAATAGAATAGAACTTGAAAATAAGATCACAGTATGTTAGAGGGAGTAGAAGGAGAAACACACATTTTAAACAACACTTAAATATGACGTACTTCTTGATTGGAAGCCAATGCATTGTGGCCATGAAAGGTGAGATAAGTGTTCAAGTATGTAAGCTCAAAGTAAGATGAGAAGCATTGTTCAGGTGTGCCTACCTAGACTATATTATCAACTCGTGCTAATAGTCAAAGGTGATAAGGAACTCCAAGTAAAAGTCTTCGAGGTCTTTGAGCAGTTTGAATTGCTTGGTGGGCATAAAATTAACAAAAAGAAAACAGAAATAATCCAGTGCGGATGCAAGGCCGATGTTTCACTCTCCGATATTTTGTCCTGTCTAAATTCTAAACCAAAAAGATATTTGGGGGTTTATTTTTCGTCACGACTCTCTGATTTTTATGACTTAAATATTGTCCCGCTTCTGCGGAAAGTAGAGGACCTGTTACATCGATGGAACTCGCTCCTATTAACTATTATGGGGAGGGTCTCATTGATCAAGATGTCCATTCTCCCGTTATTTAATTTTTTATTCTCTGCAATCCTGTGTGTTTCAACAGCATCTTTCTTTGCCAAATTGTTTCTTTGGGAAAAGAACCCCCCCCCCCCCAAATTGCGCTAAGCACTTTATATATGGAGTTGGAGAATAGAGGGTTAACTCTCCCTAATCTCTGGGATTATTATTTCGCATATTTTGACCAATATATGTCTAGGTTTAAGTTAGAATTGCATACAGGACCATTCGTAAATTATTTTATGAATTTAATTTGTAAAGAGCACCAGATACGCTGCCCATTCATAATCTCGAAATCCCCTAAATTAGTGCACTATAAATGTATGCAGTAGTTTTTTCATGAACGTCAGGACTTCTATAGGAGGTATACAATCCCCGCAATCAATTCCTTGATCCCGTTAGCTGAGCTCACTTCAGTATTTGGGACTAGAGATTTGACTGAAATTATTCAAAAATGGGCTAAGGCCGGCTTTCAGGAAGTCTCAGATTTTTTAAGGTTTGACAGGTGGCTAAACATTTCCGAAATGTATGAATTAATCCCAAATGATTTCCTTCTCCTTGGGTCATATAATATCCTTATTAAGGGGCTCATTACAATGGCGTACGAATCGCCACCGCAGAGCCGGTGGTGGCGACCGTTACACCATCATAATGAGAAATATCCCCGCCATTATGATTATTATGATGGCGGGGGTATCGCGGCGCACGCAAAGTCCGTCTGCCGCTTTTGCACCGGTCGGCAATTGTTTCGATTGCCAGCCAGGCGGTGCTGGGCCAGTAATATGGTGGCTGTGCCTAGCAGGCACCGCCAGCCATATTTCGATGTGGGAGGTATACAGGCTCTTCCATGGCGGCGATGCCGCCAGGAAGGGCTGGCAGGGATTGGCTTTTGGGGGCCTGTTGTGTGCCCCGGAGGGGTGGGGTGGTGCACTTGGGGGGTACCCATGGTACCCCCTGCAATTTCCTGCACCAAGTGGCAGGCACCGCGTGGTGCCTGCCATGTGGTGCAGGGAAATGCCAAGCATGCGATTTTGACATCTCGGCTGGTGCTGCTATAAGCAGCACCCACTGCAATGTTAAAATGCGGAATGTCACCGCCAGGGTGGCGGTCGCATCCTAATTCGTGGTGCGGGACTGCTGCATGTCTGGTGGCTGGTCCCAACACCACGAGGATGGCGGGCAGACTCTAGTCCGCCCGCCATGCTAATAGGCCCCCAGGTTCCTGAGTGACCTGGATCGGATACAGATTACTGAACGTAAAAATGTGATATATGTATTATTTGAAGAAATTGTAGTCAGGAAACCCAATAATTGGAAAAATCTTTTAGCCGCTATTAAGGGTATAGACCTTGTGGAGAAAGAAATATTAAAATGGGAAAAAAATTAAGAGTTGGAGGTTACAGCAAGTATGGGGTCCAAATTAAATAAACTCAATGTTAGTATGTTAAGGAGAGCTAAGTGGCCCTGGATGCTATTTTTTAGCAGATGTCTTCTATATAGAACCCCTCATTTTTAGGTCTCGGCTAGGCAACGCATACGCTGTCTCGTCGAGAGATGGTGTATACAGTACAGTGTGGGAAGCTCTGCCCACTTTCCAGCCTTATTTTTGATTGGCTTGCATCATATTTTCTGCATTCTGATTGGTGGTTGGGTTGGTAATCCCGCCTCCTGACGGGCATGTCGTCATTTTTAACCTTCCGAGGCTATCGGCCCCTTTACTTTATAAACAATTTTGCTCCCCTGCCTCTCCCCATTCCCTCCCATACTCCGTGACTTCTTCGACCACCAACACCTTCCCAGCCCCTCCTGTTCGTGCCTTCTTTTACGTATGCAATAGCACTCCCGTAAATACGCGTCCTATTGCATTTTCAGTGCTTGTTTGCAAATTGATTTGTGGGTGCATTCGCACCATTTGTCTCTCATGCACACGATGCCTTACATCGTACACATGCGCGACAAAACACCACACGCATTTCCCGCTTGCCGTAGACCGGCGGGGCTCACGAATGCAAGTAGAGGATCCGCTGATCTTCAACTGGTAAGTCAGATTTCAATCTATTCTCTGCTGGATACTGCCTGGCGTGCCTCCGCCATTTAGCTTGTTTATGCAACATTCAACGCACTGAAATAGCCAGTCTTCTTTTTTTACCATGCTGTGCCTGTGGCTTCACTCCTTCCATCAGTTATTTTATCTCTCTAAAGTCACAAATAAGACTACTTGGTATTTGAGACACCAAACAGCAGGAACAAAAGGAACCCACCAGTGGCATCGATAGGGGGAGGCGGAGGTAAACAAGTTGTCTGTCGACTACCAACCCCCCTCAAGAACAAGTCGTCTGTCGACCGAACGACCCTCCCCCGCTCTTACCTGCACCATGTGGGAAACTCAGGTTCCGTCCCGTTAACCATGCCATCCAAGGGGGTATGTCTAAATTGATTCTTGAAAGTGCATGACAAAGGGCTAAGAGAATTTTCTTGGTGTATCGCATTGCATAGCAGCTGCAAAGAAACTGAAAGATTAGTTTTAACAATGGTTGATGCAAATTGAATTGCAGTGTAATTTGAGATTGGCTAGTTAGATTAGATAAGTGGAAAATTTGCCTGAATACACTACACTGTGTCCGATCTAACCAATGGCATGTTCTTCTATGGAAAGGCTGCTAGGCCATAATCGTTAGACTGACGTAATTTATATTTGCATTTATAACTGACAGTAAAGGGTTAATCGATGGAGCTTCTAAATTACGAAACGAAAAACAGCATATATCAGTGAAACAGATTTAGGTTTTAAAATGGCCCAATGTTATTTCTTGATCATAAATAACTATATTTCCTTTGTTTCTTAACGGGAGTGTCAATACATACCATCACTTCATTTTGCATAATTTACTGCTCAAGACACAGATTGCGCATATGTTTGCATTCATTGTAAGTCTTGTATTTATAGAGTCTTCTGTAGGCCCGCTGCTGTGTGACAACTGTGTTGCCTGCATATTTCAGCGTCTAAAAACAAAGGGTACTTACCCAACCTCAGTGGATGGAGCCGCTGCACTTTGAAGGCATCTGATAAATCGGAAGTACACAAGAATCGCGCAGCTTCTGTGAATGAAAACTCCTTTTATTGGGAGAATCGGGAGGGATAGGGTGGAATCCATGAGGAAGGGTTAAGATGGTGTTGGACCATACTTCAGAGATTTCTCGCAGCTTGGTGGGAGATCGTGGCAGAAAGGTAACAGAGAAGACTAACCGTTAGGTTCCAAAGGTGCAAATGCACACTGCTGGGGCTTTTTAAAATATTTTATTTTGGATGGTTTCCGGCGATAAAAATTTCTTTTTGTGTGGTTTTGATCTGCTGGGGTGCTGTTAGATTAGCTTTATGAATGAATGAGTGGGTTTTCTTCAGCAAGGATCAAATAGACAACATGCTTGAGGCAATCGAAAAGTAAAGCCTGGATTTTTAGTGGATGGTCTTTTGGTTCCACTCATTGTAGTTCGGCAACACAGTGTTCATCAAGGTTCCATACTATAATGTTTTGCATCAATGAATGGTGGTCACTTCCGCCAGAGACTGGACACATCAGACCAAATATTACGTTAATTGAGGTTTCTTTGAGGTGTTATTTTGTTGACCAGATGGCGATGTTTTATTATTCTGTAGATGAGGTGAATTGGAGCGGGGGTACTCATGAAATGTTGTGGAGGTAGCAACAACACTCGATCTCCAGCAGAATCAAACACCTAACACAGATGCTTATCTGCTAATTCTGACCTTATTGTAGTCGATCCATTACACATTTCTGCTTAGTGCTTTTCTAGAACTGGCTACGCTTTTTTATTATATGACTGATCATCCCAATGGTATTATCTCAAATACCCAGATCCACCTTACTTTCCTACTAGTAATACAGCAATAATTGTAACGTGCCCCACAACTGCTACTGCCTAGCAGTTAAATGAGGATCCCTTAAACATTAGTAGTTGTGTGTATATATTTTCAGTGATGTACTTGTGTATGGGCTTTGTGGCTGTTGGGGGTCAACCTTTTCTGTTGCAAGAGGTATGTATGTTCAATGAAAATCAACCAAGTTACTAATACTAGTGATGTAAAATTAAACATCCCCGCCAAAAGTGTCAGAAGTGATCATTTTGGTGCATTAGACAGCAGTAATGTAAAAAGGCTTGGAGAATTTGAACTGAAATATACAAATCTTAGCTGCAATCCACCTGGCACCAAGGTATAAATATGAGTGATACATTTCTCCAACTCATAATAAATAGCTTTAAGCACATTTAAAAAAAAAAACAATTTTTCTACATACATCAGCTTATTAGTTGTGAAAATACATTGTCTTGAATACATGCTTTTTATTTTTGGTATACATACAATATTTCAACCAACTAAAAGCTTTGATAGTCGTTGGCTGGACTGCACACAGTAGAGCTATTCGCTGGAGAGCTACTGGGTATCTTACCAACTACTTGGTGGAGTCTCCTCCTCCTGACACAGCGTTTTGGGGGATGCTCCTCTGAACATGATTTTTTTCTGGGCAGAAGCACCCATCAAAAAAGGTGCAGGTGTGAACAGTCTGCCCACTGTCTGTCTTGAGCCACATTGAAAGTGTGATCCAACGGACACACAATGCTGGGCCTCGGCCAAAGAGCCCCATTCACCTTGCACTACAGATTCAGCTGTTGCATCTATCACCCTACTATCTTCCAAAGAAAGGGTTTTAGAATGTCTAATCAGCAGTCCCTTACTGATAGTCTTCCTTGTATTTTGTAAGGGAGCCCTGGCATCTTCAAATACAAATAAAGTCAAATCAAGTTTCTTTCCACAATCCTTGAATTACACACTAAGTTCTCTATATCCCTAAAAGCTAACTTTTACTTAAAACTGCTGATTGTTTCCGCTCCTTTTTAGTTAAAGCATTCAAGACCTCTTGTATATACTTTAGTATATACTTATATGTATGTACTTTGTGGGCTCTGGAGATCAGCTCCCAAAGGCGAGACCGATTGCATTGCAAATGCTTGTTTATCTAAGGTTTACCCTAACCAATCTGGTCAGTGCTTTCGCGGTTTAAATCATCTGATAGCCAATTGGACGCATATTATATCACAGTGCCCCTCAATTCAGGGGTTCTGGAACGATATTTTTTGCCATTTGGTGGCTGAATGTTTAATCACAATAGACTCCAATATTTGGCTGAAAGTCCTTGGTTATGACCCTACTCTACATCTTCCCGATAAGTTGGTTAAACTACTATATATTGCAATGGTGGTAGCCAGGTCACTCCTGCTTCAAAGATGGCGATCAGACCTTATTCCTACAAAATGTGAGTGGGTTTGGAAAATGAAGAAGGTTAAAAAAATGTGAGTGCTTTTATGCATTGCGATTTGGGGGATCAAGAAGTTCGAGAAAGTTTGGGCGGCCTATTTCGATTAAATTTTTAGACTGAGCTTAAAATTTGAAACTTCAAAGGTACTCCTAATATGCTGGAATTCTAATCGATGTTGCATGTGCTGACATCTCTGAATTTATTCCTGTACTTGATTGCACTATAGACACCTATTCCTTAGAACTTTATTGCACTATAGACACTTTAGTCTCCTTTTTTATAGGCAGTTGAAGTTGTTTTTATATGATGAAATACTATCCACGGCACAAGTGTTGATGATTCCGCATATTTGCACCCCTTCTGTGCCCATGACGAGATAGTCTCGTCATGGAGCGCGGTTGCGCTGTGCCCATGACGAGACTATCTCGTCATGGACCCCGCCCGCTAATACAATGCCCGGCACAGGAGGGGGAAAGGGCGGGGCACTCAAGGGGTTAATGTACCTAATGCATTATTGATATTTTAGCTCATCCTAAAACAGCCAGACAACGTTGTATCTTATCTTTATCATCTTGCTTCAAGCTTTATTCGGACTTATATTTCAATGCATTACGGGCACTTTAGCTATTATCTTTTCAATTATGTAATGATATTGGATCTGGTCTATAATGAGTGTTTTCTTTTCAGATTTTATTCTATTTAACTTTTCTGTAATATACTTTTTATGCTGTAATTAAAGGCTCTATTAGATTATATTCATATTGTGTTGGATGTATGAATATGTAAAACCTTTTTGATGGGCCAAATAACAAATCATGCTTGGACGAAAAAGGAGGAAAAACATTTTTCTCACAGTTCTGTGTAAGAGAAAGCATATGAAAAACTGTGGAGTAGAATCTTTCAATGTTCCAAATTATTCATAAAGAAGTTCTCACAAATATTTAGACTTTAAAAGTGTGTAAATATCCCTGACACAGGAGGGTTCCAAACCGTTACCTGTTGCCTCGATGATGTGGAATAAATATTAAATAACAACACTGAAACAGATCCCCTAATTAAATAGAAAACAGGGTCTTATTTATAACTCCTGGATCTGGTAAAAGAGAAACATGAGGAAGTTAAACATACCGTCCTGGCCCTCTAGGACCTTTCCTTTTATAGATGTAAAACAAATGCTCTGCCTAATGAAAATGTTTGTCATTCTAATCCTATTACAAACACTTTCCCAAATTATTGGTACTTGCCTTAAAGCACGTCTTTTAGAGTACTTTAGATGAATGCCACCTAGGGAGGAATAAAAGATGTTGTCAAATGTGCTCCCAGGTGATTTCTCTCCTCAACTCTCTTCTGCCTTGTAACACTCTTGTCAACTGATGTGAGTGTCATTCCAAACACTAGTAACGTTTTATATTTCCCCAAACAATTTCCCTCCCTGTCCCATTTCCCTTCCGACTTTCTAATAAGCTGCTTGTAGATGTAGCTTAAATGATGATTTTTACAATTGTGTTTGCAAAATAAACAGTTTTTACCTTTACCACTGTGTGGATATTTCCCTTTTTGTTTGGTTTAATGTTTTTTCCAGCACAAACGGAATAGACTGAATTATGCAATAAGACATGTATTTGTTCGCTGCATTGTCTCATATCATTATCCCAGACAAATAATCTGCTCACTGAAAGTTGTGATATGTGTCCTTAGACTCAGCTCTATCCTGATTGCCTTCACTTCTTTTCCGTCAGCAAACAAAAGTGTTACACTCTAAAGGACCGATTCACTGATGCATTTATGAGTGCAGAAAGTGGTACCCTGGAGTACTTGTTTACCTTCTCTTATATGTATTTGTTTTTCAGCTTCAAAACTTCCAACGTCCTAGGAAAAGGAGAGCACAGTCATTTGTACTTGCATTACTGTATACAAATATTGCCTGAATACTGCAGTTTTATCCACTTTTTAGATGATTTGGGGAGAGTTCACAAACGCATGTATGAGTACATAAAAGAGTACTATAGAACTTCACATTAATGAAAATGCCTTTAGGAAAGGGCCCCATAGTCATTAGAGAATTTGTGAAAGTCCATGTGAGTGTTGCCATGTGCATTTGTGTGTGTGCTCCTGCATGGATGATACTTTTTTTGTTGAAGTAAGCTATATGAGGGACCTCATAATTTGTAGACAGAGAACATAGATACTTGCTGGCATGTAACATACCTAAAATCGAACTGCAGCTGAGATATTCAATTCATGTTGCAAGATTGTTAAACGCTTCATTTTGAATCAAGGGTTTGAAGTAACACCCACACTCAAGGCCTGACCTGCATTCGACAATTCAAACAGAACTAAGGGATGCTTTAATACAAATGCAAACATCATTAAAAAATAATAACTATATTAAAAAAAGTATACAGGCAACCAACTAATGATATAATGAGAGTCTTCGTGTTTTCTAATAAACGATTAGAGTTCATTGGTGGAGAAAACACTTCATGAAAATAACTTAAATATCATGTAGTTATTCGTCAGGTAATATTTATGGAAATAAATCTGACTTCAAAGGCACTATGAACTAGTTACCACCATAGATGGTGCATTTCACTATACGTTGTATTAGTTAAGTAAAATGATTTATATTAAATTAATTTAACTTGATTTCATTTGATTTCCCAAAACAAGTATCCCTTACATTAATTATAATCCTATTAATAGCTCAGTCCGGTAGTTCTCCTGTCTTACTACCTGATTACGGAAGTAAGTTCCAGGAGTTAGAAGGAGAATACCAGTAGAGTTCACACCTACTCACAACAACATCTTTGTAAACTGGAACATTTGTCAGAAACTGGCGGGCTGTAAGGATCTCACCCCACCTCAGACACAGTCTCACTTTTGTAAACCGCTCAAGACATTTCTTTATGAGTAGACCTCTTCCTGTCTGCTCAAACAGTGCATTGTTATGTCTTATAGTCAATGTGCCTGATTCACAACACTTTTGATGTGACATACATTCTAGTACTCCTAACATTAATTAGCAAGCCAGGAGTACTACTAGAGTAAGTCACATTTGCTCACACGCCAATCTTTCTGAATCAGGCTCTGTGTTTCCATCACACGACCACCTATTCGACTCCTGCAATAACGTTTTGATAGTCAAGTGGAATAGACTGCGGAAAGGCAAAATAATGGTATTTGAAAATTCCCAGAAGTGTCTCTCTTGAGTGACATTATAACACCACAAAGATGGCTGACTCTTGCTGGAATGGATTTCTTTCCAATATCTCTTTAGCCATGATCCCACACACAAACCTTAATATTGTATGTAGCAAATCACACTTTCCATGTGATGTTTCAAATGTGTTGCTTTCAGATAGTGTTCCCTCCCACACCATGGTGCATTTAAATAGCATATTTCTTTTCTTTCCAATTGCTGTTCTGAGTCTGTGTCACTTGTTTGATATGTCAATAATACCTGACATCTTCCTGGGCCTTGTACACAAATATCAATCTGATTCCAGTTGGCGATTTAAATGTATCTTTCTAGTCACAATAGATTGATCTTTCTATAAGACAAATATGACATTGTTTTAAAATAATTTCTTTGGAACTTATCTCAAATACGACATTTACTTTCAGATAAACTTGATATCACTATCACACACATATGTCTTATGTGCACCTTCAAACAAGCTTTCCCTGCCTACAGGGCAAATATATTTTTATGCACTCCGTCTGGCAAATGTTTTCATGGTTACACGTGGTTTTCCAGTGTGTCAAAAGTTTTTTTAATTTGTGTTTTTAAGTGTAATGTATTTCTTTTCAGTCCTGATCTAGTCCCTCCGGACAGCCTATCTGCCTAATCTTTCCAGTAGATATTCTAAGTTTTTCTAACTTGAGTCATGTTCATATCACTCACATATACTGGTTTCACTATCAAATCATTGTCTTGCTCTGTTGTGCATTTAACTGACGTGTTGAAAAAGTATTTTACAAGTGGTACTCGCTATTTTTAAGGGTAATTTATTTTCACAATGCTACTCTCCTTATTGGTCTGTCAATTCTTCATGCTTCCATCTTCTGTTAGTTGGATTGATATACATTTCTACCCAAAAATAGTTTGAAATATCTTTGTATCTCTTTCTCAGTTTCAAATGGTTCCCAAAACTCTCTCTTTTAATGTTCCTACTATACATCTCATCTCAATTTCTTGAACATAATATACAATTCATTTTTATATTCAACAAAATGCTGTTTTATCTTAAAGACAATTGCCCAAATGTGTATTTCCTAAAACAACCTTCACACCATTTTCCCTGCACAACTTCTACCATTGCTTTCCTAGCCAGCCTTGTACCTCTTCCAGTGTCTTAAGCTTTCAGATATGCAAAAAGTTGCTGAAGCTTCTGGGCTCAAACAACGTGAAATCTCATCAGAAATGTGGGTGCTTTTGACATACTCAAGATACGTAAAAGTAAACTAAAACTAACCCCCCCCCCCCCAACAAATCAGAAGACCCATTAGTTCTGGACTTGATGCTAATTGATGTTGACATTTTGCTGTGAACTGAGCTTGAACATTTGTTGAGAACTGTGGAATGCCAAGTCTGTTCCTAGAGTTAGAGTTAATATTTTTATAGAATAGCACATGCTTAGTAGCTAATTGTGTCCAAAAGAACTTAATACTCAGTGACACTGAGATGCTTTTAACATTCCATTCATGATGACACATACATAAGAGGATGGAGAGGCCCCATCATGAATAAATTAGTATGGGATCACAGTGAATGGGCTCCAATACACAGGAGTAAGATCACAATATCCAGAGCCACAAATGTAATGAAATTGACACGATGCAAGAGACATGTCCAGCAGTACGAGTTCTTCCATGTCAAATGAGACAAGCTCATCAGACAGCTAGATGGGTCTCACAGTGATTGGTACTGAAGACGGGGCAATCACATCGATCAGTCATGTCATGAATGAATAAATTAATTAATTAATGAAAGGCATCTTGTATAGCGCACACTTACTCCAAAGAGTGTCCCGACACTCAGCACAAGGACCTTTGATACAAAGTGCAATAAGCTAACTATTACTATATAAAGTGGCATGTTTTCAGTTTTTTCCTCAACAATAAGGTTGCCTCAATTGCTTATAACTCTCGTCAAAGTTTGTTTCTTGCTGACGGTCCTAAAAAAGAGCAGGACTTTCCCCAAATTCTTGTGCGGCTAATCCTAGGTTTTTGGGAAGGGGGTAGAAATTAATTCTCACCGTGAGAGAGCCTACACCTGTGAGGTGGAGAGCCTTGTAGACCAACACAAGTGTTTTAAATAACATTCGCTTATTTATTGGGAGCCAGTGATGAGCCTACAAATGCCTAACAAGTATGTTTTCAGAGGCAGGCCCTGAAGAGTGTGAGCAGCTGCATTCTGGTTCCCCTGTAACCTATTAATAAGGTAGTCAGAGAGTCCCAAAATTAGGGATTACTATAGTCCAGCCTTGATGTTATAAGTGCCTGTACTACCAGCTTCCTTGCTGCGAATGAAAAGAAATTTAAAAACTTCCTTACAATATGTAGCAGTCCAAAACAAGTACACACCACTGTCTTAACCTGAGTCAGTCATCGAATTTGACACTCAAATTCTTCACTGAACATCTGTGAAAGTTGTCTGGGTAGCATAAACTGTCCAAAAGCTCTGCATTGTCTATCGTTTTAAGACCAAAGAATAGAAGGTTGGTCTGCATTACATTTAAGCTGATGGTGAGTTAGCCAATGGAAGTCAGCTGTCTAATCGATTTACCTGGTAACTCTGCTGTCATGCCACAGGAGAACAACAGCTGAGTATCGCCAGCATAGGAAATAACTTTTTCTCCCAAGGCTTGGGATAGTTAAACTTGTGAAGTGAGATATACATTAAATAGTGTAGGGCTCAAGGCTGAACCCTGAGGCACTCCCACTGACAGTTCCCAAGATTCAGACGAGAAGGGAGGGATCTTATCCTCTGCCCTCAAGAAAGCAGGCCAGCCAGTCCAAGGCTTAACCAAGTATTCCGATGGATTGGAGATGCACTAGGAGTTTGGCATGGGGTACCGTATCAAAAGCAGCTTAGAGATTTAACATAATCAGCACTGCCTTTCCTCCAGCATCCAAAGTGCCTCTGATGTAATCAGCAACCTCCACTACAGCCTTAGCCATACTGAAGTTGGGTCTAAAGCCTGTATTACTCAGGTGGAGCAAACTATTAATTTCCAAGTACTGGTAGAGCTGCTGGTTTAAATGTTTTTCCGGTACTATTGATTGAGCGGATAGAAGTGATATGCGTCTGTAATTAGATTACTTGCCTCGTCAGCTTGAGGTTTCTTACGCAGGTGCAAGATTTTAGCCTGCATAAGTAATTGAAAGTTTGCAAGGACTGCATTGGGGCATTTTTTCCACAGATTTAAACATTGCTTTTAATTTACTGTGCATGTATTCTGATTTCTCATGTTTGACTACCTGGACATGTCCACACCACATTCCTATGTAGTCTAGGAAGTCTAGACTCAGGGGGAAAACAATATGAATACAAGGTTGTCACATATTTTCTCACATCTGCTTGCAGTGATGTGTGTCCCACCTACCAAACTGCATGCCTTGTGTGTTGGATTCATGAGAAAAAGTTGCACAACAACTAATGGTTCCCTTCATCATAATGGACAGTAACAAGTAAACACACTGTTTTACGTGTGAAATTAATATGTGGTTATGGTTCTATGCTTTTTCTACAGGCTTTGTATTATTTTAGCTAAGTAAGCCTCCATGTTTCTATTCCTAACACACACCAGTTTTGCAGTGATAGGATTGACGAAAGAAATTGATAGGGATCATTAGTTAGCCTGAATGAAAGCCATTGACGCTTTAAAACCTCTCAAACTATGGCTGAAACATGTCGACACAAAGAATGCATAGATAACAATTTCATGTGGCATCCTAATTATATTTCAAATCAAATCAAATAAAAATCAAGCTTTATTCGGATCATACAAAATGTCCATAAAAGCATACTATAAAATACAATAAAATCCATTTATAACCAAAATAATACCAAAAAGAAACGGCATCATAACACATTTAAAATACACATAATCATTATACAGCTTTATAGGAATACAGGCAATCATCTTTAAAAATTGGACGTAGAATTTTTGTTCTAATTTCCATATAAAAATTGCAAAAATGTAAAAAATGAAGGGTGCTTTGTTTGGACCTACCATCACATGGGCAATTTGGAAGATTAGCACACCAATTGGCCCTTTTTGGGAAATCAAAAAGATAGTGTAATGTGTTCATTCGTAGTCTGGTTAGGTAGAATCTATGCTAAACATTAGTTATAAAAACGAGGTGTGGCTGTATACCCGTTGCGATTGGCCCCTCAAGATAAGATACAACAGTTATCTTGGTACTTGAAACCTCGTCTCTTGACGCTATCCTAGCATTCAAGAGGCTCCTTTTTAATTCAACCTTACTAATTTTTTGAATATCTTCAGGTTGATTCCAGTTCATGGTCAAATTGCATTCTTCTAAAAGACCACTGATATAACTTAACCAAGGGATTTTCTTACATCGGTCTTGGGACAAACAGTCTAATATATTATCCCTCATAAAATGAGTTTCTTCCCTAATCCAGACACGGTTCCACAAGTTTAAAGCGGCCACACTAATCAAATCATGAATATATGATGTTCCAGTTTCTCAATGCCAAACAATCGAAGGGGTGGAGGCAGGTACAGCTAGCAAGCGTCTTAAAAAATTATTTTCAAGGGTTTGTATCTGCATAGTATCTACCTGACCCCATAGGGCACCCCCGTAACAACTCCCTGTGATGTACTTTGCTTCGTATAACTTCAGAATCTCCCGTACAGGTTTATTGCCGATTTTTTGGGAGAATCTGAAAATGGCTACCACTAATTTCACGAATTTCAGCTTGCATAGAGTTATATGTTTATTCCAAGTACCCTTACTGTTAAAAAGAATCCCTAAGTAAGAAACTGTAGATGTTCTCTCAATCGATGTCCCGTTAATATAATGTGTTTTTTGTTTTAATATTCCTTTTGCCACAGGACATAACCAAAGTCTTTCTCAAATTAATTTAAAAAAAAAAAAATTTGTCATAAAATTCTGCAATAAGACATCAACACCATTTATATAAAGTGAAAACAAAAGAGGCGCAAGAGTACAGCCCTGTCTTATCCCACATGTAATATTAAAGTGCTTTGCCCTCGGCGGCACCCATCCCTCCCAACGTCTCCCATAGCTTTGAATGATTTACCAAGTCAAAGGCACTTGACAGATCTACAAAGCAGAGGTGAAGGCAGCCCTCCCTTACGAAGGTGTATTTTTCTATTATTAGTTCTAAATTCAAACTCTGTTCAATTGTTCCAACACCTCGTCTAAAGCCATACTGAGCTGCAGATAAGATTTTTTTTCTTCTACCCATTGCTCCAGCCTGCCCAACAACATTCTGCCCATGACTTTAGATGTTGAGTCAGGCAAAGATATAGGGCAATAGCAACTGGCACTACTTCTATTCCCTTTTTTAAAAATGGGGACTATCAAGTTCTCCGCCCAAGTGGCAGGTATCACCCTGTCAATTTTAGCATTAAAAAATGTATGCATGACGGGTAACCAAAAATCCATATTATATTTTATCTATTGGGACCCCATCAGGACCAGCCGCTTTACCGCTAGCGCTGTTCTTAAGGGCTGTTCTTATTTCATCTTGACTTATGCTTCCTATTTTGGTATTTTTTAAAATTACGGCGGTTTTATCCTCATTACTTATGATACCCTGATGTGTTTAATAAAAAATTGCTTCGGAATGGGTTAGCCAGTCTGCTGAAGTAACTACCGTATCAATTTTTACTGATTGGACATCTTTGAAGAGTGATTGGTCCAGGGTTTTCCAAAAACGTGTCGAGTTTTAGTCTCTGCAGCTTTAATTAGATTCTCCCAGGCATTTTCCCTGATCTCCAATTTATTTTGGGTAAGAGCTTCTTTATATGATTTCCAAAGAATATTAATCTCCTCCCTATTACGCGGAGTAGCTTTTAAAGCAGACTTTAAATCTCTATTTAATCTAGAGCATTGATTATCGAACCATCTTGGGGAATGCAATGAATTTGTCTTAGGATTCCTTCGCAAATTATCAGCGATTACATTGGAGATGCTTAGGAATGCTATTTGAGGATTTATCAAGGATTTATCAGGGCAGGAATATGATGATTGATTTTTGGTAGGATCCAATTTGTAAAAACTTCTGGATCGACACCTGCCCATTTAATTGAAATCCCATTTTCACCCTGTGTTTTTATATCCACGGCGTGAATACTTGATACAGATTTTTTTTTAAAGGGAGAGTTTAAAGTTATTAACAGGGGATGGTGATCACTCAATAAACTTGGAAAGACGGTACATTCAAATATCAGAGACCTAAGATTTATTGAAGTTATAAAATGACCAATACATGAGAATTATCTTACTCCTTCATAAGTATAAATAGTACCCCTATCCTCGCATCCACTCCCCTTTATATCCTTCTCTGTAATTTCTAGATTGTGCTTAGACATGACAAGGTTTATACTTTCCCCATAGTTATTATGTGGAAAGTGTGCAGAGGTACTGCCTAGTCCCTCTTCATAACCACATAGAGTCCCCGGTATAAGATTACGAGGTTCAATATTAAAGTCTCCCGCCCAAATTAAGGAACAATCCGGGGCCTACTCTCTTCATGAAGTCCGTCAGTTCTTGATCTAGAGATGCGATAACCTCATATCTCGAAGCATTAAAAATATGTTCATATCACTCACATATACTGGTTTCACTATCAAATCATTGTCTTGCTCTGTTGTGCATTTAACTGACGTGTTGAAAAAGTATTTTACAAGTGGTACTCGCTATTTTTAAGGGTAATTTATTTTCACAATGCTACTCTCCTTATTGGTCTGTCAATTCTTCATGCTTCCATCTTCTGTTAGTTGGATTGATATACATTTCTACCCAAAAATAGTTTGAAATATCTTTGTATCTCTTTCTCAGTTTCAAATGGTTCCCAAAACTCTCTCTTTTAATGTTCCTACTATACATCTCATCTCAATTTCTTGAACATAATATACAATTCATTTTTATATTCAACAAAATGCTGTTTTATCTTAAAGACAATTGCCCAAATGTGTATTTCCTAAAACAACCTTCACACCATTTTCCCTGCACAACTTCTACCATTGCTTTCCTAGCCAGCCTTGTACCTCTTCCAGTGTCTTAAGCTTTCAGATATGCAAAAAGTTGCTGAAGCTTCTGGGCTCAAACAACGTGAAATCTCATCAGAAATGTGGGTGCTTTTGACATACTCAAGATACGTAAAAGTAAACTAAAACTAACCCCCCCCCCCCAACAAATCAGAAGACCCATTAGTTCTGGACTTGATGCTAATTGATGTTGACATTTTGCTGTGAACTGAGCTTGAACATTTGTTGAGAACTGTGGAATGCCAAGTCTGTTCCTAGAGTTAGAGTTAATATTTTTATAGAATAGCACATGCTTAGTAGCTAATTGTGTCCAAAAGAACTTAATACTCAGTGACACTGAGATGCTTTTAACATTCCATTCATGATGACACATACATAAGAGGATGGAGAGGCCCCATCATGAATAAATTAGTATGGGATCACAGTGAATGGGCTCCAATACACAGGAGTAAGATCACAATATCCAGAGCCACAAATGTAATGAAATTGACACGATGCAAGAGACATGTCCAGCAGTACGAGTTCTTCCATGTCAAATGAGACAAGCTCATCAGACAGCTAGATGGGTCTCACAGTGATTGGTACTGAAGACGGGGCAATCACATCGATCAGTCATGTCATGAATGAATAAATTAATTAATTAATGAAAGGCATCTTGTATAGCGCACACTTACTCCAAAGAGTGTCCCGACACTCAGCACAAGGACCTTTGATACAAAGTGCAATAAGCTAACTATTACTATATAAAGTGGCATGTTTTCAGTTTTTTCCTCAACAATAAGGTTGCCTCAATTGCTTATAACTCTCGTCAAAGTTTGTTTCTTGCTGACGGTCCTAAAAAAGAGCAGGACTTTCCCCAAATTCTTGTGCGGCTAATCCTAGGTTTTTGGGAAGGGGGTAGAAATTAATTCTCACCGTGAGAGAGCCTACACCTGTGAGGTGGAGAGCCTTGTAGACCAACACAAGTGTTTTAAATAACATTCGCTTATTTATTGGGAGCCAGTGATGAGCCTACAAATGCCTAACAAGTATGTTTTCAGAGGCAGGCCCTGAAGAGTGTGAGCAGCTGCATTCTGGTTCCCCTGTAACCTATTAATAAGGTAGTCAGAGAGTCCCAAAATTAGGGATTACTATAGTCCAGCCTTGATGTTATAAGTGCCTGTACTACCAGCTTCCTTGCTGCGAATGAAAAGAAATTTAAAAACTTCCTTACAATATGTAGCAGTCCAAAACAAGTACACACCACTGTCTTAACCTGAGTCAGTCATCGAATTTGACACTCAAATTCTTCACTGAACATCTGTGAAAGTTGTCTGGGTAGCATAAACTGTCCAAAAGCTCTGCATTGTCTATCGTTTTAAGACCAAAGAATAGAAGGTTGGTCTGCATTACATTTAAGCTGATGGTGAGTTAGCCAATGGAAGTCAGCTGTCTAATCGATTTACCTGGTAACTCTGCTGTCATGCCACAGGAGAACAACAGCTGAGTATCGCCAGCATAGGAAATAACTTTTTCTCCCAAGGCTTGGGATAGTTAAACTTGTGAAGTGAGATATACATTAAATAGTGTAGGGCTCAAGGCTGAACCCTGAGGCACTCCCACTGACAGTTCCCAAGATTCAGACGAGAAGGGAGGGATCTTATCCTCTGCCCTCAAGAAAGCAGGCCAGCCAGTCCAAGGCTTAACCAAGTATTCCGATGGATTGGAGATGCACTAGGAGTTTGGCATGGGGTACCGTATCAAAAGCAGCTTAGAGATTTAACATAATCAGCACTGCCTTTCCTCCAGCATCCAAAGTGCCTCTGATGTAATCAGCAACCTCCACTACAGCCTTAGCCATACTGAAGTTGGGTCTAAAGCCTGTATTACTCAGGTGGAGCAAACTATTAATTTCCAAGTACTGGTAGAGCTGCTGGTTTAAATGTTTTTCCGGTACTATTGATTGAGCGGATAGAAGTGATATGCGTCTGTAATTAGATTACTTGCCTCGTCAGCTTGAGGTTTCTTACGCAGGTGCAAGATTTTAGCCTGCATAAGTAATTGAAAGTTTGCAAGGACTGCATTGGGGCATTTTTTCCACAGATTTAAACATTGCTTTTAATTTACTGTGCATGTATTCTGATTTCTCATGTTTGACTACCTGGACATGTCCACACCACATTCCTATGTAGTCTAGGAAGTCTAGACTCAGGGGGAAAACAATATGAATACAAGGTTGTCACATATTTTCTCACATCTGCTTGCAGTGATGTGTGTCCCACCTACCAAACTGCATGCCTTGTGTGTTGGATTCATGAGAAAAAGTTGCACAACAAACCATGGTTCCCTTCATCATAATGGACAGTAACAAGTAAACACACTGTTTTACGTGTGAAATTAATATGTGGTTATGGTTCTATGCTTTTTCTACAGGCTTTGTATTATTTTAGCTAAGTAAGCCTCCATGTTTCTATTCCTAACACACACCAGTTTTGCAGTGATAGGATTGACGAAAGAAATTGATAGGGATCATTAGTTAGCCTGAATGAAAGCCATTGACGCTTTAAAACCTCTCAAACTATGGCTGAAACATGTCGACACAAAGAATGCATAGATAACAATTTCATGTGGCATCCTAATTATATTTCAAATCAAATCAAATAAAAATCAAGCTTTATTCGGATCATACAAAATGTCCATAAAAGCATACTATAAAATACAATAAAATCCATTTATAACCAAAATAATACCAAAAAGAAACGGCATCATAACACATTTAAAATACACATAATCATTATACAGCTTTATAGGAATACAGGCAATCATCTTTAAAAATTGGACGTAGAATTTTTGTTCTAATTTCCATATAAAAATTGCAAAAATGTAAAAAATGAAGGGTGCTTTGTTTGGACCTACCATCACATGGGCAATTTGGAAGATTAGCACACCAATTGGCCCTTTTTGGGAAATCAAAAAGATAGTGTAATGTGTTCATTCGTAGTCTGGTTAGGTAGAATCTATGCTAAACATTAGTTATAAAAACGAGGTGTGGCTGTATACCCGTTGCGATTGGCCCCTCAAGATAAGATACAACAGTTATCTTGGTACTTGAAACCTCGTCTCTTGACGCTATCCTAGCATTCAAGAGGCTCCTTTTTAATTCAACCTTACTAATTTTTTGAATATCTTCAGGTTGATTCCAGTTCATGGTCAAATTGCATTCTTCTAAAAGACCACTGATATAACTTAACCAAGGGATTTTCTTACATCGGTCTTGGGACAAACAGTCTAATATATTATCCCTCATAAAATGAGTTTCTTCCCTAATCCAGACACGGTTCCACAAGTTTAAAGCGGCCACACTAATCAAATCATGAATATATGATGTTCCAGTTTCTCAATGCCAAACAATCGAAGGGGTGGAGGCAGGTACAGCTAGCAAGCGTCTTAAAAAATTATTTTCAAGGGTTTGTATCTGCATAGTATCTACCTGACCCCATAGGGCACCCCCGTAACAACTCCCTGTGATGTACTTTGCTTCGTATAACTTCAGAATCTCCCGTACAGGTTTATTGCCGATTTTTTGGGAGAATCTGAAAATGGCTACCACTAATTTCACGAATTTCAGCTTGCATAGAGTTATATGTTTATTCCAAGTACCCTTACTGTTAAAAAGAATCCCTAAGTAAGAAACTGTAGATGTTCTCTCAATCGATGTCCCGTTAATATAATGTGTTTTTTGTTTTAATATTCCTTTTGCCACAGGACATAACCAAAGTCTTTCTCAAATTAATTTAAAAAAAAAAAAAATTGTCATAAAATTCTGCAATAAGACATCAACACCATTTATATAAAGTGAAAACAAAAGAGGCGCAAGAGTACAGCCCTGTCTTATCCCACATGTAATATTAAAGTGCTTTGTCCTCGGCGGCACCCATCCCTCCCAACGTCTCCCATAGCTTTGAATGATTTACCAAGTCAAAGGCACTTGACAGATCTACAAAGCAGAGGTGAAGGCAGCCCTCCCTTACGAAGGTGTATTTTTCTATTATTAGTTCTAAATTCAAACTCTGTTCAATTGTTCCAACACCTCGTCTAAAGCCATACTGAGCTGCAGATAAGATTTTTTTTCTTCTACCCATTGCTCCAGCCTGCCCAACAACATTCTGCCCATGACTTTAGATGTTGAGTCAGGCAAAGATATAGGGCAATAGCAACTGGCACTACTTCTATTCCCTTTTTTAAAAATGGGGACTATCAAGTTCTCCGCCCAAGTGGCAGGTATCACCCTGTCAATTTTAGCATTAAAAAATGTATGCATGACGGGTAACCAAAAATCCATATTATATTTTATCTATTGGGACCCCATCAGGACCAGCCGCTTTACCACTAGCGCTGTTCTTAAGGGCTGTTCTTATTTCATCTTGACTTATGCTTCCTATTTTGGTATTTTTTAAAATTACGGCGGTTTTATCCTCATTACTTATGATACCCTGATGTGTTTAATAAAAAATTGCTTCGGAATGGGTTAGCCAGTCTGCTGAAGTAACTACCGTATCAATTTTTACTGATTGGACATCTTTGAAGAGTGATTGGTCCAGGGTTTTCCAAAAACGTGTCGAGTTTTAGTCTCTGCAGCTTTAATTAGATTCTCCCAGGCATTTTCCCTGATCTCCAATTTATTTTGGGTAAGAGCTTCTTTATATGATTTCCAAAGAATATTAATCTCCTCCCTATTACGCGGAGTAGCTTTTAAAGCAGACTTTAAATCTCTATTTAATCTAGAGCATTGATTATCGAACCATCTTGGGGAATGCAATGAATTTGTCTTAGGATTCCTTCGCAAATTATCAGCGATTACATTGGAGATGCTTAGGAATGCTATTTGAGGATTTATCAAGGATTTATCAGGGCAGGAATATGATGATTGATTTTTGGTAGGATCCAATTTGTAAAAACTTCTGGATCGACACCTGCCCATTTAATTGAAATCCCATTTTCACCCTGTGTTTTTATATCCACGGCGTGAATACTTGATACAGATTTTTTTTTAAAGGGAGAGTTTAAAGTTATTAACAGGGGATGGTGATCACTCAATAAACTTGGAAAGACGGTACATTCAAATATCAGAGACCTAAGATTTATTGAAGTTATAAAATGACCAATACATGAGAATTATCTTACTCCTTCATAAGTATAAATAGTACCCCTATCCTCGCATCCACTCCCCTTTATATCCTTCTCTGTAATTTCTAGATTGTGCTTAGACATGACAAGGTTTATACTTTCCCCATAGTTATTATGTGGAAAGTGTGCAGAGGTACTGCCTAGTCCCTCTTCATAACCACATAGAGTCCCCGGTATAAGATTACGAGGTTCAATATTAAAGTCTCCCGCCCAAATTAAGGAACAATCCGGGGCCTACTCTCTTCATGAAGTCCGTCAGTTCTTGATCTAGAGATGCGATAACCTCATATCTCGAAGCATTAAAAATATTATTATAAAAATGTATCACTATAATGTCCTGTAGTCCTTTTGCCGAAAAAAATAAAAACTGGAAATTTGGCGCCTTTGTATAAGATGTTTTTAAAGTCAGCCTAGAAGACAAAGACATAAGTGCTTCTAGACACCCACTGGCCCTACCTGCCTTTGAGGGGATAGCATTTGTTGAAATTGTCTTGAACCCGTTTACGAAAAAATTATCTGTGAGCCAAGTCTCTTGTATCAAGACCACATCGCATTGTTGGATACTTTTGAGCCAGTTTACATCCCGCAATTTATTCCTTACCCCAGCTACATTCCATGTCATTATCTGTAGGTATTTCTGCTGTGAGTCGCTAGCAAGGTTTAACTCTGCCATCGTGATGGACCCTATCTTACATCTATCAGTACTATTCTCCTTAACAGTGGTTATCTGGCTCAAGCTCCTCCCTACATGATTTAATGTATCTAGCTTAATAGCCGGGTTAATCGCGGGTAATAAGGGAGGCCGAACAGAGGTGTTCTCCAACAAAGACGGACTTTCAAATTGTAGCCAGTCACAGCCATCTAGGCCGGACAGAGGGGCAAATCTATTAACTAGATTGAAATAGGGTGGTCTCTGTGTAGTTCCATACAATGCTCTTGGGTGATTTAGTTCACGAGGCATTGGCCACCCTTTCAAAGTAAAATGACGGAGTCTATAAAAGAACCCTAATGGCAAAAGGGAGATTTTACTGGAATTATGCTCTAAATTAGTATTCCCTATGTGATCTAACAAAAGTCTCACAACCTGCTCATTATTAAAATTAGCAACTACACAGACCCCTCTCCCATCCTTCCTAGTATGTCCTATCCAAGCAGAACGTCTAGCCATAATCATCTGATTACAGATGTCCCAATCCCAGACCCCAACATTCTTCAATTGAGTTGTAAGCCAATGCATAGTTTTGGCCATAAACTGATCAGTGGTTTCAATCTGACCAGCCTGTAAAGTTGGAACATTTCGCAAGACCACTACCAAGGGAGCAGCGGCTGGAGGAAGATGTAAAATCTGGGATGCCTTTAAAACTAAACTATCATCCACTCCCTCGTACATCCGTGGGGGTTCTCGGCGTTGATGCCCCGATAACAAACTCAGTATGTTATCACCCACAATCCCTGCCAATGGTCTACTTTCCTCCCCTCCCTGAGTACACTAGACCACTAGAGATAGCCCCCGGCTCACCCACTTACCTCCAACATACGTTGAACCAACATCATGAGTACTGACAACATCCCCGTTCCTCCCTGATACTGTTGGCATTGATGTTTTTGCCTAACTACTAGAGGTTTTGGGGGCAGGGGATTTCCAACTACGGCATTACTCAGCTCGTTAGATGTATTGGCCATTAGCCTCTCACTGGAAACTAGAGAACCCTCTAAATTACAAAGGTTCTTCATAACTTTCGATTTGAAATAAGTTAATCTTTCCTCGAGTTTTGACAGCCTTTGGATAATAGGGGACAGAGATGACACAATTAGATTATCCAATTTAGACCACATAGCATCATTAGCTTTAACAGAGGAATCGCTAGAGAGATCTAAAATCACATCACCAGGCATACTTGGCAGTGGGTCCGCCGTCTTGGAGATGGCAATAATGCGGTTCCTCCATTTTTATTCGTCCTTTTAATTTTTGCAGGTTTCTGTCTCTGAGGGCCCCCTCCCCGCTTCCTCTTTTGTGATAGATCTGGGGTTAAAACAGAGGAGTTGGTTTTACCGTGAGGGGCAGATCTTGTAGCAATATGTGGGGGTGGTCTATTTCGAATATTTGCTGTAACCACCTCAACCAGCTCAACAGATGGTGAAATATTATGTATCCCCAGTCCGACTTGCATCTCCGAAGGTTCATGTAAGGATTGTCCAAAGTCACTTGCTTTAACAGAAGGATTGATATCTACAACAAAGGAACAGTCAGGGGTATGAGCAGAAGCCAGGGCACCCAAAGATGAACGTTTGGTCGTTTGTGGATCAAGAGATAAACAACGCTCTGTCAAAGCTATCTCATGCGCAAGGACAGAGCTGGCTCTAATCAAGAATTGATCCAAAGTCCCCACCATGCTACCAGAGGGCTGCGCAGTTCTCCCGCTGAGGTCCAGCAGGCAGGCAACAAGGATTTGGCTTCCCGCGTAGCGAAAGCACTGACCCTGCTTTGTAGATGGGGGTCGCGGCGACCGTGACGCATGCGGGTCCTGCCGCTACGTGCGCTGTGTCCTGGGCTCTGAGGTCCAGCAGGCAGGCAACAATGATTTGGCGACACAAAGAATGCATAGATAACAATTTCATGTGGCATCTTAATTATACATCTTACCAGAGGATCCCTAAATAAAAGGAAACTGCTGCAGCCCCTAGGCATTTTTGTTCTTGACATTCCCCAACCCAACACAAAGAGAAATATCCAAGTGCTCCTTCCACCCTGTTTGAGCTCATCTGGGTATCTAGTGCACCAGGATGAGACATAGTGATGAAGAATGTAATTAATATAGCCGATGAGGGTCTTTTAAAAAATGGAATTGTTAGTTATATTTTTAGCACCCAACTATAGGGCTATGGGGATTAGGTTTGACGATATCTACGTTTTGTCTGTATTGGTTAGGTGGCAGTATCCACAGGCCTTTTGAAATGGAGAAAGTAGATTTTAAACCAAGGTCAAAATGTTCACAGTGTGATACATAATATAAAAAATAGTTCATGTGTCCACACTTGTGCATTTAATTTGATAAGAGCAAGCAGAGAAGAGCATATTGATGTAATAAAAAAGTTGTAGAATGATTAGCCATAAATATTACTAACAATTGTATAATTTTGACAGAATTTGTCAGTACTTTTAAACACATAGTGCATTAGGTACAAAGAATGCATTTATTAAAAGTAGTCAAAATGTGTGCACCTTCTTTTACTGAATACATTGGTATTTTGCAAACCAAACTATGTAGTAATCGGTTGGTTCTAAAAAATACCAAATTGTAGTGAGTCATAATTTGACCAACCTCATAAATATTATTGCAAATTGCGACCTACTATTTAATGAAATGGTGGTCTGCTGGTGCCAGTAGAATACCAAGTTTGTGATTGCTTCTGCATAAAGCTGTATTTTTTTCTTAAACAAGGCATCCTATTGTCATTAAAGGAAAATGAGATGTGTTTTAAAAAAATAAGAAATATAACAAACACATTTGGAGGAGTAAGCATTGGTCTCATTGTCCACTTCCAACTCATAAAAAATGTTTTTTTCAACATCCACAAAGTGCCCCTTAGGGATACCTCCCCAATTGTGAATGAGTTCCCATCTCATTTGAGATGTCAATATCCTATGAATGGTTTGCAACCACAATAGCAGGTGCAAACCATTGATGCATCCCTTAAGGAATTGCCACTTGGAAGCGATGCCCTAAATACCCCCTTCCAAGTTATGACTGAATATATACTCAGAAATCTATTTCATGGCTCATTAACATGTTATTGAATAGCACTTTGGTGTTTACATAACCAAATTGTATTTTTCAATATCAAAGGCTCAGATGTTCCGAATTGGAGCTTTTGCGGCCAAATAATAGCTTTCTATGTAAGGACAAAAATCCTGAAACAACTAGGAGTCATTTGCAATAGTCAAAAACAGATCACTGTGAACTTCACAGAGACTGAAGAACTTTTAAGATCTTTCTGTAAATCTATATAGTTTTTCATGAAATAGAGATTTTATAATGAAACATTCTGATATGTGTTTAAATATATATTTATTTGTGCATTATAGATTTATTTTAGGAATCACCAAATGCATAGGAAAACAAAGAGACAAGCTTGTGGAACGTGATGTTTATTATATCTAGAATGATAAGCTAAATATTGAATAGAACATTTTAATTATCAATGTGCTCTGCAATATTATTTTTAAAACTTTCATAATTATTTTCTTTTAATGTACCATGTCAATACATCCTAACACTTGAAGTATGAAAGATCAAGTACACTCATAGTAACTAGAATGTGGGACCATCTTTACAAAGTATTTAATGTATTCTATTGTAAAGTTTAATGAACACTGTTTTATCTTTAACTATATGAAGGGTGTTTATAAAAAGAATAATGTATTGTGCTTTTACAGTATTATATTGAAGTCTAAAAAGTCTCCTTCGAACCAACCACGTAACTCACGTGTTGTGTCTGTGGAAAGATGTTGGAACTAGAGGTTTAGGGGTGGCCTGCTAGTAGCAGGACTGTGAAAAATCACATATTGTTTTCGGAAGTCCCTATGCAAACTGAAAGAAATAAACTGAAAATATGATACAATGTGAATTGTGCACTAAAGCTTTTGAAGAGGGGCCTTGCTTTATGGACATTTTCAAAATACAGGAATTGTGAGGGGAGCTACTAGAATTCAGTGGGGTAACATTAGCCTTCGCAGCCCCTGCAGTGCAAGGGGGACCCCAGCTCCTAGTTGACCCATCGGTCACGTTGCACGGGTGGGCCTGAGAGCTCCTAACTCGGTCCGGAGCATGTGGGGCTCTCCATGCACTTTGCATGAGGGACCCTCAAGTTTTGCTACGCCACTGCTAAGATTCATGGGAGAGCCTGTAGTGAACCATTGTTGCCCATTTTGGCATAGTTATCTGTGACGGGTAGGTGACATGAGTGAACCGTCACAACCCACACAAAAGCACAGAAGTTGAGTAATACGGAAATAAACCTGAAGGTGTATATCTACTCACTCACTCCTCCATCAATAAGGTCAGCAGTGGGAAATTGCGCCCTCATACTATGAGTTATCATGTGGGAGGTGTTGTTGTGGTTTGCTACTTTGGACCTCATTCTGGTGTCTGCTATATGTTGATACTATACTGCATCCAGAGGAAATATCAATCTTGGGGGCTTTGGATTTGCAGTATTGCTGCATCATTCGTGCTTCAGTAGTTTCCAATGGGGTTAACAAGCTATTATCACAATGTTCCCCATTCCAAGCTACAAAACTTAAAATGTATTGTTTTTATGCAGAAACGTAACCAGGTTTAACTTGTCAGACGTTGTGTCGGGTAGGTCTGCAATACTTATAAACCCTCTTCACGATGAGTGTGCCATGCAGAATGACATCATTCACTTGATTAATTTGTTGCATGTGCACTGTTGCCTATATTGACATCGAAACTGTATTCTGCATTTTGCTTCTGACCACTGTGTGTTTATTTTTAATTAACCTAAATCAGCGTCCTTTACTAAGTTTTGCAAAAAGTGTATCACCAAAACGACAGGAAGCAACAATCTAGTGGTATTATTAACTGATTTCTACAAGGGGCTAATTTATAAATTTACTAGGAAATGAGGAGAATAGCAAGCGGGAAAGGAGCGCACATGGTGAAACCTCCCTGATCATTTGGCTCCCTGAAACATAAAGGGACCAGACTGTGACTCAAGGTAACATGGTGGTCTGTGTCACAACTTGACCATCCTTCCTCAGAAATCAACACAAAATATTATGCAAAAAGAAAGATTGAGAATGTCCCTTGCAGTTCTGTTGTAGCTGCACCTTTCTTTTTTTTACAATAAAGAGTTTGATTCCTGGGACTCTAGCCATTGGATTGATAGTCTCATTTACTATATTGGATTGACAGTCCCAATTACTAAAGTGATTAGAAAACATTTTACATTTTGTGGTGTTTGGCGACTAGGTCACCAATAAACACCCACAAAAACAACAGAGACCTTGCCCCAGGGATCTTAAAATCAAAAGATCTGAATTGATCATCTGGCACACTGTAAGGCAAGGACTCAGTGTCTCTCAGATAGGTCGCTATATCCATTCTACCTCACTTGGCTTTTAAACCATGGGTTTCACCCAGTGGAGACGTCTAGACCAATTCCCAACACAGAGGAAGAAACAGTTTTCCATCTGAACAATATGATAGATGGCTGCATCTGTCATGGTTTTGTGAACAAGAAGGGTGACAGATAGTCTCTGTTAATGACTCAACACACATATTAATATTTCCCAAAGCTAAAGTGAAACTCCATTCTTTACAGTGGAAGACCCTTTCTTCTCATAACTTTAGGGAAGAAACTGGGGGCGAATTCATTCCTGAATTGAAGATTACTGAAAAAGGTTTTGTAGCTAGTTAGAGGGAAGTGAATAAGCGACTTTTTAATATTCAATGTAATAAGATACATGGGCATTGTACCATTATGTTCATTCTTGTAAATATTGGACATCCTGAACTTTGTAGTCACCAGATCGATTGGATACAATAAAATGTAAGGAAGGCTTGTTGCTAAACTAAGACAAATTGGAAATCACATAAAGGAAAACAGTGGTCCAATTGCACCTCAAAATTTTTTCCTACTAATTATTCCGAGTCATGAGCTAAATATATTCTATTCTAAAACCACATAAATGATAACAGCATCGTGCAACAGAAGATGGAACTTTATTTAGTCGTGGGCTCCTACTCCTTGGACATTTGCATCTCAATTCCCATTTTTATGTCCACTGTGTCCCCATTTCTTGCTTGTTAGGATGCATTAACTTTGTGCTCGGAATCCAAATAGAGTGATGCACTCTGCCATTTCTCACTGTCTCCACTAATGGCCATATACACAGGAATATGAGGGCTATAGAAACAAGGAGAGGGGAATGGGCTGGTAGAGAAAACAGAGACGCTGAACCCCACCAGTCTGACTAACTGTGTCTGCTGGTCAATGATGTGTGCAGGATGTAATACAATCAAAAGGCAAATAAATATCTTTAGTAGCTAGAATTATATGGTTCTGCAATTAACTGAAACAGGGAATGGATATAACTTAGGAATATTTCTGTGTAACTAACTCTTTGTACTTTGGTGTGAAACATCTAATTCTTGAAGATAAATATACAAATAATGAGTACCTTAAAACACCAGCATTTATGCCTACGACTAGAATAACCACCTCAAAAAGCATTAGCACGCATTCTGTGTGGAAGGTGAGCTATATGCTCTATTTGCGTCTCGCAGCACTCCAAGGTAACTAACAAACATGACTATTCTGTTATTCTTCATTTTAGCAATTTGTTTTAATATACTAGAACTCTAACACCTTCTGCTTTGATATTCAGCCTTAGCAAAAATGACATAGCCCTAGCTTAAGGACACTTTCATTTCTGACACAGGTTAAATTAGGAGAAATACTACTAACCCACAGACTTAGAAGAGTTTATTTTGAATGTTCGAATAGTTCAAAGTTTGTTTCCAACAAGCACAACTTTCAGATATGCTTCTCTGCATTCCCAATGTCCTTGTCTGCAAATTCAAGCAGAATCAAGTGATCTTTTGCAAGGGAAATCTGAGCTATAGTAGCCAGGTCCTGGGTGCAGCAACAGTGTATCACGACTGTCTAGCAAAGACATTGCGTCTCATGAAAAGGCTGTTAAAGGCATTACACAGATCTCCTACATGGTAGTCCCCAAGGACTTCTCAAGGCCATCACAGGGTTGTCTGGTGTAAGAAATTTGGTTACTGGTTGAGGAAGGTGAAACCCCCAATTAACCTGTGCTCAACTCTCTGGTTGCTTGGCACAGAGCAATCAGACTTTACGTAGAAGCAATTTGTGAAGAAATTATGCAGTACTTCAAACAGTAATAAAGTGAATACACAACACAAGAAAATTCCAACACCAATTTAGATAAATAAAGTTACATTTTAATAAATAAAACAAGACCAAAAAGACAAAAATCCAATCACTAGTACCGGAGATATGCAATTTTAAAGATTTAAGTGAAAATAGCAAAGCAAGCACAAAGTGTTATGTGTGGATATCTGATCTCACTAGACTGGTGCAAAGTCAAAAGTTCAAGCTGACCACTAAAATATGCAGGGCGGCTACAGGAACCCAGTTAGGCCCATTAAACAGAGTGCCTTCCATCCTGGTTGTGAAGAAGTGTGGTGTCATACGTCTAAAATGCATCACGCAGCCGAGGTGATAAGTTGGTTCCACGTAAGCTGCGAGGCTGCAGTGCGAGATCCTGCATCACCGTTGAGTATCTCGTTGATGAGGGATTGCGATGCAAAGTCTAGCAACGAGGATGGGTTGTGCAACCAAGGTAATGATTAGGCTCCGGTGATCTGTATGGCTGTGAAGCGAGGTCCTGAGTCGGAGATGCGTTGCACAGTGGCAGTTTCGATGGGGACTGTGGGCTGCTATACAAAGTCCTTGAGTCTGGAATTTCCATGCAACAGAAGAGATAGGCTGGTTCTGCTGAATCCTCAGATGGGCAGGTAAAGCACCGTCAGGCCCACTTCCAAAGCTCCAGGGCTGGGGTGGCACCACTTGGCAGGGTAGGGCTCACAAATGGCAGAGTCCAAGAGCTGTGTTCAAGGTAGTTGGAGCCTTCTGTCTCTGAGGCTCTTGTCAGAAGGCCAGCCAACAAGCCCTTGGAGTAACTATGGGGCCCTGGGTTCAACAAATGCATGTCCAGTCCTTCTCACCCTGGTGACCACATCTGTGAAGCACTTAACCTTAACTTGCTTCCTAATAGGCAGACAATACCACCATGGCCAACAAAGTGATGTGGCCTATTCCACCTCTTCGATAAGACTTCTGTTCCCAACCCAAGAAAAACTCTGCCAATAAGGACAACAACCAACAGAGGCTACTGACAGCAGTCAGTGTCAAGAACCAGTCCCAAGCCTTCCAGGGTTCGTGGACCTCTGTGGTTTGTCAGAGTGGGCGGCAACAGCCCTGGGGGTTAGGTATCCTATTCCACCATCCTTCCCACCAGCCCTGGGGTAGTAGCCTGAGATTGGCCACTCAGCCCATGGTCTGTACCCTGAGACTAAGCAGGGATCAGGGATGAGTCCTTCATCCCCCTGTCCCTCCATCTGGGCCATATGGGCATGCCACTTCTGATTGCAAGTGGCATGCCCAGGTGTCTTGAGCTTTCAGGGCGCTCTGGATGAATGCCCCTCTCAACTCCCCTGACACCAGTGGCAAATTATTTCCCAGAATGAAGTATATGTGCATCTGGAGATTAAGTATGACCCTTCTCTGGGTCATCTCTTCTCCCCATTCCAGGGATACCATGGGCATTGGGGAGAGAAGAACCCCCCCCCCCCCTCGGTCTGACTTAGTATCATGCACACCTGGCTGTTATACTGCTCAGAGAAAGCCAGCCTTTCCACTACCATGGTCTGGCTGGCCCTTGTATTCCTCAGAGCAGGGATAGTAACAATTCACCTTGACCTGGTGAAAGTGACAACTCCCACCCTCAGGGATTACCAGTCTACCCTCTGTGTTTACCTCCCAGCTAAAGGATATTAGAACATGATCTACTGCTTGTCCCTGGGGACTATTTACCCTTAAGGCCATATTGGGCACCCCTGTAGAGGTCCCACCAGGGCGTCGTTTCTTTGGACAGACTCCCCCTGATTGTGTTCTAACTGGAAGCACTCAAAGCAGTGTGGTTGGAAATGGGGCACCCTGGGCCCCTGTCCACCAGAACCACTTCCTGATTCCCAGAGGGGGCTTGGAAACCCTTACTCTAGGAATTCTCTTGGTCATCTTTAACCTTCCCCTTACTCTGCTGAGGGGAACCTGAACCCCCCCTTCTTTGGGTCACTCCCAGGTACATTTTTGGACCCTCTGGTACTGGCTCAGATGTCCGCTTCCTCAGAAAGCTTTCTAGAATCTATCAGCTTGGTCTTCATCAGGTGCAGATGCAGCTGTGTAAAGAGATATTAAGCATGTACTCCCTCAGAACTAGGTTGTACAGCCTATCAGAGTCATTAATTGTGATGCTCAATGCCCAACCGTTCAGAGCCTTAGTAGAGTGATTAAAGTAATCTACCCAAGATTGGCTTTGGGGTTTGAGGCTGTGCCTGAACCTCTGGCGTTATTTCACAGGGTTCAGCCTAAATGTATCTACATAGTTTGCTTTCATGGAAGCATACTTGTTCTGATTATCTACCAGTAAGGTGAGTAGTTTATCACTCTGCACTGTAGGCATAAGCTTCCACACCCCGCCCCCCAGTTCTCCTCTGGGATCTTGGGCACCCTCAGGGCTACCTCGTATGCAGCAACGCATTTGTCAATATCATCTCCCACCACATAGCTGGGCCCAGATCTTTGGGTATGTGGACCTTCTCGTCACTTTTGAACACTACACATAAGTTGCCACCATTGCTGCTGGATTCTGACCTCTGTCTACATTTCATCTCTATTCTTTCTGGCTTCTCTCATGCTTCTTTCCTCTGTTTTAAGTTTGGTCATTTTGGAGCCTGAACTCCCTGTGTGCGTTCCTGTCTGTCAGTGCCTCTGGTGACAAGTTACTATAATTCACACTTTTGCCTGCCCTCACACTTGGCTCTCTCTCAGTTGGTAGAGGACTTTCCTACTCGGGGAGCTCATGCTCAGGGTATACAAACAGGTCATCCTCCATTCCAATATTAAGTTCCCTCTCATCAGGATCCTCACCCTCAGAGTCCTCAGGGTTGGATTGCATCTCAGTGACTTGCTCATAGGTCAGTAGGGCTACATGAAAGTCCAGCTTTCTGGCCTTCTTTCCTGCATGTAGCCCCCTCTCCTTGCAGGGTTTCTGCAGGTCAGCCCTGCTGAGCTTTTCGTCTATGAGCATCTCCATTTCCATGGTATGAGATGAAGAGGTAGGGAACTTAAATTTGGGAAAAAAGGAAGACAGTCAAAAATGCTAAAATTGGTCTCACATTGGTTATCTAGGATTTTAGTGTAACACAAAATCACTGTATGGCACTAAACTAATTTAAGTCCTAATCCTCACCACTGGTCACCAATGTAAGAAGCTGAGTTACTGGTTGCGGGGTGTGAAACACTACTCAAGCAGCAACCGCAATCCTTTTCAGAGTGAGGCACAATCAAACCCCAAGTGCTCATCCCTCTGGTAGCTTGGCATTGAGCAGTCAGGTTTATTTTAGATATTTAAACAAAAAACAAGGGCAAACCTTATATCCATGCGAACAAGGGTATCAAGTGATCCTTGGAACAAGCTCTCGCATGGAAATTACTTTAAAGCGAATTATGAATGATTCAGATATTTCTGTGTGGATTAAATCAGAGTAAACCAATATCATTTAGGCATCTTACAAAATGCCTAATTAATATTGATTTACTATGATTTAATCCACACAGAAAGATCTGTGACATCCATAATTCGCTTTCAAATACATTCCATGTGAGCACTTGTTCCAAGGATCAGGCTTAACTTAGAGGCAACGTGTAAAGTAGTTATGCAGCTCTTCAATCAATAATAAAGTGAATACACATATATTTAGAAAAAAAGAGTAAAATGGAATAACAAAACAAGACCAAAAACAGCAAAAGTCCAATCTGTAGAACCGGAAATATGCAATTTTAAAGAGTTAAGTGAAAATATCTCCAAAAAGAACATCCAGGCACCCATAAGCCCTCTATTGTGTGTGGCTGTCTAGGAGAAATACACATGGCCAACTCTGAGCTACACCCTTTCATGTGACCCAGAGACAGGCTCTAGACAATAGATTATGAGTTTGGCAAATGGGATACTCTGTCACAAACGTGAAAGACATTCCGTCCACCATATTACAATTCCATTATATCCTATAGAAATTGTAATACGGCTGATGAGATATCCATCACGTTTGTGATGGAGTATCCCATCTGCTAAACTCATAATCAGGCCCTAAATGGCTATTGAAGGAAAATACCAAACTTCCTAAAAGTTTATATTGTAACCAAAAATCCAACTTACCATAAGAGAGGATTTATCATTACCATTTCAAAGACACCAAACATGAACTATTGCCTGTTTCTTTTTGGAAGTTACATCTTATTAAATGCAATAAGGTAGTTCCAATATTATCCTAGTGGGAGAGGTAGGCCTTGCAGTAGTGAACAATTAATGTAAGATCTTGTCACTACCAGGACTGTAAAGTTAAAAGTACATGTCCAGCTTCTATGATATACTGCACCCTGTCCACTGGCCTGTCTAGGGCTAACCCCAGGGGTAACTTTTATGTATTAGAAAGGAAGGTGTGGGCCTGGCAAATGGTTGCATTTGCCAGGTTGTAATGGCTGTTTAAAACTGCACACACAGGCTACAGTGGCAGACCTGGGACATGTTTAAAGGGCTACTTAAGTGGGTGGTACAATCAGTGCCACCATTAAATATTATAAGTGAGCATTTAATATATAGGCCCGGGGCACAAGCAATGGAACTTTACTAGGGACTTACAAGTAAATTAAATTTGCCAATTGGGTATAAGCCAATTCTACCAGGTGAGAACACAAACCCTTTAGCACTGGTTAGCAGTCTTAAAAGCTACCTAAAATGGGCTCAGTAAACAGGAGGGTGAAGTCAAAATGTTTAGCTGTGTTGTGCAGAAAGAGCCCAGTCCCACATGTGACCGGTCCTTGAAAGTAGTAACAGAGGCCAATCAAATGTGTGAAAGAGGTGTGATCAGTCAATGAATGCAGTTCAACTGAGCAATATATATTTCAGATTGCAAAGATGATTAAAACTTCACTTGTGGGGTTTTCAGCCACGATTGTGTATATACCTGTGTAAGACGCTGGGTTATTAGTTTATGGGAGTGATGACCCACCTTAACTATTAAACAAAATCCTTACTAGGTTGAAACACTAAAGTCACTAAATTAACCCGAACTTAACCCCCTTGTAGTTATGGCACAGATCTGACAGCCTTAACTTAGAGGAAATGTGTAATTCCCCTGGTTTCTATTGCACAAAGCAGGCTTAACTTTGAGGCAATGTGTAAAGTAATTATGCAGCACCGAAACAGTAATAAAGTCAAAACACAACATAAGAAAAAGCCTCAAGCACATTTAGAACCATAGAGTACATTTTAGTAGACTACTTTACACCAACATGAAAATAACGCAATGGGGATTCAGAGAAATGAACTTTTAGAAGTATTGAATAACAAAGTCTCTAAGAAGTGTTAAGTGCAAACCGTGGTCAATTGGTAGCAGTAGACCTGGAACTAGGTGTGTTTTGAGTTCAACCACAGATACAGAAACCATGGGCCTGATTTACAAAGGCAATCTGAGGAAAAAGTCTAACTATTCAAAGAGGTTGTTTATGAGTCGTATCTTTACGTCCGTAGTCGTGCCGGAATCTCCAGCTTTGACCAAACTTTCCACACCCAGGCCACACTCAGCACACATGGAAAGAGGAAAACGCCTCCATTGATTGTTTTAGTTCAGGGGCAATCGTGCCAACAATGCATACATCCTTCCTTGCACCATGGTGCAATGGTGCCTGGCACCAATTTGTGCGCTGGCACAGGCATAAAGGACAGGAATTTCATTAATACGCGCATTCCTGCCCTTTCATTTTGACGCAGGGCAGTGCGGCGAGAATCCTTGCGGCCTCTGCCCTGGGCCAAAAAGTTGTAAATGAGGCCCTGAATGCCATGAACTGAAGGAACAAATCAGAGCAGTTTAAAAAGTGATCACCGCACAACACACAAAATAGGGGTTGTGATTGATGAACGTTGCAGAAGATCACTGCTTGATCCCTATCGGACTCTGACTCTACTCTCTCTGATTTACTATTAGCTCTTGATATCAAAATTGAAAGAGCTTGGTCAGATACGCTCAGCTTTTTAAAACTTCAGAATGAATAAATATTGCAATATCATCCAATTTAAAAAAAGAAATCCGTTCAACCATCGCACACTTTTTCCTCTAAATAGTGATTTGATAAGTATCTTAAAAGAAGTCATCAGATCACGAAACATATTCAATGATGGTATAGAGAAATAAAAAGCATAGCTAGGAACGTACAATGCATAGACTACCGAATAATACAGATGTGTTATTTTCTTGAAGTAGAAGTACTGTCTTAGTCCAGTATCTACTAAGATCAATCAGAAAGCATGTACAATAATGAAGACAAAACTTTTAGTGTTTGACCGGCAAACATATCCATAACGGATAAATACTGTCAATGTAGACAGGGATTTTACGTTATTTATTAAAAGCACAAGCAGTATAGTGGTAAATGCATGTCCTCCTACGCTATTCCGTCAGCCTCTTATATGCAAACATGGTCTCGTCAGATCTAAGACAGTAAAGCTGAAAACAAATGTAAAGAGACACATGCCTGCGACTTGTGGGATTAAAACAACTGCAAAGTTTTAGGAAGGCTTGGAACAGACCTCGGAATTCCTGACATCTGGCGACGAGGCTCACCAGGGGAAAAGCACAAAAGATTTCATTCCAATGTCTATGGCTCATTTTCAAGAATTAGCCACTCAATAATGTGTAGAGCCACTGCAAATTATACACTCCGTACTTTACCTAATAGTATATTAAGCAAAGGTTGGTCGCACACTGCTCGTCACACCAGCAAGTTGCCCCAAAGGACTGTGGTAGATGTAGTGGCGACGGCGGGTACGCCTATGCCACGATGTATAAAGAACAGTATGTGTTGCGTTAGCCATCCCTGGACACGTGTTTCGAGGTAGTTGCCTCTCGTCAGCAGGGAGCAGGTCAGTGTAAAGGGGTGCCGCGTGGACTGCCAAAATGTAATTAAAACAGGTCAAGTACCTCTCATGGCGCGCAGGTGCAGATCCAAGGCTCGTCAGCCCGTTGGCTCAAGGGAGCCGTAATACATTAAGCAAAGGTTGGTCGCACACTGCTCGTCACACCAGCAAGTTGCCCCAAAGGACTGTGGTAGATGTAGTGGCAACGGCGGGTACACCTATGCCACGATGTATAAAGAACAGTATGTGTTGCGTTAGCCATCCCTGGACACGTGTTTCGAGGTAGTTGCCTCTCGTCAGCAGGGAGCAGGTCAGTGTAAAGGAGTGCCGCGTGGACTGCCAAAATGTAATTAAAACAGGTCAAGTACCTCTCATGGCGCGCAGGTGCAGATCCAAGGCTCGTCAGCCCGTTGGCTCAAGGGAGCCGTAATACATTAAGCAAAGGTTGGTCGCACACTGCTCGTCACACCAGCAAGTTGCCCCAAAGGACTGTGGTAGATGTAGTGGCGACGGCGGGTACGCCTGTGCCACGATGTATAAAGAACAGTATGTGTTGCGTTAGCCATCCCTGGACACGTGTTTCGAGGTAGTTGCCTCTCGTCAGCAGGGAGCAGGTCAGTGTAAAGGGGTGCCGCGTGGACTGCCAAAATGTAATTAAAACAGGTCAAGTACCTCTCATGGCGCGCAGGTGCAGATCCAAGGCTCGTCAGCCCGTTGGCTCAAGGGAGCCGTAATACATTAAGCAAAGGTTGGTCGCACACTGCTCGTCACACCAGCAAGTTGCCCCAAAGGACTGTGGTAGATGTAGTGGCGACGGCGGGTACGCCTATGCCACGATGTATAAAGAACAGTATGTGTTGCGTTAGCCATCCCTGGACACGTGTTTCGAGGTAGTTGCCTCTCGTCAGCAGGGAGCAGGTCAGTGTAAAGGGGTGCCGCGTGGACTGCCAAAATGTAATTAAAACAGGTCAAGTACCTCTCATGGCGCGCAGGTGCAGATCCAAGGCTCGTCAGCCCGTTGGCTCAAGGGAGCCGTAATACATTAAGCAAAGGTTGGTCGCACACTGCTCGTCACACCAGCAAGTTGCCCCAAAGGACTGTGGTAGATGTAGTGGCGACGGCGGGTACCCCACACTGGTGGAGAGTATACACTAGTTGTTAAAATACCCCTCACACACCAAAAGGGCCCTTGGTGTCATGCTTCATCATAGGGGTCTTCCCGCCCCTCTACGGGACGGGGCGTGCTACGACCTACGTGTGCGTGGGAGCACTGTTGTTATGAGACTGCTATCTATGTTGTATGGATGGTTGACCTATGGTTCGGATGGTGTTGATACGAGTTCACACACTCCGATGGACCCCCTCAATACACACTCCGATGGACCCACTCAATACTGCCTTATTCACAGACCACACCATGTGTCCCTATTTAGGTAATAAATTTACTGTCCATTCAGATCCAGATTCGACACAGCCATCGATGGGCCATACCACCATGAACATTTGTATCGATATGGGTATACAGACAATAAGATATGTATACAAATATGGCACAATCTACATGACTCCCCCTTCCATGAGTGTAACTGGAGCACTGAGCAGTGAATATTTGAATATGGATATGATTTATATATCGAGGACAAAACATTTCTTTTGAAGGCACTATTTTTTCACTCCCCGCCTGCCCCCAATTTGTGGGACAACCTGTCCCCTTCTTCTCTACTTTTATATTTAATTTTATTTTTATTGGCAGTCTTTTCTAGATTTCGTAAGACTTCCGATATAACTACTAACACTACAGGTGGTGTTTGGTACGACAACCGCAGAGTAGTGCACCTATACTTCCTTATATATACCTTGACCACTATGGCGCCCTCACGTGACTCACGTCCGGACTTCTCCGGTTTCGGGTCGTTGACGGCAGCAGCTATAACAAATCCGGCACTGCCACAATCAGATTTTTTTTTATTGTTATTTTTATTGTTAGTTTCCTTTCCCGACAGTGTTACCATCTTTACACTCTCGGCTAGAACCATCTTTGATTTCTTTCCGATGCCCTCTTGTTACCTGGATCCGGACACTTCCGGTTCTGGGTCACTTAGGGCAGAGCTAGCGGAACATCGGCCTCACGCCACACACAGGTGCGCCCTGTTTTGCTTTCGCGCCATCGCCATTAACAACTCCGGTTGGCTCCGGTATTTAATACGAACCCCGCTCCAGACTCATTCGTACCAATGGAGCCGATCGGGGAGGTTGCATCAAAACAGGGCAGTGTACCCGGGAGTCGTAAGTACGGCATAGCCTCTAGGGAAACCCCCCTTCTATCTCTTTTTTTCAAGCAGGAGGATTCCGTTTCGTTTTTCAAACCTCTCTGGCAATTCCTCTTTTTTCCTCCCTTTAAATAGCCTATCAGGCACTCCAACCACCCGATCAACAGGCTCATGACGCTTTCTATTTTGCGAAGTACAAGTATGTTTACCTTTGATGTCCTACCACAAAATAATGACCAGAATATAGACGTTGGACATTATGAACCTAGGGATTGGTGTCCCTTTTGCATAGAGTGTGTGCTTTATGTTTTATGTGTGTTTTGTTTTTTGTCATTGTACTTTCACCTGTCTTACGTCGCACTAAGACACGTCACGGTATTTAACTAATGATAAAAGGAGATTATTATATCACTTCGTTGCAGGTCACTGAATGCTCACGATGGATTGAACATCTAGCAGCGATTATATGCTTTTTTCTCCCCTTTTGTGTTTTTTTGCAGGTATATTGACAATAAGGACCCATTGAGGCATCATATACTTTATATTTTCTAGTAACTAGTCCTTCACGTTATCACACGCCACTGTGAGTTTAGGGAGGGATCCTTAAGGTCCTGAAGAAGAAGCCTGGGGAGCTTTGAAACATGTCGGCAGACATAGGAGGCACAGCTCATTGAGGCACATACACCTCCTCCCCCCCACCTTTTAATAATACCAGCTCATAGGTATATTAAAGTTTTCTAGACCGACGAGCCAGGTATTTTTTATCTCACTATTTCCATTCACTCCAGACCCTTCCTCTCACCCCTACACTACACATAGTTGTCTCATAACAACAGTGCTCCCACGCACACGTAGGTCGTAGCACGCCCCGTCCCGTAGAGGGGGGGGAAGACCCCTATGATGAAGCATTACACCAAGGGCCCTTTTGGTGTGTGAGGGGTATTTTAACAACTAGTGTATACTCTCCACCACTGTGGGGTCTTATACTTTGTTCTGGGAGATCCTGGCATACACGTATACTTATGGGTGGATCACTATGTTTATTGACTGAAGCTTGGGAGGACGTATCCACCTCCACCACTCATGCTGAGTGGTACCTCTCTACTCCCCCCTTTTTGTTCTTGTTTTGAGTACAAGTGTTTTCAGTCAGGTATGGTGAAGTGATGTCAGATTTCACCTAACATGCCTACACTGACAAAAGCACACACACATTCTCTCTTGTCTCTGTTTTGAAGTAGTTAAAAAATTATGATAAATTTGAAAAATTCTCTGCTTTAAGTGCTCCTAACAATGTTGCATTCCTCTCTCTGTCCACTGCCTCTAAAGCCGCGCTCATGTCCTGCTTTTCGTATATTATGTTTTAAGAAGAATAATCCAGCTTTACCAAGCTACACTACTGGTCATACATGTCTAAATACACCAAACCCAGCTAAGTTAATTAAAAATATTTTAAAGGATGACAAAATAATGTCCTACTTTTAAATTCGTCTTATGGGTGTTGTGTTCAATGGGACGTTAGAACCTTCATACATATCTCTCAGAGAAAATATAGAAACACACGAATATGGAGGACTGAAATCAGTAAATCAAAATAGTTTGCATTCTTTAATTGAAACATATTTTATTCCTGTTTGTTCATTTAGAACTACAAATGGGGTTCATATGTTCAAACTTCCACAACATATAACACAAATAATGAGAATAAAGTGTATGAGTAAAAATTCTCAGTTTGGGTTTAAATTTGTGTTAGAAATTGGAGTTCTGGTTGGCAGAGGTAAGCACCCTGTCCAAGCTGGAACCACAATCCTATTCAGGGTAGGTATAGTACACACTAAGGGGCAGATTTACAAACCCCTTGCGTCACTTTTCCCATGTTAAAAGTGACGCAAAAGTGGCGCAAGGGGCTTGTAAATCTGTCCCTAAAAGTTTACCTGTGCTCACCTTTTGGTAGCTTGGCACGGAGAAGTCAGCCTAAAATAAAGAGGCAATGTGTAAAGTGTTTGTGTGCACACGCACACACACACACAGTAACGCAGTGAAAACACAGCAAAATTACTCCACACCAGTTTAGAAAAATAACCAATATTTAACTGAGTAAAACAAGACCAAAATGATAAAAAAAACAGCATACAGAAGTCAAGATGGGGATTTAGCTAGATTAAATCAAATATGCAGTGCTTAGAAATCAATAGCTCCAACTGGGGCTATCTAGAAGCACTTGACCAGTGCAAATCCAAAATTAGAGTCCAACTGCGATGCAGTGCGGGCCAGATACAGGAGTCACACAGACCTGCTGACAGTACCGTGGATGTGTTGAAGTACTGTCGAACTGCTGCACAATATATATGCGATGCGTTGGCAAAAAGCCATGCTGGGTCTAAAGTGGTGCATCGCAGAAGTCAGAGGTGCTGTGTCCGAAATGCATGCAGTTGTGGTGATGCGAAGCAACTATTTCGACAAACTCGGGCTGTGTTGTAATTCATGTTCATTACATAGTGCAGTTAGCGAGTGGTGTCAACGGCTTTGGTGCAGGCAGTGGCAATGTATCAAAGTTGCAGGGAAATGTGCCAGTGCTGATCAATGCTTCTGTGTCGATGTGTTGCTTTCTTGGGTTGCAGCACCAAACAATAACTTCAAAGGGCCTAGGAATAGCTTTGACACCACTTGGCAGAGCAGGGCTCACAGCAGAGGAGCCCAAGTGCTGGTAGCAGGATTCAGATGAAGTCTTTGATATCCCTGAGACTTCAGAAACAAGAGGCACGCTCAAACAAGCCCTTGGAGAACCTTTAAGGATGCACAAGGTTGGGAGTCAAGTCCAGTCTTCTCACTCACAGGCAAAAAGAAGCAGGCAGCAGGCCAACACAGCAAAGCAAGCAGCAAAGTGGCAGTCCCTCCTGGCAGTGCAACAGCTTTTCTTCCTATTAGAATGTCCTCAGTTCCAGAAGTGTTCTGAGTATATGGTTTCAGAGGTCCAGTACTTATACCCCTTTATAGACTTTGAAGAATGGAGACTTCACTGAAAGGTCTTTATAGCGCACAAGACCCTGTCCTTACCTGCCCTGGCTCCAGACAAACTACAGGGGGGTTATGCAACCCATTGCGTTGGGACGGGCACAGTCCTATTCAGGGGCAAGTGTGAGCTCCTTCTTCTCACTTTAACCCAGGAAGACCCATCGGCCTTAGGATGGGCCATCAGGATGTGAGTGGCACACCATAGCTCACTTTGAGTATGACTGTCTAGAGGGAATTCTCAAAGCCCAGCTGTGAGAATTTGGCCTAGTATATGCTGATCACTTGTTAAAGTGGACACCTTGCACCAGTACAATTCAACTCTTATGGTAGTAGGTTTAAGACAACCTTTTAAAGAAAGCTATCCTAGTGGTAGCTGTGGAGAGCAGCCTTCAGGCTAAGTCTTTAGAGGAATGTAAAGCAGCTTGTTTTACCTTCTAATCTCTTGAATTACTAAATGAAAGGACACCACACAGGTATATATATAAAATATATATGTATGTATTACTAGACACACTCGACTAATCTCTTTATGGGATTAGAAGTCAAGGACATATGCACAAATCAACATTTCACAACAAGTTAAGCACAAATATGGCTGGGGCCCTAGGGGCGTACCAGACCATATACTAAAAAAGAGACTTAGAGATAACGACTTGCAAGGGGACAATGCCTAGGGCCTTCAGAAGTGCTGGGGCCTCACTAATCCACCCAAGGCTGGTAAGTAAAGGACCCACAGGAGACGCATGCAGTGTGAGAACACAGCCGCGGATCCCAATTGACTTCAATGGAGCAAGTCGCAATTGGAAATTTAGAGTTTTAGGATACTTCGGGAGAGTCTACAAGCAAGTCACTTACAGGGTAAGTAGTTCTAGAGCCAAAACCCACAGGAGCCCCGTAGTGCTGGAGTTACCTCACCAAGGGAAGCCGGGTGCATAGGTGTCTTTTAATGTCGGGTCGCGGCGTCGTTTTCAATGGGAGCCAAAGAAGACTTGCTGCTTGTGAAGACAGGAGAAGTGTCCGGTGGAATCCAAGGCTGGATTCAGAAGAAGGAAGACCTGAAAGCAGAGGGAACAGTGTTCAAACTCACTTGGCAGTGACCCGGGGCAAGGAAGATGTCGTCGGGTGATTTCAGGTGATCCATGGGTGACTTGACTCTTCAGCTACGAGGTCCAGGGGGTGTTGATGACAACCAGGAGCTGGATTTGTCATGTTCCACAAAGTCTGCAGCTTATTGCGGTGTCGGCGACCAGATTGGTGCCAACAAGCCTTGGCAACAGCAAGTCTTGTGGAAAGTGTAAAAAGTCAGCGGTGCAGACCAGCAAGGTCTGAGGGACTCACCCAGCAAGGGTAAGTCAGGGCATACCTGGAGCAACCAGGGGAGCCCTTTGGATTTGTATAAAAGTCTTCTGGGGACCCACAAGCCAACCGGCAAGGGATCGCAAAGATGCCTCAGGAGGATTCACTCACCAGGGGCCCACGGCCACTCAGGATGGGGTAGGCCTCTGATCTTCAGTGGAAATCTTGCTGGAGGCTTGGACCACATGTGGCCCAAAGCACAAGTTTGTAGAACGTCGTGAAGGGGTTGCCCTCGAAAATAGTGCGGTTCCTCGTTACTCGTGGGGTCCACTTGCCTCAGCGTCATTGGGGACTCACGATGGCCTTGGAGAAGTCAGGAAATCTTCTTCCTGGGCTGCAGGCACTTCGGACTCCGGCGGGAGCGGGAAAGTTTGCGACCGTTGATTGCAAAGTTTGGTGCCTGCCAAGCAGGGGAGTCACTCCTTGACTCCAAGGGAGATTCTTCAGTCTTCCAGAGGTAGTGGAACATCAAAAGTCAAGGATTATTCTTCAGAGCATCCTCCAGGGATTTCTAGTTTGCAATGGCAAGGGTTCCCTAACTTATACTAGAAGGAAGGGGGGGACTAGCTCTATGACACCACCTATGGGAGGGTCAGGGGAGTGGGTGGCTACACCCACTGCCCTTTGTCCAGTTTCGTGCCAGAGTAGGGGCAGGTAGCCCCTTAGCCGATTTGAACTGGTGTATGCACAGAGGAGCCTACTGCTCCCCCTGTGCAGGACTTCAAAGCACTCTAGGAGTGCACCCACCCAGCCCCAGTACACTAAATCTGACCACACCTCCCTGTGACAGGATGCCTATTGTTGGGCCTCCTCCACTGCGAGTTTCGGTCATCAGCAGGAGGGCAGTCCAGTGTCTGTGACTGGTGGCATCCATTTTGTGATACCAGGGCTTTTCAGGATTCTACCATGTTTCCACAGTGGGTACATGTCTATCCCTCTAGAAGGGTGGGTTCATACTCCCACACCAGTTACTGGTGTGGGGGTATGATTCCAAAGCGTTTGACACCAAACATGACATGTTTTGATGCAGCCATCCCAGAGTTAGCATTTACCGCAAGGTTATAATGCACTTAAGAGTATATGGTTTGACCGCATTCACAAACAGCCCCAGAGAATGGTCTCTGAGAGCTGCAGAGGTGCCCTGCTCAGGCAGAGGCATCCCCTCACATGGAAACGAAGCACCCTGCCCTCAGGATTGATAGGGCCTGCCTTAGGGGTGACTGATAGGTTTAAATGTGTGTGCAGGGGGAGATATAGTGAACCTATATCTCAGTGAGGAGTGCTAACACTACCTCACCCAGGCTGCAGTAGCAGGCCTGTGGTGTTAGATTTAGTCTGCTTCCCAGGGGTCGTATAATACATGCTTCAGCCCCTGGTAGGCCTGTGAAGTACCTATGCCCTTGGTACCTAAGGTACCATATACTAGGGACTCATAAGGCACCACAGTATCCAATCACTAGTGCACCTAATGTGCACACCATGTCATTTAAGGGAGTAAGCAGATAGGCTGGGGTCCTGAATAGCAGGATCCCAGCCAGACTAGTCAAAAACCATCAAAACATCAGAAACAAAGTGGGGGCAATCATCTAGTCAGATTCCACCTTCCTACACCAGCTGTCACCCGACGCAGACATGAATTCAAGAGACAGGCAGAAGGCACAGAATGGTTAAAGTAAGAAAATGCCAACTTTCTAAAAGTGGCATTTTCAGACCTGCAATTCAGAAACCGACTTCACTTCTGAAATTACGAGTCCAGAGACACCAAACTTACAATGTCCATCATTAACCTGTGGCAGAGATAGGCCTTACAGTAGTGAAATACTAATTTAAAAGGATTTCACTAAAAATACATGTCCTACCTTTTAAATACACTGCACCCTGCCCATCGACTGTCCAGGGTCCACTCTAGGGGTGACCTATGTGTAATAAAAAGGATAGTTAGGTCTGACAAGTAGTTTAATTTGTCAAGTCGAGAAGGCAATTTAAACAGCACACACAGGCTCTGCACGTCTGAGACATATTTGAAGGGCTACTTGTGTGGGTGGCACAAACAGTGCCACAGGCCCACTTATAGCATTTGATTTACAGACCCTGAGCACATGTAGTGCACTGTAATTGGCACTCAAATCAAATATGCCAATCATGGAGAAATCAAATGCCACGGACTGCCCAGGGTCTACTCTAGGGGTGACCTATGTGTAATAAAAATGATGGTTTAGGCCTGACTAGTAATTTAACTTGTCAGGTCGAGATGGCAATTTAAACAGCACACACAGGCTCCACAGTGGCAGGTCTGAGACATGTTTGAAGAGCTACTCATGTGGGCGGCACAATCAGTGCTGCAGGCCCACTTATAGCATTTGATTTACAGACCCTGGGCACATGTAGTGCACTGTACTAGGGACTCAAATCTGATTTCTTGCAGCACCCCTGACAAAGAACTAATAAGTAGGGGTGGGCGGAATTTGCGTAATTGCGTTACGCAAATCTCCGCGAAACGGTAAAAAATCTCCGCGAACACGCAGAAATTTCGCGAACACGCGGAATTGCTTGTTCGCGATGCTTTTTTCCAGTTCACAATTGCTGTTTGCGTGCTCGGGGAGAAATATCTCGCGAACACGCATTTTGAGATCGCGAACAAGCAAAAATTTCGCGAAATCGCGGAAAGCAGACTTTTTAGCAATTTCGCGCTCTCCGCGGAACGCGAAATTACGCAAATTCCGCAAATTCCGCGAGCGGAACGGAATTTACCGCCCAGGCCTACTAATAAGTTTGAAATGCATTGGGTTAATTTACTGTGTTGGTTCAAAAGACGGTTGTCTATGTTTAAGCTTGGATTAGCAGCATACGATATTTGAAAATGCGGAATAAAGCATTCAAATTCATCCTAACTTTCTCTGGAGTGATCTAACATGAAATACATGGATCACTTGATAGGAATTTACAATGTGGCATTACTATGGATTACTTTGGTTAAGGAAGAAATAAATGTGGTTTACTCAAGAGGAAAAGTTCCTCATTTTCGCAGTGCAGCAGCTGGGTCACATGTGTCCCCCTTTTGGCAGTAACTCAAATCAAATATGCCATTCATGGAGAAAAGAAATGGCATTACATTTTACACACAGAGCACATGCGCTGTAGCACTGGTCAGCAGTGAAAAAGTTAACAGAGTGCTAAAGCCAGCAAAAACGAAGTTCAGCACACAGTCAAAACAGGAGGTCAGAAAGCAGAAAGCAAAAAAAGACAGGGGAAACCATGCCAAAAGATGGCAGGTCCAACAATTTGCTTTACTGTAGTTGAGTTTCTCAAAGGAATTGTCATCATCCCATTTGTAGGAAAGCACTCGTAAATGCCCATCTTACATACTGGTGAAATCTTAATGGTCATACATAAAGCTGAAAGTAATATAGGTTAATGTGGGTTGCTTATTGAGTGATACCCAAAGTTTAACATTACATCTTGCTTGTGTGCCATCTGGCTAGGATTCCTATATAGCTCACAGACAGTGAGTTGCCTATCAACATGTGTGACGGTGTCTCAAATCTTCAGTATTAATGTATTTTGCAACTGTTGTTCTAGTTCCTATTTGGAAGGTCAAGGGCCTCCAAAATGTGGGCCCATCGCTGGTCGACCATGTAAATGGACTTATTACTTTGCTAATTGGCAGTTGGCATGAGACAGAGAAAAATTGCGTACCATTCTGAAGAACTTTCAGGAGCATTGGTTTCAGGAGCTTGGTGGTGTCGTTAACGATGACATAAGAAGTTGGGATTCTGTTGTGCAGGACACTATTGGCAGAGCTAAAGGGGATATGCAGAGAGATAATAGGTTCCAAATTTATAATTATATATAAATGTATACAGGAGCACAAACACATATTGTTATTATCGGCAAACAGCTTGATTTGCTACTAGTGGTAGAATGCTGACTTTGAGAACAATTAAACATAGAGATAACAGAAGCTGTTACCCTGGTACATAGAATTGCTAGAAAGGGTCATCTGTTCAGTGGAAGCGCACTAGTGGGGGATATGCCCTTAATTTCTGCAGACAGGGTTGGAAGACATCACTTTACGCAATTTTACATGCACAATTGAATGTAAATTGATGGTGGCCAGTTATAACTTTTCTAGCTAAAGCACTATTACAATAGGTAAAATGTTGCCATGTTCGCTACTCAATTTACCGGCAAAAGCCTGTTTGGGCAGCCTCAGCTCAGCCAACTATAAGGGGGGAGTCTTCCCTCCCCTGGTCAAGAAAGCGCGCCAAAGGTGGTGTGAAAAGACCTGGCCATTAGGTGTCCAGGTAAAGTGTTGAACCCCCCCCCCCCCCAATGGGGGGGATGCCACCAAATGCCAGGAGGAGACAATGGGGATTAAAAAATCGTACTGCTGCCCCAGCACAGAAACTTTTGGAAGCTGGGGGGCAGTGCGCAGATCAACTTTCAAGATCAGCTTTCTGAGGCTTCTGAGTGGCTTAGCCTTCTGCAGTACTCGCTGCGCTGCCCCATCGGCGTTGCTAGGAATCAATCACCGCAGTCGGGCAAATGGAGTTACCCCAGGGACGTGAGGAGCCCAACAGCGCTGCAGACCAATGAATCATGTTACCACGATCCTGACAATGACCCTCTGACCAATAAAAGGTAGGTGCATGATACTCAAGTGGGTTAGCAGAGCACGCTGTGGCTTCGAACCTAGGAGTGGCTTGCGTGAGCGGAGCCCTTGCCCATGGTTGGGAGAGACAATGGTGTAGCGCTGAGGCTGCCGAGCTGGTAGCCAGAGGCAGGCTCCCATGCCTACAAGAGTAACTGCTGCTCAAGTGGAGTGCTTTGGATTCACGAACACTATAGACTCAATGGAGGATGCGATGGAGGGGGCGCACTGATGCAGAGTAGGTTTTGTTATGCGGGCTTGGATCAGGCAAGAGTGGAGTGATGATTGCCTGCGGGGCAGACGCTTTTGTGGTGTGAAGGTGGCATGTCCTGCCTTGCTGGGGTTTTCCAATCTCTCGGGGGAAAGAGTGTCTGTGTGGCTGGGCAGCTGCCACCACCAGAAAGGAAGAGGAAGGAATAGGGTTCGAGTGACTGCTCCACCACCTTTGCAAGGGACTGGTGATCAAGTGTACGGTAATCTCCATGACCAATGGTCTCACAGTGAGGCTGCCTTGCTGGACCTCTCCAGTAAGCCCGGGCCATGCCCCAATGGGCTCTTCTCGGCATCGACCCAACAGCATGTGACTCAAAAATCATAGCCGACCTTCGAGCTTAGAAAACAGGTTTTGGCCTGAACTCAAGTGATTTAAAAAAAAAATGTATGCCCTGGTGAAATGTAACTGGTGCTCACATACAGCACTCTAAGCTTGCTCTATATAAAACTGAAAAAAGAAGTCTCTTGCGGCTACATCAAAGGCAGTGAGGGGTTGTGCTATTTCTCGGGAAGCCCCTCCTCCTTCAAAAAGTGTACATTGTTCGCAGGGCGAGATAATTAACTAACTGCAAGGCCATTAATAGATCCACAGAGAGAGCGTTTGCTTGCAGACCCAGCTTCGCACCCAGTTAAGGAATCAAGCATATTAAAGGGACGAGAAAGGAAAATATATTTAACAGACCACAAAGAATTTGGGTCTTGCACTGAAGCTCTGAGGGCATATTAAAGGTAATAGTTTCCCCATGATTGCTAATTCATGAAGAACCTATAAAATCTTGGGAAGGGCAGGTGATCAAATTCATGCCAAGTCGCATGGGGCTGTCGATTGTTGTGTTGCAGCTCCTATGTCACAAAAACAACAATAGACAAACGCCTCCAATCTACGCCATTCCCAGTGTTAATTAATAGCATTATATTAACCAACGATCAGGGTCAGAGCTTTTAAAATGACCAGCACCAGACGTAACCAACAAGTCTGCCTATTGTATTAATGTTAAACCTCGGTGCAGCGTGTCTGGGATGTGACCCACATGCATCCCAATTTAGTGGTCAAAACCACCATTGACAAACTACAAACTGAACCTGCACTCGAGAAATGTAATTCTATTCTGTAACTAGCATAGTACAACTTATTGCAGTGAAAGCATAACAAGGTGACACATTCATTCGGCTTCCCACAGCACATGTATCTATCAATGACTAAGTCTTGGTTGTAGTTTCTTAATTTGTCCTTTATTATAAATCAATTATCCTCTTTTTATTAAAATCACCATACAATTGCTTTGCCAACGCGTTTCATCCCCTTGGGACTTCTTCAGGGCTCATCAACTTGCAGTGTCTCTTGTTAATGATAAGTAAGGCTCCAGGCCAATTTTTAATCACAGCACAGGTAACACACTGTATATCTTATCATTCCATTGTAATCGTCCAACCAAAATGTCTAAAATAGTATTAAGTATCCCAAGTAATGCAGAAATAGTAAAATTCACGGTAATTCATTTTGGAATATCTCCGTGCGGCCAATAAGTAGTTCAAGTATGGACTTCGTTCTATGTCCAAAAAATGTCGTTTTCCCTCTAATATCAATAGTGCAATATTGCCTTCTCCATACACGTACCGCATGTCCGTTTATCCGCAGGTGTGGCAGCTCTCTCCTTGAAAATTGCTTTTCCCCAGGCACTGCCCCTGAGGGTTAGATCAGGGATCAGGGCAAGCCAATCGGTGATCTAAGAGTAATTATGCTGTGGCTGGCCAGAGAATGTGGTATTGGCATGTCTCAAGGTCTGGATAGTTAGTTGAGCCAGTATTGGTAACTAGAGGGGTGTCACAGAGTAAGGTGGTTTTCACAGCCAGCGAAAGGCAGCCTGGGGTCGTAAAGCATGGAGGGGGCCTACTTGCAGGGCGGTAGACTGAAGAAGGTCAGTGGCAAGGAGAATGGCAATTTTGGTTAATAACGACATGAGGTCACAACCTGTGACGGTGAGCATTTTTAAGTAGGCACATTAAGTTAAAAAGGTATTTTATACAGTGCAACATAGGCTGTGGTAATGGGTGTGGATTTTTCATGTTCACGATAGAACAGGTGTCAACCCCAAATCCAGGGGTTTTACAGTAGTTATGGCATCTTGCTCAAGAGTGTGATTTCAGATTGCTAGTGAAAGTGTAGCACTCTAAGTGTCAGTCACTTAATGATTTAATGCTACTCATAATTGAAACTGAAGTGGGTAAAATATCACACAAAAGCAATCTGCTAGCCTGGCAGCTATGCACCTGGAGAGACTGGACAGACTCTGGGTCATGATGGTTGGAGCCTTGCCATTTCTGGTAATTTGCAGTAGTTTGTAAGATCGTCTTCAACTTACTTCTGCTCAAATGGTTGGAATTATGAAAGGGATGTTTCCCTCGTCTTCATTGCTTCGTTTGGCTTGGGGGGTGGGCGGAATTTGCGAAATTCACTTTCACAAATTATCGCGAAAATTTTAAAAATCTCCGCAAACACGCGGAAATATCGCGAAGATGCGGAAGTTTTTTTCCTGCCCGTTCGCGGTATTTTCTGCGTGGTCGCGGCTCGCCAACTTACCCATTCGGTTGCTCGCGGGCGCGGCCATCTTGTTTTCACTTGTCTCGCGGTGCATGATCGCGAGAAGAAAGATGTGATCGCGCGACGAATGACATTACTGCAGGCGCAAACTGTCGCGAGACAGCGCAAATGGCTACCAACAATCCAACATCTCGTGGAGAATGCGATCGGATCGGGAAAACTTGTCGGCGAACGCGGGGATTCAGGTAACGCGATCGCGCGCACGCGAGAATGTATTATTTTACAGCACGAGCAAGTAAAAAATTTCCGGTAAAATGCGGATTGCGGATATTTTGACATTTTCGCGCTCTCCGCGGAACGCGAAAATGTCAAATTATCGCAATTTCCGCGAGCTGAACGGAATTTTAGCCCAGGAATAGAAAAGGGTCGCACACAATGACAATCCACACAGGTAATTCAAAGCAGCGATAGCTGCAATACACTTTGTGTGAAAATAATGATAATAGTAATGATTCTTCCCAGGTAATTTGTTACTCACAAAGCAGTTAGAAAGCATTGGGAAATCCAACCATTTTCTCCATAACATGAAACATACATTAATTCAACCATGGAAAAGGTTCTTGTTTCGTAAGTCTAGGGGAAACACACAAGAGTGCTATTTGCAAGTAGTCGGAGAGCTACCAGAGTTCACAGGTCGCTTGTTGAAGAATGATGAGACTGAAAAACTATAAAGAGTCTCTTTGCAGTTATGGCAAAAGCTTTAAAGGGTATACTGCTGCAGCATTAAAGATTTCACCACAGTGCCATATTACGGCAGCAGTACGGTGGGTATTGGAATTGGACACCAGTAGGTTGATGGATGGGCTATTAACTTGGTTAGTAAGTGGCAGCCTGAGAAATCCTCAGTTCATGTTTAATTACTGGGTGTTGTTGGTGGGCATGCTGGATAGGATTTGACAGTGATACTCTGACTGAGGCACTAGCTCACCGTTACAGTTCTTTCAGAGTGTCACAGTGAGGGGACAGCTACAGGAGAGCATATGTGCACCCAGACAGAGATTTGGGGAACATGTGGCGACATGCTTACGAGGTCAGGTTGAACAGCAGTACCGATGGCAATATGATAGTTCCTCATGTAACGCTGGGTTTCTACGGGCCATCTCCAAGTATGGCTACCAAGCAGATGATTTTAATTTTGACTGGGTGCTACATCACTTCTCAAGAATAGGTATCTTTCTGTCTCCCCCTGTTTTTACTTTCATTTATTACACCTTGCAAGCGGAAGACAACGCCCCAAGAGGTCGAATAGGATCCAACCTCACCAGTACACAGCTGTGAGGATGAAGCAGGTCACACCTGTGCATTTGGAGGAGGATTGCCGTTCCAGCCCACTGTATGTCACCCTCCCACAGCCATGGCTAGGATTGGTAATCCAGTGCTCAATTTATTTAATAACTTTCTTGATAACTGTTGAGTAACCGCTGGTAACTTGACTGGGGATCCACTAGTCGATGTCCTATGGTATGGTAGCTAGGCAGGATCAAAAAGGTGCATGCAAAATGCAAGTTATAGGTTAGACCGTCACGACTTCCCACAGTCCTGGAGTTGCTAAGAAAGACTGGTGGGGGTACACATGCATCCTATGGGTACAGCAAAGTCTCTCTAGCATGCTACTCTTAAAGCCTGAGCTCGTGCTTGGATGGGTCAAGCACTCACATACTACACATTTGAATCGTCCTTTAGCTTATGTGACTATTCAGATACACCAATTTATAGATTTGGGATGTATGGTCTCTAGATAATTTGGGTGTGAAGTGTAGGGCTCTGTCACCCTACGAGGGTAAGAGTTGTGCTATGAAACAAGCAAAATTCAGAGAAAAAGGTGTGAGTTGAAAGGGAGACAGAACCCTCAAGTGCAGAAAATACCGGGTCATTGGGTTTTTAAAGGCTGGCTGTAAGAAGGGGTACAGTTGTTGGTTGAAGAGGCACACCGGCAGGGTGATGTGCAGGAGGAAGGCTACTTACCTGGGGATATCTTACTGCAGGGTGAGTAGGCTGGAAAGGGGGGAGCAAGCAGAGACGACACTCGCAGCCCACACCTGCTAAATGGGAGGGCACAAAATGGACAAACAAGGTAGCGAGTTGGGGCCTAACTCCAGGGAGAGGCTCCCCCCCCTCCCCCCCGATGCAATCGGCATGGACCAACAGGGAAATTTATGACCCAAGAAAACCGATTGAATAATGGCCAGAATAAACTAAAAGGTGTCACAAGTATTTCAAGCAGTTAACAGAACGTGATTGTGATATGTCAGAAATTATGTATGACCTGTCAGCCTTTGTGAGTTATGACCAGACATGATTGACAAGCCTGTCAAAAATTATTTATGACTGCTAAATGGATGGACAAATGAACTGTCAGGTTACGATTTATGAACTTGTCAAAAAGGATTTATGACATCCTGTGACGTTGATTTAGGGCCTGGTCATATCGTGTTATGACTGCGCTACTGTAATGCACATTTTTTTCCTACCTGTTATAAAAATAAACTGCGGCCAACATCTCCCACAAGAAACAAGATATGACACGTGTCTGGTAAACTTTACTAGAATTATTGTAAAGAACGATATGCATGGCAGTATTTTGGAGTTGGCCCAGTGCAGGATTATGGCAATGATAGTTTAGTTTGGCACGTTCCCACCTCTTTTTGTCCTATAGTATGTAGGGATCTAGTGCAAAGTTTTACCAGAACAGGTTTTCTGATTATTCTTTGTTCGGATGAATTCTGTCACCTGAGGCCTTTCAGGGACCCAAGTAGCTTCAGTTAAAGATCATTTCATTGTGTACAATATTTTCTCAAGTGTAGTCTGTGTTCGATGATTGGTGAAATCATTTTGGTTGGCTTTGTTTGTGCAGTAAAATGGTACCATGTCTACCAACAAATAAGCCACAGGTTCAGTCTTTCTTTAGCCCTTCTCTCGAGAGCTGTAAAGAATCGCTGCTTTAACTCTTATCTCTAATATGCTTATAAATGTTGTGTTTCTAGTAAAAAAAACTTTGCCAAGAAAGCAACGCAGATTTAGAACCTAAAAAAAACTTTGAATGGAAGAGAAAAGTAATATTTTACTTTCAACAATCTCTAATTGTCTAAACAGGGTAATTCAAGGGCGATTCCCTTGAGTGTGCCGTTCTGTCCACGCCCCGGCTTGGTCTGCACATTCCCTGTCTGACACTTCACACACACACTTCTCTGACGTTCATGTCACCCCACTGTTCGAAAGTGTCCTGCTCACTATGTCTGGAGTGCAGACAGGTAATGAGCAGGGGATGAATATGAACCTTTCAGCACAGGAGAGACAGACGGGAATGTGTGATAATCAAACAGCAGCCAAGGACTTGTGAAATTGTTCTTCCAGAAAATAGGTCATTTCAGAAACATGAGGTAAGGCCACAAAAGTTGGACTTCGATTGTACGCACCGGAAGCTCTGGCTGCCAAGTGAAGCTTAAGCAGCACGTCCGGAACTGGGTTGAAAGTGCGTCTGTAACTATCGACGACCACAGTTTATTAAAAGCAGTAGCAGGGAGAAATGAGAACGCAACACGCACTGCTCAGTACTGTATTTCTTCATACTCTTAATGGTAATGTAGTAGCATGGTAATATAAGGTGAACCGGCAGCGCTCTAACATTTAAAAAAGGCAAACGCGGTACTGATGTTGAAATAAAGAGGTTGGGGCAGATTTACAAGCCCCTTGCGCCACCGGCGAGTCACTTTTTGTGACATACCGGTGGCGCATTTTACTGCTCCATATTTACAAGGACAGGAAAAGCTGCCCTGCGTGACTTTTCCTGTCCTTGTAAATATTGCCCCTTTACACGCAGCACTTTGCGTGAAAGGGGTGCTCCATGGGTGTTCCCACGCAACACCCATGGAACCAGACACATCGAAATCTGGAAATACGTGTGAATGCTACGCCTCACAAGGGGAGGCGTAGGGAGGCTCAACCAGGAGAAGTGTATTCATTTCTCCTCATTTTGTTTCCTCTTTCTATGCATGGATAGAAAGAGGAAATCACCTCTAATGATTGTTTATGTACAGGACGGTGTCCCTTCCTTCACATAAACAATCATTGAAATAATTACGTTTTTCAATGTCTATGTGTGCTAATGCAGCACACAAGGAAGTTGAAAAACGGCATTTCAAATAGTTTTTTGTGCAGAAAGGGAACCCTTCCTGAACAAAAACAATCTCCCCACGACACAGGCATACTTGCACCATGGTGCTAGGATGCCTGCACCGGCCCATGGCAGCAGATCATGCGCCAGTGCAGGGGGAAGCACAGAGATGCAACCTAGTTTTTCAAATAGGTTGCATCCCTGTGCTTTGAAAGTAAATCAGTGCGACGCAGCCAAATGGCTAGCAGCACGCACTGAGTCACATTCTTGTAAATCTGCCCCATCGTTTTTACCGTTCAAATCAATACTAGCCCTGGGTGAAATTCAAAAGGCACGTGGGTTGTATGCGTGAGCGCGTACGTCACTATGAAAGTGGACTCCATTTAACGCATTTCTACACGTCATGTCATTTAGATTCGGCCTATTTGTGATGTCAGTTATCGCATAATTCTGCAAATGAAAGTAGTGTTAGTTGTAATTTGAAGTACTGTTATTCACAGTTTATTTCCAATGTTAGAGTCATTTAGCTAACTTTAGGAATTTTCAGTGTCTACAGCATGGACTGTATAATGAAAATATGCACTGGCGCAGAGCATAATTATAAGTTGGTATTTGAGACCTTGCACTGCCTAAAGGGCAAACACATAATTGAAAAATTCTATGAGTTAATCATTGGGCGAAGACTGCAAAGTTTGAAAACAGAGAGACAGCCATTTCTCATTGTTTCTGTCCTGTGCTCTCTTCAGGTCAGGCGCCAGTTCAAAGAAGATACGATATGACAGTATGTGCTTTAACAGTGCAACGTTTTCGAATAAGGCGCGTAAATATGCTTTGCGTCACCACCAGAGGTGGTTGCCAGGAAACTAATAGGGAGCACAGTGCAAGTGGTCTGATTTGGCTCTTAGATCCCGTGCACGAACACGCCATGAAAATGTTTGGCATGTAAATTATGAAACAGAAAAGATGTAAGGTCATATGTATTTTTCTGAACAAATATGCATTTTTAGGTCTGATTGATTGTATGTGCATAGTAGTATAAAGACGAAAGGCACATTTCCACTTCCAATCATACTTAACATAGTTGTCAAAAAATGTATGTTTCAGTTGAGCTTGCATTGGATAATATGTTTGTCTACTACATGAAGACATTCTACAAATGCAGTAGTATTTCCGCACTGAATCTTGTGCTGTCCTGTGGGAAGTGGCGGCTCCTCCTCTATGGCGGAGGAGTGAGTGCCCTCTGCCAGCAGCCCAAAAAAGTGAAAAATAAAACGATACTAAAACGTGTTTATTATTCCTTTCCTGGCTGAGTATTTGAGGGTGGGGCCACCAGGATAACAGTGCCGAGGGGGAGTGGTAGGCACTTGCCAGTGTGCTTGTCGGTTTGGCAAGACGTCTTTAGACGGCCAAACCAACATGCGCACTGAGCTGTCTCCAACTTGAGCTGCCTTGCCGGGTTGGAGACAACAGGCACAGGCTCCCAATCTCTCTGGGAACGCAAATCAAGTGCACTCAGGCCAATAATGGTGCTGCTCTCATGTTGCCAGCAGCATGGGCATCTGGTTTGGCCGCAGGGGGCCCTGGAGCCAGTGCCAGCAGTGGAGATGAGCAGAAGAACGCAAGCAGAGGGTGGCAGGTGAGTTCTTTGTGTTTTTTTTCTATCCGTCGACCCCCCCTCCCTGTCCCCCACCCCCAACACCCCCGCCTGCCGCTCTTACCTGACACCATCGTCACCTGTCTGTGGAAGTTGTGTTTACTTTTGTAGCATAATGATATGTCTTGTCTAAATGAAAAACTGTTAGTTTTGTTCTCAGAAATTATGTTTTGCCCCTCTCACGTGCTAAGTAGTTTTCCTAACAGGCAAGAGGATCTCATGTCATGTACCAGAGAAATTACCAGTGCCTGAGATTAATTCTCTCATTCCACGCACCGCTTTTTTGCTTTTGTAAATGTGATAAACCTTTACTTGTTGCATGCGGATATATTCAAGAACATGCTTGGGATGCAACTGCTATATCCATTACCAATGGAGCACCAGAAGACACTTTAATTTTGTTTTCAGCTGTCAGGCTTTTTACTTCAGATCCCATAGCTAGAGGCGCCACCAGAAACTCAAAAATTGAGAACGCTAGGTCACCAGTAATAAGGGCTCCAACTACAAGCCATGTTTGTGAAATCTAGCTTCACTCAAACATCTTTGTTGCTCACATGAAAAGGTGCAGTGGAAATTTAGGAAGAGCGTGACACAATTTTCACAGTTAAAATAAAAATATGAATGTCAAGCCAGAGTTGTGCTTGCACAGTACTTTTTTTTTTTCCTCATTTATGCGATCCTGTTTATTAAGCAATCGGGTCTTCTCTCTAGTGAACCACCCTCAGGGCAGAGGTAGAAACCGTGACTTAAGTCCAACAAATCCACGGTTTAGTGTGAGACTGTCACCGCCCTTCTAGACACAAGGGTTGTATTGGATCGCGATGTTTAAATCATTGGACTACCCTCCCTTACCTACTGACAATGATTATCCCATAATTCCTAATATCTTGTGCGTTAACAATCCCCTCTAGCCTTATCCAAGTTCCTAAATTTTTCTACTGAACGAACCCAGTCATCAATCAAGGGAGGAGAGGGAAGAATCCAATTTTTACAGATCTCGCGTCTGGCCAAGAGCATGAATGTAAATAAAAGGTATTTCTGATTTTTGGATAAGTTAATAGAAGTATAATTATTATCAAGAATACCAAAGATAATAGTAAAGGATCTTACCTTAATAAGCGGGTTTAAACTTTTATCGATAATCTTACCGATTTCGCTCCAAAATAAATCAAGCTGGTGACAGGAATAAAACATGTGGATATCATTTGCGTCATCCTCACCACATTTTGGAATTTTTTTCGTCACCTGGGTGTTCATTTTTGAGAGCCTTTCTGGGGTCCAGTAGGATCTGTGCAGAATAAACAAATGATTCTTCCTAAGAGGTGCAGAAATTATAATATGCCATAAATAAGTGCAAGATACTTGTCAAACTTGTTGCAAGTCTTCAGCCGGAAAAATCTTCTTCCATTTGCAGTCTGGAATATGGTAGTTTGCATCCTTTTTCTCCACTAGATGTCAGTACCACATCGCTACTTCTTTCTTTCCGACATTTTTAGGAAATTCGCCCTCTAAGTCCATAATATCATCAGCCGGCCTGATAGCTTGAGATTTGGCCCAGTTGGTCAACTGATAGAATTTAAACCTCGAGATTTCATTTGACGTCAATACCACCAGTCCTTCCCATGTTCTTAAATTTCCATTTTCCAAGAGAGCACCCCATTCGGTTATTCCGGCTCTCCTCAAAGGGAGTGCTAATGAGTCCTGCAAGCATTCGGGAGTCCCTGGGGAGTTCCATATCGGGGCTTGTGGACTATAGTACGGGTATTGCCATATCTTCCTAATATCTGACCATAGTTTAAAAGCAGATTTTAGCACCTTTAGCTTAACTTTTTTTGAAGTATTTTTGATAACCGAATTTATATAAGCAATGAGTCTGTTTTGTTATTGCTTTCCAGTATACAGGATATGAATCATAGTCTCAAAAGAGGTGTCTTATAATCTTAAAATGAAAGGCTTTGTAATTCATCAGAAGGTCCGGACTGGCTATCCCTCCTCGATGTTTTTTCTGAGCCAGGTTTTTCCAGGCTATTCTGGGCATTTTTGATGACCAAAAGTAGGTGTTCATTTCACTTTGTATCCTTTTTATCTGTATTGGATTAAACTCTAAAGGGGTTGCATTGAAGAGGAAAGTGAACTTTGGTAGAATAGACATTTTTATTGCATTGACCCTCCCAATAAAAGAAAGGGATAAACAGCTCCAAGATTTCATTAATTTCCTCGATTCTTTGGCTTTAATCTGTAGGTTAACCTGGGGGATGTCATTAAAGTTTTATAATATTTGGAACCCGAAGTATCTTATTTCAATTTTAGATTCCACTTGAGGATCAATTATGTTCCAATGCATTACCTCTGTTTTTTGGGTGTTTACTTGATACCCTGACATCTCCACAAAATCTGATAGTAATTTAATTATGCTTTTAGATGTCTCGTTTAAATTACTCGAGTAAATCATTAAATCATCTGCATATAATGCCACTTTTACTTCCTGATTATTAAAACTAAATGGGATAATTACTTTTGAATTCCTAATCATGTTGGCTAACGGCTCTATATATAGATTAAAGAGAAGGGGGAAAGAGGACACCCCTGCCTAGTGCCTCCTTTAATTTGAAAACTATTTGTTATACTACCATTGATAAGTATTTTACCCATTGGGGCCGAATAGATATTCGCTATTGCCCTAGCGAAATGCTGACCTAAATTATTATGTATAATAACCTGTTGTAGGTAATACCAGTTAACTCGGTCAAAAGCTTTGGCTGCATCGAATGTAAAAACTGTTAGAGGTACTTTCTCATGTACAGCAATGTCGATGGCTCCTATCAGTTGGTGAGTGAGATCATGCAACTGTCTACCTCTAATAAAGCCCTTCTGATCCTCATGAATAAGCTTATCAGCAAGAGAGCCAAGTCTTTTTGATACAACCTGAGTAAAGATTTTATTGTCAACATTAAGAAGCGAAATTGGCCTGTATTTATTTATATTTATTTAGTATTTGTAGAGCGCTCTGCAACCCTACGGGCATCCTGGCGCTAAAGTACATACAGCTGAGGACCTGTAGGACAGGAGGGGTCAGTGAAACAGGTACCGATCAGTTAGATTTTTTGAGCTTTTTTGGAAGGAAATTTTGGGAAGATTTTTTTGGGAAGAGCCATGTTTTCACCTTTTTACGGAAGGCCATCAGTTTGTTTATTTTTCTGATATCAGTGGGGAGATTATTCCATAGGTGCGCTGCGGCAATACTGAAAGCTCTTCCTCCACACGTCGCTTTCTTGATTCTGGGGATGCTGATAAGGTTTAGGGAAGAGGATCGGAGAGACCGGGTCGGCTCATACCAATTGAGTTTGTTTTGAAGTGGTCGAGGGCCTAGCCCATGGACTGCCTTAAAGACAGTACGTAGGGATTTGAAACAAATCCTCTGATGTATGGGCAACCAGTGAAGATCGGCCAGGGCGGAGGTGGTGGAAGATCCTCGTTCCCGAGAAAGTGCCAGTTTGGCTGCAGCCGCTTGGACACTTTGGAGTCTGGAAATGAGATAGGCAGGAGATTCCAGCAAAAGAGCATTGCAGTAATCCAAACGGCTGAGGATGGTGCTCCTGACTATGTTGGCTCTAGTCTGTGGGGGCAAAAAAGGTAGCAGCTTTCGTAGTCCACGCAGCTAGGCAAGGCAGCAGCTAACCTGCTTGTTGACGTTAGTCTCAAGGCTCAGAGTGTCACTAATAATGACTCCGAGATTCCTTGCTGAATTCACGGGGATAGGCGAATCTCCTAACAGCTGAGGCCAGAAATCTGTAGGTAGGTTTGTAGGGATTCTTCCTACTGCACAATGCAGTATTTCAGTTTTATCGCTGTTAAATTGTAGTGAATTCTGGTTTAGCCAGAGTGACATTTGCAACATGCAGGTGTGGAAAGTCTCCAGTGAGTTTGCGTGGGCTCCATCAAGAGAGATCATCAGCTGGGTGTCATCAGCGTAATTTATCACGCTGATGCCATGACTTTTTATGATCCTCATCAGGGGTTGCATATAAATGTTGAAAAGTATAGGACTGATAGCAGACCCCTGTGGGACCCCATGCGGAACTTTAATGAATTCTGATTGATATGTCGGGATAGCAACTGCCTGCCATCTATCCGTCAAATAGGATCGGAACCAGTCAAGCGCAATTCCTCCAACTCCGATGTTCTTCAGTCTATTTAACAGGATGACATGGTTCACCGTATCGAAAGCGGCGGACAGGTCCAGCAGAATGAGAATTGCTGATTCTCCCCTGTCCGCCCTCATACGTAGGTCATCCATGACTGTCAGCAAAGCTGACTCAGTTCCATGAGCTGGTCTGAAACCAAATTGCTCCTCTTCCAAGATGTCATTGGTTTCCAGGAATAGGGCTAGGGATCTGCTGACCCATCGCTCTATGATCTTTATCGGGTATGGTAAGAGGGATATGGGTTGGTAGTTCTTTTGGCAGTTAGGGTCCAGATTTGGCTTCTTTAGTAACGGGGTCACAACCGCCAATTTCCAGTTTCTTGGTACGGAGCCTGTATGGAGGGATTGATTACAGAGCTGATGCAGAGCTGGAAAAATATCGGCCTCGAAATTCTTAGCCATTCTATGGGGAAGAGGGTCTAAAGGGGATCCTGATGACGTGTTAAGGGCTGTTCTAAGAAATTCCTGCTTAGAAGGGATCACAAAGTTTTCCAAGCTAGCATTTGGAGAGAGGTTTCTGGCAGATTCCACCAACTCATCTCAGTTTGCTTGGCTGCTATTATCCTGCGATGTGGAGATGGGCTTACTATTCATTCCCTCGACTATTTTATTAATTTTTTCTTGAAAGAATACTGCTAGGCCGTCACACAGTTCTTGTGAAGGCTTGATTTGGCTGTCAGCACAGGCAGGATGAGAAAGCTCTCTAATAATCTTGAAGGTGTCACGGGGTTTATTAGAACTTTTGATAATAAGGTCTGCGAAATGGCTAGTTTTAGCTATAATAATTTCCTTCTTATATTGCAGGATAGTGAGCCTCCATCGTTCTTTCTCCTGTTCTGAATAGTTTTTCCTCCAGAGCTTCTCTGCCTTTTTGCAGATGTTTTTCAATTCCTTCAGTTTGTCCGTGTACCAGGGGGCGGAGGGTTTACCCCTTCTCTTGATTATTTTCAGCGGTATGATATCGTCCAGTTTCTTAGTAATCTCATTGCGAAATGAGAGATAGTTTGTCGTAACATCGTTCTCAGGATTGAACGAGGTTCCGACGTGACGGAAATCAGATTTACCTTCCTCTTTCCTTTTCAGCAGGTTCCTCCAGTCCCGACCAAGAAATGTTCTGGTCTGCGTCCTTACGGGCCCTGTATATGTCAGGAAATGTATGTATGATTCGTAATAGGTAGGGTCTTTGCCAGGTTTTAAAATCAGGGTAATCGTTGCTTCATTCCTAGATTTTGGGATTGGAGAACCTTCAAGGAAGATAGTATTAAACAAATCAGTCAATTTAGGTCCTAAGTAATCTTTTAGGGCAATATAAAATTCATTTGGCATAGCATCGGGTCCTGCTGCTTTGCTCTTTTTAAGAATATTTATTACATCTAAAACTTCTTTATGTGTGAATAGAGCATTTAAAGTTCCACAGGAATCTGCATCTAATTTCGGGGTTTGTGACTTAATTAAATAGGCGTGAACTGCTGAGGGCAGAGGTGCTAGGTCCTCCTCATATAATAGCTGGAAGAAATGCTCAAATGCTTTTTCAATGCATAACTTATCTTCTACTATCTGACCCGTGTTTCCCTTATGAATAGCAGTTATCTTATTTCTATTAGAGTCAGTCTTAAGTTTCCAGGCTAAAAGTTTACCACTATTCTCTCCCCATTCATAGTTTGACATAGAGCTAGCTTGCCATTTCTTCCTTATCTTTTCCTCCAGAAACAGAGACAGATCTTGCTTTTTGTTCATGATTTCTTTTTTCAGAGTGTTTTGGTCATCTTCTGAAATTGAAAGTTCTAGCTCTACTTGTTTCTCTAATAATTCAGCTTCTAGCCATGAAATTTTGAGACGCTTCAGTTTATTATTGCCTGATGCTATGCCAGCTAGTGTTCCTCTAATAACAGCTTTATAAGCCTCCCACAATATCATTTCTGAGACTTCACCCCAACTATTTTCCTTAAAGTAGTTCTCCGTTGTCTTCCTTAGAGTGTCAATGACTTGTAGATCTAATAGGAGTGTCCGGTCTAAAGTCCACCTTCTTTCACTCTGAGGTAATTCATACTTTATAACTAACTGGACCAGGGAGTGATCTGATAGGTGTGCGGGTGAATGATAAACTCTCCTAACTTTATTACTTAGGAGTTTATCAACTAAAAAGAAATCTATTCTTGAGGCGTAACCATATCTATAGTTCCTGAAGGTAAATTTATTAGATTGATCACCTCTGGAGTTCCATATATCAACTAGGTCCAGGTCTTCTTTGAGCCTAATCAAGCATTGTCGCATTCTAGGCAGATTGAGAACTCTACCGGGTGGATGTCTGTCTTTCTTAGGATCTAGCAAGATATTAAAGTCACCTCCTAGTATAATTGGTAACTGTTGAAAAATCAGCTGTACGTACAGGGACTGGAGGGGTACAGGATCATCTATGTTGGGGCCGTAGTAGCCCGCTACCAAAAATGAACTATCCCTATATTTTATAGCTGCTATGGCCCACCTTCCTCCTGAATCTAAAATCTGACTGACCCACATGCAATGTGGAGATTTTTTAATTATAATGGCTACACCCTTAGTATTACTTAATTGGTTTGTGCACACCGACTCTCCAATCCATGTCTCATACTTTATAGTTTCAAGCCATTCTTCTCTAAGGAGATGCGTTTCCTGTAAAATAATTATATCCATGTTTAGATGTCTGAGATATTCAAAAAGTTTTTGTCGCCGCCTTCTCGTTCTTAACCCATTCACGTTCCATGTCGCTAATTTTAAGTCACCCATTGATATTAAGATGTTCCGTGCTTTTGGACCTCAGCCCTATTGCTTTACCATTTACATATCGGATAAATATTTTTTTCATTATTTTTCCCCCTAAGCTCCCCACCCAAAAACAAACAAAATGTGTAAAAAAAAATTTAAACATACGTGTACCCCCACCCTGGAGAACCCTCCCCTTTGTCTTGGGCAATCCTTGTTGCCCAGTTGGAGAACCAAAATTGGAGGCATATTTAGATTAGAAACAATAAGGCTCAAAAAAAAAAAAAGCTACTTATCCCTATTGGACTTCATACGTTCCAGAAGGAGCTCCACTTCCTTTGGGTCTCTAATATTATGGTTTTTGTTGCACCACATTATACGTAAGAGAGCTGGAAATTTCATCTGTACAGTGGCTCCTTCCGCCCAGAGATCTTGCATATATTTTCCTAAGGCCCATTGTCTATCGGCTGTCGCCTTGGAAATATCCAAGCAAATTTTATAGTTATACCCATCTTTAGACAGGATACCAGAGTTTAACGCCTTATTCAAAATGCATTAATTTACTGAATAGGAATTAAAATTGACTAGAATTCTGCGCGGGTTTTTCCTATCCCTATTAAGTCTGAAGGGGTCTCTATGGGCCCTTTGTATGTCTTCATCCATTTCTGGGCAACTCAGGAACGAAGTCTTTTAGGAGATCTACTACAAAGGTCCTTATATTCTGACCTTCTTGACCTTCAGGGACATTTAATAAACGTAGATCATTTCTCCTAGAGTTATTTTCTAGAATCTCGATTTTTTCACGAAGTTCTCTCTCTGTGGCCGCTGCCTTTTCGATGTTGCTTTGGCAAAGCTTAACTTCATCTTAAATTTGTTCCATGGCAGTTTCTACTATCCCAACTCTGTCTACAAGTGCATTGACTTTCGTATCTAGAGCCTCACAAGTAGTTAGAATTTTTCCCTGATTTTTTTCGGATTTAGCGAATCCCATTTTCATCTCCTTTAATAGTAAGGCCACTAGGTCGCCTATGTCCCCCCCAGTGGAAGTGTCCGTAATTTGATCACCACTTTGTCCTACACTGAAATTGCCAGAAGTTAAAGGAAGTTGATATCCCTCAGATTGTGGGAGCCCGTCAGGTACATTTCCGCTATTGAGGTCAATGTCATCTCCCACTTCATTTAACATAAGAGCTTGATATTTGTTAGGTGACTCCATTGCCATCAGTGAAACTGAGGGTAGGGGTGAAGGCATTATATTAGGTGGACCTCTCTCTAATACCGGCTTATATTGGATTTTAAAAAAGGGGCGCAATGAGGGGGTGATTTTTAGATTTAAACCCTTCTTCGATTGCCCCTTTTTTGCTGTTTTTGCTGCCCTTGTGGAGCCCACCGCCGTATTGATAGTTTTAGTAATTGGAGCCCTCTGTTCTCTACTTGTAAGTTTAGGTAAGCCTTTAGCCTGTGATGTACATAAGGCCTCTTCTTGTTCCCGTCCAAAAATCAAATCGGAGGTTTTACCAGATGGGTCGAAGACTTCACACCCTACTTCACCTACTACAGACACCAGGAACAACTCTTGGGTATCCTTTTCTATAGAGCTTGAGGTGCCATTAGCGTCGGTGAGGTTTGAATTAAGATTCTTACCTCCTGAAGGTGATGCAAATGACTTGGTTATGGAGGTGGCCCTCTTCTTGCCGCGACCCTTTTTCCGAGTTGGATTCATACAAGCCTCCCCAAAGTTAGATGAGTGGGAGTGGGAATTAGTCGGACGGGTATTCTTAAACCTATTCAAGTTATTCAAGTTATTTCGGAGGTATCCAACGGAGGTGAGATTTAAAGACCTCCAAGAACACTCTGGGGATTGTAAAAACCTTTGCGGAGGCCCCCGAAAGACTTGCCTTGATGTAACCCCTCAAAAATGTTGGTATTTATAGGCTGCCTTTGCCCTAAAAACCATCAGTGTTTTATTGTTTGATGTTTCCGTGGAGTTGTGGAATTATGGAGCTGCTGTCTCTGAATGGCCCCCGTATGCCTAAAAGGAGCAAGGGGAACAAGGGGGACAAGGGGAGCCCTACTCCTATTCCGGGTAATCCACCCGGACTCCAGTAGATTTCAACCCGTTCACTTCAAACGCTGCAGCAGCCTCGCAAAAAAAACCCCAAAAAAAACACTCCCTCTCAAGCCTACTTTCAGCTGTGTCTCCCTTCGTCAGATGAAGCTGCATAGCAGTCGAAGGGATCCACTCACCGATGATCTGCCAACCAAGACTGCTCCCGCTCACCCTCACTCACACCACGCCACTGCCTCCAAGCGTCACCAGAGAGGACGGGCGGGGCTCCCCCAGCGTGAGAACTCCGAGTCTCTACCGCTGCGAGCCGCACTCCTCTTCCCGCCGGTACAGCCCGCCGGTCCAGCCCAGCAAGATCCTCAGTGCTGTCCCTCGCCGCCGAGCCGCAGAAATTTCGCAGAAAGTCCCGAAAAGTGCTCCGGAGTTACTCCTGGGCTTCTCCCGAGCTACTCGCGGTAAGGAAAGTAGCCGAAATTGAGCCTAAACACAAAAAATCCAAAACATAATGCCAGTCAATTGTGGAGCTCGCGACCTAGGCGTTCAGCCGGCCACCATGTTCTCCGTCTCGTCCCAGTCGCAATGAACGTGCTTGCACAGTACTTTAACAATAGTTCACATATTATATAAGTATACTTGAAGTATAAATGGTAAGCAAAATCATAGATAGCACATAGCACATTAGGCAATATGCAATACACAATTTAACAGAAATCGATACAGCAGTACAACCAGGGTCTCAAGCTATGCACAATATATAGTGGTTGTGGTCCTTAGATGAGAATGAACCTTTATTCAGTCCAGGAACGAAAATCACATTAGCACAATAATGCACTTTTGAAACTGTTGAACTAGACAATAAAATGAGTAGCCCACTATTCTCAGTCTTTTATTTTTATTTATTTATTTTTTGCCATGCAGCCTCCGCAAGTTTAGTGCAGTGTTACGATGTGGCATGAAGCCCGACTGATCGTTGCACCAGCTTGCTTATAACCTGGGCCAGGCAGTCCACCAGCAGTTTTGCCAGTATTCAGTAGGGAGATGGGCCAGGATTAGCATTCACCCCTCGTCTTTCCCTCCTTATGTATAGTGGCCAATGTCGCTACCATCTGGTCCTGTGGAAGTTGACCCAGCTCCCTGCTCTCCTCAAACATGGCCCTTAGTCGCGGAGCTTTTTTATCTGGCTTTAGTTTGTATAGCTCGATTGGCAGGCCATTGGGGCCCAGGGCTTTGCCAGGCTGGAGGTTCCTTATTGCCTGCGCTATTTCGTCATTAGTAAGGGCACTGTCCAGTGATCGCCGTTCCAGGTCAGACAGAGTGGGCAGACTGACATCTGACAGAAGAGCTCTTGAGTCTTCTTCTGGTAGATCTGAACTTCTTTGAAATACCACCTTGCAGTGGTCAGTGAATTCATTGACTATGGCCTGAGAATCTGTTATTTTCCCACCCGAGTCACTTATCAGTTCAGGTACTAGTCTACTTTCCCTCACCTTCCTGTCTAGCCAGGCAATCAGTTTCCCTGCCTTGTCTCCCTGGTCATACAATCTGCCATCTTTATCCCTCCCTAGAGTCCTGGCCATATCTGTAGCGATAGCTTTATATTCATCTCTTTTAAATTTTAAGGTGTGGAGTTTCTCCTGTAGATCCACTTCCCCCATCTATTCCTTTAGGCGGAGGAATTTATTTTCGAGGTGAGCCAGGTCTTTGAACTTCCCCTTACGTGCTCCAGCAATTACAAAAGCTCCTGTACCCTCATTTATGTTTTGAAGGCTTCCTGGAGAGTTTGGGATGACCAACCCGACCCCTAATTTTCCTGGAAATAGCGATCTAGGGCCTGCAGGAGTGTTTTCTTCACTGAAGATACCACGGGTTGATGGGTGCTATGTTTCCCACCTTTTTTTCACCCAGGACCAGTTGGGCTCACACCGGGGTTGGTCTGATATCCCTCTAGCCATATGTCTTATTTCACATATATTTGCTATCTGGGACGTGGGCACCAGCAAATAATCCATTCTGGAAATACTGTTGTGTGCCCCCGAGTGGTATGTTTATTGTTTATTATCCGGGTGGTATGCCTGCCATACATCCGTGAGGCCTAAGGCGTCTAGAAAGTTTGGGAGCCATCTACTCACGGCACCGATGTCATGGGGCGGATAGCGATCAAGGGGGCCCTATACTACCGAGTTGAAGTCCCCTTCCTCAATTATGTGGCCCTCTGGGAATGAGAGCATGATAGTACCTAAGTCCTTGAATGTATGGCCCTGAAGGCCCGGCGGAACATAAACAGCCATGACTGTGAGTGTTTGTCCCTCCCACTGTCCCAAAACTTCGGAGTATCGACCCAGCTCATCAGTCCAGGTGTGTTGTATGGAGAGCGGGAAAGAGTGTTTAAACAAGCTACCAACCCCTCTCGATCCTAAGGTGAAGCAAGAGTGAGCCACTAGTTTCTAGCCCCATCTATTCAATGCTTTGCAGGTGTTGCCTAAGAGGTGGGACTCCTGGAGTAGCACTACATCTAGGGAGTGTCGCTTGATGTGTTGTAGTACTATACTACATTTTACTTTATCTCTGAGCCCATTGATGTTCCAACTCAGGAGCTTAAGGCTCTTGTCCCAGTGCATACTCATTGTGGCTAGTGTGAGCTGCGTCTAGTTCAGTTGTCTACTGATTGGCCATGTCAATTGAACTCGTGAGTATCGTACCACCCATCCCCTGCCCAACTACCCCTCTCCCTGTTTCCCTGCACTCTGTACAACTGTCTAACCCCCTCCCCCTGCCCTCCCTGCATACAGCCAGCCCCCACCCACATGGTTCAGTGTAGTACCTTGTGTCCTAAGTAACCCTGGGCGCAGTACTACTCTACGCTCGCGTAGTTTGCGCAACTACGCACTATGCAAATTGCACGTAGCACAGTGCAAAAACGCGTAGCGTAGCAGGCATTTTTTGCTTGCTCACAGTCCTCAACGTCAAGTTGGCGACTGCGAGCGAGCAAAATAACATTCCGGCAAGACTTTTTTCTCTGTCGCGGTCGCCAATAAACCTCCCGGCGAGATTCTCAATGCGGGGAGGTCAGGTTTCTCATTGCGAGTGGTCGCGTATGCTCGCGACCGATCACGATGAGAAACTACCAGTCCGCGTTGAGAAAACTGCAGCTCAAGTACAAATCTACTCGAGCGGCAGAAACAACCGCTTGCACTGTGGAAGATGCTGTTTGCAATGATTGCATAGTGCGGACAAGCATCCAGCACTGTGCAATCAGGGCAAAAAGCATTTTCCCTACCGCACTACGCAGCTCGCGTAGCTACGCATAGCTTGCGTAGTGCGAAGTGCACTTCGCGTAGCTACGCATAACGCTACTACCCAAACTATGCCCAGGGTTAGTCCTAAGACACAGGACAGTGCGAGTCTAAGCAATATTCTGACGCAAGCATAACACAAGTCCAAAGAAAAAACCCATAAACTGTCACCCCCTCCCTGCTACCCTGCTACGTAGGTTTAGAACTACCCACATCCTTAACTAGCAGAGTGCCTGTCGCCCAGACAACAACCAACTAATGAAGGGGCTGCCAGGCGTCGCCTTCTCGAGGCCCCTGGAGGCCCGACCCTAGCCCATGTTCAGGAGAGTGTATTAGCAAGTCTACAGTACTAACCATCAGCAAGAGTGCACTCCCCTACTTACAAACTCAGACAGTGTACATTACTGGAGGCAGCAATAAGTCTTAGAAACCAGGTGTCTGTAGCGGCAGGATAATTTTCTGTGAGTCTCTGGAGTCGCTGGACTCATAGATCTGGATCACTAGGAATGCTGATTGTGCTTATCCAGTCCCTCACGCCCACTTGAAGAGCCTGGTGAGTGCTCGCAGGTATCTCTCCAGCCATCAACATCACAGGGATTGTCTTTATGTGGGCTCCCCTCGTCCAGCCAGGCCTGCACTTCCGATAGAGTTGTGAAAAACCAAGACCTCCTATTAGCAATTACTTTAAGTTTTGATGGAAAGAACATCATGTATTTAATGCCCCTTTCCCTTAGGGCTCACTTCACTCCGTCAAAGGTGTGTTGCTCCTGCTGCACCTTGAGGGTAAAGTCCGGGAAAAACCTTACAGTCGTGTTCTCGTACGGGAGGTCACCATGGAGTTGAGCCGCTTGCAAGATGGCGTCTCAGTCCCTATAGTTGATGATCTTGGCAATGATCTTTCTGGGGGAAGCCCCAGGTTTCGGTGGGGGGACTGGGGCCCTGTGCGCCCTCTCCACTGTGAAGAGGGTGGAGAGCTGCTTAGGCTTAAGATGATTCAGTATTAAGTCCTCGAGAAAAAGGTCCATACTGGGGCCTTCTGCCCGTTCCAGAACCCCACCACTCGGATGTTGTTCCGGCGAGCCCGCCCCTCCTGGTCCTCCAGCTTCAGGGCCACCTGGCGATGTTGGTGAATCAGTTGTTGAATCTTTTCCTCCAGTTTACGTGTGATAGATTGAAGCTCTCTAATGTTCGTCTCCACCGTTGTAACTCGCTCCAACGTCTTGTTCATATCTGCTCTGAGGAGATTCATTTTAGTCGAAACTTTATCAATTTTTGTTTCCAGTGTAGTTCCCAGAACCTGAATGGCCGCCATAATTGAACTAAGAGACTGCTCCGAGGTTTCAGCCTGACCACCTGAGGCACCCTTGCCTGTTGATGACTGTTTCGGGACCTCGTACATGTCCAACATATTCGATTGCAACAATGGGGCCACTTTCGGCTTCATTGTGCGAGAGTCCCAGTCGTTGTTTGCTCAGTACACAGTAGTCCTCCGGTGCAGCCCAGTCTCCCTCCACAACTTCTGGATGGCTCTGGTCGCGAGGGCGGGCCACCATCGAATTATAGACCTCGGTGGGAGGGGGGCTACTGTGAACTCCCACTTCCCTCCGACACGGCAGCTCTGCAGGTATCTGCTTCATGTAATGTAGATTGGGTGCGACCTCCATATCAGAACAGCGCGTGAGTCAATCCCTCTTCTCACCGTGTATAATGCGCTTTTGCTGTACCCGGAAGAGAAAGTGTGTACCAGGCCAAGATGTACGTGTCCTGTGACTGAGTTGGCGCTGCCAAGAATGCCAATGTCCGATGCTTCAGCGTGGCCAAGCACACCGGGCAAGCGGGTCACCACAAGAGTCCCAAGCCCTTAGAAGAAGCTGTCGGGGCGTGAACTCAGGTGTGCCACATGGATCGGCTACTCAGGTGGGTCCCGTCCAATGTTGATCTCACCAACGCTGTCTCAGTAATGCCATAGGATGTAAGGGCTACAGGTTCCACCCTGCTGTGCAGTCAGTTACCTGAGGCCATCACCCCGCTGATCAGACTAGTTACCAGCCAAGATTGAGGACCCTTGAAAAGTGTCCTCAGGGGCAAAACAGGAGGGGCCGATGCAAGAAGTAAAACACTGGGGCCAGTCTTAGATGAAGGTGGCCTTGGCATAGCCACTGACTATACAACTGTAGGCCGTTGGATGGGGTCGCACCCCAATGACAACACCCTCATGCTCATGGGCCCAGGACCTCGAATCAGGCACTGTGATGAAATCAAAGGACACCACTCAACCCTTGGGCCGTCCTCCGCGGGTGCTCCAGGCGCTCTCAGGGCCACAGAGATGGGGTAGCCAAGTACCTTTGTGGTGTCTGTTTGGATCACTCACCAAGCTCAGATGCCTTTCGGATGCCGCCCAGCACCTCAGTCTCCATCAGGCGGATGCGGCCGTACGCTGCCAGTTCATCCCCTCTTATCGGGCCCAGGCAGCGTCAGAGCAATATCCCTGAGTCGATGGGCGCCCCCTGTCATGTCCACAGTAGAGGGGTCGCCTCATAAGAATATCTCAGATGTTGCCAGAAGACACCGTGATCTCGCGGTGGGGACCAATTGCCCCCGCTCACTCGGGGCACTCACAGTGGGTCGCCATCTCTGCCGATGATGTCGTAGTCCCGCAGCTACTCGACACCGCCCGGCACCTCAAATCATACCGGACGGGTATGGCAGCGCGGTGCAGGAGCTTCAGGGCACAGCTCAGGCATCCACAAGTTCTGCACGACGGTCCCACCACCGCATGCAGAGGATGTTCCAGCTAAGTGCTTCTCGAGCACCGCCCGCATCTCCGGAGGCCTCCACGCGTGTTCGCTCTCCCAGCTTATTCGGCGGTGAACTCAGCTATTACTGGGTGCAGCTCCTTACTTTTGAACACATTCCTCTGCGGTTAGCTTCTGCTGGCAGCGCAGATAATAGCAGCACTGCAATTGGAGGAAAAATGCAGGATATCTCAGGCTTTTGTCTCAGCCACTGTTCTTAGTCCTATTAAAAAAATAGTATTTGTAATCTTCCAATCACAGGGCCCGATTCATAGAACTAACTTAAGACAAAATCCTAAACTTACTACTTTTGGTATTCACAGAAGTTAGGATTTTGTCTTAAGTTTGTCTTAAGACAAACTTAAGACAGACTTAAGACAGACTTAAGTTAGGATTTTGTCTTAAGTCTGCCTTAAGACAAACTTAAGACAAATTTAAGACAAAATCCTAACTTCTGTGAATACCAAAAGTAGTAAGTTTAGGATTTTGTATTAAGTTAGTTCTGTGAATCGGCCCCACAATGCTTACTTTATTAAGAGTCATAATGTGTAATGATCATCACTCCAACATTCAAATACATTTAAACAGGGCAATAGCAAAGCGAAACAAAAAGTTTATGATTGATAGTGTAGCGGATGACCTGCAAAGGGAGGCCAAAGTGTCACAAAGTTGGATGAATGTGCTGATTCCAGGAAAAACTATCTTACTCTTACATTTACGGCTAAAGATATTGGTCAACCAAAATGAGGCTATCTCACTAACTAGGTGGCCAAGATCCTCAGGTTTGGTCAACCAAAATCAGGCTATCTCACTAACTAGGGGGCCAACATGCTCTGAGTTGGCACTTTTACATGCGGAGGAGTAATAGTACGATTTATGGCAGGAATGTATCCACTTTCGAACCAACAGAATTGGAAGAGGAGACCAAGGCACAAAGGGTCTCATGCTAACTAGCATACCTAATACAGGCTGGTTCACCACAACAGCTTGATCAAATGAAATACCAGAAAATAGCAAAAGGGTATGCAGTGAGTGAGAAATTGGGATGTTGGTTCAGGGGGATGAAACCCTACTCAAGCAACAACTACAATCCCTGTCAGGGTGAACCACGAACAGTCACTAAATAAACCTTTGCTTAACCCTCTGGTAGCTTGGCACAAAAACAGGATTACCTAAGAGGCAATGTTTAAAAATATTTATGAGGCACTTACCCAGTAATAAACTGAAAATGCAACAGAAGAAAAATCCCAAACCAATTTAGAAAAACATAGGAGATTTTAATACATTATTGGACACCAACACAAGGAAAAACCAATCAATAGAACAGAAGCTATGAATTTCTAAAGTTTAAAGTGGAAAATAGCACCTAAAAGATCAAAGCGCAAAATGCAGACACCTAGTAGCCATGAGAATGGGGCAAATTGGAAAGTTATGGCAAACCACGATGGAGCGCGAGCGAGATCCACAAGCAGGTAGGTCTCGGTCTCCTCTCAGTCCTCAGAGCATATTTTGGTCAAAAATGGTTGTAATCCCAGGTTTTGGATTTGGGATATCTAGACACCATTAGCACCACTTTCAAGGGTCCTGGGCTGGAGAGGCACCACTTTGGGGGTACATGACTCACTCAGGCAGGATCCAGGTGGGGTTTTAAGTTATCTGGATTCTATTCTGCCCAAGAAGCCAGGCAACTAGCCCTTGGAGTCACTCTGGAAGTCCTGTGTTCAAATAGAAATCTAGGGCTCAAGCAGCAGGACAGACCTCTAGGAGTCAAGAGCAAGCTTCATACAGCAGAACTGTCTTTATTAGTGTAGCAAAGCAGTCTTTTGAAGTACACAGAAGGCCACTGCAGCAGGCAGTCCTATGGGAGTCATTCCGAGATCCAGAAAGTAAACTGAAGAATAGGTCTGTGGGGCCACTGTTTATAATTGGTGCCCACTTTGAAGTGGAAGTACCTTCTGGAGGCTTCCCTCCACAGAAGTGTCTGGATTTTCCTACCTCCCTGACCCAGTACGTGTGTGTGTTTGAGGTGGAGTTTTCTAAAGTCTAAGTGGGGCAGCTCACAGCTCTGCCTCCCCATACTGCCAGATATGGCCTGTTGAGGCACACCTAGTCCCTCTATTGTGTGGCTGTCAGGGAGGAATACACAAAGGCTAACTGCCACTCTCACCTAGCCATGGTGCTCATGAACAGGCTGCAAGCAATAAATGGTTAGGGTAGAAAAATGCCAACTTTCTAAAAGTGGCATTTTCAGGAAGGTGACTTATAATCGCCTTTGCCATCAAATACGATTTTGAATTACAATTGCACAAACATGACTTTCCTTCCTCCGCCCAATCAAACGTTATCACTTATTAAAAGTAATAAGGTAACCTAATGTTATCCTAGGGGGGAGGAAGGTCCCAGAAAGAGAGTGAAAAATGAATTTGCTGGTTTTTCTCTACCAGGACGTGTAAAATGTAAAAATACATGTGCAACTTTTTATTTACAATGCACCCAGCACTATGCTCTTTCTATGGGCTACATATATGTAATAAAGGAGTTTAGAGGCCTGGGGTTAATTTGCCAAGTGAATGTGGCAATTTAAAACTGCTGGCAGGCTGCAATTGCAGGCCTCACACATGTTTTAAAGGGCTATTTAAGTGGGTGGCAATATAGTTGCTGCAAGCCCATTAGTAGCATTTCACTTATAGACCCTGGGTATATGGTATACCACTTTACTAGGGACTTGTAAGTAAATTAAATATGTGTAAGTTTATGTCAATTTTACCATGATCTGGGGATGAGCACAAGCACTTTAGCACTGGTTAGTGGTGGTAAAGTACATAGAGTCTTAAGGCCAACAAAAACGAATTCAGATTAAATAGGAGGGGTGAGGGCTAAATGTTTGGGTTGACCCTCGTAGAGAGGGCCAAGCTCAACACAGTGAATTAGGGTGCTAGCTGGGAGAGCCATCATTCAGCTCACCTGCACTTTGTGACAGTTGATTCCTTGGTCATCCTGGCTCTGCTCTCTGGTAATGGTAAAGAGAATTTCTATAGTCTGTGCCCCTGTATTCCATGTTTTGCTCTGGGGCTTCCCCTCAGTAGTAGCAGGGTAAACTAGCAGAACTTGAATAGTGCCTTCAAACTTGTTTCCTGCAACGGAAAGACATCAATCAGTCAATCGTCGTTTATAGAGCACAGCACTGTCATTCCTGGGGGTAGCTGGGTACTGGGGTGCGAGGTCTCTGCCATGTCCGCTCCCTCCGTGACAGGTCTTGAGGAAACGGCAGGAGAAGAGAAGAAACAAGCAGAGAAAGGAAAAACAAAGGACAAAACACAAGCAGAAAAACGCAAAACTAAAGGCAGAAAAACAAGCAGAAAAAGGCAAAACAGAGGGTAGATAAACAAGCAGAAACAGAAGGCAGCAGGCAGACAGGCAGAAGAGGGTAGTGGACTGCAGGCAGGCTGGATAGAAAAACTGTTGCAGTGGGAGCTGGCAAGAGTACCTGCTCAATTGGGTCACGCTCTAGCCTCCATAAAGCAGGTCCTGGGGGAGGGCGGGGTACTGGGTGGCTGTGGGGGAGAAAATGCCAGGAAGAAGGAAAGGACAGGAAGAGGGAAGAGGGAAGAAACAAGCAAAAAAAGGCAAAACAGAGGGCAGAAAAACGAGCAGAAGAGGCAAAACAGAGCTGACAAGGGCATAGTAGTAGGCAGAAAAACAAGCTGAAAAGATAAAATGGAGGGCAGAAAAGCAAGCAGAAAAGGCAAAAAGGAGCAGAAATGGGCAAAATATAGGGCAGAAAGCAAAATGAAGGGCAGAAAAATGAGCAGGAAGGCAAAACAGAAGGCAGAAAAATGAGCAGAAAAGACAAAACAGAAGGCAGAAAAATGAGCTGAAAGGCTAAACAAATCAGGGAACGAGCATGGGAGGCACAGAGGGCAGCAGGTAGACAGGAAGCAGGGTGTAGTGGACTGTGGGCAAGTTGGGTTGGATAACTGTTGCAGGGGGAGCTGGCATGAGGACCTGCTCAATGGGCTCACGCTGCAGACTCCATTAAGTAGGTCCTAAGGGGAGGGCGGGGCACTGGGTGGCAGGAGGAGGGAATGGTGGGAAGAGGGAAGAAAAGAGCAGAAAGATGCAAAATAAAGGGCAGAAGTATTAGCAGAAAAGGCAAAACGGAGGACAGAAACACTAGCATAAAAGATAAAACAAAGCAGTATAGGGCAAAATAGAGGTCAGAAAAACAAGCAGGAAAGGCAAAACGGAGGACAGAAAAATGAGTAGGAAAGGCAAACAGAGCAGAGAGTGCTAAACAGACGGAGGAAAAGCAGGCAGACAAGGCAAAACAGAGCCGATGAGGGCAAAACTGAGGGTTGAAAACGAGAAAAGAAGGCAAAACAGAGGACAAAAAAACTAGCGGAAAGGACAAAATGGGGGGCAGAGAAATTAGCAGAAAAGGCAACACAGAGCAGTATCGGGCAAAACAGAGGGCAGAAAAATGAGCAGAAAGGACAAAACGGATGGCAGAAAAACAAGCAGAAAGACAAACAAATGGCAGAAACACATACTGAAATGGCAAAACAGAGCAGGAGAGGATAAAACAGGGGAGAAAAAAACAAGCAGAAAAGGCAAAATAGAAGTTAGGAAAACAAGTAGAAAAGGCATAACTGAGAAGAAAAACAAAATAGAGGGCAGAAAAATGCTTCAAGAAGGCTAAAGGAAAGGCATAAAAACGAGCAGGAGAGGCAAAACATAGGGCATAAAAATGAGTAAAAAAGGCAAAGCAGAGCAAGGAACGAGCAGAGGAGGCACTCACAGAGGGCAGCAGAGGGTAGTCGACTGCAGGGAAGCTGGACAGGAGAACTGTCGCATGGGGAGCTGGCACAAGGACTCCATTAGGTAGATCCAGGGGTGCCATGATCAGCACTCTATCACACACACTCATAAATCAACACCAGCCGCAAGTTCTATGGAGGTCTGTGACTACAAATGGTGTTTGTTAAGCTAGAGGTTAGCTCAAACTTATATTCATAAGTTCAAGGGACTGGAAATATCCCACTATTAATAATATTGATCGCCCACTGGTTTCCTCACTCACAGAGCATTTCGGCAAGGTCTTCATCTCACTATATATAATACTAGGTGTGTGGGTAAATGGTTATGTGCTGATGCCAAGTTGCACCATCCAAGACAGTGGTTTGGTGGGAAACCTCATATTCTCATTCTAGACAATCTAGGACAATAAAGAACAGCAGAGGGAAAGTGGTTGTTTTCTGAAGGCAGAATCCACCTTTAATTTTGCAGCCGCTATTCTACAGAAGTAAATGTTCAAAACCTGCTGCTGGTAATTCTAACGACAGGTGCACTAAGTTTGTATAAAAATTTACCTTGCCAGTGTGTTCCTTTATTGCAAAATGGCATTCATGTAGTGTGTGAAATCCTCTAACAACTAAAAAAGCAATAGTAAACAACATGAAGTTGTCCCGAACAGCCCTAAAACATAGGACTTACATTCTCAAGGCAGGTCAGTAGATAGCTATCATCGTGAAACTATGCACCAAAAACAACAAATATTTTGTCTCCAGCTAGGAGGTGCAGAGGCAGTAAGATGGCTACTGCATTGAAACTACTCACATATATTGAAGTTTTTTATTGAAATATTTACAGAATAAGAACAGCTACAGGAAGATAAAATCAAAATGGAAAATAAGGGTGGTAGAAATTATATACGAGCGACACTGATTTGGTGCGAAGTACTACTATAGTCCACTACTAAACTACAAATGAATGTAATTATAAAATGTAGATCAGGTGATCTTTGTTGGCTTGGTGAAGAGAGACATAGAAGAATGATGACTTATGATAACTTACAACATCAAGCCAAAGTCATATTTGTTAAATAAATGACAATTGCCATAACATTGGAATAGGTTGCCCAAACAAAGTGGACCTGACATTAGTCTAAAAGATAGTTCAAAGAACATGGTCATTAGGTAAGGCTTTTGAAGGCATTTAAACAGTACACACATAAGAGAATTGTATTGCCAGGTAAATTTACATTTATTCAAAATGCTAACAGTTTTACTGTACAGGTACCCTGTGTTTCTGAAAATGTCTTATTCCTCTGTGTGAATTTTCATAAATTGGATCATATTGCTATGTAAATATACAAATGCTTTCCTGCACCCTGAAGTGTATCAGTTGCACATTTACTTTCAACACATAAGTGCCATTATATCATAGAAATCATAGAACACCTGCTTAAGTCCCTTCCTAAAAATGAAAAAGAAAATGGAATATTCCTTTTCACCATTTTTATAACACAATGTTTTATGTGCACAGATTGCCACCTCATTTTTGCTGCAAAACATCTCTTGATTTTATTCTAGATGTCCAATCGTTTGACATTGTCAACACATATTTAATGTTTCCAAGATTTTTTTTTATTTTGCCTAATGTAACTGTACATTTCTTTTTTTTCTACAAATGCATACTTTTAAATCAAATTTATACGCAAAACATTTCAGTTTTTTATCATTCTTCTTCACAGGCGTAACATCCTACAAAAGATTTAAATGTATATGTTTCAAACATACAATAACAATATGAGTTCCTTTTTGAAACAGAAAACAATTGGCAAAATTAACACAATTATTCCATACTCAATCCCATACGTGTATTTCTCTGGAATATCCTCTAATAGTACTTTTAGATTAAACTGCTCTTTTGACATGTCAACATATTGAGGCAAAGCTGTTCTGGAAAGGCGACTGCTTCCTAGTCCTTCCTTTCAAATCTCCTCTGCAAAGTCTGTCACATCCTTCCGATATTAATCCTTTCCGCTGTTGGCATTTTAGCACAGTAGGCATTCTGTTTACATGCTAAATATAGGCTCATTTACCAGTTGACAGTATTTACACATATCCATTCAATTGAGTTTTTCTTTAAAGTTTATTCTTGTTTTTTGAAAATGCATTACGTACTCTTTCATTAAACTATGTTAATTAATTATTTCTGATGTTGTTCTTAAGTGTACTACATATGTTATCCTGTTTTCAAATCTACTGTTATATATTGGTAATTTAAGTGAAAAGTACAATTTCTTTCGCCGAAGCACCTTGGGGGAGATTTACAAAGCTTTTGCGCTTTGTTTTCAGTGATGCAAAATGACGCAAAATCTTTTATTTGTAATTTACTTTCCAGCGCTAAACTTGTTTAGCGCTGGAAATAACGTAAAAGTAATGACAAGCAGCGCATTCTGCTGCTTCGCATTACTTTACGCCATGGGGTGTATCAAGGGTGGTGCATGGGCATTCCCATGCAACCACCCAAGGTTTCTCACGCTAAACCCAATTTTCTAAAAACAGAAGATTGGGTTTAGCGTGAGAAAACTGTGCCCTTTTCAACTAGGCGCAAGGAAGGAGAAATGCTTTCATTTCTCCTTCCTTTTCGGACTTTTCATGCGTGCTGCACTGTGCAGCACTGATACAAAGTGAGAAAAGCTTTCCCTTTTGTCGAGCATAGTATTTGTACAGGAAGGGTACCCTTCCTGTACAAAACCTATGCTGGACTAATGCACACACTGTAGCGCTGCGGCGTTAAGGTGTGTGCATGGTGCACAGCAGCTGTAATCAGTGCCCGCACAAGGGAAAGGAGAGGAGAGAGCCATGTCTTTGAAGATATGGCACTGCCCTGCTCCCTCCATGTTGCGCAACACAGCATACCCTGCGGGGCGCTGCACTGCGTTGCGTGACATTTTTGTAAATCCCCCCTTGTGTGTTTCAAATATACTCATGCATATTCTTGAAGACTTCCTGCTTACCACTTCCAAGACAAAACATAAATTTTCATCCTCAGTAAGATCCTTTGCAGTAAAGAATGCAATCTTTGAATTAATTTAGATTTTGCTTGTAGCAGCATTATCGGATACTCATTCCCTTGCTACAGAGGTTGAATAACTTGTAAGATGCCGATTCTGGGTGAGTTACAACATGTATGAAATGTGTTGAATCGCATGTTCCAAACACTTTCAATAGAATCTTCTCACTAGAATATGGGTGAAAATCCCCTCACCTTTTTGTACATAACAGCAAATTATATTTGGATGCAATTAGTATATTTTAAAACTGGAAGAAAAAGGCACATTCCTTTGCCTGGAATTTAATATTCCTATGCTGAAATGTTGATGCTATTTCCCACCTCTACATTGTTAATAAAGAAATAGTTTGGAATATGTAATATTACACATTGCATATGTGTAGGTAATACTATGTAGGCATGACAGAGAAAAATCCAAAAGCAGATGGAATGAACATGGTTCCAACAGGATGACAAAGAACACAACATTTCCAGTGGCACAACATTCCTTTGCGAATATATTATTTACATTAAATTGGACCACAATATTTTTTACTTTCATTTTAATAATTTCAGTTACTGAAACAATGTCAAGGTTTATTACACTCATTATCATCAATTGCTGAGATGTGCAGAGGTAGCCCCAATATAACTATTTCCCATTTAAAAGCTTAAGTGTCACAATCTGCTTCTGATTGTTCTTGCTTTAAGTACACAACTTGTAGGGCATAATGCTAATCATCAATGTTTAGTGAAGGATAGATTTCACCCGAGGGGAGAGAAGAGGACCAGGTAGCCAAGGTCAAGAAAGGTTGAGTGCACCAGTAATCAGGGCAAGTAAACCGTTCACTGGTGTGTTAACCAGTGTAAGTAGGTGAGACTGGGAGCTTATCTACCCATGTTCTGAGCAACATTATGTCTTGCTCACCTGCACACCACCAGTTGTTAAACAAAAGCAAGCATTGGGGAGAAAAGAAAGTGTTGGAAGAAGAAACATAAAATATGAGTATGAAAGACACATGGAGCACATGAATATTCTCTGCTTTAAACAAAACCGTCAAGTTTGATGCAACAAGGATAATGATGCAGTTGTGACAGCTGGGTCTAAATGGGAGACAGGCATATGGGAGATCCGCCGACACATGTCACAAATTAAAAGAGAGAAATGCAAAATTGAAGAACAAATATAATCAAAAATGGATCCCAGACTGACAAGAGTTGCAATAACCTTCTTAATGTTGTTATAATATTTTTTCATTGATAATTAATTATGTACATTTTGTAAATAAAATGTTTTTTAAGTAATATATTAGGTGTGAGTTGTGGATTTGTAGGGGCAAAGGGTTGGGAAGTTAATTAAATAAAATTAATGTATTAGTTAATTATTATTAACTGTTTAATTGATAATTAATTATGTGAGTTCTGTAATTAACATTTTTTAAAGATACATCTCTATGTGTGGGTTGTTGGTTTTGTAAGGAAAAATGTTCAGATGGTAATTAAATATAATATTTTACTATTAAGTAATTATTATTAATATTTTAATTGAGAATTAATTATGTAAAATCTGTAAATATAATTAAAAAAATATATTCTAGGTGTGTTTTGTATAGTTTGTATAGGTATATGGTAGGAAGTTACTTAAGTAATAAGAAATGTAAAAATAGTTAAATAATTAAAAAACAATCTTGATTATGTCAAGTGTTAATTGTGTTGTGCTTTTTAATTTTAAATAAAATTTAATTTATTGTTATTATTTTGAGAATATAGTTGGGAATTGTAATTATAATAATAATATTTGTATTCATTTATAATATGTAAGAAATATTGAATTAAATATGTAATTTGTTTATTTTCTTTTTAGAAATCATTTATATATATTTGTTATTTTGATATTTATATTTTTGTTATTTAATAGAGTTTTCAAAATATTTTATATTTTTAAGTGAACTACTGTGTGTCTAATGTTGCACAGAGTATAGTGGCAATTGTACATTTTAACACTCCGCAAACCAACACTTTTCCTACTGTTGCACTTAACGGAGTGAGAATAAGGAATTTCACCCCTCCACAATACAACAGTTTCCCTACTGTTGCACTGACCGGAGTGGGGATAGTAAATTTTACCCATCTGCAATCCAACACTTACCCTACAGTTGCACTGGCTGGAGTGGCAATTGTAAATTTCACCCCATCAAAATCCAACACTTTCCCTACTGTTGCACTGACTGGAGTGGGGATAGTCAATTTTACCCCTCCGCGATTTAACACTTTCCCTACTGTTGCAGTGACTGGAGAGGGAATACTACATGCTACTCCTCCACAATCCAACACTTTTTCTACTGTTGCACTGCGAGGAGTGGGAATAGTACATTTTACCCTTCCACAACCCAACACTTTCCCTTCTCTAGTATAGAGTGGAGTGGGGACAGTAAATTATACCCTTCTGCTTACCAACACTTTCCCTACTGTTGCACTGATTGGAGTGGGAATAGTTAATGTTGTCCTTCTGCTATCCAACATTTTTCCTTTGTTGCACTGACTGGAGAGGAAATAGTAAATGTTACCCCACCACAATAAACATTTCTACTAGTTTTACCCTTCCACTAGCCAACAATTTCCCTACTGTTGTAATGACTAGATTGGGAATAATAATTTTTACCCCGACTGTTAGACCTGGCACCATTGGCGTGGGTCTCCCTTCCATTTTTGCTGTTGCCTCATGTGTTTTTGCTGGTGTTAGATGCTTTGGGCACTGTGCCACTGCTGTTCAGTGCCACAGTGCTCCCTACTGTAAATGAATGTATTGATTAGTGATTCCATGATTGACTGATTTGGTTTACTTGTCAGACCCTAGTATAGTGCACTGAGTGTGCCCAGGGCTTGTAAATCCAAAGGCTGCTGGTGGGCTTGCAGCACTGGTTGTGCCACCCACAGAAGCAGCCTTCTAAGAGTGTCTAAGGTCTGCCATTGCAGAGCCTGTGTGCAGTCTGGTACTGTCATGCTGACTGGGCAAGTGCACCCACTTGCCAGTTTCTAAACCTTCCCTTTTCTTCATATCAGAAAACCCTATGGTAGGCCCAAGGGCAGGGTGCATTGTAAGTATAAGGTATGACATGCCCTGATGTGTGTGGCATGTCCTAATAATGAATTACAGCCATTTTCGTTTTTCACTATTGCAAGGCTACCTGTTCTCCATAGGCCAGAATGGGCTGTTAGATTATTACATGTTTATAAATCTTAACTGACTCAGAGAACATGGTAGAAATTCGAGTTTAGTATACCTGAACACAGAATGATAAAACACACCTTTTAGTGAAGGTGGTTTTAACATTCTGGGGCCGATTCCGATAGCCGGTTGGACAGCTATCCGTAGCCTTACCCTGTGACCGACACGTACCCAGAGCCGGTCCATCGTGTAGAGTAAGTACGATGCGCATAACTGCCAAAAACACCACCGACACGTAGGCTGTGAATCAAGCCCCATTCTCCGTCCGAGCCGTAACTCCCAAAGAGGAACCGTGTCGCCCGGAAGCAGTATCCATAGTAATTTCCGGCATGACAAGTACGATGCATACTTCCTACGCGCCAGACGGGTCGTCATGTATGGCATGTCACAGCATCTGGAAAACAAGCATATCAGCTACGATTCGCGCCACAAATCAATACACGGCTACGAGTCGGAACAGCTTGTAGAGGGTACGAGACGGAGCAACAAGCAGCGTGTACGACACGAACACATCATGAATCCCATCGCACAGGTCATACCAGTACTCTACATCTATGACCGGATCAGGAACTGATGACGACAGAGAAGGCGGTAAGTCAGACACCTACCACATAAACAGACAACACGTACCCGCGAAATGGCACACACACAGGGGATACATATCCTGGCCACTAACAACAGCCCACCATAGGGGTTGCATGGCCAGCACCACTAACACCCCCACCCATAGGGAGCCTGTTGCCCATCACCCCTGCCACCCCCACTCACAGGGGACCTGTTGCCCATCACCCCTGCCACCCCCACTCACAGGGCTTATGTTGCCCCTCACCCCTGCCACCCACACCCATAGCGGACCTGTTGCCCATCACCCCTGCCACCCCCACTCACAGGGGACCTGTTGCCCATTACCCCTGCCACCCCCACTCACAGGGCTTATGTTGCCCATCACCCCTGCCACCCCCACTCGCAGGGGACCTGTTGCCCATTACCCCTGCCACCCCCACTCACAGGGCTTATGTTGCCCATCACCCCTGCCACCCCCACCCATAATGGACCTGTTGCCCATCACCCCTGCCACCCCCACTCACAGGGGACCTGGTGCCCATCACCCCTGCCACCCCCACTGACAGGGCTTATGTTGCCCATCACCCATGCCACCCCCACTCACAGGGCTTATGTTTCCCATCACCCCTTCCACCCCCACTCACAGGGCCTATGTTGCCCATCACCCCTGCCACCCACACCCATAGTGGACCTGTTGCCCATCACCCCTGCCACCCCCACTCACAGGGGACCTGTTGCCCATTAACCCTGCCACCCCCACTCACAGGGCTTATGTTGCCCATCACCCCTGCACCCCCACCCATAGTGGACCTGTTGCCCATCACCCCTGCCACCCCCACTCACAGAGGACCTGGTGCCCATCACCCCTGCCACCCCCACTCACAGGGCTTATGTTTCCCATCACCCCTGCCACCCACACTCACAGGGCTTATGTTGCCCATCACCCCTGCCACCCACACCCATAGTGAACTTGTTGCCCATCACCCCTGCCACCCCCACTCACAGGGGACCTGTTGCCCATCACCCCTGCCACCCCCAGCCATAGGATGAGTGATGCGCAACGCATCCAACATACGCAAACATCAGGTATGTCCGCAAAATACATACCCCATGACAGCATGACAACAGTGTGTAGTCTGTGACAAATGCCCACAACAGTGAATATGGCTACGAGCATACAATGTAAGTAACAGCACATGTGTGACCAACACATGAGTTTGACATACACAAGGCAAGCATCACCATAGCACTGTGGCAAAGTAAAAAGAACACCCCCTCTCTGTGTAGAACAGAAGTCAAGTGGGGGCTCACAAAATGCAGCAGATGTGGAGCATTGTGGTGATGGGGACCAAACCCCCCTCAACACAGTGACCAAAATGTAAATGTCATCATGGTCAAAGCTGCAAATAACAAACAGCATGTATGATCCCTGATCCCAACACATCAAACACTTCTGGGGCAAACTAGTGGTTGTGTCCCATACACACAGAGATGTGGTGAGGCAAACAGTGCTGTGAAAACATAACACTCTTGGCCATGTGCAGACAAGCACCACACATGGGGGCTGACAATGCACACAGCGTACAATGACACAACAGCAGAAGTGACCATCACCAAGCATGCACACATCTAAAAAATAGACACACCAATCAAAACAACATGTGTAGACTGTTGGTGTCAGCTCACTAACTCACATTCCATGCCAGCAATGGCACCCAACAACCAGGATGAATGTGCACAATGATGTGAAATGACTCACAGGGACAGCATGCAAAATCACAGAAACAACATCCAGACAAAGGCCCACAACAGCAATACCAATGCACTGGTGCAGATGCACAAACACAAACAGGCAAACTCGCACTGCACATCGGACACAACATGTGTGTGTGTGTGTCACAGTATCCCCAGGCAACTACACAACACATGAGAGGGGCTGAACCACAGTGACACAGATGTGGACACAGTGCCATACAAAAGTAAACCATCATTGGGACACCCTCAGTAGGCAATCAGGCATTGGGAGATGAGAGGAAGCACAACAGACACATGTGACACTAGCTGGAATGAACACCAACTAACACAGCAAGAGACTGACACACAACAGCACAATCCCCAGGGACAAGACATTTGGGTGACACAAGCATGCATGACACCTCCACTGTGATGACAAAGGCAGATGTTGTACAAACTGGGAAACCCAGACATGTGTCCTGTGCCACAAACGTACATCACACATACACAAACAAAAATCACTCAGCATGGTCACTCATCCATGGACAAACGGGAGCTAGGGGACCATCCATGCAAACATTCACATCAGTCCACCATCAACACCACACACCTGAACTGCAACAATGTGTATCTGTGAAGCCCACATGGACAGGTGACATTGCACATGCCTACATGACAAACACAGGAATGTTGACAGGAACTAAGGTGCACACACACATCACACAAGGACTGTTTACAACCCTGGGGAATGACAGGCACACTGCACAGTATGCGGTACATGGCCATGACCTCAAAGCTCATGTGACCTTCCCAATCCCTGCCACAGTCCCAGGACTATGCAGATGCCAAGGAGGAACACAAGGCACCCATGCTGACACCTGCCAGCATCGCTGCCTTGAACCCGACAAGTGGGAGCAGTCACACACACATACAAATGTCTCAATCACTGAAAACTACCATCTAGGGACAACTACATGATATTGCGAACAAACAAGTGCCTTGAGCAACCCTCACTGTGTCCCATCTGTGTCTGACAACATCATCAACACTCAGAACTGACAAATCACAATGATGATACACCAATTAACAGTAGTGAGTCATGCACCCACACATCTGGTAGCCCATTGGAAAAGTAGTGGGATTAACCCAGTACCACTCAGCAAGCATCAACAACAGGAACATATCAAGGGAACACTGTCTGTGTATGAACAGGGATGTGGACACACACACATGCACATACAACACACACCATGGGCCCAGGCCATGTCACTGGATAACACACTAACTTGAGGGGACACAACTCCTGTGGGAGCACAGCTGTACCAAACATATTCACCGCAAGTCCCACTCATGTCTGCAGAACACTTGGTCAGTCAGCCATCAGTTACCACACAATGAAGGCTCTGGTCACAACAGCCTGGGTACGGGAGTCACCCCTAAGTCAGCTGCACATACCCCAAACATATGTCTAGCAAGTTGCACAGAGGACCCAGTTTCTCCTATTACAATGATGCCCACACCTGTAGGGCCAGTAGTGATGAGCACGGAGTATGTGGAAGTGACAATTTGGACAATGGGAAGCACATCATATGTGCAGGGGTGCAAGCCACAGATGTGACCATGGCAATTAAATGCTCACAGAGAGATGTACACAAATAGCTGATCCAGACACACCCAGGTAGCTGCAAAGGATGACATGGATACCCACCAGAATAGGATACATCTCTCATGGATCACAGGGAGTACCTCACACCAACACATCAGTATGCAACATTGTAAACCAAGCATTACAGGTGCAAGGGCATCTAAAACAACCTCAACATGATGTACAGCTAAATCAAGTTCACAGGGACAAAGTAAAAAGCTTTATTCAGCATATGAAAAGTGAAACGTCTGTTCCAACAAAAGGCCAATGGCCAGTCCATGTCCAAATGGCAAGGAGTGAACTAGAGTGACACATTCAGTATATGAAATTCAAAACGTCTGTGCAACCAAAAGGCCAATGGCCAGTCCATGTCAAATTGTCAAGGAGTGAACTAGAGTGACAACTTTCACACCTTGCTTGCCTGCACTGCTAAGGACCGGGGTCATCCCCTCGGAGGGGCATACATGGGGACAGGCCAGGCACCGCAGGGACAGGATCAGGGCACAGCAGAAGGAGGCAGTGAAGAGGTGGGGGATGCAGGCGAGACTCTTGCAACTGCAGTGGAGATGACTGAAGTGGTGGGTGCTGTCACAACTGTGGGGCACAAGTCAGATGGTGTGGGTGCCGGCACAACTCCAGTGGGCAGGTCAGATGGAGTGGATTGGCTCACCACTGCAGTGCCCAAGTCAGACGGGGTGGGCGTGGACTCGAAAGCAGTGCCTACATCCATGGGAGTGGAATGGGGGACAGGTGAGGTCTGCAGGGGGTGGGGACACGGTCCCCACATCAGTGGCACCTACTGTCTGACCAGTTGTGGAGGAGCAAGTGCTGGGGGGGATGGCCTTAGCATATTGGGGATGGTGTATCTGTGTGTGGGGGAACCCGGGGCAGGGAGTGGTGAGGGAAGCTCTGGAGTGGTGGCCTGGGGGATGGAGGATGGAGACTTTGCCTTGGAGCTGCATGCTGGCAGGGGGTGTTGCTCTTCTTGCGCCGGGGGGACTTGCGGGTGGGCGTCTCGGTCTGACTGCACCTGGGGGAGGGTGTCCGGGTGTGAGGGGCACTCCCTTCTGTGTGTGGGGACTTTCTCTTCCCCTTGTAATCAGGATCTGCTGGGTTGGTGGGGAAGAGGCCAAGTTCACAGAGGAAGAGCTTCTGGGGGGATGGGGTTGCAGGTGAGGCAAGGGAAGGGGGCTGGGAGGGAGAGGTCTCAGAGTACTGTGGAGTGGTTGTGGATGACTGTGTGTGTGTCAGCAAACCAGCCCCTGTGAGTGTGGAATCAGTCCCCTGCGCTTGCTTGTGTGCACGTCTAGCCCTTGGTTTGGGGGTTTCTGTGATTTGGACAGGTAGTGTGCTAGGAATCATGGGTGGTGCAGGGGTAGGAGGGGTGTGGGACTGTTGGAGGAGGGATACTGCTGCCGTCAGTGAGGAGGCCACGGACTGGTTGGTCCTCTGTAGGGCAGACATGCCCGAGGAAATGCCCTCCATGAATGACACTAGTTGTGTCAACAGACCTGTGTATGCATGGAGGACCTTCAGCATCGAAGTCTGCCCTACATGCATCTGTCTAAGTAAGTCCACAGACTCCTCACTCAGGGCAGCATGGGACACAGGGGCAGGGGGTGCGGTGCCTGGCACAAAGGAGACATGCTCACGAACACGGGAGCCCAAAGGGACCTCTGGGATGGGAGCCGATGGGAGGGGGGTGGTGGTGGTGGTGGTGGTGGAGACAGCCTCATTAGCTGGGGTTTGGTGGCTGCTGACACCCGCCTCCACAGGGGAGTCATCCTCATAGCTGCTGTGGTCTTCAACTGTTACACTCTTTGGAGTGGGAATAGTAATTTTTATCCCTACACTATCCAGCGTTTTCCCTACTGTTGCATTCACTGGAGTGGGAATAGTAATTTTTACCCCTATGCTATCCAACGCTTTCCCTACTGTTGCACTCACTGGAGTGGGAATAGTAATTTGTCCCTTCCCGCTATCCAACGCTTTCCCTACCGTTGCACTCTCTGAAGTGGGAATAGTAAATGTTATCCTCCCGCTATCCAACGCTTTCCCTACTGTTGCACTCTTTGGAATGGGAATAGTCATTTTTACCCCTACGCTATCCAACGTTTTCCCAACTGTTGCACTCACTGGAGTGGGAATAGTAATTTTTACCCCTACTCTATCCAACGCTTTCCCTACTGTTGCACTCATTGGAGTGGGAATAGTAATTTTTCTCTTCCTGCTATCCAATGATTTCTGTACTGTTGCACTCTCTGGAGTGGGAATAGTAATTGTTACCCCTACGCTATCCAATGCTTTCCCTACTGTTGGAGTCACTGGAGTGGGATTAGTAATTTTTCCCTTCCCGCTATCCAACGATTTCCCTCCTGTTGCAATCTCTGGAGTGGGAATAGTAATTTTAACTCCCCGCTATCCAATGCTTTCCCTACTGTTGCACTCTTTGGAGTGGGAATAGCAATTTTTACCCCTACGCTATCCAACGTTTTCCCTACTGTTGCACTCACTGGAGTGGGAATAGTAATTTTTACCCCTACGCTATCCAACGTTTTCCCTACTGTTGCACTCACTGGAGTGGGAATAGTCATTTTTCCATTCCCGCTATCCAACGCTTTCCCTACTGTTGCACTCTCTGGAGTGGGAATAGTAAATTTTATCCTCCCGCTATCCAACGCTTTCCCTACTGTTGCACTCTTTGGAGTGGGAATAGTAATTTTTACCCCTACGCTATCCAACGTTTTCCCTACTGTTGCACTCACTGGAGTGGGAATAGTAATTTTTACCCCTTCGCTATCCAACGCTTTCCCTACTGTTGCACTCATTGGAGTGGGAATAGTAATTTTTCTCTTCCTGCTATCCAATGATTTCTGTACTGTTGCACTCTCTGGAGTGGGAATAGTAATTTTTACCCCTACGCTATCCAATGCTTTCCCTACTGTTGGAGTCACTGGAGTGGGAATAGTAATTTTTCCCTTCCCGCTATCCAACGATTTCCCTACTGTTGCACTCTCTGGAGTGGGAATAGTAATTTTAACTCTCCCGCTATCCAATGCTTTCCCTACTGTTGCAGTCTTTGGAGTGGGAATAGCAATTTTTACCCCTACGCTATCCAACGCTTTCCCTACTGTTGCACTCACTGGAGTGGGAATAGTAATTTTTACGCTCTCACTATCCAACAAAATTTCTACTTTTGTTACATTACTTTTATTATGTTTAAATTTTAAGCTTTTTTATATTATATTATGTATGTTTTATTTAATTGTTTTTAATATTTAATTACTTTTATATTATTTTTAATACATTTAAAAAATTCGATATTTTAGCTAACTATATTTTAACATTCTATATTTTGGAATCGATATTTTAGTACTTACCTGTTTGTAGATAGGGAGTCGATATTCTGTCCTTCTATATTTTGGCGTCGATATTTTGGGCATTCTACATTATGTTCCTCGATATTTAGTCACTGAACCGTACTGACAATCTTCCTTTGTGCATCTCTGTACTGCAGGGCACCAGCTGTCCATCGTCCTTTCCCAGACCTTGCAACCATGCAGGAACGCGACAGCATCAGACGGTACCACTTCACCAGGCCACTGATTGAGGAGTTGGCGGAGCAGTTAGCGCCACATCTGCTACCTGGCCGGACATACCCTACAGCACTGACCACAGAGGTGAAGGTGATGGCAGCCCTGCACTTCTTTGCTACTGGTACCTTCCAGTACACTGTGGGTACTGCTGGTGGTATGTCGCAAACAATGTTTAGTCGGGTGCTACGCGATGTCTTGGAGGGGATGTTGCAATTCCTTGACCTGTATATCAAGTTCCCGAGCCGAGATGAACTCCCTGAAATTAAGGATGCCTTTTATTCACTGGGGAGGATGCCGAACGTCATTGGATCCATTGATGGGACACATGTTGCCCTGATACCACCACAGGCACATGAGCAGGCATACCGTAACAGGAAGCACTACCATTTGATTAATGCTCTGGCGGTCTGTCTTGCTGACATGTTGATCACACATGTGTGTGCATGGTTCCCTGGTTCGGCGCACAATGCCTACATTATGAGGAGTAGTCACATTGCAACGCTGATGTCACAGATGCCAGCTCAGCGTGCCTGTCTTGTCGGTATGTACTGACTGTTTCTCATTGTGTGTGTTTGTCAGTGTTGTATTCCGCACTCCTACAAAACTCATCTACTTGTTCATGTTTGTGTGTGTAGGTGACTCTGGATACCCCAACATGCCGTGGTTGCTGACACCCCTCAGGAATCCTGTGACACCAGCCGAGCTGCGCTACAATGAGGCATATGGTCGGAGCAGGAGAGTGATTGAGCGGACATTCGGCCTCCTGAAAAGCCACTTTCACTGCCTGGACAAGACCGGAGTGGGCCCTCCCATATTAGCCTGCAAAGGTGTGCAAAATAATACTGGTCTGCTGCATGCTACACAACATGGCGGTGCGGAATGAGGTGCCTCTCATCCAGGATGAGGATGACGACGACCAATGTCCGGCGCCTGTGGAGGATCCCGGCCTGGGCCAAGATGCCAGTGATGATGAAGATGATGGTGACGTCCGCTCCCAGGCTCCCAGCTTATCAACAACTTCTTCACCTGAAAGTGAGTTTCCAGGGTTGTTATGTGAATGTATGGCGGTAACCAGGAAGCCAAGAATGTGTTGAGCCAGCTCTGTTGCTGTCTGAGTGTGTCTGTGTGCCACTTGACTGGATGCGTGCTGTGATGTGTCCATTCAGGTGGTGTGTACTCCACAATAGGGTAGTACTGCTAACTAGTGTTTGTGTAGGTGTTTTGCAACATGTTTTATGCATGTGTATTGCATTTCTCTCCTGTTCGTCTGTGCTTTTGACTGTATCTTGTCTGCCCTTCCCAAGGTCCTTTGCCTGTTGTGTGATCAACACTGACTCCCAACACCCAGAAGCCAACACCAGTGTGGAAGTTGACAATTCCCATCAACTCATGTACCACACATCCCTGGACTTCCATTCTCCAACACATTGTGACCATGTGTCCACTGTTATGTAGAATTACCGTGCAACTATTGTGGAATAAACGTGCTGCTGATGTGTAATGAACCTGTGCTACACTTTGTTATGTGCGCTGTCTGAGTGACATCTGCTTACCTCACCTGTGGACTTGTTACCACTGACTGTGCTTGGTGTTGTGTCTGTGCATGCCAATGTGTTTCAGGTCAACATCATTGTGTGTGATGAGCAACATGGCCATGGTGATTATGTTTTGTGTTGCCATAGTGGTGTGTCTCCCTCACATGTGTCACATCCCCATGACTGACATTACGTTAGTCACATTGTTGCAGTATTTGGCATGCACTGTGTTGTGTAGCAGATCGACTTCGCCCTGAACATGACAAGTCTGAATCACAACAGAAGCATGTATGGTGTACTGGTGAGTTTATTTACTAACATGTGTGAGTGAGGTGCACAGGATGGTGGGTGCTGTACAGTGTTTTGGGAATCCAAAGTTCACATTGGAGTTGGAAGTGCTGGTAGATGAAATGTCCAGAGTAAAGTCCACAGTCATCTGCTACATTGGCCCAACATGAACCCTCCATGTCATGTGAACAGGTTGCGCACAAAGAACATTGTCCAGGACAGGTTTAGAGGCCCTGGGGGATGTGCTGGGACATCTGCCTCTCACATGTCCTTCTTCGGATGACCCCTCTTCTTCCGGGGGGGGATCCTCATGTGCAGGCCTCTGCGGCGCAGGGGACTCTGTGCCAGAGTCCTCCTCCCTCCCTGTGGCGCTGGCAGATGGTGTTGCGACAGATGTTGTGGGCACACAGGGGGGTGGGGACAGGTTGGTGTTGATCTGGCGGAGGCATTGTAGTATGTCCCGATGCACCGCAGTAAGGGCATCCCACTTTGCCTCCCTGCGGGCATGGTGGGTGACCTGCTCCTGTTGCATGTCGTTGAGGAGCCCCACTACCTGGCCAAATCCTCCGGTGCTATCCTGGTACGCATCTATGATGCGTGCCAGTTGGGAGTCATCACGCAGTCCAGACCCCTCTGCAAGGCATGCCCTGGGCCTCCCACCCCTCCCAGCACCCCTCTCCACACGGGCAGGACCAACAGCGGTACGCACAGGTGACCCTGGGAACCCTTGGGTGGTGTTGCTGGTGGTGTTGGCTGTAGTTTCCGGGGGGTCCTGTGTCCCTGTGCTGTGGGTGTTGATTGTCCTTGGTCTGTCCGTGTTGGCGGGGGTGCCCTGTCTAGATGGTGGAGGTGTGGGTACAGGGGGGGCATATTTTGCTGCTGCTGGTGCTGCATGATGGCTCACACCAGAGGGGCCAGATTGGTCATCGTCATCCAAAGAGGACAGTGAGAGAGTCAGCCCAGAGAGCTCAGTGTCCAACAGAGTCTGGGACTGGGTATCCTCGTCATTTGTCACTGGGTGCCCAGCACGACCTGTCTTTGGAAGAGAAACACAATGTGATTTATGTTTCTACATGCATCGTTAGTTCACAAACATGACCTTTTCTACTTTCCAAACTGATGCCTGCCTGTACACTGCTTTTTCCCAGCTTGTCACAGACAGAGTTTGATCTTGTTGTTGGCCATTTGCCAGCATGGCCTTGTGCTCCCCACAACAGAGCCCAGTGTCAGACAGCTTGTTGGTCCCTTCCCACTCCCTGTGAGGCGAGTATGTTTCAGGTTGACCTTGCTGGGCCATGTGGGTGGGTGTAGGTTGTCTGTGACTGCGAGCCCCATCATACTCTTGGCTACACCCCCCTTCCCAGCATGCCCATGCTTCCTCCCTCTTGACTCTGCTTCCCTTTGAGGGGGTGTTACAGCAATGGCAAGATGGCTGACTGTGAAATCCTGGTGTTTGTTTGGCTACAAGTCCCAAGTGAGCCCCTGTGCTTCACACAACAGCACCCAGTACGGGGTATCTTTTGCTGATATTTCAATGAGGTGTGTGCCAATGCATTGTACCCGGTGAGTTGTGTGGAGTTTGTGTTGGGGGGGTGTCTCCCCATGCTGATTAGTATGGTATGATTAGGCTGTCAGTCCTCCTTCCCATCATGACACGTGCTTCCATTGTAGGGCGTGCAAGTTGTCTTTCAGGATGTCAGTCAGTGGTGTCCTGCTTCTGATTTGTGCACATGCCCTAGCAGGGCCTTGTGCTCCCCACAGCAGTACCCAGTGTCGCCATTGTCCACTCCCTGGGATGTGGGCATGTTTCAGAGAGGTCTTGATGGGCCAATCAGGAGGGGAGAATTATCTGTGACTACAAACACCATCATGCTTTTGGATACACTCACTTCACCTGCATCCCCACTATTCCATCCTGACAGTCAGCTGTACTGTGAGGTGGTGTGTTTGTGGTGTCAAACTGTCTGGCTGGGTGTATTTGGCTTGGTGCCACTGGCTTGCTGTATTTGTTTGTAGGTTGGTGCATGTCATGACACAGTCCCCAGTCACTATGAGATGGCAGGTATTGTGTCTGTGTGACTGGCATACACATCTTGGGTTGATTATCTATTGGTTATTGTAGCTTTGCTTGGGGTGCATGGTTTCACTGCCCCCTTGCCGCACAATCTTGGGTATGTTGTTTGTGTACTCAGCAGTCTCTGGGATGTCTGTTAGGCCATGGACGCTCTCTGGTGGTAGGATGTCCCGCACCTTCTCCTCCCAGGTCCTGAAGTAGACTGGTTTGGCAGGAGGGTCACCGCCCGTGCGCTGACTCAAGGCGTGATCTTTTTCGATGAGTTTCTTGACCCTCCTGCGCACATCACACCACCTGTTCTGGATATCGTCCTTTGTGCGCAACGTTGGTACTTGCGCATTCACCTTGTCCACAATCCTCGCCCACATCTTGGTTTTCTGTGAGATGGGGTCCTTTGAACCAATGTACCAAACAAATGTGGCTCTACTCTGATGATCTTGTCTATCAGCACTTCTAACTCACTATCTGTGCACTTTGGATTCTTCTTTGGAGGCATAGTGTTGGGTGGTAGTGGTGGGGATGTGTCTGTGAGAGTGCAAGTGATGGTGTTGGTTTTGCTGTGTATATGTGTGTGTGCTTTTGTATGAGGTGCTGATGGTGTGTGAGTTGTGTGATGTGTGAGTTGTGAGTGTGTCTGTGGTTGCTGTGTACTGGTGTTTGCTGCTGGCTGTGTCTCCTGTTTACAAGGGATGATGGTAGTGATTATAGTCCTTTATATAGTTGTAGTTGTGGGTGTGTCTTTGTCCAATTAAGTTTTTTTAGGGTATTTATTGGCTTAGTCATTGCTTGGTTTTTTTTGTTTGTTTTTTCCTTTGTGTTTTGTAGGCATGAAGGAGACGTTCATGTGATGGAAACGGATGCTGCTGTTGTCTCGTGCGGGCTTCTCCGCCTCGTTCACGCTGCCTGTCTTCTGTGTTTGGTAGGCGTCATTCGCAGCGGTCTCTATTGCTTGTGTGCTGGCTTGTCCGTGCGTGTCGGTCGTGCGGCTTGGTCTCCATGCGAGTCGGTCTAGTTTTACACGCATTGCATCGTACTGCGCTAATCGTACATCGCGGGTACGGGTCGGTCGGGTTGATTCCGGGTTTATGTCGGTCGGTGAAAATCACATCGGATTTCCGACGGGATCACTATTTTCCCTCCGGCTCGTTCGTACGGCTTGTATTCTGTATATGTCGGTTGTAATTCACTCCCGTTGCATCGTACTGCACAGGTTATACGGCGCTGGTCCGTGTCAGTCGGTATTCGGTCCGGGGCTGTGTCGGTCGGTTTGTTTTGCGGCCGGAATCGGAATCGACCCCTCTGTGTTTGAAAATACCACTTTTAAAAAGTAGGTATTTTCTTGCCTAACCTTTCATGACTGCCTCTGCTAGGTTGTGTATTCCTTTGTCTGGTTTCTGTGAGTGACAGGGCTGGGGAATTCCAAGAGACAGGATGAGTCATCCCAGTGGTGAATAGAGAGATCTGCATCTAGATGGGAGGGAAGGGTTACACCTGAAACTTGAATAGGGCTGTGCCTTCCTTCCACAATGCTGGCTCCACCTCCTGGGGAGTGGCTGATGTCTCTGCCCTGCACAGTGAATGAAGAGAAGGAATCCTGTCAACAAAGTGCTCCAGGGCTGTACTTGCCTTCCACAATGCTGGCTCCACCTCCTGTGGGGCGTCTGATGTTTCTGCCCTACACTGTGAAAGGAAAGGAGAAGTCTGGTAAACAGAGTGCTCAGGAACTGGTTTGGACCAGGCAAAGTCCCCTCTCCCCCCAGAGAACAAAAGATTTGGGGGTATAAATAGTGAGACCCTGACCCCAAGAATTTAGATCACTTTTGGAACAAGAAGAAACCTTTACTGAGGAGCGGAACCTGAAGAAACTGAGGAGAGACTATCCCTAAGCTGAAGTGCTGCTTGGGAGATTATGTAAGCCCGAGATGATTGATACCCACTTGACAGTCAGCTCCGAATCAACTGAGAGCCGCTCGACCAATACAATATTGAAAATTTAAGGTGAAAAATCACCCTTGGAAAACTGCCACTCCCTTGTTGGTAAAGGTTTTGAATAACCTGATCAGTGACAAAACTCCGACAATCAAGCGGTGAAGTAACCCTGACTCATTGAAATTTAAATAATTTGCAACAGGTTCTATCTAAAAAGTGGACTTTCAAGAAAGGGTCTGTGGTATGTGCAATTTCCATCGTCCTGAAGATGGTCTGACGGACTAACGCCACAAAAGACCGAAACGTCGACATCACCATCTAATTCCACAAATATTCACTCTATATAAAGTGACTGCTGTTTGTATCAGGAGATATGTCACTTTTTTGATATTGATTTTGTTGGAATGGATGCTTTTATTCATGATTAGTAGTTTAAATTGTAAGAAACTCTTTCATGATTATTTGCTCAATTGATTTTTGATTAATTGTACCCTTCTTAATTTTATATATAAAAATTATTTACATATTGACAAGAAAGATATCCCCGTGTTTTTTCTCTGGTTTTGTTCTGCTACAGTGAGTGAATAATTGAATTTGTGATCCTTTGGTTCAAGATCTGGTCAGACTGAACTACCAAGTAATTTTAATATAAAAGCTTTTAAAAAATGTTTACGTTCATAATTAAATCCCTTGCAAGCATCTTGACTTTACAATGCTTGGGGGATTGGCCTGCAGTGGTTTGCCAAAGGAAGGAGAAGAGACTTTGTGTGCTTTTTTCAACTTGTAAGGATCTCCAAGGGCTTGGAACAGAGCTTGCCTCCTGCTGAAGTCTCAGGGACAACAGACTTCAACCCCCAGCTCCCCAGAGTTCTTTGGAAGTGCCTGCTGCTGTTTTGGGCCTTCTGAGGGACTGCGTGTCGCAAGGAGCTCGAAACGTGACTAAACAAAGTCGAAGCACGTCACCGTCGCTGCTGCTGCCGTCGCACTTCTGAACAATGGTGTCACCGCTGGAGTTGTCGCACTACACCGCATCGAGAGAAGCGTCTCGCAATGAAGAGGAAGCGTGTCGCCGTCGATGCTGCCTGCCGTCGCACTTCTGATCAAGGGTGTCGCCGCTGGAGTTGTCGCACTGCACCGCATCGAGAGAAGGGTCTCGCAACGAGGAAGAAGCGTGTCATCATCGCTGTTGCTGCTGTTGCATTTCTGAACAAGGATGTCGCCGCTGTAGTTGTCGCATTGTGTGGAAGCTTCACGCAAACTGGGAGAAGAGTGTCGCAGCTGAAGCTGTTGCCGTCACACATCTGAACAAGGGTGTCGCCGCTGCAGTCCACGCATCGAACCGAGAACTTCTCGCATCTCCGGAGAAGCGTGCCACATCCGGAAGATCTTCATGTCTTTATTTCTTGGCACCAGAACTTTTAGGCATTTCCATCGCTGCGACATTGCTTGTCGTGGAAGCACAACGCATCGTAAGGTACATTGACGCAAAGTATCGCATCTTAAGAACTGAACTGAACTAAGCTAAAAACTACCATCTTAAAGTAATAGTATTGTGTATTTTTGTTGTTTATGGTCTTGTGGTAAATCTATATAAAGTATACTTATTTTTTATATAAAACCAGTGTGGTGTCCATTTGAGTGTTGTCACTGGATTACTGTATGTGGTCACAAATGCTTTACACACTGCCTCTGATGTAAGCCTGTCTGCTTGTGCCAAGCTACCAAGGGAGTGAGCAGGGGTTATTGTAGGAGTGTACCCCCTTACCCTGACTAGAGGCAAGGGTCCCTATTTGTCACAAGTACCTACCTGTGCCAACTAGAGACCCCCAAATCTAACACCGATAAAATCCAATGCTTCCCTACTATTGTTATTTATTGTACTGGGAATAGTAATTTCTATTTCTCCTGAGTCCAACACTTTCTGTACTGTTTTATACATTGGACTGAGTATACTATTTTTATAGTTTGTAGACTTGTATAGTTTAGTTTGTATTAATTAAATTAACATTATAATGTTTTGTTTAGTTACAATTATAATATTTTTAATTAGTAAAGTTTTATTAATATGCAGTATATTTTGTGTTAATTATTTTTATATATTTTTTACTTTTTAATGTTATTGTGTATATATATATATATATATATATATATATATATTTGGTGTTTTGTCACTGCAGTTTTCATTTTAGAAGAAAATACCAGGACTCACAGGGATGCTTAATTAATTAATTTGCAAGAAGATGCCTCTACGCCAATGCATTTCGCCTTTTGACTTCTTCACGGTGTGGCTTGAGAACCAACTCTTTCAGTTACATACACACACAGCAGTTAACAGTGAAAGAGGACCAACACGGAGACTGAAAATTGATCACCACAGTTTGCGCCATTTTAAAATATCTGATACATATTGATCAACATGTTCAATGCAGTAAACATTCATTATGTGTTGTAATTTGCTATCATATCCCACAGTTCATTAAATAGAATGAATAATTTTTAAGCAATTTGGACATTTTGACTGTACTGTACATAAAGCATATTTACCATTGTCGAGTTTTTTAACTAAAGTTAAATTAACAAAAGTCAAGTTGTGTATTTAGTACAGCAATTATTCGCCCGTATTTTTGCCCAATTTACAAATCAACCTTTTGACCAAGCAAACCAGCCCAAGTGGGCATTGTATTATATAGTAACCAATTGCCTTGATGTAAAAACAAACATAATTTGGTAAACATACATTATCTATATACAGCAGTTCATTAAGCGTTCTTTTATCATATACTTGATGTTTATACATAAGCAGAACCACCATGGTTTAGTGGTTTACTCGCTTAATAGTGTCCTGATTAGATGTTTCTTAACTTGGCTGAACAAGTGAACTCACTGCTAAATTTGTGATGTTGTTTTTGCTATTTCTCATACCTCAATACTGCTTTCTACAGGTGTACACACATTGAAAAGAATAGAAAAAGAATATATGAAAACTGTACATACAAGTTTTCTAAAAACCCACATTTCAATTTGTATAGACAAATTAAAAATAAAAAGTATTTTTCTCAAATTCAATCCAGTTTATAATTACCAAGGGAACTATAAATAGTTCCTTCTATCATTTCACAGACGGTATTAACTTATTGCATAACTTCTAATGTAATCCTATATGTGTCATTTCTGTATGCTCCTAGTATTTGAAATAAGTTCTTTCTACCCTAAATGTGTGGCTGATTTCTCACTGGAATTTAGACCTATAGGTGTCAGAGTTTCAAAATTGATTATGTATTTGGACTCAAGGACTCTTAATTGATATTCTCAATCCCCTTCCCTCTCCTGTGAGTTGACTGCTTCTAGAACCAAGAAATTCAATACTTTCTCATTTTGACCATGTAGTTCCTTGAAATGCTGTGCGACAGGCTAGTGTCCGTCATGCCATCTTATAGTTTGTTTATACTCCTGCACCCTCGTTTTTGCTTTGCATATGGTGCTCCCTAGATAGTATTTACCACAGGGACAGATGAGACAGTAAATGCAAAACTCAGTGTTACTTCCAAAGCTCCCTTTGATCGTAAACTCCCTCTTACTGTTTGGTACCTTGATTGTGGTGCAGTTAGTACTGTTGACACAAGCCTTACAACATGTAAATGCCCCAGTTCTTCCAACTTGCCCCTTAACTCCCCGTGAGTTTACAAGATTGGGGCTTAGATCATCCTTTAATTATCTACTTTTTGTAAATGTGATTTGGGGGGGACTCACGTATGTATTTTTCAAGTATGGAATCTGTTTTTAAAATGTACCAATTCTGATTAAAGATTTTTCTTACTCTGAATGCCTGGTTGGAAAAGGTAGTTGTAAATCTAACCTGGCTTTCAATTTCTTCCCTTTCCTTCCGTTTCGGGTACTGAGGATTTGATCTTTGTAGGGTGTGTGCCTTCACTATCGCTTGTCTGATTAGTTTCTAGCTATAACCTCGTTCCTTGAATCTATTACTCATCACCTTCTTCTCCTCCTCATATTCTTTTTCTGTACTGCAGTTTCTCTTTGCCCTAACCAACTCTCCATAAGGGATGCTATGAATGAGACTGGATGGGTGTTCACTTGTGGCATTTAGGAGGCTGTTTTCAGCAGTGGCCTTTCTATGTAACTTAGCAACCAACTGGTTTCTTTGTACTGAAACTTCCATATCTAAAAATACTATCTGCTTTCTACTCATCTGTGATGTGAAGTGTAAATTCATATTGTTGTTGATAAGAGATGACACAAAGGTTGCAGCTGATTCAGCATTTCCTTTCCAAATTAAAAAAATGTTATCAATAAATCTAGTCCACATCACAATGTGATCACTCCGGGTCTCCCATTGGGTGGACACCTGCCCCTCCAACCTGTCAATAAAACGATTTGCGTAACTGGGGGCGAAGTAGGTGCCCATCACCAGTCCCTGTATCTGTTTGTATATTTTTTGGTCAAAGAAGAAGCTATTTGTTGAACATTACCAGACCATTTCCATCAACATCTCAGTAAGGAGTAATAGTGACATAGGCCTGGCATGTAGAAAGTGTCTAATGGCCTGGATCCCCATGTCATGTTTGATACACATATACAAACTGGTCACATCTAGTGTAATTAACATGTCATCCTCCTCCCATGTTAGCCCATCAATCATTATTTGGAAAACGAGTTGTGTCTTTTAGGTATGCTGTTAAGACTATTATGAATGGCCTTAGGTAATGGTCAATATATTTAGAAGTCATCTCTAATTGAGAACCCATTGAGGAGACTATTGGTGTCCCTGGAGGTTTCTGCGCATCTGTATGCAATTTCGGTAGGAGGTATAGGATTGGAATTCTGAGATGTTTGCATTGCAAACTCCAATATTCGCCCCACTCTATAAGACCTCTATCATTCCACTCCAGCAACATTTAATTGTATTTCAAATTAGAGGCAACCACATCCGACTTAGTTGTTGTTCTATAGCACAACTGATCATTTAATTGTTGAAAGCCTTCCTTTAAATATTCCTCCTTTGACCAAACTACCACAGTCCCTTGTCAGATTGTCTAATCACTATGGAGGAATCCCTTTTTAAATTTTCCAAGGCAGTTAGTTGGTCAAGAGAGAGATATCTTCTCACCCTGCCTTTTGAGTTGTATCTTATTGTTTTGAACTCCTTAGTAATGCTCTTCACAAAGACTTCCAATACATCACAGTGTATGTTTGGTGTGAATGTAGACCTAGGTTTGAATTCAATAGGACATGCCACGTTCACTTCTACACCTAACACATCTAGATTTAAAAAAGTATCATCATGATATACATTGTCCTCATCCAGTTGTGTCAGTGAGTGTAACAATTCCACATCTGAAATACATAGAGTGTTAGGAGTCACATCCTTCTTTTGGCTCATTACTCTTGCTTCTTGAGTATGAAACCACTTCTTTGGGTTCAATTTTCTTAAAAATCAAAATACGCCAATCTTAGTTTGCATATAATCTAGGTTCCTTGGTGGGCAAAATGATTAGCCTAATGATAACAATCTGATATCAATGGGCAATAACTCACGTTTTGATAGAGTGACCACAGTCATTTTGTTCCTTTCTTCGCCCTCATTGTCATTCCACTGGCTTGTTTGAATCTTCTTTTCCGTATTGTCCTTGCTTTTTGATTCCTTTTGTTCCTCTTTCTTGTTTTTCTTCGCATTACATGTCCTCTGCCTCTCAGAAAACCGTGTTCCTCATATTGTTGGTTTGATTTAGCTCTATTAAGTAGTTGAAATTGTTTAAAAAAGTTCTTCTTGCTCATATTGCTTGATGGGGCATTCTGCACTAGTGTTTCTACATAGGCATCCGATATATTGCTGTCCAACACGTCACTCTCTTCTGTAGTATTTCCCCAGTGCTTGGGGTTAATTTGACTGGTGCTTGGAATGCTTTGTTCCCCAGTTTCTGCAAACAGATTATCATATTTCTTATGGAAAGATAGAGTTATTCTGGACTGGTAGTCCTTAAAGTCTCTGATAAATTTCTGTTGTTTCTTATTTGTAATTTCTTCTTCCATTTTCACCAGGCGAGTTTGTAATTTGTCAATGAAATTCTCCAGGGTTTCTTTAAAAATAAATTTCAACAATTCCTCTGTTGTTTTGTTTATCTCCTCAAATATTTCAGTGTGGTCTTTCAATGCATACTTGATTAAAATCTGCATCATGACACTAGAGCATTTCTTTAGAATTGCTTGCCCACTCATGAAGCAACTCTGGAAAAGGACTCTCAAATGTAGGAACAGTATAGATGCGGAGCCCTTTTGGCACGCATCTTACATCTATATGTTTCTGCAAAGATTCAGCCTCCCACCAATTCACCATCTCCTTCTTGTAATTTTTTTCTAATTTGTCATACAAAAATTGAGTTTGCACCTCATTGTTTATGGACAAGTGTTCATTGCCCGATAGTCCTTCCCTGGCACCTCCTTCTGCCGTCTGGGTAAACAATAAACAATTTGATTTCTCTTTTCGGTTTACCTCCAATAGAGAGGTCATTTTGTTGCTCACTAATACTTGAATGATCTTCCACGCATCCCGGTGCAATGTGAGAGGACCCGTCACTCTTGCTCAGCTTCCACAATATCCCCGGTAATAGGCACTACCGTACGAGACACTTGTGCTTCCACTGTATTCCGAACGGGCCATGGGTGGGTCCTCCGAACCACTCGTATTCCTCTTTTCCAGTGGATCCTCACTCGTTTCCTCGTCAATCTTCTTGCAGTTGAATCACTGCGGCATGGTCTGGTGTCCGTCATGCACTTCCCTTAGCTGCTGCAGAGAGCCGTTCATTTGGGAGCTCTTCAGCCGTACAATCAGCTTTCTGGGATCCGTGTGGGCTGCCCCGGACTGATACAAAAATATTTGCCAAACACAGTCCGGAAGTCTGGAGCTTGTAATACGCTGGTCCTGGACAGACTCCAATACTCCACAATATTTCACGACAATTTTCATTTTAGAAGAAAATACCAGGATTCACCGGGATGCTCAATTAATTTATTTGCAAGAAAATGCCTCTACGCCAACGCATTTCAACTTTCGGCTTGGTCACAGTGTGGCTTGAGAACCAAGTCTTCCGGTTACAGACACACGCAACAGTTAACGATGAAAAAGGACCAACAGGGAGAGTAAAAATCGATCACCACAGTTTGCACCATTTTAAAGTATCTGACACATACTGATCAACATGTTCAGTGCAGTAAACATTCAATATACGTTGTTACTCGCTATCCTATTCCACTGTTCATTAAATAAAATTAATAATTTTTACGCATCATTTTTACTCAATTTCAACATTTCGACTACACTGTACATAAAACATATTTACCATTGTTGAGTTTTTTAACAAAAGTTAAAATAACAAAGGTCAAGCTGTGTATTTAGTACAGCAATTATTCACCTGTATTTTTGCACAATTCACATAATAACATTTTGACCGAACAATCCAGCCCAAGTGGGCATTGTGTCATATAGTAACCAATTCCCTTGTCATCCAGGACCCTCACCTGAATGACATGTTCAGCTGCCTTACTGGCACCTGTCTGTTCTCCAAGCCATACCTATTCAAATGCTATCAACAGTTGAAACTTGACCCGCAGTCAAGGTACATAACCACATTATCCAAACACCTGGGGATGTTCTGCTACAAGGGTCTAAGGTTTTGGGTGTCATCTGTAGAAGGAATATTCCAAGAGATAATACGGAGGGTGATAAGGCCCGTAAAGGACTGTCTAAACTACAGTGTCATTAAATAGCGAACTTGTTGGAGGAGTAAATCCACATAGGAAAGACACAGGGAGACGGAAGGTGTAGAGTTACATGTATTCAAGACTACTCAGCACATGATGGACATATTACATCATATGTACAGATCATATGGACAAGAAGCACTGCGTGACATTTACTGGCAATGTAACCAACAGAAAACTGTGCACAAGTGCTCGTGAAAATTGTGACGGCGCAAGTGACACATGAAGTGATATATACAGCGGTGAACAATGGGGCGCAACAGAGAGAAAAATGGAACAATAAGTCTGACAAATTTAGGGCATCGAAACAATTAGTGCTAGAGATTTACAAGGAACAATAGATCGAATGCCCGTGGCAGAAGGGCGCCAAAATTAACGCTGTTGCAGTAGACGGCGTATCGGCCTGTAGAAATCTAGGCCATCATCAGGACTGGTTACATATACTTTGGGACAGTGTTGAGACAGAACGGAGGAAGGAATCAACCAGTGGAGCACGGCCTCGGGGGAGTACAAGAGGTCCGTAAGTGATTCAAGTCGGTTGTTGACACACCACGGATTCTCTGGGACCCATTCATTCGCCTTCCAATTATTACCGATTGACGGGGTTGCGTTCCACTCTCCCAATTCATTATTTTTATCACTCACGGACCTCTTGCCAGGAGGGACACCTTCCTGCACATGAACAATCATTAAATGTGCTTTGACCGCCCAAAGACCACGGCTGCCACGAGACCGCAGCGCCTGCAGTCTTCAGACAGCTTCCCTGCTGGATGGCTGTGGACATTTTGCAGCAGTAGTGATTACTTTCCCACATGTATCAATGTCTGTGTGAGCATTTCGACTGCATATGTGTTGGATGCACACATATGCAAGACACATGTGGACAATACCATCTACCCATTGCCGCAGTCGGACCCATAGGTAGGCAGTCCAGGCAATGGGTATATGGCACAAAAACGACTCTCCTGTATATCGCCACAAACAGGGTTGTAGTCCTCGGGGTGAAAATGCTGCTGTGAAGGTGTGACCTGAAGAAAGGGATCCACGTTGATCACTGACCAAAAGAGCAAGTAAGGGCTGAGTATGCATCCCAAATCCTTTGTGTCCGCTGACTTAAAGCTGGTGGTCTCACCGCCGCATTCGGCTTGTTAGAAAGCCTACTCATAATACGGATGGTGGTGAATCTCCCCAGTACCACCCTATGGCAGCTGCTTTTCCCTGACCGCAACCCGGGTGGTCGGCGGTGTGCTGGCGGTGTTGGCGGTTCAGCCACCGTCTCTCCAAATGCATTACACACAACTCATAATATGGCAGTCGCACCGCCGAGCTCGCACCGGTCGGACCACGGGTACCACGGTTCACAGAAGGCCGAACTCGTAATAAGGTCCTTAGTCTCAATTCACAAAGCCTCAGTTTTAAAAGTTGGAAACCAATTACAATTGGTTTCCTCTGATATTTTTATTAGACTTTGAAGCATTAATGAATGCCAGAAATACTTCATTTATATGAGTCATATGCCTTGACGCATACCTCCAAAGTGCAAAATCTAATCATTCAAAATTTACAGCAGATGGAAAATGTAACTGTTTTTCTCTGCAGGGAATGAATTATCCGTGTACTTAAAACCCATCCTATATACCTCGTTTGAATATGGAAGTGTTTCTCTCCATGCACTCCCCATTCCATGGTCTGTATTACTCTGCATACTATTTTGTCTGGTACTCTGTAGCACCTATTCTACTTTTTCAATGTTTTCATTCAATTTTTGAAAAAATACTTGCTTCAAGCATTACACAATAACAAAATATCTGCTTTTTTATAATTTGTAGTCCATTAAATCATCTATATTTTTATTTAACTTCACTTGTGCGTCTTTTTTGAATTTACATAGTGCACCCCTTTTTAATGTCTCCCCAGTGGATTTCAGTGTAGACACAACCCTTGTTCAGAAGGTTACTCTTCAGAATTCTTGTGGAATAAAATAAATGCAACAGCAAACAATCAAAACCCACGTAAGATATATATATATATATATATATATATATATATATATATATATATATATATATATATATATATATATATTACCTACTGGCGGTCGCCAGTAGGTAGTTATAGTTAGGACCCCTTTTCCATAGGAAAACCTCAACATTCTATTTTGAATAACTTTGGCGCCGGTCGATGAATCCTCGCGAATTTCTCAAAATAGGTGGGGCGCTACGCTCCGCTCCTACCCTGAAAGTCTCGGGGGGATTCGTCAAGCGGGGGCTGAGATAAAAGGGGGGTCCCAAAACGCGTTTTTCCCATGCATTTTTCCATAGGACCTTTAGAACGAGCTACAGCCCGAACGGCTGAACAGAATTACTAGAAATTTGGCAGAGAGGTAGTCCCTAGGTCAAGGAAGTGCCTTTTGTAGGTTTGGTGTAAATCTGTTCAGTAGATTCTGAGAAAATAGCCTTTAAATCAATATATATATCTGAGCCCGCTTACGGTACGCTTACCGTACGCTTACCGTAAGCGTACGGTGGCGTGCGCGAGCGCGATTCTGATTGGCTCTTAGATCTTAGTAAACATTCGAATCGGCCGAAACCAGGAAGCGGCGGCCGCCATTTTGTCTCTCGCACTGAGTGTTGTTTATCAAACAAGATGGCCAAAAACATGTTACGGGGCTGTTTTGACAACTCCCTCCCACATAGTCATGTTGAGGAGTCCCCAAACATCCCCCAAGAGCAAAAACGGTAAGCGTACGGTAAAAAAAAAAAAAATTAAAAAAACACTATCCACACTTACCCCACCCCCTGTGCTTTTGGTGGCCGTAGGCCACCAAATGTACAGGGCTTATTAATATGTAAATATTAATATGTAAAAAAAACTAAATTTTGGCAACATGAAATTATAAAATCGAAATAAAAAAAACACTATCCACATTGACCCCACCCCCTGTGCTTTTGGTGGCCGAAGGCCACCAAATGTACAGGGCTTATTAAAGTTGATAAAAACCGTGCACGGAACGAACTGCGTTAAGTGGGCGCGCACGCCTCGAATGGCGTAAAGTAACTTAGCATTTAAAAAACCGTACAAATTCACTGAAAAAACCATAGGTTTCACACACGTTATAGTTAGGAATTAGCATTTAAAAAACCTTGCAAATTCACTGAAAAAACCATAGGTTTCACACATGTTATAGTTAGCGGAAATTTTACTGATAAAAAACCAGTGAAATTGCCCCGTTATAGTTAGTGCTGGCAACTATAACTCACGCGACCGCAATCTTCTGCTGATGACATATGTGTCTTTATGAAAAAAAAATATTTGTAATATATGTATAGCTAAAAATGTATGGAAGAAGACATGGGCAAATAAGTGTCTAAATACAGTATTAGCATCAGCAGAGGATTGCGGTCGCGTGAGTTATAGTTGCCAGCACTAACTATAACGGGGCAATTTCACTGGTTTTTTATCAGTAAAATTTCCGCTAACTATAACATGTGTGAAACCTATGGTTTTTTCAGTGAATATATATATATATATATATATATATATATATATTCACTTAAAAAACCATAGGTTTCACACATGTTATAGTTAGCTGGACATTTCACTCGTAAAAAAACAATGAAATTCCCCCGTTATAGTTAGTGCAGGCAACTATAACTCACGCGACCGCATTCCTCTGCTGATGATGTCAGATATTACATCACTGTATTTAGACACTTATTTACCCATGTCTTCTTCCATTAATCTTTAGCTATACATATATTACAAATATTTATTTTTCATAAAGACACATATGTCATCAGTGATGTAATATCTGACGTCATCAGCAGAGGATTGCGGTCGCGTGAGTTATAGTTGCCTGCACTAACTATAACGGGGGAATTTCATTGGTTTTTTACGAGTGAAATGTCCAGCTAACTATAACATGTGTGAAACCTATGGTTTTTTAAGTGAATTTGCAAGGTTTTTTAAATGCTAATTCGTAACTATAACGTGTGTGAAACCTATGTTTTTTTCAGTGAATTTGTACAGTTTTTTAAATGCTAAGTTATGTATTTATTTATTTAATTTTTTTTCAGGTTTTTCACCATGCGCGCACCATGCGCGCACGGTGCGCTTCGCGCACCAATCAACCAACGTGCGCGCACCTCGCGATTTAAAAGAAAAAAAAAATGTTTTTTCCGCCCTTGGGGGTCCTTCTGTGACCCCCTGACCAAGGCTAGGGGGTCAGGAACTGTCCACTCTGCCCCCTTTTCACGTTCTCCACCTTCTTTTTTTCACCCCTTCAGACTGCGAGAGACAAAATGGCGGCCGACACTTCCTGGTTTCGACCGATTCGAATGTTTACCGACATCTAACAACCAATCAAAATTGCGCTCGCGCACGGTAGGGTGCGCGCACAGTAAATGTAAATGTAAATGTAAATGTCAAGCTACTTATAGAGCGCACTGTCACCAGACGGCCACCTTGCGGTGTCGCCTTTTGCGGTTTCCTGGCGCTGATACTCATACCGCTGTGGAACCCCTCCTGGCTTTCCCTGTGAAGTGTCCACTCCTGGGCAACGCCAGGGTGAAGCCAGGCATCCTTAGCGCTGTTGGGGCCGGTGTGGAGGCTAAGCAAGCTATTGCCCAGAGTTGCAGCGTGGGGCAAGTGATTAGAATAGGCACCGAGGCGAGAATAGACAGGTCCGAGGAAATTGAGCCCGAGCCCCGCCGAGGCGGGAATCGAACCCTGGTCCCTAGCCAGAACTCTGCTTCAGGGTCTGCCGCTCTAACCATTGAGCCACACTCCTCCACAGAGCGCGCACAGTGCGCGCGTATAGATATTGATATGCTTTTAAATGCTATTTTCTCAGGAAATACTGAACAGATTTACACCAGACCTGCAAAAGGCACTTCCTTGACCTTATGGCTACCTCTCTGCCAAATTTCACATAATTCTGTTCAGCCGTTCGGGCTGTAGCTGCGACTAAAGGTCCTATGAAAAAATGCATGGGGAAAACGCGCTTTGGGACCCTCCCTTTTTCTCGGCCCCCGCTTGACGAATCACCCCGAGACTTTCAGGGTAGGAGCTGAAGGGAGCGCCCCATTAGTTTTGACAATTTCGCGCGGATTCGTCAACCGGCGCCAAAGTTATTCAAAATACAATTTTGAGATTTCCTATGGAAACTAGGTTGTAACTATACTATCTACTGGCGACCGCCAGTAGATAATATATATATATATACATCACTCATGACCATGTCATGAGTGATGTAATATGTGACGTCATCAGCAGTGGATTGCGGGCGCGCGAGTTATAGTTGGCTGAACTAACTATAACGGGGGGATTTCAATGTTTTTTTACGAGTGAAATGTCCAGCTAACTATAACATGTGTGAAACCTATGGTTTTTTCAGTGAATTTGCAAGGTTTTTTAAATGCTAATTCCTAACTATAACGTGAGTGAAACCTATGGTTTTTTAAGTGAATTTGCAAGGTTTTTTAAATGCTAATTTATGAATGTATTATTATATTTTTAAAATATTTATTTTACAATAAGCTACCTATATATATAGTTATAGATTAACTTTATCCTGTAATATGGAATGGCTCAGTTTTTTTTTTTAAATTTTGATAGAGTTGAACAGCATAGTTATCTTCTATAAACTTATAAACACTTTTAATTTTTTAAATAATTTTTTTAAGTGTTTTTGACCGTGCGCACACGGTGCGCACACGGTGCACGCATGCGTACGTGCTCCGTGTGTGCATGCGTACGTGCTCCACGTGTGCATGCGTATGTCGTGCGTGCTCCGTACGCGCGTGCTCCGTACGCGCATGCGTGCGTGCTCCGTACGCGCATGCGCGTGCTCCGTACATGCATGCGTGCGTGCTCCGTGCGCACACCGTGCGTGCACGGTGCGCGCACGGCAAGTCATGTGATTTAGAAACAACACTTTTCATTGGTTTATAGTAGTTTCAGGTCATGTGATTAAGAAACAACACTTTTCATTGGTTTATAGTAGTTTCAGTTCCAGAAACTTCCAACACCACACCCACTCCCCTCATTATTTACTTCTGATTCCCTGGGAGAAGGAGCTGAGCAGCTTTTCCAGTACTCCAGTACTTGAGAATGGCAGAGCAGCAGTCATCTTCTTGGAGTGAGCAGGAGACCCTTGTGCCACAGAGACAGAGGAAACAGAAAAACTCTTTTATATGGCAATTTTTCACTTTTCCAGAGGGGCAGAAAAAGGTGAATGCTCCAAAAGTCACCTGCACTATTTGTGGTGGTGTCTTATCAAGAGGAGATCCTAAAAAGAAATACTCTTTTAGTATCTTCACTATGATCAGGCACGTTAGAGATGTACATGCTGTGGCTTATGCTCGAGCTGCTAGAGAAAACCCTCCAGCAGCTCAGCCGAGCACATCCGCAGCAGCTCAACCGAGCACATCATCGGCAGCTCAGCCGAGCACTCCACCTGCGGCGGCAGCGTCATCTGCTTCTGTTCCTCTGGATATACACCCTCTGTTTAAGAGGGTGCATATACGGTGCAATGCGTGCAATGCTCTTCTCTCTTATGGGGACACCAGCATTCCCCTAATAGAGAGCAAGATACAGCAGCACACATGCGACACCCTATCATTTTTGTCATTTTTTTGTTCCTCTATTTCTCAATTAACACAACGGCTCGTTTTAGAGCCACCTAACATCTAAACACTTAAATTTGATTTTTAATTCTATTTTATTAATGATTTTTTTTCCGCCGTGTGCGCAACTCGCGACGGTGCGCGCACGGTGCGCGTACCGTGCGCGCACCCCACGATTTAAAAAAAAAAAAAAAAAAAATGTTCACCCTTCATGGTCCTTCAGGGACCCCCTGACAAAAGCTAGGGAGTCAGAAACTCTCTACCCTGCCCCCTTTTAACGTTCTCCACTTGTGTTTTTAACTCTCTTCTGCCTATAAAACTCAAAATGCGGCTAGGGGTGCGCGCACCGTGCGCGCACCCCGTGATTTAAAAAAAAAAAAAAAATGTTTTTTTCACCCTTTGGGGTATTTCAGGGAACCCCCTGACAAAGGCTAGGGGGTCAGGAACTCTCTACCCTGCCCCCTTTTCACGTTCTCCACCTTTCTTTTTCCCTGTCACACACACAACACATAAAATGGCGGCGGACACTTCCTGATTTCGACCGATTCGAATGTTGACTGACATGAATCCACCAATCAGAATTACGCTCGCGCACGGCACCGTGCGCGCACGGTGCGCGCACGGTGCGTGCACGGTGCGCAGCTATAGATATTTATGTGCTTTTAACTGCAATTTTCTCAGGAACTACTGAACAGATTGACACCATATATGCAAAAGGCACATCCCTGACCTGAGGACTACCTCTTTGCCAAATTTCAAGTAATTCTGTTCAGCCGTTCGGGCTGTACCTTCGACTAAAGGTCCTATGGGAAAATGCATGGGGAAAACGCGTTTTGGGACCCCCCTTTTTCTCAGCCCCCTCTTGACGAATCACCCCGAGACTTTCAGGGTAGGAGTTGAGCGGAGCGCCCCATTAGTTTTGAAAATTTCGCGAGGATTCGTCAACCGCCGCCAAAGTTATTCAAAATAGAATTTTGAGATTTCTTATGGAAACTCGGTCCTAACTATAACTATCTACTGGCGACCGCCAGTAGATAATATATATATATATATATATATATATATATATATATATACATATATATATATATATATCTCTATATATATATATATATACATATAATATATATATATATATATCATGCTCAATCCCCGCCTTTACTCCCTTACACTCTCGATCGGGTGCTCGATAGTGCGGTGACGGAAACCGCACGGATCAACAATCCACAGCTCACGGCACAAGTAAATGGACCAAGCACTCTCAGGAATGGATTACCCAAAGTTTTAATGGGTTCTTCACACGACCAGACGCGTTTCAGCTATCGCCTTTGTCAATGGTAGCCGGCGCCGGTGTGAGACACACTTAAATCAATATCCACTGTTAAACATAAACAAAGGACACCAACCATGCTTTGGTCATTGGTGTCGGCCATTACTGAACATGTTGTTTGTTACAACAAAGCAGAATAGATAAATCAATCACGTAAATTTGTTTCTACATACATTTAGCCCTGGATGGGCTTAATTGTGCATACTACTATTTGTTTAAATGAACACAAGTTTCTACATGCATAACAACCTTAATTTCCGCCCTGGATGGGCTTGAATTCATTATGCTTGTCAGTATATTGATTAACAGTGATAATCAATAGTCACATGTATCTATATTGAAAGATTGATTCTAACCTTAATATGATACTGGTGCTATTGATACAATGAAGACATATTTACATAAAGAACATGCAGCATAAGTAAGTATAAACATATTTGTCTTACAGATGCACTGCCATTTCCTCACCACTGTTGAGACCTCCCGGTTTCTTAGTCTGATTGTCAATGATGTGTCTTGACTCTAACCTACGTAATGATAGCTTCCTGTTTCCCCCTCTAACATTCAAAGGTACTTGATCAATACAGAAGAAACTTAACTGATCCCTGTTGCTATTGTGGCACTCCTCGAAATGTCTGGCCACAGGATAAGTGGGATCCCTGTTCTGTATTGCCCTAAGGTGTTCCAAAATTCTTATCTTAGTGGGATGGATCGTACTGCCGATGTAACGTAGGCCACACGGACATACCAAACAGTACACCGTGTGGCTGGTGTTACAATTCATCAGGCTCTTGATTTTTATGGGTTCTTTAACTCCTGGTATTGAGTATTCTAGCATCTTTTTGCTGTTTTTACATGCCCTACATTTAAGGCATGGAAAGAAACCCACCACACCCCCAAAAGGTGGAATTCTACTCTCATTCCCACAGTGACTCTGGACTAAGGTATTTCTTAGGGATCTTGCTCTCCTGAATGTCATTAAGGGTACTCTTGAAAGATCCTTCCCTATTGTAGGATCTGACCTCAAGATATGCCAATTTGTTGCAAAGATATTTCTTATAGCAGAGGCATCTTCTGAGTAGTTGGTGATCATCCTAAGATTGTTAGTTGCAGCAGCCTTAGGTACATTGCGATCCCCACTCACTATAAGATCTTTTCTAGATTTCTTGTCTGCTTTGGATTTTGCTTCCTCCAATGTATCTTTGCAATAGCCTCGGGCCTTTAGTCTATTCATGCTTTCTACTGCTGCTTTTTCAAAATCGCACTTGCGTGTGCAGTTCCTTTTTATCCTGAGAAGTTCACCATACGGGATACTACTAATAGTTTTCCCTGAATGGCAACTGCTAGCTTGCAGAATAGAATTTCCTGCGGTCGGTTTCCTGTGCAAAGATGTGCACAGCCTTCCATCCGCAGAAAAGACCTTGAGGTCTAAGAAATTGACAGTTTCCTTGCTGACTTCGCCTGTAAATCTGAGATTCAAGTTATTGTTGTTAAGGATTTGGATATACTCTCTGGCTGACTGTTCTGTACCGTTATAGATGATAAAAAGATCATCTATATATCTACTCCAGCTTATTACATTGCTGGTCCAGGCCACATTACATTCTGCCCAGGCTACCTGCTTCTCCCACCAGCCCACGAACAAGTTCGCGTAGCTGGGGGCGAAGCAGGTGCCCATCGCAGTACCGTGGATTTGTTTAAATAACTGCTCCTGGAAGAAAAATATATTATTTCCCAGACAAAACTCCACAAATTCCAGTATCATTTTGTTGTGTTCAGCCATATTTATCGATCTTGTACCCAAAAACCATTTGACTGCTTCAATTCCCTGCAAGTGGTCAATGCTGGTGTATAAACTTGATATATCAAGTGTGATCATTACATAGTTCACATCCCAGATTAAATTCTCCAATTTAATCAGAAAGTCTTTAGTGTCTCTGATGTAAGAAGACAATTTCTTTACAAAGTCAAAAAGAAAATAGTCCACAAACCTTGACATGTTCTCTGTAAGGCTTCCTAATGATGACACGATTGGGCGGCCTGGTGGACAGGTTGCATGTTTGTGCAGCTTTGGCAGTTGGTAGAAAGTCGGTATGCGAGGGTATTTGCATTCTAAGAATGCATACTCCTGTTTATTAAGCATGCCTCTGTGGAGCCACTTATTCAACAGTGTCCGATGAGCGTGAACGCTCTCTTCAAAGATTCTTTTTGTCACCCTTACGTAATTGGTTTCATCATTTAGTTGTGATAAGGCCTCCTTTATGTAGTAATCAATCGTCATCAGAACTACATTACCACCCTTGTCCGATGGTTTGCAAATAATGGTCTTGTCCTCTTTCAGGTTCTTTATTGCTTGCCTTTGTAGTTCCGTTATATTGCTTTTACCTCTTCTTTTAGTGTTTGAATTACGAAGTTTTAGTAATTCTCTAGTCACACTGTCCATGAATACATCTATGGAGTCCGCTGGCATTAGTGGACAGAATTTTGAGTTTGGTTTGAAGGGGCTGCCTGGATTGATCTGTATCACTCCTGTTTGATTATTATTCAAAATTGATGGTTGAATACATGTCGTAAGGTTACCTTCATCCGCCAAATCATTCAATACAGCTAAGGTCTCAATATCGTCAGCTGTGAGATTGTCCATGTTGGTTGTATCTTCCGTTGCTCGTGTTGGGGCTAGGCGTTCTTTGCCTTTGAAGTATTTTAACAACTTCATTTTCCTCCCAAATTTAAATAAGTCAATTTTGGTTTGTGTATACTCAGAGGTTTTAGTAGGACAAAAGCTCAGACCCAGTTGTAAAACCTCTACTTCTGCCTTTTTGAGTCTTCTTGGCATCAGATTTACAACTGTTAGCTTTTCCTCATCTAGCGTTTGTTCCATTGCTTTCTGCTCCATGTCATTCTTGGGGAGGCGTTTCTGGCGCCTGTGCCATCCACCTCTCCTCGTCCGGCGTTTGCCTTTTTCGTTCTTTGTTGTTGTTTCTCTGGCGGCTTGTCTCTCCCTCCTTTGCCCCATGTTTCCCTGATTACCTGGAACTCCTCTAAAAAAGGGGCCGCTGTGGGGACTGTGGCTTGTACGGGTGCAGAGACTCTACTTTCATCTTCGCTTTGCTCCACATCGGTGACCTCAGATTCGGAAGTTTCCCTCTGTTCCGCAACAGTTTTATTTCTGTTGCTTAGAAGTTGCTTCCTTGATTGGTCATATTTCTTCGCAAATGTTAGGATGCGCCCTTGTCGGTAGTCCCTCTCGTCCATCTCAAACTTGTCCTGTTTCCGCTGTTTAATTTTTGCTTCATATTTGCTGAGGCGTTTTTTCATGGACTCCCTTAGTTCATCCTGTTTGTTCTTGTCGCTATTCTCAGCGATCTGCTTTTCCAATTCATCAATATCGCGTAGTGCTTGCTCTCTATCGCACCATGCAAACTTAATTAGGATGACCAGCATTCCTCTTGTTGACGCTGCTGTGTGTTCCGCCCATTCCTTCAGCAATAACGGGTTCGGATTTTCGTACGCAGGGACTGTATATATTCTTAGTCCTCGAGGTACTCTCTCTACTTCTATGTAGTTTTGAAGAGAGGTGGCCTCCCACCACTTACGAATATCGCGTTCGTAGAGTTTCTCTAGACAGAGGAATTGGTCTCTCAGTCGATTGGTTCCAGTGGCCGGTAAGTGGCTGCTTCCGCTTTGTTCTCCCTCATTATGTGCTTCCTTTCTTTTAAATATTTCCGTGGCTGCCTCACGCCGTGCCTCCTCATCAAACATCATTTCTGAGCGTGTTGCTCCTTATGCGTGTGTTTTACCGTTCCTTCGATCTGCTGAGTTACATATCACAAAACCAGCCGAGCATAGGCTGGTTTGTCGTTAGTCTGAATGTCTTCAGTCGCGCTTGTGTTGAAGTGAATATCGCTATGGGACATTCACGCCGTGAAAAGCTGCCAGATTGCAAGTCTTCCTTTCTCACGTACGCCCAGCCAGGCGTTTCACGCTGTCCGACTTGTATTCTCCGCGCTGATTCCCCAGACGCGTAAAGCCGATTCACGGCGTCAGGCTGCAATGTTTACAGTGCAGTACTGCTCCGACTCTCCGATACGATGATACAATGTTACAATTCCAAACTCAGCGGTGCAAGGGAAATTGACATCATGCTCAATCCCCGCCTTTACTCCCTTACACTCTCGATCGGGTGCTCGATAGTGCGGTGACGGAAACCGCACGGATCAACAATCCACAGCTCACGGCACAAGTAAATGGACCAAGCACTCTCAGGAATGGATTACCCAAAGTTTTAATGGGTTCTTCACACGACCAGACGCGTTTCAGCTATCGCCTTTGTCAATGGTAGCCAGCGCCGGTGTGAGACACACTTAAATCAATATCCACTGTTAAACATAAACAAAGGACACCAACCATGCTTTGGTCATTGGTGTCGGCCATTACTGAACATGTTGTTTGTTACAACAAAGCAGAATAGATAAATCAATCACGTAAATTTGTTTCTACATATATATATATATATATAAGCTTTTGCCTCACTGGGGTGTGTAAGGCTGTCCTCGCGGAATGTACACACTGCGGGCCCGATTCACAAAGGTAAAATGAGATGAAAGTATAACTTTATGGCTTTCGGTATTCAATCGGGCCCTGCCTGTGTACGGCACAAGTTCTGTATTCTTGAGAGAAAAAAATCCAGCTATCCAGATTATGGGTATGGAATTTACACACACGGCACTTTTTGAGTCCCTGAGCATAAATACAAGATAAATGCTCAAGCACAAGTGGGAATTGTGCTCTAAGAGCGTGCAGTCTACACCTATTGAATGCATTTAGGCCTGCTTCACAGTTTGGGAAACAGGTGTGATCGACACTAGCTCTACATATGTACTCCTGCTAATTAAATATTCAGATATTTCTGATTTGCAATTCTACTAGTCCTTTTCTTTGTGCATTCTAAAGAGAAATGGACATTGTCTTGCATCATATAGCTATACCAATGCACTGTAAAACACGCCATAACTCGCTGTTGCAAGCCTTTGGTCAAACACTTTACACCTAACAATGCATGCTCACCACTCAAACATCCCTTTCATATTCTGCTAAAAGATCAACATTCAGCTTGGGAAAGTGTCAGATGGTTGCAGCTTCAAAGCAACAGCATTGACCTACTAATGGTAAGTACTTTTAAATGCCATTTCAGATACAATGACAGCCTGGACAATTAGTAATGGGAGGTAATCCCCATTCCTGTGCAGTGAACAGTTAGGTACAAGGAGAAAATGTAAAATATTATCATGCAGACCTGGTAGAAGGCTTAGTGTAATGTATGGACCAAGTCGACTAACTATTTAAACACTTTTTTTATACCTCTTTCAAAGGCCATAATACTTATACATTCTATGCAGCGAGCAGCATTTTGCAGGCTCTTGCACTTTCTTTTAAATGAGATGCACAGCAATAAACAATGGAACCCACCTTTGTTCTAGGTCATTAATTACCGGTGAGTTACTGCACTCCTCTAATTTTTCATCCCCCTTCAAGCGATAATACCAGTAAAGATTTATTATTGGAGGGAACATTTCTCTGTTTTGTGGAGTAGCCATACAGAAAGAGAAGAAAGCGAAGACCTGTCTGAGCTCAGTTCTTCAATTGGACTCGGAGGAAGTTTGACTAACAGCAATAGCTTCCAGGACTTTCTGTTTTTTATTGTCTGGTCTCTTCAGTTTATGTTAATAGTGATCATGCAGGGTATTGCTTGCAGAAACAGGGCTATCAAAATGGAAAATAGGCAAGGCGCAGGTTTCACCCCTGGGCCTGTACTCTTAGATGACAGGATGGAAGATCGCATTTGATTCTTTTTTTGTGCTATAACATTTCTTGCAAATATCCAAAGCAGATTTTGTCTGATATCAACGTACCTGTTCGGAATAGCTTTTGTGTCAGAAAAGGGAGCTGGGAGCATTTCAATATACCTACCCTCACCCACACCACTGGCTTTGCTGTGATTCATGTTCTCTCGGCAGCTTCAACAATCACAGATGAAAAAGAATAGCACACTTTCTGAATGTGGAGCTTTGCTGTCTCTGGAGAACGCAGCATCATTCGCTACGCCTTGTCATCTATAGTTTGCAGTACCTGCGACTCACAGGAGCAATTTAAAACGCACGCACACGTCAATATGAAATGATGACAGCCTTTTGTGTTTTCATGTTCATTTTTTTCTAATCAGTTTCTGCTTTCCATTTTATCAAAATCAATGCGTGATGTACGTTTGTACATTATAAACAACAGCCTTCACTAATGCACACTCATCAGTTGACAACGCAAACTGCGATTAATAAATCAATACATTCTTTACTTAACCATCAATTTTCTTTACCTTATTCCTTTGAAAGAGCACTTCAAGTACACTACAAGTTCAGAAGTGGCTGAAGAGCCTTAGTGGAGGATGCTCATTCCCACGAGCGAACTGGGAAGCAGCTGTGGGATGTCCATCTCTCAGCTCTGCACACTGTACACCTGAACTGTGCAGAGCTTCTGTGAGGGTCGAGCATTTTTAAAAACATAATTGGTAGTCAGGAGCTGCAGCATCGGTGTCCAAAACAAAGCAGCTTTAGATACATCTTTACCATTAGATATGCTAGCAAGGAGGAATGTAACGTCCGTATGTATGTAATATGTTTATTGTTTAGATCAAAAATGTATGTACAACACAGTTATAAATATTTTTGTCAATATTTTTGGCATATTTAATATAGTAAAACGGTAAGGATACTTTAAACCTCAGGGTAAAATGAGGCTTCCAGATTGTGCCTCATAAATGCAAACATTAAAATATACTCAATCCCAATGTGCTAAGCCCAGCTCACAAAGTCGATAGTTTGTTTCTGACACTGGACATAAATGTAGTCAATATGTTAGTGAATTATTAGGTGAGTGTCTCAAAACAGCTGTACAGCCTCTACAACAGAACCTCTGTGAAATCAGAAATAATATCATTTGTATATATTTTATTTACACTAAAAAAACAAAAGTTTATAGGAACCTTATAGATAGGCTCAGATTTCACTCATACAAAATCATTCAAATGTAGAAGTTTTAGTTACATGAGCTCATGACATGGTTAGTGACATCTCAAATTACATCATTGATGACATCATCCAGTCATTGTTTTTTTTAAAAATGTTTATGAGTGGTAAGCATATATACTAGGGTACTACAAAAGTTAAAATAGTATACGTTGTTTACTACTACTTAAACTACTTCAAACATATATTATGGGAGTGGCTGTGTGACTATCTATCCATGCGTGAATGGGTGTTTAGATGGCTGTTTGGGTGTATGAGTGGTTGTATGGGTGAATACGTGGATGTATGAGTACCTGTAAGGGTGAGTGAGTGAGTGGCTGTGTGAGTGGCTGTATGGGTGAGTGAGTGGCTGTGTGAGTAGCTATATTGGTGAGTGAGGTGCTGTGTGACTGGCTGTATTGGTGTGTGAGTGGCTGTATGGGTGAGTGACTGTGTGTAAGTGGCTGTAAGGGTGAGTGAGTGGCTTTTTGAGAGGGTGTTTGGTTAACTGAGTGGGTGTGTGAGTGCTTATATTGGAGAGTGGGTGTCTGCATGAGTAGCTGTATCAGGGAGTGAGTAGACATGTTAGTGCTTGTATGTGTTAATTGGTATCTATGTAATTGTGTGGGTGTATTAGTGTCTCTGTTAAGAGGCTGTATGGGTGAGTAAGTGTGTGAGTGGCTGTATTGGTAAATAATTGGCTCTGTGAGTAGCTGTATGGGTGAGTGAGTGGCTGTGTGAGTGAATAATTGGCTGTGTGAGTATCTGTAGGTTTGAGTGAGTGGCTGTGTGAGTGCCTCTATGGGTGTATACATGGCTGTGTAAGTGTAGGGGTGAGCGAGTGGCTGTATAAGTGACTGTATGGGTGAGTGAGTGGATCTATGGATGAGTGACTGTGCATGTGAGTGGTTGTATGGGTGTGTAAGTGGCCATATGGGTCAATGAGTGGGTGTGTGAGACATTGTATGGGTCACGGACTAAGTGTGTGAGTTGCTGTATGAGTGGGTCTGTGATTGTCTGAATTGGTATATGAGTGGGCGGGTGTGTGAGTAGTTGTTAAGATTGTGTGAGTGAGTGTGTGATTGGTTGTGTGAGTCAGTAAGTGGGTTTGTGAGTTGCTCTATGGATCTGTAAGTGGATGCATGAATGCCAATGTGTGTGTGAATGGGTTTGTGGATGGCTGTATGGGTATGTGACTGGGTGTATGATTGGCTGTATGGGTTTGTGAGTGGATGTGTACATGGTGATAGGAACTGTAATTTGGTGTGTTAGTGGCTTTATGGGTGTGTGAGTGGGTATGTGAGTGACTGTATGAGTGTGAGAGTGTTTTTGTGAATGGCTGTGTGGGTCTGTCATTGGATGAGAGAGTGGCTGTATTGGTGTGTGAGTTGGTGTCTGAGTACCTGTGTGGGTGTGACAGCTGCTGTGTGAGTGACTGTGCCAGAAAGGAACTTCACCTGCCCCTTTATCTAGCAGGAGTCTGCAATTTTGCACAAAATGTCTACCCAACTGGAATGCTTTCTACTGGTTAATTAGTAATTGCTACCTCAATTGGTAAATTTGTAGTGCATATTTTAGACTACAGATGAGTAATGCACTATGTGCAAATGTCTCCAGTGACCTTGTATGTGTTTTGGCAATGTGATTGCTCCTCTGTGTCTTCATCCAGAAATCTGTGATAACATGAATCCTCCTATAGAGCAGATGTGTCTACAAACAGGTAAATCTGCACAAGCAAGGTCCTCTTAACTACATGAAATAAGTGCTTGTGGAGATGTACTCATATTCTTTGGCATCAATAGCACATAACGCTGGGGGAACCCATTTGTCACAGTCATTACAGACTGTGCTCTGATAGATCAATAATGCATTCACCTTCACCAAGAAATTCAGATAATTTTTCAATGTGGAATTGCCAAGGAAACACACGTGTTTTGCCTTCACCAAGCCCATGAAGTTAGGAACGTTTGTCCTTTACAGAAGTAGAGCTTTAACTGGGGCACCTTCTATGTTTTTATTTAAATGCTTTGGTTAAGGTTTAATTTCTGTGAAATGAGCATCAGGACCAGAAATGCACCCCAACTGCCTGTTTATCCAACAAGACTTCACAGTTTTGCCAAAATGTCTTCCAAACTAGTGTACTTTCTACTGATTAATTTGTAAGTGCTATCTCGTTGGGTAAATGTCTAGTGAGTATTCTACACTACAGCTGCGCAATGGACAATGAGGAAATGTCTCCACCCCTAAGAGTGGGTAAGTGGGTGTGTAGTGACTGTATGGGTGAGTGCATGGGTTTCTGAATGGCTGTATGAGTGAGTCACGGGATATGTAAGTGGCTGTATGGATGAGTGAGTAGCTGTTTGAGTGGGTGTTTAGTTAAGTGAGTTGGTGTGTGAGTGGCTTTATTGGAGAGTGAGTGTCTATTGAATGGCTGTATGGGTGAGTGAGTAGATGTGTGAGTGCTTGTATGGATGAGTAAATAGCTATGTTCAGCTGCTATCTGGCTGAATGGGTGAGTGAATGGGTGGTCAGTGACTGTGTAGGTACATATGTGGTTGTGTCAGTAGCTGTACGGGTGAGTGTCTGGCAGGGCCAGACTGGGAACAGAAACCGGCCCTGGCAAACTGCTCAGCCGTACCCTCCCCGGGTTGAGGGGGAGTGCAGCTGAGCAGTTTGCGAGGGCCGGTTTCGGTCGATTTTGTTATGGGGCCGATATTGCCGGCCCCATAATATTATGTGCACTTGCACTACACAATAACGTGATGTTTTGAATGCTATTACGCAAACCAAAAATTGACAGTGTACTTACACAGAATGTACTTACGTTACAGTTGCAATGTGGTAGTTGTATTTTTTTTTAAAAGAAGCTCACGTATCTAATGGGATTTAAGGCCTACATCACTGTACACTATTACTCAGCTTACTTGTGAACAAGGCTGAATATACAGCCAAAACTCATCAGAGAAAGAAATGCTGCAAGTATGATAGAAATAGATATAATCTTCGTTTTGTGGTGATATATATATATATTGCCCTCCAAACAATTTCAATTATGCCCAAATACGCATTGACTTTTACAAATACATCCGCAAAATCAAATTGTGTAAATTCTTTCTACTCAACCAAACGAGACAAGTTACAGTACAACCATTGGATGCTAATACTAGCTCCAAGACTCCTACAATTACAGCAGGTGAATATGAATTATTATGTGATTTACAAGACCTCCACAGTGAAGGTACCCTCGACGAAACAACATCAGTTACCGATATGACACCCAAACTAGACATGCCAGGACTAACTAGCTTCAAACCAAAGTCTGTTTTCAACCCTATTTTATCCCTGTTTTTTATCTAATCCCTAAGGTACACAAGAACTCAGAAAAACCTCCGGGAAGACCAATCATTTCCGCTAAGAACAGTATCATGGAGAACACTTCTAGATACATCGATTTTTTTCTCCAAGAGCATGTAAAGAATTTACCAGCCTATTTACAGGATACGGGGGATTTTCTAAGGAAGATTGAATCAATTTCTTGGCAGGACGATTTTTTGTTGGTGACGTTAGATGTCACTGCTCTGTATACCAGTATACATCATCTAGATGGTATCAGAGCGGTGGAATACTTTCTACGGTCCAGACCTGTTAACATGCTGCAGCATAACAGAATGTTAATTGATATGATCCACACTTGTCTACACCATAATTATTTTCTGTTTCAGAGGCAGGTGTTTCAGCAGATGCGAGGTGTGGCTATGGGGGCTTGCTTCTCCCCTAGTTATTCCTGTTTACATATGGGTTTATGGGAGGAGCAAGTCCTCAAAGTTCAATTTGGTCACATCCTCAATAATCACATTGTAGCGTGGCATCGTTACATTGACGATCTATTCTTCATTTGGCAAGGGTCAGAATCGTCAGTTAACCTGTTTATCGAGGGTATAAATGAGAACAAGCTTAATCTCTAATTTACAGGACATGTGAGTAGAACCTCTGTGAATTTTCTGGACGTAGAAGTATATGTAAATGACCACAATCTGGAGACCCGATTACACCGCAAAGCAACAGCAGGTAACACGGTTCTGCATGCCACCAGTCACCATCCTGATCATCTGATACGCAGCATCCCTATGGGGAGATGCTGCGTATCAGACGGATTTGCAGTGTAGAATCGGAATGTATAGAGGCACAGCTGTCTAGTAAAATGAGGTTTTTGGCCAGAGGATATACTGTGGAAACAATTGACACAGCAATCAGAAAAGCCAACTCAATTTCTCACCACGTAACATTGGCACAGGCCAATGTGCAAACCAGTCCATCCGAGGAACCTTTAACTAGTACAGAACCACCCAGATTGATAACCACCTACAATCGACAACACAAAGCACTACGCATGATTTTTAACAAAAATTGGCCAGTTGTTCAAAATGATCCAATCATCGGTCATCTCCTGAAGAAAAACCCTGAGATAACATTCCGCAGGGCCAGATCCATGAATGATATGCTTGTTAAAAGCAGTCCTGAAATTTGCACCAATAACACTTGGTTGCAATCTACCAAAAGCTTCATTAAATGTGCTTCATGCAAAGCCTGCAAAATTGGTAGAAACAAGACTTGCTATAAAACACCCTTCAGCGATGTCATCGTGCCCATTTCTAAAAATCTGACATGCAAATCTGATTTTGCGGTGTATGTGCTGGAGTGTACATGTGGCCTGCAATATGTTGGTAGCACCAAGATGCAGGCTCACAAACGTATACTCCAGCACATGCGGGCTATCAGTAACAATGATGCCACATACCCGGTTGCTAGGCATTTTAAAGAGGTACACGGTAGCTGTCTAGACTTTCTTAGTTACTTTGTGGTGGACATGGTTCCACCATTACGCCGCGGGGGAGACCGCGAGGCTCAGCTTAGACAGCTCAAAACAAAATACATTCTCGAGTTGGACACCAAAGCCCCGAATGGCTTGAACTCGAGTGAAGACTTCTTTACCTGCCTTCACTAACAGTACAATGGTATTCAGTATTGACAGATCAACGTAAAAAAATACACATATGTTTGCAGTATACAGATTCTTACTATTTGAGTGTTTAAGATAGTTTAGAAAAGACTGCAGATATGTTAAAAATTCTCAGAATTCTTAAAAACAATTTTCCCCTTTTTTTATTCTTTATTCTCACTAGACCCCTTCCTTCACTTTGCACTTTTTATGGGTGATCTGTTGGGCAGATTAGACATATATGTTGGTAACATTATATGTATTTTTTCAGCAGGGTTATTATTATTGTTATTATTGTGGATTCCCTATGATCAGGGAGGAATTTAGTGAGGCATCTACAACTTAGCACCACCACTAGTTGCCATTACATGTAAGTGAACATTTGTCTTTACAATATGCTATGCAGTAAACATAGATCCATCACTGGGTCTAATATAAAGTAATTAGCGCTGGCTCGGCCTGCACTACGACTCAAAAGGATTCTGTTGTGGCACTCACCGGGTGCGAACAGCAGTGGAGGGTGGATAGTACGTGAATGAGCCAGGCATCTATATAGCGGACGAAGGCAGACATTTAATCTTCCCAGGTAGCAGCCAAGCAGCATTTCATCTGCTCTACTGATAAATTAGTTAGTGGAGTAAGTCGGCTCACATGAGCAGTAGTATATTCTTTGTAAACCAGGTTCTTTAAGGGTTCAAATGAATTATTATACAGGTAAATGAGCTGTGGTGGTTTCATTGAGACCATGGTGCTAAATTAAGGGAGTCACATATATGTCATTTGCAATTGCAGTATTTGCACATTTATATTTGCCATTTGCACTTGTACAAATTTGCACATTTAGGACTATATTTTTCAATCTAATAACAAGAGTCTGGGATTTTAATAAGAATTACTATGCTTGATATTTGCATTACTTGCACGGATCAGCCACAGCTTGTATGCTCATCAAATTAAGCTCGTTATTTTGTGTACTTTTTGTAACATCTTGTTAATGTCAGACCACATGGTTCGTAATTTTTAAACTGGCATACATGTGATTATTCCTTGGTTTTTTTGGGGAAAAAAATAATGCATTGTTTAACAATTGTAATATTAGCTGGATTTGGATTTAACCTTGTACTCTGCTGAATGTGACCATTTAATAGCAGCATTTGATGCATTGATAAAATGTATGTTTTCTATGTCCATTGGCCCAACGATCACCTGCTCCGCACTAATGCACTTTATAAACCTATGGGCTGCCTGGTTCAGCGTCATGTGATCAAGGCCTTTCTGAGGCCGAAACGCGTCATGGCGGTGCTTGACATACCTTTGGATTAAATTTCAATTGCACTGACAATACTGGGTCAGCTTCGTCCTTTTCTATGAACTTGAATAGTGCGGCGAAGTTCCTGTATATATATATATATATATTATCTACTGGCGGTCGCCAGTAGATAGTTATAGTTAGGACCATGTTTCCATAGGAAATCTGAAAATTCTATTTTGAATAACTTTGGCACCGGTTGATGAATCCTCGCTAATTTTTCAAAATAGGTGGGGCGCTCCGCTCCTACCCTGAAAGTCTCGGGGTGATTAGTCAAGCGGGGGCCGAGAAAAAAGGGGGGTTCCAAAATGCGTTTTCCCCATGCATTTTTCCATAGGGACCTTTAGTCCAAGGTACAGCCCGAACGGCTGAACAGAATTACTTGAAATTTGGCAGAGAGGTAGTCCTCAGGTCAGGGATGTGCCTTTTGAATATCTGGAGTCAATCTGTTCTGTAGTTCCTGAGAATATTTCAGTTAAAAGTACATTTATATCTATAAGCGCGCACCGTGCGCGTACGGTAAGCATACCGTACGCGCACGCTGCCGTGCGCGAGCGTATTTCTGATTGGTGGTTACATGACAGTAAACATTCCAGTCGGTCGAAATCAGGAAGTGTCAGCCGCCATTTTGCGTGTTTCACACTAAAAAAGAAAGGTGGAGAACGTGAAAAGGGGGCAAGGTAGAGAGTTGCAGACCCCTAGCCTTTGTCAGGGGGTCCAAAAAGGACTCAGAAGTGTGAAAAATACCTTTTTTTTTTCTTTTTTTTTAAATCGCGGGGTACGCGTACCATGCGCATACGATAAGTGTACGGCGGAAAAAAAAATAGAAATAAAAATCAAAATGAAATGTTTGGATGTTGGTTGGCTCTATAAAGAGCCGTTGTGTTCATGGAGTGTTTTTTGTACCTATAAGTAAGTACCGATGCAGAGTCTAAAGTTCAAGAGGAAGACTCTGTTCCCTTTATCATTGAAATGTACACCGTCTCCTCTATAAATGTCTTGCATGTTGTAACGCAAGTTGTTGTGGTATATAGAACCCATACCATAGTCTCTGAGGAAAGCAGAAACAGACTTATTGACGTGCTTTCTTGCTTTGTCAATCTGCAGACAAAATTGGTTGGACCAGTTCCACTTTTGCCTTTGGCATATATTAGAATATACAAAGGCAGTTTGTGGAAAGAGTGACATCAATTGCACAAAGGTGTCCTTAATAAGCATTTCCAGACCTACCCCAGTTAAAGTGCCTAGGTCATTTCCACCACAGTGCACAATAATAAGGTTAGGCTGTGGGAGATGTAGAAAGGTTTTCACCAAAGGCATTAATTGGTGCCACTTAAACCCTCTCTGACCAATCCATTTAATGTCTACATTTGGCAAAGCAAGGTCTTTCACAATACCTCTTTTTTCTGCAAACTTTTCACTCCAGAAGACATAGCTGTGACCTACAATCCACACTGTGAACATCTTTCAAGGAGATCTGGATGCACTCAGAAGGTGTCTTTCAGTAGAATGGCAATATGAAAAGAAAGATAGATGTAAAATGGAGGCTAACATACTTTTTTTTTTTTTAAAAAGAACTGATTGGCTGATTCAAACCATTTTACAGTTAAAACTAGGCTGTATGTTTAGATTTTTAAAAGCATGTTGTGTATTGGTTCAGAAAAATGTGTTCACACAGAACATTACTTTGGATTTGCTGTTAGGTTTGAAAAGTCAAGCACTCTTGCTCTTTGGATTAGAAACATTGTGTGCTGAACTTCTGACCTCTCTGCTCACACCAGTGTTCCATGATCTGTTGCTATGGTAGCAGTCAGAAGTCATGTTGGGGGAAGGGATCATTTGGAAAGGGATGAAATTTGCAACCAATAGAAATGTGTGTTTCCATTTGAAAAAATTGTGGGAAGGACTGTGATTTGGAGTTAACATGTATATGTGTGGAAAAAGAGAGGGAAACATTGTCATAATAAGTCATAATTACTGCTTTTTGAGACCATGAACATGTGCAACCTGAATGACATACTACACTCTAGCAAAGGAAATGAGCCTTGGTGAGGTTCAATGTATTAGCGTTACTCACTGCTATCTGAAACACCACACAGCGCTGAATAGTAAGCTTGACTGTACATGAGAAACAGCTTGCTCTCTGCTAAGAGTGTGCTTCTGGAGACTGTCTACTGTCAAGTGCAAAAGAGATCTGCATTGATCCTTGCGCAACTGCATAAACATTGGAGACATGTATGTAACACTACATGTGTGGTAAGGGTTAATTTGACTTCTGAACATGTACAAACTACATGACCTATTGCAGGAGTGTAAGGAAAATCTACCATGTTGATGTCAAATGTGTTTGCATTGCCCTCTCATTTGTGACATATTAATTTTGGCTCAATGCTAGCCATCACAGTTCAATATAACAAGCTGCCCCTTTCCCACGAATGCAATTTTGAAAGAACCAGAGGAACACAAATTGAATCTCTGACAACAATTCTTTTGTGCGCACAGACTCATGGTGTGATTCTAGGCAGAAAACTAAATTTGATTTGCAATTTGAAAGCACACTTACGACTGTGGTAGAGCAAGTGATAATTAATGTAACAGTCTGACACATTTTCATTATATTTTTCAGAAACAGAAAACAGCACATGCCCAAACTGCTTTTTGAGACCATGAACATGTGCAACCTGAATGACGTACTACACTCTAGCAAAGGAAATGAGCCTTGGTGAGGTTCAATGTATTAGCGTTACTCACTGCTATCTGAAACACCACACAGCGCTGAATAGTAAGCTTGACTGTACATGAGAAACAGCTTGCTCTCTGCTAAGAGTGTGCTTCTGGAGACTGTCTACTGTCAAGTGCAAAAGAGATCTGCATTGATCCTTGCGCAACTGCATAAACATTGGAGACATGTATGTAACACTACATGTGTGGTAAGGGTTAATTTGACTTCTGAACATGTACAAACTACATGACCCATTGCAGGAGTGTAAAGAAAATCTACCATGTTGATGTCAAATGTGTTTGCATTGCCCTCTCATTTGTGACATATTAATTTGGGCTCAATGCTAGCCATCACAGTTCAATAAAACAAGCTGCCCCTTTCCTACGAATGCAATTCTGAAAGAACTAGAGTAACACGAATTGAATCTCTGACAACAATTCCTGTGTGCGCACAGACTCATGGTGTGATTCTAGGCAGAAAACGAAATTTGATTTGCAATTTGAAAGCACACTTACTACTGTGGTAGAGCAAGTGATAATTACTGTAACAGTCTCACACATTTTCATTTTATTTTTCAGAAACAGAAAATAGCACATGCCCAAACAGCTTTTTTATGCTGAATACAAACCATCGCAGTTCCAAAAAAAGAGCTGCCCCTTTCCTGCGAGTGCAAGGCTAACAGAGCAAGAGCAACACGAATTAAATCTCTGATAACAATTCCTGTGTGCACACTTTTATGTCAGCTGTGCGACATAATATTACAAGAAAATCGCCTAAAAATACCTACAACCTAAGAAGAAAAGAAGAGTCAAAATATATAAATGACTACAACCCAGTCATTTTATCCATGTGGAATGCTAACATGGATATACAGTATGTAGCTGACAATTCTATTGCTGTTGCTCGGTATGTCACATCTTACATCACTAAATCTGAGAAAACAGAATTGAAAGAAATGTGGGAAGAGATTTCTCACGAGAAGACTGTCAGTAAAAAGCTATACAGTTTCAGTTTAAAGATGTTATCGCATCGAAAAATTGGATCCTACGAATGCTCAGACAGGTTAACATCTGCAAGTCTGTACTCCAAATCCAGAAGAATAATTTTGGTAAGTTTAGGCCTTGCAGAAATGCGAAATCGGGTACTGAAATCTGTTGGAGAAATTGAATATTTGGCAGAGAATGACCCGGAAAGTACAGATATTTTGAAATCAAACATGTTGGACACATATTACCCAAAAAGAAGTCGTCATCTTCAGAACATGTGTCTCTATGAAGTGCTGCAGAACTACATTTTTACACGGAAAGCCACAGAAGACATCAACAATGGAAAATATAAAGTCATTGTTGAGGAAGGATGTTTGGTGAAGCAAACAAAAGGAAGCTTGATTAATCACAGGAAGCTGAGATGCGACACTCCTGACAAAAAGGAATTTTACTACTTAGCACTTTTTCAGCTGTTTAAACCATGGCGTTCAGAGGATGAATTACTTGGAGATTTTCACAGCTATGAAGATTCCTTTAATGCATGTAAAGATACGATTGAATGCAGTACTTTCACAAATTATGTGCAAATGTTAAATGAAGAAATTGAACAGGAAGCTACAATTGCAGCTGAAGTAGCTAGAGACAGTTCTCAAGACAGCCAAAGTTCTGGAAAACTCAGTCAAGATCCCCTAGGACAACCAATCGTAGAAAATGAAGCTGCAATAGCCATGACTAAAGTGGAAACAGCTATGAATCAAGCTCAGGAAGATTTAGTAGACTTCCCAAATTTGGAACAGCAACTGAATGAAGAACAAAAACAAATTTATGAAGAAGTCACAAAAAAAATTGACCATGGATTACTACATGAAAAGAAAGAGTGCTCATGCGCATCATTTGAACCAATCAGGATGTATGTGAGTGGACAAGCTGGAACTGGAAAAAGTTTCTTAATTAAAGTCATCCGAAGCTACCTACAGCAAAAAACAGATTCAACTTTGTCTTGTGTTGTTACTGCTCAAACTGGGTTAGCAGCATATAACATAAAAGGAATTACCTTATATCGCTTGCTAATGTTACCAGTGGAGCATGAGAACAAAATAGAATATCACAAGTTAACAGGAGAAGCATGCTTTGAAGTTTCAAGAGTGTTGAAGAAGATGCAAGTTCAAATTATTGATGAGGTAAGCATGGTATCAAACTTAATGCTTGCCTTTGTGCATTTAAGAATGCAGCAAATTCTAAAGAGAGACTATGACGTGTTATTTGGAGGAAAACATGTTATAGTTTTTGGGGATCTTCTGCAGCTCACTCCAGTTAAAGGACAACCAGTGTTTAATACTGTGACACATGAAGACACAAAGAAGTCATTAGGAAGTATTGGAAATGAGAATATTTGGTCATTCTTTGAGTACAAAGAACTCACTACCAATATGAGGCAAGCAAACGATGAAGATTATGCAAGTATTCTGAAAGATATCAGAATTGGACTACTCACAGAAGTTGGCAGAGAAGCATTACAGAGTCGGTTGCTACATAATTTATTTCCAAATGAAGAAATAGTTGGAGAGAAAATATACCAGAACATTGCTGAAAAAAATACTGTAATCTGCTTAATGCCAACACTACGTGAATGCTCGATATTCAATGAGGAACTTTTGAAATTAGAAAAGGAAGAGATTAAGAAAATGGAAGCAGTGGACAAAATTCAGCATGAAGGAATTACTATTACATTAACAGGCAAACTGAAAAATAAATTGGATTCTCTAGAGAAGAATATTTCGAAAACAGCTGGATTAGAAAAAAATCTTTATGTTTGTATGAACTGTCGAGTAATTTTAAGAAGAACTTTGGATGTAGAAAAAGGTTTAGTGAATGAAGCTATGGGTAAAGTTGTGGGTTTTGTGAAATACCAGAAAAAAGATGGAATTGAATTTTTAAAAATAAAATTTGAACAGATTGAAAGGGTTAAAGACATTTGTCGTTGTTCAGTTCTTTTCTTGCTTGTGAAAGACTTATATGTACGTAGGAAGCAGTTTCCATTTTCTCTAGCATATGCTGTAACTATTCACAAATCTCAAGGATTAACTGTAGATAGTGCTTTTGTAAACATTGGTTCAACTGTGTTCAAAGAAGGTATGGCATATGTTGCTTTGTCACGAGTGAAAACATTATCTGGTCTATTCATGATAGACTTGGATGACTCAAAAGTTAGTGCTGATGCAAACTGTGTAAAGGAATATAATAGATTAAGAAGAAGCTATGCTCCTCATTTAGGTCAGTATCCTGTGTTTGAAAAACGTGTTGTTTGTCGGAAAAGGAGAATTGAGAATATCTGTAATGAGGATGTACAGAAGAGAAAACAAAAGGAGAGTGATGTGACTGCAAGCAAAAAGAAAAAGGACAGTGTTGAAGAGGTTGTTGGTTGTCATTTTGAAAATAGCTCTGGTGTCAACTGCTACGCTAATGTAGTGCTGAATGTTGTATTTTATCTTGAAAGTTTGCAAGAGCAGATAATACTACATCATGAAAAAAGATTCTGTTCTCTGCTGAGTTTTCTTTATGAGAAGCTGAGTAACGATAAAACTAAAATAGAAAGTGCTTCTGATGTTAGAAAACTTTTAGATGTATGTTCAGGAAGTACACAGTTTACTCAAAATGTCCAGCAAGATGCACAGGAATTCTTGATGTATATTCTTATGGTACTGGAAGAAGAAGGGGTAGAAATTGAAAATATGTTTGGTCTGTCTTATAAATGGGAACATAGTTGTGAAAACTGTTTCAACACATGCAGCTCTAATGTTGATTCTGAAAGGTTCATATATTTAACATTACCAGAGAGTCAATCAGTCACTTTTAGTAAATTAGTTAAAGATGCCAATCACAGCATGGAATGTTCTAAATGTAAATCAGACATGTTTTCAAGGTTATTTTTAAAGAAATATGGACAGTATGTAATTTTAATGATGCAACGTTGTAGAGCTGATGGAACAAAATTTGACACTTCTATAAAGAAGTTTGTAGGAAAACAATTATCAATATCAGGAAAAACTTTTGTTGCAGTTGCAATAATTTTCCATGATGGACCTACGATAACTTCTGATCATTACACAGTTTATCTTAAATGTGAAAAAGGCTGGACACTGTGTAATGATTCTCAATTGATTTTCAAGCAACGTTTGCCTGCAGAATTACCAAATTCCTTTTTATTTTTTCTAAAACCAAAATCTTAGATACAAATTGCAACATCTGAACAAATCATTTTTTGCGATTTTATTGGATTACCATTGGATATTGCATAAAAAAAGAATTTAAAAATTACCATTTGGCCTCATGGAAAGGTAAAAATTTCTCTTGTGGACTTCTTTGACAGATATTATTTGGGTGTATGAGCTTAAGCAACAAGATTTACAGACGTTATTTATTACAAATAGTTATTGTTGCTAGATGATATTTTTATTATATATATTATATTTCTATCAAGGTATGTTTTACTAAGAAGAGATTCAGGGCTTTTTTTAAACAATCTTTCAGATTGTTAATTTTTTTGCCCGCTGTTAAGTGATGAATGCAATTGGTTTCACAATTTGCAGTGAAATTCAATATATTCTGAAAACTGCAAAAAAAGGGCAAAACATGTCTTTGTTAAATATGAAAATATGTGTAATGTATTGTAAAATGTATTGTTAAATATTAATACTTTTTTTCTTTTGTAACAGATTGAGAAAGAAATTTTATGAAAATTAATCCTTTTTTTTTAGCAATTTAAAAAAACCATTTAATGAAAATTAAGTTGGTCAGGTAAGTTTGAAATATCTGTATTTATCACACATTTACTTTCGTAGTTCCTTGTTTTCAGTTCTCCTCACTCTGCTGTTGTCATTTCTCTTGTGGTCCCTGAAGTACATTGAAGGGTGTAATAAATATTTTATTAAAAAAAAAAAAAAAGGTGCGCACGGTAAAACATTTTTTTTAAAAAAACAGATGAAATAAAAAAATAAAAAAATTGTGAGGTAGGGTGGCTCTTAAAAGAGCCCTTGTGTTAATACAGGGATAGAGGAAAGAAAGAATGGGAATATTAGAAGGAACCGCACTTGTGCTGCTCAATCTTATTATCTATTCGAGGAATACTAAATTCCCCCACAGCAATAAGAGAGTGACAAGCGATGCACCTTATTTGTACCCTCTGAAACCGAGGGTAGATGTCCAGATGTACTCGGCTGAGCTTCTGCGGATGTGCTCGGGTGACTTACTGAAGGGTTTGCTTCAGTATGTCGAGCAAAAGTCCTGGGATGTACATGCCTAATGTGTCTCAACATAGTGTGATTGCCAAAGGAATACTTCTTCCTTGGATTACCTCTAGATAAGACACGCTCACAAAGTGAGCAGGTGACTAATGGAGCATTTACCTTTTTCTGCCCCTCAGGAAAAGTGAAATACTCCCAAACAAAAGAATTCTTCTGTTTCCTCCTTCTCTGTCTAATGATGCTGCTGCCCTGCTCACTCTCAGAAGAGGACTGCTGCTCTGCCATTGTATCCCAAAGACAATTCAGGTCCTTCTCCTAAGGAATCACAAGCAGTAATGAGGGGAATGGGTGTGGTGTTGGAAGTTTCTGGAAATGAAACAAGTTTAAACCAATGAAAAGTGTTGTTTCTGGATCACATGACCTACCGTGCGCGCTCCGTACGCTTACCGTACGCGCACGGTAAAATTACGTATGCGCGTACGTAAGACGTGCGCACGCGCGCATGCGCATTAGAGGAACGCGCGCACGCGCGCATGCGCATTACAAGCACGCGCGCACGCACGTACGCACGTATATATATATATTCAGTAAAAAACATAGATTTCAGGGACGTTATAGTTAGTTGGACATTTCACTCAAATAAAACCAGAGAAATATGCCCGTTATAGTTAGTTGAGCTAACTATAACTCGCACGCCCGCAATGCGCTGGTGATGACGTCACATATTACATCACTCATGACATGGTCAGTGACATCACTGACCATGTCTCAAAACTATATCTAAATAAGTTTAAAATGTATATGAGAGCAAGTGATAATCTAAAATATTTTAAACATTTATATATTTCTAACTGTAACAAACTTATATTATGGTAAATATATTTTCTCAATATCACGTCGGGTGTGGCCTCCTTGCGAGCTCGGTGCGCGATTGACATGTGACCTTAAAAATATACATTTGATTGGTTCATAACATTTCCCATTGTAACAGTTGGAGGACCCCACACATTTTAGTCATTCTCTCCACAGCGTTTGATGAGAGACACCTCTTCCGCTTAGAAAGCTTTATTGGAAAGTTTTTTGCTGTGTACACATATCTTATACTACACACAACATGCAACGATCATCTTGATCAATATTCATGCTCTGTAGAGTAGCCTTCCACGTGTGATGGCCATGCATGTGAAACGTTACATCAAAAAACAAATGTGTGTTACACGATGCCCCTGGTGTGTGTGTGTGTGTGTGTGCGCATTATTGTGCTGCCTTTCGGCCTGGGTATTGGTGGCTCAAAGGGGGCATCATCAGCCATGGGCAGAGTGCACATCCTAGATCACATGTGACAAACAGTAAAGAGTAATGTGTAGATTTGTGTTGCCGTATGCTCTGTTGTCAGGCTTTATCAGTATAGTACTGTGTCATATGTGAGACTTTCAGATTTACGTTTCACATGCATTGCTTGACTGTAATGAGCATTATCACTGTGTATGATGTAGCCTCACTGCTGCTCCTCCCTCCATCCGAGCACATTCACATGTGTGCGGTTTGCGATAGCAACACTTTCAATAATACCGCACACCATTCACATGCGTGTCTGAGCATATCCACAAGCTTGACAACGACATGTGATGTTGTCCATTCAATGTTTTCGGACAGCATCTCATTAGCGATAGTTGCCGCCATCCCGGTACATGCTACATTAATGTAAATTGCGGATTGTGTGACGTCAAAACTGCAACAGGGACACACACATAAGTACACTTCCTGCCCAGGCAGGAACTGAACAATGCCCAGGTCCCCGGAATAATTATTCACACCCCTATGCTGGCCTGGCGTATGCAAGCCCAGCCCACTTTGCGTATGTATAAATAGGATAACGACGACGTCATATGTCCCAGTTCTTCCACACTGCTTCAGGTGATATGGCCGCATCAACCTCGCATATCACAATGCGCAACAAAAAAAAAGGGATCCATGAGGTGTACATCATCCTGGCAATCAAAACTACATCTGAATTGTGAACCCTGTTGGACGTCATGTTTGGACACAAACCAATGACAGCAGGTGAGCAATGGGGCCTGCGTGCACAGTGGCTGCAATTGAGCGCGGTGCGGCGGAAGGGATGGGGTGCATCAGCCTGGGTGCACAGGTGCAAACAAGCGATGTTGCCATGCATAATGATGTGATCTCTGACCTCATTCAGTCACATCTCTCTCTCATTTTAAGGACCTGCTGGACCGTGCTGTGGGCCTGAGCCAGCAGGCAGCGCTGTCCTACAGACACGTAGCGTTGGCTCTTGGGGCACTATAGTGAGCTGATTACTAAGTGTACATGCACAGACTTGCCCAACAGCATTGCACGCGCCCATTATCCTTCTAGCATGCGTTCTGTTCCTTTGTATGTGAACATTGGCATAATATATTATTATTTACCCTTGTGTATTCTCGTGCACTCCAACTCCTCTTTGAACCACGATTACCACTAACAGTTGGTAGATCGCACTTCAAGAAGGAAGGATGCACTCAACTAGTATTCTCTCTTAAGCTTGAAATAAACCTTCATTTACCTTATGACGTTTCCACCATTATATTATTTCTCCCTTTTCAGACACTGAGTTAGTTGTACGAAAAAGCACGCAGCAGGTGCTCAACCGGTGCCGGTGTTCTGCCCTTTCTGACACCTTCCATCGTGGTATCAAGACAACGTCCCCGACCAGAGACCTGCTGTGCCATCATGAGAGGCAGCTAGAGTTGGAGCTTGCACCGGCATGTCGTTGGACACACCGGTTGTGGCAGGTGAGCAGTGAAGCCTTGGTGTGCAGGAGCTGCAATTGAGCACAGTGAGGCGGAAGGGGCTGGGGTGCAGCAGCCTGGGTGCACAGGTGTAGACAAGTGATGTTGCAGTAGATAATAATATCATCTCTGGCCTCATTCATATCTCTCTTTCATTTGAAAGACTTGCTGGACCACACTCTTTCTCGCGGATACCAGTATCCCAGACACACGGGTGACGGGAGGTGAAAAGTGAGGTCTGGGTAGAGTAGGCCAATGCTGTGTCTCCTCCTCCCTCTGTTCTTTTGACTCTCCCTCCCCTTCTCCCTTCCACCCACTCGCTCTCTGTCCCATTCTCACTTTCTTCCTTTCATTCTGACAACCTTTCTTTTTAGGTCTCGCCTACGCAGCGCGCATGCACTGAATAGGACACCTTTAGTCGTCGTGCAGCTCTTTTTACAAAGCACATGCTTGTGGCAGCATACGGCTTGTGGGAGTACGCAGCCACACGCCACAAGCATGAATATGTGCTTTGAAAAAGAGCAGGATGCGCAATCACGCACCCGATCATCACCAGCGCACTCACTCAAGCGCCTCTGAGCACCACTCGCGTGATTTTTTTAAATTTTCTTTTAGCGTGCGCGCACGCGCACCCAACTCCCGGGCTTGTTATTTCATTGTATTTATTTTGATGTTTTTAGAGCGCCTAAGTGGAGCCTTGTGAGAACTTCAGGGAGCGTGCTGGTTTTGTTTTTTTTCTGATGCCAGCTCATGAGAGCGGCTTAAGGCTGCCTCTGGTCTCATGCAGTGAGCCAATGGTGGTGAGTTTTAGGGATAGGAACCTCATACGGTGAGCAGGAGCCAGTGTCACTGGGCAGGGTGCCTTGGGTCAAAGGGCAAGGAGCCTTTAGTCTCGTGCAGAGGGTGCTTGCTTGAAACGTACAGTGCGCAGGGCTTTAAGTGGGCCGGGTCCCTCCTGGTCGTAGACCTGCCAGCAATTAACAAGCATATGCAATGCAATAGGTCTCGCATTTATTCAACTTTGAGCTATTGACAATGCAAATAACAATACCTTTTATTTTTGTTTTCGTTTTTAAAACATCAATAAAAGGCATTGTCATTTACAATGCCAATATCTTAAACTCGCGTTAATGCGAGACCTATTGCATTGCAAATGATTGTTCTCTTGGACATGGCAAACATACTTATGTTTCTTTTTTCTCTTGCAGGTTTTGTACGCTGCTTCCAGAGGAGTCCTACCCCCTTTTTCATGTTTTACTGTTGTTCGAATCAAGTTACGTTTTCATTTATTTGTGTTGTTTTAGTAAAAGTTATTTTTTTTACCAATAAATAAGTGAGTTTATGGGTCTTCTTTTTCTGACAACACTTGTCTGTAGTTTATTGTGAAAATCGGTGGTTGATTGTAGGTTATGAGGAAAAACATTTTTTATTTTGCGGTGCACCTACCAAATATAAACCAACAGACTATTACATAAATGAAGCCTGGGTAATTCTACAACAGCAAGGGTTCTATGAGTGTATCACTTTATTACATCATGAGTACTGCTCGTTTGATTTCAGAACCAATAAGGCACTGCCTAGGGCCACCGAAGCTTCAAGGACTGGCGAGGCCCACCCTGCATATTGAAGTAAAGTCCCGGAGGTTGCCGATTTCCGGTCTCGAGTTGGCCTCAAAGTCCTCCGAACAATTCATAAACAATACCCGGAGAGGTGTCGATCCCCTAGTCTGCGAAGCGTCTCTGTGCCCTCCTGTGCCTAATTTACATGTGAGATTGAGATCCCCAGTGCTGCAGAGACCCCACAAGATAATAATAGGATTGTCCCCGGAACATTATCCACCAGTGGGCTCATTTAAATGAACGGATGAGACCCCGCTTCATTTTTGTTCTCCCTTTTTACCATCCGGATCCGCTTTATTGAAGCGATACGAGGTTTTCCTCTTCTCGCTTCAATGAGGCAAACAAGGATTCACTATCAGAGGGTGGAAGCAATGCTCCCGCCCTGTAATACCAAACATAAATTTGCCACAGATGCATTGTATGACCTGCGCCTGGGAGGTGGCGCTCCATAGGTCCATGATGCATCGGTTAATGCATAACTACAGAATTAGTATAAACGCATACTAACACTACTTGCACCCGTGTAGTACAGCAACCAGAGTGTAGTGAAGAGGCAGAGGAAGCCCAAAATCAAAAAATATAAATCCTACCAGAGGTAGGATCACATAGTTCGATCAGCTGACAACCCTTGGATGAGTAGAAACAGCTTCACCAAAAAAACGTTGCTGAGTGCTTCCTTCTTTTTACCTTCTCCCGCTCGTCGCCAAATTTATGTAGTGAAAAGGAAGACAGCAGTGGATCCGATAAGTAGATTTATTGCAGGAAAAGCTTAAACAGCCACCAACAGGACCAGACAGCACGGCAAGCATCTTCTCCAGCACCGTGTACAAACTCCCCAAGATTCCCCTCATGACAGCCCTACATTCTAACATTACATACTTACATTATAGTAGCATTACATACTAACATTCTACTATGATTTACATTGGAATACTACACAGAGCACATGACTTTACAGCAATGAGCTCATGGGTTCATCCACGAGTCTTGAGACCGGTAGGGGTGAGGAGTTAGCTTCCCACTCCCTGTCTTGTATAAACGCAAACTAACACTACTTCCACAGATATGCTACAGTGCTCAGAGCACATCACTTTACAGCAATGAGCTCATGGTTTAATCCCCGAGTCTTCAGACTAGTAGGGGTGAGTAGTTTGCGTCCCACTCCCTGTATAGTATAAACGCATAATAACACTACTTACACAGTTATACTACAGTGGCAACTATGCTACAGCGCCCACAGCCCATCACTTTACAACAATCAGCTCGGTTTGATCACCGAGTCTTCACACCGGTAGGTGTGAGTACTTCACTTCCCACTTCCGGTATAGTATAAACGCACGTTAGAGGTCATTAGTTTGCTTCCCACTCCCTGTATGGTATAAACACCTACTAACACTACTTCCACAGGTATGCTACAAACACCAGAGCACATCACTTTACACCAATGACCTCACGGTTTAGGCTCTCGGTTTCATACCCGAGTGTAGCAGCATCTCATCTCAGCACCATGTCACTCTGAGCAACACCTCACTTTCAGTCCGGTAGGAGTGACTACTTCACTTCGCTCTGCCCCACAGAGGTTACAGTGCTCCTATCCTCCTGTTTCCTACTCTTGTCGCCCTTTTTCCCCCTTACTCGTTTCAACGGAATCACAAAATGGCTGCCAACACTTCCTAGTTACAACCGCTCACACCGTTTGCAGCCAATAAGCAGCAAGCTCGTGCTCGTAATGCCTCAGCCAATCAGATGGCAGAATTCCCAAATATCAATAAGTGTAAATTTCGATATTTCTCCAAAACTACTGAATGGATTTACACCAAATAAACAAAATTGTGGTTTCTAGACCAAGACCCTTTTCCCTGCCAAATTTGGGGTAATTCCGTTCACCCGTTCAACCTGCAGCCTTGTCTAAAGTTTCCTTTAGAAATTAACATGGAGAAGACACGTTTTGTGACCCCCTTTTTTCTCGACCCCCCTGAGGAATCACCCCCAAACTTTCAACATAGGAACTGATATGAACAAAGAATTAGTATGGAATATTTCATGAAGATTCATCAAACGACACCAAAATTATAAGCAAAACAAAAATGCCCTTTCTATAGAAACTCGGTCCTAACTATAACTACCTACTGGCGACCACCAGTAGGTAATTAATATAGATATATATATATATATATATATATATATATATATATATATATATATATATATATTACCTACTGGCGGTCGCAAGTAGGTAGTTATAGTTAGGACCCTGTTTCCATAGGAAAACCGCAACATTCTATTTGGAATAACTTTGGCGCCGGTCGACGAATCCTCGCGAAATTTTCAAAACTAATGGGGCGCTACGCTCCGCTCCTACCCTGAAAGTCTCGGGGGGATTCGTCTAGCGGGGGCTGAGAAAAAAGGGGGGTCCCAAGACGCGTTTTTCCCATGCATTTTTCCATAGGACCTTTAGACACAGCTACAGCCCGAACGGCTGAACAGAGTTACTTGAAATTTGGCAGAGAGGTAGTCTACAGGTCAAGGAAGTGCCTTTTGTAGGTCTGGTGTAAATCTGTTCAGTAGTTCCTGAGAAAATAGCATTTAAATCAATATATATATCTGTGGCAGCTTACCGTGCGCTTACCGTGCGCTTACGGTAAGCTTACCGTACGCGTACGGTGCCGTGCGCAAGCGCGATTCTGATTGGCTGTTAGATCTTAGTAAACATTCGAATCGGTCGAAACCAGGAAGTGGCGGCCGCCATTTTCTCTCTCGCACTCTGAGGGGGGGAGGAAAAACAAAGTTTGATAACATCTAAAGAGGCAGGCTAGACAGCTCCTAACCACCTAGCCTTGGTTAAGGTGTCCCAAAAGAACCCCCAAGGCCAAAAAAGCAATTTTTTTTGTTGAAAAAAACGCCGATTGCGCTTACCGTACGCGTACGTTAAAAAATAATTTAAAAAAAAAACATTATCCACATTTTCCCCCCGCCCCCATGTGCAAAAGGCGCCTGCAGGGCACCTTTTGTGCATGTCATATTGATATATGGAACATTTAATAGATTACCTTTCACAACGAAGCGCATAATATGTCCTCCGTGTGCGGACGGTGCGCGAAGTGCATCGTGCGTACATGGCCCATCCAGCGTAACGTGGGCACGCGGTGCGCATAGCGCACCGGGTGCCCACCGTGCGTGCACGGCACTAACTGCATAAAGTGGGCGCGCGGTGCGCGAAGCGCACCGTGTGCTCACTGTGCACGCACGGTTCGCGAAGCGCACCGTGCGCGCACGGAACGAACTGCGTTAAGTGGGCGCGCACGCCACGAACGGCGTAAAGTAACTTAGCATTTAAAAAACCGTACAAATTCACTGAAAAAACCATAGGTTTCACACACGTTATAGTTAGGAATTAGCATTTAAAAAACCTTGCAAATTCACTGAAAAAACCATAGGTTTCACACATGTTATAGTTAGCTGGACATTTTACTCATAAAAAACCAATGAAATTCCCCCGTTATAGTTAGTGCAGGCAACTATAACTCACGCGACCGCAATCCTCTGCTGATGACATATGTGTCTTTATGAAAAAAAAATATTTGTAATATATGTATAGCTAAAATTTTATGGAAGAAGACATGGGCAAATAAGTGTCTAAATACAGTATTAGCATCAGCAGAGGATTGCGGTCGCGTGAGTTATAGTTGCCTGCACTAACTATAACGGGGGAATTTCATTGGTTTTTTATGAGTAAAATGTCCAGCTAACTATAACATGTGTGAAACCTATGGTTTTTTCAGTGAATATATATATATATATATTTATATATATATATATCACTGAAAAAACCATAGGTTTCACACATGTTATAGTTAGCGGAAATTTTACTGATAAAAAACCAATGAAATTCCCCCGTTATAGTTAGTGCAGGCAACTATAACTCACGCGACCGCAATCCTCTGCTGATGCTAATACTGTATTTAGACACTTATTTGCCCATGTCTTCTTCCATACATTTTTAGCTATACATATATTACAAATATTTTTTTTTCATAAAGACACATATGTCATCAGCAGAAGATTGCGGTCGCGTGAGTTATAGTTGCCTGCACTAACTATAACGGGGGAATTTCATTGGTTTTTTATCAGTAAAATTTCCGCTAACTATAACATGTGTGAAACCTATGGTTTTTTCAGTGAATTTGCAAGGTTTTTTAAATGCTAATTCCTAACTATAACGTGTGTGAAACCTATGGTTTTTTCAGTGAATTTGTACAGTTTTTTAAATGCTAAGTTACTTTACGCCATTCGTGGCGTGCGCGCCCACTTAACGCAGTTCGTTCCGTGCGCACACGGTGCGCTTCGCGCACCGTGCGCGCACAGTGAGCACGCGGTGCGCTTCGCGCACCGCGCGCCCACTTTACGCAGTTAGTGCCGTGCACGCACGGTGGGCACGCGGTGCGATGACAAAGCAAGAAAGCACGTCAACAAATCTGTTTCTGCTTTCCTCCGTGACTATGGTATGGGTGCCATTTACCACAACAACTTGCGTTATGACATGCAAGACATTTATAGAGGAGATGGTGTGCACTTCAATGATGAAGGGAACAGAGTCTTCCTCTTGAACCTTAGACTCTGCATCGGTACTTACTTGTAGGTACCACTAAAAAATCATTTCATAAACACAACGGCTCTTTTTAGAGCCCCCTAATATCTAAACACTTAAATCTGATTTTCATTTTTTTTTTTTTTTTTTTCTACCGTACGCTTACCGTAAGCTTACCGTTCGCGTACCCCGTGATTTTTTTTAAAATCAATAAATGTTTTCTTTGTACTTTACAGTCCTTCTTTGACCCCCTCACAAATGTAAGGGGGTCTGTAACTCTCCTCATTGCCCCCTTTTCTTGTTTTCACTCTTTTTTTTCTGAGTGAAATACACAAAATGGCGGCCGCCGCTTCCTGGTTTCGGCCGATTCGAATGTTTACTAAGATCTAAGAGCCAATCAGAATCGCGCTTGTGCACGCCACCGTACGCTTACGGTACGCGTACGGTAAGCGTACCGTAAGCGGGCTCAGATATATATATTGATTTAAAGGCTATTTTCTCAGAATCTACTGAACAGATTTACACCAAACCTACAAAAGGCACTTCCTTGACCTAGGGACTACCTCTCTGCCAAATTTCGAGTAATTCTGTTCAGCCGTTCGGGCTGTAGCTCGTTCTAAAGGTCCTATGGAAAAATGCATGGGGAAAACGCGTTTTGGGACCCCCCTTTTATCTCAGCCCCCGCTTGACGGATCCCCCCGAGACTTTCAGGGTAGGAGCGGAGCGTAGCGCCCCACCTATTTTGAGAAATTCGCGAGGATTCATCGACCGGCGCCAAAGTTATTCAAAATAGAATGTTGAGGTTTTCCTATGGAAAAGGGGTCCTAACTATAACTACCTACTGGCGACCGCCAGTAGGTAATATATATATATATATATATATATATATATATACATATATATTTATATATATATATATATATATATATATATATATATATATATATTCCGTGCAAAAATGTCCTTGTGGGGGGAACAGCTTATGCTGGTGCCGACGATGAGGAAAGGACTTGTCCCCATAAAGTTTTTCGAAGCAATTTGAAAAGAAATGCCGCACTCGCTCTGAAATAGTCAATTGAATTTTATTGACTACATTTCTCTCCACCTACGCATTTCAAGCTGAACACAGCTCTTGATCAGGGTAGTACATATATATATCACCTACTGGCAGTCACCAGTACGTAGTTATAGTTAGGACCTAGTTGCCATAGGAAAACATTTTTTTTTTCCCAATAACTTTGGCGCCGGAATCTTCATGAAATTTTCAAAACTATTGATCCGCTCCGGTCAGCTAATTCTTGAAAGTTTCGGGTGATTTGTCAAGCGGGGTCAGAGAAAAAAGTGGGGTCCCAAAAGCGTTTTCCCCATGTAAATTTCTATAGGAAACTTTAGACAAAGCTACAGCCCGAATTGCTGAATGAAATTACACCAAATTTGGCAAAAAGGTAGGTCTTGGTTCACAAAGATCCCTTTATGTTAAATGATGTAAATCAATTCAGTAGTTCCTGAGGAAAAAAGAAAAGGTTTGATATCTATGGCCGCGGTGGATTCGCAAACCCTCCCGAGCACGAGCTTCATTCTCATTGGCTGCCAGCACTCCAAACCAGAAACTGTTGGCTGCCATTTTGTGACACAGTAGAACCAAGCCAAAAGGAAAAAAGGATGAAAAACAAGAAGAGGGGGAAGAGTAAGAATACCCTGACCCCCTAGGCCTGCTCTGGGGGTCCCACAAAGACCCTCAGGACCCCAATTTAATTTTAAAAAATAAAAAATTGAAGTTGCCCAGCATGCGCGACTTAGGACAAAAAAAAAGACAGAGTGTGGGGTTATTAAATAAGGGGTGGGCGGCTCGGGGGACCGGGGCACTCTAAATTTAAAATCAGAGGTCCGTTACATACCCCAAGGCCCTGGGGACCACCACCTACCCGGGGCTTTTAAAATGGGCCATGGGGACCGCCACCCTGCTGTTTGCAATGACAGGGTGGGAACCGTGCGACTCCCGCTCTGTCATTGCAAACTCTGCTTTGCTTCATTGAAACGAGAGCAGGGAAACCTGCTCTTGCTTCAATGAAGTAAAGCAGGATTGCTTTTCCACAAGTGGAGCTGCATGTCAACAGTTCTTCTTGTGGAAAAGCAATACCGGCTCCAGCAGGAGGCGGGGAGCCGGTTGGATCGTGGGGGCATTGGGGCTCGCCCCACGGTCCCCAACCATGAGGGCAGGCCCCGGGGATGGGGTCCTCGGGACCCAAAATGGCCCAGGAGGGGGATTGCGCGGTCCCCCCCACTTTTTTAAAATAAAAATAAACTATATTTGTGCATGCACCAGGGGATGGGGTCCCCGGGGGGACTATAAATAATTGGAAGTGAACTTTTTTTCCTGACAAAGTTTGGAGTCGCGACTCTATCGCGGTACTCAGTGCGGCCCCCTGGTGTGAACACCATGGGTGCGCGGCTCTCAGCGCGGCCCCCTAGTGTGAACGCGATGGGCGCACGTCTCCCTGGTAGGAACGCATTGGGTGTGTGGCTCTCAGCGCGGCCCCCTGGTGTGAACGTGATGGGTGCACGGCTGCATTAGTCGCGCAGGGTGCGCGACTCCAAGCAAAAATAATAAAGATTTTTTATATAAACTTAGTCTATAAGTTGGGTTATTGGGTGGCTCTAAAAAGCGCCCTTGTTTTCATTGGCAGATTGTTGTAGCTACATGTAAGTGCGGATGCAGAGCTTCAGGTTGTTGAGAAACACTCTGTTCCCTTCATCAGTGAAGTTTTCTCCATCACTTCTGTCGATGCCATCCATATAGAAACGTAGATGGTTGTTATAGATGGAGCCCATCCTATGGTCTCTGAGGTAAGCAGAAACAGCTTTATTGAATTATTTTTTTACATTTTCAAGTTGAGGACAAAATTGATTCGACCACTTCCATTTCTGCCTTTGGCATATGTTAGAGTATACAAAGACAGTTTGGGGGAAAAGTGACTTCAATTCTGCAAAGGTGTCCTTCATTAGCATTTCCAGACCTTCTCCAGTCAATGTGCCTAGGTCATTGCCACCACAGTGCACAATCATTAGGTCAGAGGGTTGGAGATGCAAACAGGTTTTAACCAAAGGCATCAATTGGTGCCACTTTAATCCTCTCTGTCTAATCCATTTAATGTCTACATTTTGCAAAGCTAGGTGTTTGTCAATACCTCTGTGTTCAGCATACCTTTTGCACCAGAAAACATAGCTGTGCCCAACAATCCACACATAAAGCATCTTGAAGGGATGTCTGTAGGTAAGCAAAAGATGTCCGTAGCTGAGGTAGTCAGTTGGTAGAATGAATAGTATCTAAAATGGTGGACAAGATGCTATTTTAAAAAAAGTAGAGAAATGATTGGTTGATTATGAACATTGTACACTGAAAAATAGGGTGTATTTAACTTTGTTTAAAAAGCATTTTTGTTATTGGTCAGTAAAAAAAATTTGAAAGGTACAGTAGAATGGATAAGGTCATGTTTTGCAAAGCCAACCACACTTGATGTTTGCATTTACAACATTGTTTGGTAAACTTGAAAATATGGTGAACTTGTGATCTGTCAGTTAAGTTGAATGTTCCATGAACTGTTACTATGGAAACTGGCCTTAAGCTATATTAGATATTGTAATAGCCCCCCCCTCTTTCTGCTGCTATGAATAAAAATGGAATAAGCAACACGGGGGTGACTGTTTTGCCTGATACACTGACTGGGTCAATGACCTCCCCTAGATTGTTGGAAAACAATGATATATTTGACAAAATGTCTATTGCTGGGTAAGGAGTAGTTGAAATGGGGCCTTCTCAGCCAGTTTCTGTGCTGGAAATCGGTGATTTGATGGTGGCTTTGGATCCTTCCTTAGGTGATAAGGATACACTGGATAAAGAAAAGGAGCCTAGTGACTGCTTTTTCTCTGTCTCTGAAGGGGCAGAATGGTTCCAAGATGATCAAAGCTCATCATTAGGGGATAGCAATCCTGAATCCGATCTCGAGGAAAGCGATTTAGACCCCCCACAACAACTAAAAAATCAAAATTTCAAGCAGACATGCAAGACCGGGGGAGTAAAAATCTGAAATGGGACTATTCATCTGCTACTCCACTCGCTGGCACTCCACTCTCGGAACCAGTAGCAAACACCTCCATGCTAGAGATAATACATCAAACTATCCTGTCACATAGGGAAGAAACTCTCCAGGACAGTCGCAAAGCTCAAGCTGCCATGAGAAAGATGCAAGGGGTTGTAAGGAAGCTCTCCAAAGTGTTACAAATATAGGGGACAGGGTGACGAACCTTGAGGAAAGAATACTAGCTACTGAAGCAGAAACAGCTATCACCTCCACTCAAGCAGAGGCTCAAAACGCGCAAATCAAGGATATCCAGTGGAAGATGGAAGAATTTGAAAATAGACAGAGGAGGAATAATCTTAGGGTGTTGGGGGTCCCCGAGGGGGTGGAAGGGGGAGATACCAGAGCTTACATAATTGATCTATTTAAATCCGCCTTCCCGGAGCTGCTAGAGTGGAATTGGACAGCTGAAATTCAAAGGGCACACCGTACTCCGTTTAAGATATGAGCAACAACACGATAGGGATGAAAGCCACGGGCGATCTTGGAATTCCTGGGGAATTTTCTCCTGCGACAGACTATTTTTGAGAAAGCTAAATCAAGGAGATCAAGTGCGGCGGTTTCATTCTTTGTCTGCCCCGATTTCTGCCACACAACGGTAGAGAGACGCTGAAGATTGAGGCAGCTAATCAAACCATTTCAGGAGAAAAATATGCAGAGCTATCTAATTAATCCAGCACAACTCAAGGTGATTCATGAAGGACAGACCAGATATTTTACGTCCAAAATAAAAGCGAAAGAGTTTTTGGATAATGTGGGCAATCATAAGGAATTATCTTTTTTCAGTTGGATCTGTATGATCTTTGATTTAAGGTTATGGTGGATGGTCGGAGGGGTGGGGGCTTGATGAGGCGGACAAGCAACAACAAGAATTACGGTTTGCTGGTTTTTTTTTTTGGTTTTTTTTTCAGGTCTATTTGATTTATTAGGATGGTGGGGGTATTGTTATATTGGCTGATTGGTTTAGGTTTGACTCAGCTCGCTATTGCTGTGTACATCACATGCACAGACCTAGGTCTGAGCGCTTCACGGGAGGGTGGGTGCAGTGGCGAGAGGGGGGAAGACGGGGGGCAGGGGGTAGGGAGGAAGCGGAGGTAAAATCTAGAAAAAAAAAAATAATACCAGGTGCTATTTTTTATTGTAATGCCTTTTGTATTGATACAGTGGTTTTGGTTGATGCTAAAGGAAAAGACAAAAAAGGTATTAATGGGGAAGCTTAAGATATGTTCAGTCAATATAGGTGGTCTAAACGATTGGAGGAAAAGGCAGAGATTAGGGCACTTTGTTAGTTCAAATTTTATAGATGTGTTATGTCTACAGGAAACACATCTACAGTGGGAAAAAAGTATCTGTTAAACATAAGAGGTTTTGACTTGTTGGCCTGTTCCTCACAGACGTCTATAGTAAGAGAGGTGGCAGTCTTAGCTTAATCTTTGCTGGGAGGCACAAAGTGTCAAAGTGCTGATACTTCGGGGAGATGGGCACTGGTCGTATTAGATGTTGGGTGTACAATCTGTGTGATTTACGGATCTAATCAGGATGATCCTGAAGTATTTGATTTTTTGGAAATTGAATTGGCTAACAGGCCGAGACCAGTTATAGTATGTGGAGATTTAAATATTCATGCAGATTTTACAAATAAGGGCCCCTACGTAGGGCGAAAGACTGGGGTATTTCGAGCTGTCAGCTCGTTAATTAAATCACACGGGCTAGAAGATGTATGGGGGAACAAAGAACCAAATAACCCGGGTTTTACATATTTCTCATGTCCTTTTCAGAAATATACTAAATTGGATTACGTTTTGTTATCTGCAAAAGAATTGAAGAAGGTTAGTATCAATAAGCTACCGAAAATTATGTCTGACCACAGCTCTTTGATTTTGCAATATGATCTAGAAGCTTTTAAAAAAAACCTTCAAGATGGACCTTCGAGAGGAAGCTATTAGCAGATACTAGATATGTCGAGCATTTAAGGAAATGGGCCCAAGATTATTTTGATGCAAATCGCTTTAGTGCCTCCAGAAATAGTGTTTGGGACTCATTTAAGGCAGCTTTAAGAGGTGAAACAATTAGTTTCTCTGCTAGGCTCAGGAATGAAGATCGGTTAGAAAACATGAGACTCATTAATCAGCTAACAGTAGCAAAAGAGCAGCATATGAGGGAAGTTGGTCAGGGAAAGGAGGGGGTGGGGAGTCGGCAGAGGATTTCTATTATTCAAGCAGAGCTTCATAAGCGGATAGCTCAGAAAGCTGCCGGTGAATATCAGACCCATAGGGGCAAACTCTATGAGACCGGAGAACAGGCGGGCAGATTATTGGCACTTCGGATTAGGCAGGGGAGAACCAAAAATATAATTTCAAGTTTATATGAAGGTAACCAGAATTATTCGGAACCTGAAATGACATACTGAAAGTATTTAGAAATTTTTTCCAAATTTTGTAGAAAGAAGAGATTGACTTAGATGCTGGTAGATGTGAGTTTGTGGATAGTGGCCCTCAGTTGAGTATTGTCGATAAAGAAGGGTTAGATAAGGATTTGGAAATGGGCGAAGTTGTGGAAGCATTACAGGAGCTAGCAGCGGGAAAGGCGGCAGGGTCGGACAGTATCGCGCTAGAAGTCTATAAAAGCATTCAGAATGAAATTGCTCTAATACTGTTGGATTTATTCAATGGGATAATGTGTACCGGCGTAATCCCGGATTCTTGGAAGGAAACAAATATTATTGTCTTCCATAAAAAGGGGAAGCCTAAAGAGAACCCTGGATCATATCGGCCAATATCCCTCATAAACGGGGACACTAAGATCTATGCCAAGATTTTAGCTAAAAGGTTGGGAAGGATTATTGGCTGTCTGGTCTCCCCGTGGCAGCATGGGTTTATCCCGGGCCGAGGAACAACTGACCACATTAGGCGGGCCATCACTCTTTTTGATATGCAGGCTGCCGCGGGGGGAAGGATGGCCATGATCCTTCTCGACGCAGAAAAGGTTTTTGATCGCGTTGCATGGAAGTACCTATGGGGGATATTGGACCGAAGGGGTTTTGGCCCTAAAAAAACAAAAGCAATTAAGGCCATGTATCGTGGTCCCAAGGCAAAAATCCAGTTAATGGGTGAAAGCTCAGAACAAATCCATATTTCTAGGGGGATGCGCCAGGGGTGTCCCTGCTCACCTATTCTTTTTGACCTGTATATAGACCCGTTGGTACACAGGATTATGGGTTGTGATGATATTAAGCCAGTAGTTTGTAACAGGCTGAGATCAAACTGCTGGCTTATGCAGATGATTGGCTATAATCACTCCTGAGCCAGCTAGGGCTATGGCAGCTCTTATAGGGATAGCAGGGGAATTTGGTCGCTCTTCTGGGTATCGTTTGAATGAGAGTAAGACTCAGATAATTTGTACTACCAATATTAAAAAGGAGGATAAAAGATATATTGATTCAGCAGTCTATTATAGGAGTTAGGGTTAGCTCAGCAATAGATTGAATTATAAAAGACAATTTTACTCCGCTTTTGAAATCAATGATGGCAGACCTTAAAAGAATAAATATCCTTCATCTCTCTATAATAGGGAGGGTTAATGTAGTGAAAATGACCATGTTCCCCAAGATTTTATATCTTTTCCACTCTATCCCATTTTTTATAGAGGAGAGCCTAATAAAGACAATAGAGGCAGTTTTTGTGAAATGTATTTGGCAATATGGCAAAATAAGGCGATCAATGAAGTACCTGTCTCTTCCACAGGAAAAAGGGGGGCTAGCAATGCCGAATATCAGACTTTATCATTGGGCTTGTCTGTTGACTCAGATGGCAATTTTAATCGATCCTGCCACCAATCTCTCGGAGACTCCATTTGGTAATCAAAACCCCCCCTCCATTTTTGAACTTTTGTTGGGCAGAGAAGCACTGGGATCTTTGTTGCGGAAAACTGAGCGGCAATATTTAAAAAAAATGAGGTATAAGGTTCTTGATGGTGTTTGGGAGGTCTGAAAGCTAGTACGAAGACTATTGGCAATACCGAAAACAACGGGTACTCACCACTTTGGAACTCCAAGGTTTTTCCACAATTTAGTGGCGATAGTATGGGGAAGCTGTGGGAACATCACGGAATTAAAAGATTAAGTGACGTCTATGAAGGGGAGCCCTTGATGAGATTTGAGAACATTCAGCAAAAATATGGCATTTCAGTGAATCAAGGTTTTAAATTTGTGCAGATTTATAGAACTATAATGGCCATAAGACCACGGATATCCCCAGGGGGCAGAATTAAATTGATGGGTTATCTATTAAAAGGTGGTAGTAAGATTAAATGGGTATATTGGTTCTTATTGCTAGGGATCCCAGATGATTTGGACAAGGTCGAAGCCGCTTGGGTATTGAAACTGGGAGATCCGGATGTTGACGTAGATAAAGCACTTCAGTTAGCCATGACATTGTTTCGCTCAACTAACCTGAGAGCCCAACAGTATAAAACCCTTTTTAATTTTTATTTTACACCAGCCAAATTGTATCATTGGGGTAAAAGGGAGGATGATAGATGCCCCAGGTGTCTGGAAGGGCCCGCTAATTTATTACATATGTTCCAGCAATGTGTGAAATTAAATACAATCCGAGGGTAAATTGAGAAGTTTTTGGAGACGCTGTTAGGTGTTAAGATCAACCTATCCCCTACCCTTATGATAATCGGAACTGATAGTAATCTGGGGTTGAATAAGGAGGAGGAAGCCTTTGTTTTTATTTCGGTTGCGGTCCTTCGGATTCTTATTTCCGCGGGCTGGAAAGACACAGTGGCACTGGCTTTTCATATGTGGCTGGCTAGACTTTTGGGGATACATAATATTGACTCTTCCCTATTTGTTTATAGGGGCAGAAAAAGAAGGGAATTAGGGCAGAAGATGTGGGCCCCTATACAGAGATGGAGGGATTCGTGTTTATAAATACTCTGGTGCCAATTACGATCCGGTAAAAACTGGGTACGAACCGTCGGTCGGAGCGTTTTCTCCGTCCGACTCGTACCCGGTCGTAAAACTTTACAAACATGGAATTACGATTCGCACGGAAACACCATTTCCGTACGAATCGTAAAAAACACCGACCGACGAAAATATACATACGAATGTGATCCGGGAATGCTGCGACGTGACGTCGGGACGCTTTCAGGCAGCGTTTCACGACCCAGGAACCACGATTCGAACCGACAGCCGTCCGGACGGCAATATTTTCACGGCACCCAAAAAGTGCCGGAAAAGCGAAGTATGTCGCGAAACGACCAGAGTAGGTGGCCCGTACCCCCCCCGCCCCCGTACGTATGCGCCGACCCCCCCAGCCCCCGTAGGTACATGCCGACCCCCCGTGTATGTACACCCTTGTACATGTCGAACCCCCCCGTGTATGTACACCCGTGTACGTTCGAGTCGTACCAGCACCCGTGTATGTACGGTGCGTACCCCCAGCAGGTGTACATACACGGGGGGGTTCGACACGTACAAGGGTGTACATACACGGGCGGTTCGACACGTACAAGGGTGTACATACACGGGGGGTTCGACACGTACACGGGTGTACATACACGGGGGGGTTCGACACGTACAAGGGTGTACATACACGGGGGGGTTCAACACGTACAAGGGTGTACATACACGGGGGGTTCGACATGTACAAGGGTGTACATACACGGGGGGTTCGACACGTACACAGGTGTACATACACGGGGGGTTCGACACGTACATGGGTGTACATACACGGGGGGTTCGACACGTACAAGGGTGTACATACACGGGGGGTTCGAAACGTACAAGGGTGTACATACACGGGGGGTTCGACACGTACAAGGATGCACGTACAAGGGTGTACATACACGGGGGGGTTCGACACGTACAAGGGTGTACATACACGGGGGGTTCGACACGTACACAGGTGTACATACACGGGGGTTCGACACGTACACGGGTGTACATACACGGGGGGTTCGACACGTACAAGGGTGTACATACACGGGGGTCGGCGCGTACATACAGGGCTGGGGGGGGGTCGGCGCGTACATACGGGGGCTGGGGGGGTCGGCGCATACATACGGGGGCTGGGGGGGTCGGCGCGTACATACTGGGGCTGGGGGGGGTCGGCACGTACAGACGGGGGCTGGGGGGGTGTCGGCGCGTACGTACGGGGGCTGGGGGGGGTCGGTGCGTACATACAGGGGCTGGGGGGGTCGACTCGAACGTACGGGGGCTGGGGGGGTCGGCGCGTACATACGGGGGCTGGGGGGGGTCGGCGCGTATGCGGGCACATGTCTCCATGGTTGCTATGGGAGTTCGGTGCGGACGGTGTTTTTTCCATCCAGTTGTAAGATCGAACCTACGGGATGGATCGTAATTCCGCGGTGGGGAATAATTCCCAATGCGATTCGTATGGACTTTTTACCATTCGAATTGTAATTGGCAGTTTGTACGGCACTTGTACGATTCGTACGGTAAAAAGACCGGATACGAGTCATACGGGGAATTTTTTTACCGGATCGTAATCGGCACCTCTGTTTTGATAAAATGATGTAAGTGTATCATTAACTTGGAGCAAGGTAATATTATTTTGTTTAAGATGAAGCTCTATCCCTATGTATATTTTGTATCACTGTTTTTGAATATTTGAATAATATTGCAATGCAGAGTTTGTATATTGATGTCTGTACCTGGATAATAAAAATATTTTTTTTTTAAAAAGGAAACTGGCCTTAAGCAGAAAGGGTAAAGAAGTCAGTTGCTAAGCGTAATTATGTGTAACCAATGGAAATGTGTTTTACAATTTGAAAATTTCTGGGAAGCAATGTATTTGTATGAAGAAAGAGAAGGAAACATTGCCCTTACTGGTTTTACCTTGCTGAGTCTGGTGCATTACACTGATTGTGTGTAAAAGAAAATCCTGTCTGAGTGTTTGAGATTTTTCATTCAACACATTTATTTGCAAGGTGAGTTATACATTTTTGAGGTTTATTTAAAACAGATTTGAAATTATTCTAAAACTGTGTTGTTTGAAATATATTCATACATGTAGAGATGTATATTGGAATTAGTTTCATTGTACTTGAATGTTGTTTAAAAAAGAGTCTGTACAATAAGATGTGAATTTTTTAAGATGATTACTGATGTTATTAATTAAGCTTGTTTTTTTAAGTCTGTTAAAATGTATAGTTGCATAATTTTAGATAGTTGGTTGAAGATGCAGTACAAATGTGTAGTTTGAAAGATGTTCATATAAGGTGTAGTTTATTAGCCTTCAAGTCTTTGTTCTCTCTACAAAGGTATACTTGAATGATAATGAATAGTTATAGATACTTTGGTAAAGATGCAGCACAACTGTGTTGTTTGAAAGATGATCATATAAGGTGTTAACAATTAGGTTTCTCTTATTAGTTTGTACAGAAGGTAAAGTTAAATGATGCCAGATATTTTAAGATAGAATGTTGAAATAAGGTACTGTTCATTAGGCTTCTTTTTGTAGTGTGTGCAAAGGTAGAGTTGAATGATGTCACATCATTTTAGATACAAAGGTGAAGATGTATAATAAAGGTGTGGTTTTAAAAAAAATTGTAAAAGGTGTTGTTAATTACCCTTCTTTCTTAAGTCTGTTGAGAGGCATAGTTTAATGATGTCGCATATTTGTAGATTGAATGGTCAAGAAGTAGCTCAAAAGTAAATACCACATATTACCATTTCTGGTATGTTGTACTTATCTTCTTAACTAGATAGTATGTAATGACTCATCTATGTGTTCAGATTCTATTTAAACAGTTGTATGTATGCTTAGTGAACTATTGAGAGTTGCCTGACTGATTACAGGAGTGCAAAGGTAGTGAATATGTGATTTTAAAACTACATGAGTAATGATTGACTGATTCTATATTCTGCAGTCACCCAGTTAATATTCAAGCACTACCCATGCACTCATGCAATGACCCAGGCACTAACACATGCACTGCTACAATCCCCTGAGCAATACCTATGCAGTCCAGCAATCTCCCTGTCACTACCTATGCACTCCTCCAATCACCCAGGAAGCCCCATGTCCTTATCCAACCACTCCGCCAAAACACAAGGAGTAATACATTCACCATGCACTCTCTTTGCAGTACTCTAATCATCCAGTCACTACCCATGTATTCATGTAATGACTCAGACACTCACTCATGCAAGTGTAGAGAAAGTGAGACATTGATAGAAGTAGCTGTTGAAGAAGATGTGGAAGATAGTATATGCAGGAGAGTAGGATCTGTACTTATGTTGCCCCCACTTTTTTTCTGATGTTAACACTGGTTTCTGGCCATAGTCTGGCTGGGTCCCTGCTAATCAGGGCCCCAGTCTCTCTGTTCTCTCTAAACGACTTGGAGTGCATATTAGATGCACTAGTGATTGGATACTGTGGTACCTTATGAGCCCCTAGTATATGGTACCTTAGGTACCAAGGGCATAGGTACTTCACAGGCCTACCAGGGGCTGGAGCATGTATTATGCCACCCCTGGGAAGCAGACTAAATCTGACACCACAGGCCTGCTACTGCAGCCTGGGTGAGGTAGTGTTAGCACTCCTCACTGAGGTATAGGTTTCCTATATCTCACCATTCACACACATATAAACCTATCAGTCACCCCTAAGGCAGGCACTATCAATCCTGAGGGCAGGATACTTGGTTTACAATGTGAGGGGGTGCCTCTGCATGAGCAAGGCCCCTCTGCAGCTGGCAGAGTCTTTTCTCTGTGGCTGTTTGTGGATGCGGTTAAACCATATACTCTTAAGTGCATTATAACCTACCGGTAAATGCTAACTTTGGAATGACTGTATTAAAACATGTCAGGTTTGATGTCAAACAACTTGGAATCATACCCCCACACCAGTAACTGGAGTGGGAGTAAGGAATGTACCCACTGTGGAAACACGGTAGAAATCTGAAAGAGCCCTGGCATCACAAAATGGATGCCACCAGCACAGACACTGGCTACTCTCCTGCTGCTGACTGAATCTCGCAGTGGTGGAGGCCCAACAATAGGCATCCTGTCACAGGGAGGTGTCACCACCTTCCAGACAAGATTTAGTGTATTGGGGCTGGGTGGGTGCAATCCTAGAGTGCTATGAGGTCCTGCACTGGGGGAGCAGTAGGTTCCTCTGTGCATATGCCAGCTCAAACCGGTTCAGGGGCTACCTGTCCCTGCTCTGGCACGAAACTCGACAAAGGGAAGTGGGTGTAACCACCCACTACCCTGACCCTCCCAGAGGAGTGGTCATAGAGCTAGTCCCTCTCTTTTCTTTAGTAAAAGATAGGGAAACCTTGCCATTGCAAATCAGATATCCCTGGATGATGCTCTACAAGACGAATCCTGGCCCTTTGATGTTCCACTACCTTTGGAAGACAGAAGAATATCCCTTGGAGTCAAGGAGTGACTTCCCTGCTTGGCAGGCACCAAAAACTTGAATCAATGGTCGCAAACGTTCCCGCTCCTGCTAGAGTCCGAAGTCCCTGCAGCCTCAGTAGTAGATTTCCTGACTTCGCGATGGCCATTGTGAGTCCCCAGCAAAGCTGAGGTGAGTGGACCCCACAAGTGATGAGGAACACCAATACCCGGGTACCGTGCACTATTGTCAAGTGCAACCCCTTCACGATGTTCTATGAAGATGTGCATTGGACCACATGTGGTACAATCATCCAGCAAGACTTCACTCAAAAATCAGAGGCCTACCTCATTTTGAGTGACCGTGGGCTCCTGTGAAGCGAATCCTCATGAGGCATCTTTGTGATCCCTTGCCCATTGGCTTGTGGGTCCCCTGAAGACTTTGTCATCAAACCAAAGGGCTCCCCTGGTTGCACCAGGCCTGTCCTGACGTACCCTCACTGGGTGAGTCCCTCAGATCTTGCTGGTCTGCACCGCTGACTTTCTTCACTTTCTAGAAGACTTGCTGTTGCCAAGGCTTGTTGGCTCCAATCCGGTTGCCGACACCTCAGTAAGCTGCAGACTCTGTGGGACACACCGCATCCAGCTCCTGGTCATCATCGACACCTCCTGGACCTCGTGGCTGAAGAGTCATAACACCCTTGATCACCTGAAACCACCCGACTTCGTGGGCAACCATCTTCCTGGCCCCGGGTCACTAGCAAGTGACTGTGATACTGTCCCTTCTGCTTTCAGGTCTTCTTCATCTTCAATCCAGCCTTGGATTCCACCGGACACTTCTCCAGTCTACTCTTCGCAAGCAGCAAAACTTCTTCAGCTTCCATTGAAAACGACGAGGCAACCCGACACCGAAAGACACCTATGCACCTGGCTTCCCTGGGTGAGGTAACTCATGCACTGTGGTGCTCCTGTGGGTGTTGGCCCTCGAACTACTTACCTTGTAAGTGGCTTGCTTGTAGACTCTCTAGAAGTACCCTAAAACTTTAAAATTCCAAACGCGACTTGCTCCATTGAAATCAATAGGGAACCCGCGGCTGTGTTCTCACACTGCACGCGTCTCCTGTGGGTCCTTTACTTACCTGCCTTGGGTGGATTAGTGAGGCCCCAGCGATTCTACAGGCCCTAGGCCTTGTCCCCTTGCAAGTCGACTTTCCTAAACCTCTTTTTTAGTATATGGTCTGGTACGCCCCTAGGGCCCCAGGCCATATTTGTGCTTAACTTATTGTGAAACGTTGATATTTGCATATGTTCCTGATTTATAATCTTATAAAGAGATTAGTAGAGTGTGTCTAGTAATAAATACATATATATTTGATATATGTACCTGTGTGGTGTCCTTTCATTTGGTAATTCAAGAGGTTATAAGGTAAAACAAGCTGCTTTACATTCCTCTGAGACTTAGCCTGAAGGCTGCTCTCCACAGCTACCACTAGCATAGCTGTCTTTAAAAGGTTGTCTTAAACCTATCTACCATAAGAGTCAAATTGGACTGGTGCAAGTTGGCCACTATAACTAGTGACCAGCATATGCCAGGCCAACTTCTCACAGTAGTACTGAGAAGTTTGAAGAAGAAATTACAAAGTTTAAGGTAAGACCAAATTATGTATTTGTTGTTGATGAACTCACTATAAAAATCACACTAGGAATGTTGATCTGTATTTAAAAAGTGAAAAAGAAAACAATGATAAGTGGAAGGAATTTGCAACTTATTTGTTGGTAGAAGATTGCTTTGATGTGGGTAGTGATCAACATATTTGTAAATATTGTTATAGCAAATTAGAGGATAACAAAATGCCAGCTAGGGCTGTACATAATAACCTAGAATTAGTAGGTATTCCTCCAGAGCTGGTAGATTAAAATACTTATGAGTCCATTCGGATTCAATCTGTGCACCCGTTTCAGGCTATTGTCAGTATGGAGTCTAAAACAGGTAAATTGCCTCCCACAGATTTACAAAGAGGATTAAAAGGAAGAGTTGTGTATTTACCTTTAGATTTAAAGAAAAATATTGAAACTATTGGTGTAGAGAAAGAGGAAACTGAACCTGTAGTAATTCTAGTTAATGGTGTTCCTATGAAGAGTCGGAAAATATGGCAAGAATGAGTAGATGTGAGCAAAGTGCAAAAGGCTATGTTACATCTCATGAAAAACAATGATTACTACAAAAATGTGTATGTGGAAGAAGAAGAAATTGTTTAAGGAGATGATAGCGAAATTTCAAGTGGCCAAATTGAAAAAGTGGACATCTCCAAAAGTAAAAATGTATGAACATTATAGTGTATATCCTTTACATTCAAAGGAAGTGATTCAAAGGAAGTGATTGGAAACACTATTGAATTATTCCAAATGAAGAAAACGAAGGGGACTCCCATGAAAGTTTGGAAGCTCGTTGTTTTCCACTGTTCTTCCCCACTGGAAAAGGTGGACGATATGACGAACGACCAGTACAGATTCTCACCTCAGATTATCGGACAACAAGATTGTACTCAGAAGATCCAAGATTTCGACAATGTATCCCATATATATTTCATCTTTTGTTTGAAAGTGACTTGTCTGGACTTTCATATGCAGTTAAACACATATTAAAAACAGGAGTTCATGTTCAAAATGTTACTGCAAAGGAACTCATGGACAAATTACATCAGAGAGATGATCATTTAGAATCTCAATTGATCAATTTGATGGCGTGTAAACTTGGTAATAATGAGTATTGGCATCGTCGTCATGGAGAACATAAATGTGTGTTAAGGAACTTAGGAACCCCTACATGGTTTGTTACGCTAAGCTGTGCTGAATACACATGGGACGATTTACTTGAATTTCTTCGAGAAGCAAATTCAAATATTAAAAACATTGAACTCAAGACACCTGGAGAACTGTGTTCCTTGGATCCTATAAATGTGTGCAGATATTTTAATCATAGGTTTAAAGCTATGATGTATTTTATCTGCAATAAAAACAATCCTCCTCTTGGATAATATATTGATTTCTTTTGTTGAAAGGAGTATCAAGCTAGAGGTGCTCCTCATATACATATGCTTTTATGGATCAAGGATGCAACCAAATTTGAAACTGATTCGGATGAGACTGTATTATCTTTTATTCAAGACTATGTTACATATGCTATTCCAAAAAAAAGAGAACAAAACACCTTAAGACAACAAGTTTTACGGTTTCAAACTCATTGATGTGGCAAATACTGTCGACGGAAATACAAGTCAAAGGAAAAGTTGTATACCAAATGTCATTTTGGATTTTCACGTCCAGTAATTTCCAAAGGAAGAGTCAACAGTTTCATGTCAGCAGTGAGGCATACTATCACAAAAAAATCTCCCAAAAATACTTACAATTTAAAAAGAAGTGAACAATCAAAGTATATTAATGATTATAATACAGTGATTTTGTCGATGTGGAATGCTAATATGGATATCCAGTATGTTGTGGATAATTCTATTGCGTTGCTTGGTATGTAACGTCATACATAACAAAATCTGAAAAGATGGAGTTGAAAGAAATGTGGAACAAAATTTCCCTAGAGAAGAGTCTTAGTAAGAAATTGTAAAGCTTTAGTTTGAAGATGCTAGCCCATCGAGAGATTGGATCCTACAAATGTTCGTATCGTTTGTCCTCTGCGAGTTTATATTCAAAGTCAAGAGGAATGATTTGGGTTAGTCTAGGTCTTGCTGCAACACGAAATCGAGTACTTAAATCTATACAAGAAATCGAAAATTCTGCATTAAATGAACCGGAAAGCGCAGATATTGTTAAAACAAACATGTTGGATACGTACTATCCAAATTGAAGTCCCCATCTTCAAAACATATGTCTCTATGAAGGACTGCAATATTGCAGCTTTAAGAGAAACATTACAGAGAACATAAATGAAGAAAAGTATGCAGTGATTGGTTCAGAAGGATGTTTGGTGAAACATAGTGAAGGAAATCTGATTAATCACAGGAAACTGAGTTGCGATATACATTATAAAAGGGAATTTTACTATTTAGCACTTCTGCAACTCTTCAAGCCTTGGCGTCCTGAAATGGAATTACTTGGAGATTTTCAGTGCTATGAAGATTCTTTTAATGCATGTAAAGATAGCATTGAATGCACCGTTTTTTCCAAATTTTCTTCAAATGTTGAATGAAGAAATTGAACAGGAATCTAGTATTGCAGTCAATATTGCTAGAGACAGTTCTCAAGATAGTCAAAGTTCTGCTCCACTGAGTGAAGATCCACCAGGACAGCTAATTCTTGAAAAAGAAGCAGCAATAGCCATGAGTGAAGTGGAAACAGCAATGCATCAAGCTCAACACGATATTATGGATTTAGGAAATTTGGAAGAGCAACTAAATATTGAATAGAAAGAAATATATCAGCAAGTGACACAACAGATCGACCATGGTTTTCTTCATGAAAAAAAAGAATGCAACTGCACATATTTTAAACCTATTCAAATGTATATCAGTGATCAAGCTGGTACAGGAAAAAGTTTCTTAATTAAAGTTTTGACCAGTTATTTACAGAAAACCCCTAATCACATTTATCTTGTGTTGTAATTGCTCCAACTGGGTTAGCAGCACACAACATTAAAGGGATAACATTACATTGTTTACTAATGCTGCCTGTTGAACATGAAAACAAGTTGGAATATCTCAAGCTTTCTGGAGAAGCTTGTTATGAAGTTTCAAGAGTACTAAAGAAAATGAAACTTCCGATTATTGATGAGGTGAGCACGGTCTCAAACTTAATGCTTGTCTTTGTGCATTTAAGAATGCAGCAAATTTTAAAATCAGAATATGATGTGCCATTTGAAGGAAAACATGTGATAGTTTTCGTCGATCTACTGCAACTTACTCCTGTAAATGGGCAACCAGTTTTTAAAACACTTGTGCATGAAGACACCAGGAAATGTTTGGGAAGTATTGGAAATGTGAACATTTGGTCATATTTTGAATACAAAGAACTTATTAAAAATATGCGACAGGCAAGAGATGAAGATTATGGAAGCATTCTCCAAGATATAAGAATTAGTGTATTGACAGAACGTGGTAAAGAAACTTTGGAAAGTCCACTACTCCACTTTCCAATTGAAAATGTTGCTCGGGAAAAATTATACAAAAAAATTGGAGAAAATAAATCTATAATCTGCCTAATGCCAACAATGGAAGCCATTGATAAAATAGAGCAGATATGAATTACTATTATTTTGACAGAAAAATTAAAAACAAAATTGGATTAATTGGAAAAATCTATGTCTAAGACTGCTGGTTTAGAAAAGAATTTATATATATGTGAAAACTGTCAGGTAATTTTACGGCGTAATTTGGATGTGGAAAAAGGTTTAGTAAATGGAGCAATGGGAAAAGTTGTTGATTTTGTTAATTGTCAAAATAGAGATGGAATTGAATTTTTGAAGATTACATTTGATCAGATTGAAGAAGTAAAACAGATTGGACGTTGTTCTTTTCGTTTTTTGCTTCTTAAAGATTTGTATGTTCGTAGAAAACAGTTTAGTCTTTCTTTTGCATATGCAGTGACCATTCATAAATCTTAAGGTTTAAGTGTAGACAGTGCTTTGGTAAACATTCAAAGTACAGTGTTTAAAGAAACAATGGCATATGTTGCATTGTCCCCAGTCAGAACTTTATCTGGATTGTGTATGAATGATTTTGATGAGAGAAGCATTAGTGCAGATGCAAATTGTGTAAGAGAGTATAATCGGTTAAGAACACTGTATGGTCATAACATAGGTGAATATCCTGTATATGAAAAGCGTGTAGTATGTCGAAAACGAACATATGAGAAACTCTGTAGTGAGGTTGGAAAGAAGAAAAAAAATCAAGAGAATGTTAAGATTCCAAACAAAAATCAAAAGGACGCTGTTGAAGAGATTGTAGGATATCAGATAGAAGTTGAGTTCAGATATCAACTCCTATGCTAATGTAATTGTGAACGTCTTATTTGTTCTAGAAGATCTCTAACAACAAATTATGGAGAATTGAGAAAAAAGGTTTTGTTCCTTGTTGCATTCTATTTTTGAAAACTTGAGAGCTGATAAAACAAAAATTCTAAGTGTTTCTGGCATTCAGAATCTTCTGGATATATGTTCTGGTTCTTCTCAATTTACACAGAATGTACAGCAAGATGCTCAGGATTTTATGCTTGCAGTATTGGAAGATGAAGGAATACAAATTGAAAATCTGTTTGGACTTCGTTACAGTTAAATCAGCTAATCAAAATATAGAGTTTAGTCACTGTTATCAACTTTATTTATAGAAAGATTTGGACAATATATCATTTTAATGATACAACGTTGTAGAGCAGATGGAAGAACATTGGAAACTTTAATTAAAAATGTTGTGGCAAGTCAACTATCAATATCAGGAAGAACTTTCAAAGAAGTAGCAATTATTTTCCACGATGGACTTTCTACAACATCTGGACACTACACTGTGTATTTAAAGTGCATTAAAGGATTGACACATTGTATTGATGCCCATTTGCTTTTCAAATATCGGGTGCATAACGAATTACCAAATTCATACCTAATAGTTTTTGATGCCAAAGTTCTGAGAACATCATTCAGCCCATTGGGAAGATATCAATATGATTTAATGAGATTATTTTGGACATTTTCAACACAAATGATTTCAGAAAAATCATTTGGCCTATTGGGAAGATGTCTATATGAATGAAGAAGTTTATTTTTGGTATTCTCACTGCAAATGATTTCAAGAACAACATTTAACCTTAGAAGATTGTTTTAGAAAGGAGCATTTCATATATTTGATCTTTGTATCATATGCAATGTTATTGAGGATGTTCATTTTATGAAATGGAAACAGATAGTTGAGTTTGTTGTAAACATTTTGAACACAGATTAGTTTGATTTTTAACAATCTTATTGATTGTATTTTTTTGGCCGCTGTTACATGATGAACGAAATTGAAATCACTGTCTATGGTGAAATTCAATAAATTCAAAGAACAGCAAAAAAGGCAAACTGAATATGTTATATAATTGTAAAATTATGTTGTGTACTTTAAACTGTAATATTATATGTTATAACTGTACTTTTCTTCTCTTTTACGGTCCAAAATTCTAAAACTTGAAACATTTTAAAATGTAGATAATAAAAAACAACTGCAAAAATTGTTTCAATGACTTTCATATCTACTATTGAAAAGGTAAGATTAAGTAACCCAAACACTACACATGCACTACTAATTTCACCTCTGCACTACCCATACAGCTTTTTAACCACGTAGACACTGCTGATTCACACCTTCAATTACCCATGTAGTACCCATACAATCCAGAAATCACCCTGTCACTGTGTGTGTACTCCTCCAATCACCCAGCCAGTACCGTGTACTTATCCATTCCCTCTGCCAATACGCAAGCACTTATAAATTCACCATGCACTCTCCTTGCAGTACTCTAATCATCCAGTCACTACCCATGTACTCATGCAATGACCCAAGCACTAACACATGCAGTGCTACAATGACATGTGCACTACCCAAGCAGTCTTCTAACCACCTACGCACTTCTCATTCGCTCCCTCAATTCCCCAGGTAGTACCCTTAGGGTCCAGCAATAGCCCTGTCTCTCCCCATACACTCCTCCAGTCACCCAGCCACTACCATGTAGCAATTCAAACACTCCGCCAATACCCAAGCACTTATACATTCACTCAGGCAGTCTCCTTGCAGTACTCTAATAATTCAGACAGTAGCCATGTACTCATGCACTGACCCAGGCACTAACACATGCACTGCTACAATCACATGTGAGATACCGATGTACTCCTCTAACCACCTACACACTTCTCATTCGCTCCTTCAATTCCCCAGGTAGCACCCATGCAGCTCAGCAATCACCCTGTCACTCCCCATACACTCCTCCAGTCACACAGCCACTACCATGTACTAGTCCAAACACTCCACCAATACCCAAGCACTTATAAATTCACTCAGGCAGTCTCCTTGCAGTACTCTAATCATTCAGCCAGAAGCGATGTACTCATGCAATGACTCAGGCACTAACACATGCACTGCTACAATCCCCTGTGCACTACCCATGCAGTCCTCTAACCACCTACACACTTCTCATTCGCTCCCTCAATTCCCCAGGTAGTACCCATGCAGTCCAGCAATCACCCTCTCACTCCCCTTACACTCCTCCAGTCACACAGCCGCTACCATGTACTAATCCAAACACTCCGCCAATACCCAAGCCCTTATAAATTCACTCAGGCAGTCTCCTTGCAGTACTCTAATCATTCAGTCAGTAGCCATGTACCCATGCAATGACTCATGCACTAACACATGCACTGCTACAATCCCCTGTGCACTACCCATGCAGTCCTCTAACCACCTACACACTTCTCATTCGCTCCCTCAATTCCCCAGGTAGTACCCATGCAGTCCAGCAATCACCCTGTCACTCCCCTTACACTCCTCCAGTCACCCAGCCACTACCTTATAGCAATCCAAACACTCCGCCAATACCCAAGCACTTATAAATTCACTCAGGCAGTCTCCTAGCAGTACTCTAACCATTAAGTCAGTAGCCATGTACTCATGCAATGACCCAGGCACTAACACATGCACTGCTACAATCACACGTGCACTACCAATGCAGTCCTCAAACCACCTACACACTTCTCATTCGCTCCTTCAATTCCCCAGGTAGTACCCATGCACTCTAGCAATCACACTGTCACTCCCTGTGCACTCCTCCAGTCACTCAGCCACTACAATGTACTAATCCAATCACTCCGCCAATAGCCAAGCACTTATCAATTCACTCAGGCACTCTCCTTGCAGTACTCTAATCATCCAGTCACTACCCATGTACTCATTCAATGACCCAGGCACTAACACATGCACTGCTACAATCACATGTGCACTACCCAAGCAGTCCTCTAACCACCTACACACTTCTCATTTGCTCCTTCTATTCCCCAGGTGAGACCGATGCACTCCAGCAATCACACTGTCACTCCCCTTGCACTCCTCCAGTCACTAAGCCACTAGCATTTACAAATCCAATCACTCCGCCAATAACCAAGCACTTATAAATTCACTCAGGCACTCTCCTTGCAGTACTCTGATCATTCAGTCACTACCCATGTACTCATGCAATGACACAGGCACTAACTCATGCAGTGCTACAATCACATGTGCACTACCCAAGCAGTCTTCTAACCACCTACGCACTTCTGATTCACTCCTTCAATTCCCCAGGTAATACCCATGCAGTCCAGCAATCACCCTGTCACTCCCAGTGCACTCCTCCAGTCACACAGCCACTACCATGTACTAATCCAATCACTCTGCCAATACCCAGGCACTTATAATTTCAATATGCACTCTCCTTGCAGTACTCTAATCATCCAGTCACTAACCATGTACTCATGCAATGACCCAATCACTAACACATGCATTGCTGCAATCCCCTATGCACTACCCATGCAGTCCTGTAAAAACACCTACACATTTCTCATTCGCTCCTTCAATTCCCCAGGTAGTACTAATGCAGTCCAGCAATCACCCTGTCACTCCCCTTGAACTCCTCCAGTCACCCAGCCACTACCATGTACTAATCCAATCACTCCGCCAATTCCCAAGCACTTATACATTCACTCAGGCACTCTCTTTGCAGTACTCTAATCATCCAGTCACTACCCATGTACTCATGCAATAACCCAATCACTAATCTATACATTGTTGCAATCCCCTATGCACTACCCATGCAGTCCTGTAAACACCTACAGACTTCTCATTCACTCCTTCAATTCCCTAGGTAGTACCCATGCAGTTCAGCAATCACCCTGTCACTCCCCGTGAACTCCTCCAGTCACCCAGCCACTACCATGTACTAATCCAATCACTCCATCAATACCCAAGCACTTATAAATTCACTCAGGCACTCTCCTTGCAGTACTCTAATCATCCAGTCACTACCCATGTACTCATGCAATGACCCAGGCACTAACTATCACGTTACCACTACCCAAACATTCATAAATTAACCATATAGTAGACTTGCAAATCTCCAATGACCCACACAGTGTAATTTTTCTTTTTTTAACCAGTAGAGGTGGTTCAGTAAGAACCGTTTTTTTCAGAACAAGTTCAATTTTATTTTTGTTATTTTTAAACTTTTTAAACTTTTTTTGTGTGTTTTTTATTTTAAAAACAACAGACAAAAATGGAGGTCAGGAAACGATCTCTCCAACAAAAACAAAAGCACATAATAATTTTTATTAAACATTTATGTTCCTTTAGAGCAGCAGAGATAACGTCCACACACTGCTCTCCAATACAGAGTTTGGTGTCGCATTTTATGCAACTAACTTCAGCATTTAAAAATTCCGGCAGAATGTGGGGCCATGGAGCAGGTGGAAGCTGTGTTGAAGTAGATGGAGCATTTGGATCTTGATCGGCTGCAGCATTTAATTCTCTTCTCCAATTGTCTCTTGCCAGGTGTACTGGATTTATAGTCTACAGATGTTTTTTCATGCTGCTGGTACCGCATGAATATTTTTTTCCCGGACCCTCTTGACAGCACTCCCTGGCAAATAATACAATTAACTTTTCGGGCGTTAACCTTTTTTTCGCCCTGAGGAACAGTGAAAAAGTCCCACACAATGATTTCTTTCTTCTTTTTGCCACGCTCCACCATCTCTGATTCCTCCTCAATGGCCAAAGGATCAACTGAACCAAGACTGGAAGCCATAGTTTGTAGAAAAAATAAAGAAACACACTAAAAAGGCATAATAAGTCAGAGAAGCAGAAACAGGTCTTGTCTTATGAAAGACAAAAAGTAAGGGGAATATCAGAAGGATGGATCCTCCCTCTTCCACAATGAGATTAATTTAAACCAATCAGATTCTTTTTTTTTGTGCTGACATGAAGTCGCGTAGGATGCGCGCACCCGTCACACACCCATCGTGCACCCGCGAAATATTGTGTACATTATTATACACTATAAATAGTAATTTCTATAAACTTTTAATAAGTACATTAGCAAAACTGTTCACTCTAATGTCATATTCAAAGTTTCAATAGTAATTTTTCAAGTTTTAAAATACGCTGAAGACGCGACCCCAGTGCGATCACGGCATGATCACGGCGCAACCCCGGAACTATGTGCAGGGAAAGGTCGCGCACACTACGTGCATACGCCGCGCATTCAGCAAATTTCCTTTCGTACAGAGTATATTGAAAATATTAGTTTAAAAATACTTTTGTAAATAAAATTAGACAAACACTTAAACCAAAACTTTTATTGATAACTAAATAAAAGATATTTCAGACTTTTGAAATTACGCCGACTTCGCGGCTCCAGCGCGATTTCTACAATGCACGCTAATAGGATGCGCGCACCCATCGTGTAGGGTGCCCGACTTCTTTTTAATAATAAACAAATGATGAATATACTTTTCTGTCAAATACCTGTAATAGAATTTCACACATCATTCATAATAAAATAAAAATAAATGGAAAATGGTATGTTTAAGAATCATTCAAGGTGATCAGGACGGGTGTGTGTGGAGAACAGAGCTAGTCTCTCTGGGGGCCCTTGAAAGGCTCGGGCCCTGAGCCTTCTTTGCCCATGTCTTCAAAGGGCTATTACCGGTATGATGCTGTAACCTTCTGAACTGCACACACATGCAAGTGCACCATTCTGTGTAGCACCAGCAGAGCTTGTGCTGTGCTGGAAAGCCTCCTCCTGGATGTGTATCATGATGCATGCCTCAAAGACCATGTTGTGCAGCACTACATAGAACAGTAAGATTTGTGTCTAATGTGACACAAGGTTATACTCTGTTATAGCGTCAGTGGGTTGCTGTACTGTGCTGAGCAGCACCGTTACATGCTTCTACCCTATCGCTCAGCACCAACATCTTTCTGCACTGTAGGAGAGTAGGATCTGCTTCTTATGGTTACCCCCACTTTTTGCTGATGTTTCACTGTATTTCGAGTTTAGTCTGCCTGGGGCCCTGCTATCCAGGAACCCAGCCTAGCTACTTCCTCTCTAAATTGATTCCATGTACCTTAGGTACACCACAGATTGGATGCTGGGGTGCCCATATAAGTCCCTAGTATATGGTATACTATGTACCCAGGGCATAGGTATCCAGGAGGCCTACCTGAGGCTGCAGCATGTATTATGCCACCCCAGGGAAGCCTTCCCAAATGAAACCACAGGACTGCTACTGCAGCCTGAGTGAGGTGGTGCATGCACCCCTTACTGAGATATAGGTTCACTATGTCTCACCCTATCACTGCACATATAAACCTATCAGTCACCCCTATGGCAGGCCTTATCAATCCTGAAGGCAGGGTGCCTGGTTTTATGTGAGAGGGTGCCCATGCATGAGCAGAGCCCCTCTGCAGCCTTCGGAATCTATTCTCCGGGGTTGTCTGTGATGCAGCCTGACCATATACTCTTAAGTGAATTATAAACTCGCGATAAATGCTAACTTTGGGATGGCTGCAGGGAAACATGTCGTTTTTGGTGTCAAACACCTTGGAATCATACCTCCACACCAGTAACTGGTGTGGGAGTATGATCCCACCCTTCTAGAGGGAGAGACATGACAGCACCTGTATACCCGGTACCATCTAACAGAGCCCTGGCATCACAAAATGGATGCTACCAGCCCCAGACACAAGTCTGGTCTCCTGCTGCTGACCGAAACTCTGGCAGAGGAGGCCTGGACAATAGGTTTCCTGTCACAGGGAGGTGTTATCACCTCCCAGACAGGCTTTAGAGGTTTAGGGCTGGGTGGGTGCACGCTAAGAGTGCTTTGAAGTTCAGCACTGGAGGCACATTTGGAGTCCCTGTGCATAGTCCAGTTCAAACTGGTTACAGGGGCTACCAGCCCCAGCTCTGGCATGAACCTGGACAAAGGAAATGGGTGTAGCCACCCCTCTTTCCTGACCCTCCCATAGGTGGGTCCCCAGAGTATGTCCAATCCCTTCCTTGGGTATAAGAAAGGAACCCCTGGCTACAGGACTTTAGATTACACCTGGACGAAACTCTGATACAGAAATTCCAGAACTTCAGTGATCTACACGACTAGATGACGAAGAATCTCCCTTGGAGTAAATGAGTTACTCCCCTGCTCGGCAGGCACCAAAGACGCATCTGCCCGGTTTGCATCCCTGAAGCTCCCATCAGATTCTGAAGAATTTGCAACACAAGAGGTGGGTTTCCAGACTTCCCAGAGGCCGACCCGAGTCCCCAGCAAAGCTGAGACCTGTAGCCCTCGTGGGTACCGTGGAACCGGAACCCCTGGACACTGTGCACATTTGCAAGTGCATTAGCTTCTTGGCGTTCCTTGAGGCTGTGCATTGGGTTACTTGTAGCCCAGACTGCGAGCACCTTTACCACCAAAGATTACTGGCCTACACTCCACGAGTGTTCCGTGAGCTGGCACTTTGTGTTTCTGCTCAAGGTACCTTCGCAATCCCTGGTCCGTTGATTGGTGGGTCCCTGTGAAGGAAACATAAACTTTAATTGGATGGGGGATGGGAGCACACTGCCTCACCTCCCAGCACAGTTCGCCCCTTAGCATTGTGGTAAATGCAGTTCACAGTGATTTCTTACTTGAATTTTAGCTGTAGTGGTTCACCAAAGTTGGTGCAGGTTAGTGCTGTGAATCTCTAGACACATGTGTTTCTGGATATATTCCGTCTTCAGTGGAGATAAAAAATGAAAATTCCTTCTGGGGTTGCTGGAAAGGCTGCCATAGTCTCTCAGGTCTCAGTACCTCTCTCTTGCGCACAGGTGCATCGCCAAGAGCTCGTCAGCTCAGTGGCTCAAGGGAGCCTTTTCAAACAAATGGGGGATGGGAGCACACTGCCTCACCTCCCAGCACAGTTCGCCCCTTAGCATTGTTGGTAAATGCAGTTAACAGTGATTTCTTACTTGAATTTTAGCTGTAGTGGTTCACCAAAGTTGGTGCAGGTTAGTGCTGTGAATCTCTAGACACATGTGTTTCTGGATATTATCCGTCTTCAGTAGAAATAAAAAACGAAAACTCCTTCTGGGGTTGCTGGAAAGGCTGCCATAGTCTCTCAGGTCTCAGTACCTCTCTCTGGCGCACAGGTGCATCGCCAAGAGCTCGTCAGCTCAGTGGCTCAAGGGAGCCTTTTCAAACAAATGGGGGATGGGAGCACACTGCTTCACCTCCCAGCGCAGTTCGCCCCTTAGCATTGTGGTAAATGTAGTTCACAGTGATTTCTTACTTGAATTTTAGCTGTAGTGGTTCACCAAAGTTGGTGCAGGTTAGTGCTGTGAATCTCTAGACACATGTGTTTCTGGATATTATCCGTCTTCAGTAGAGATAAAAAACAAAAATTCCTTCTGGGGTTGCTGGAAAGGCTGCCATAGTCTCTCAGGTCTCAGTACCTCTCTCTGGCGTAGAGGTGCATCGCCAAGAGCTCGTCAACTCAGTGGCTCAAGGGAGCCTTTTCAAACAAATGGGGGATGGGAGCACACTGCCTCACCTCCCAGCACAGTTTGCCCCTTGGCATTGTGGTAAATGCAGTTCACAGTGATTTCTTACTTGAATTTTAGCTGTAGTGGTTCACCAAAATTGGTGCAGGTTAGTGCTGTGAATCTCTAGACACATGTGTTTCTGGATATTATCCGTCTTCAGTAGAGATAAAAAACGAAAATTCCTTCTGGGGTTGCTGGAAAGGCTGCCATAGTCTCTCAGGTCTCAGTACCTCTATCTGGCGCACAGGTGCATCGCCAAGAGCAAATCAGCTCAGTGGCTCAAGGGAGCCTTTTCAAACAAATGGGGGAGGGGAGCACACTGCCTCACCTCCCAGCACAGTTCGCCCTTAGCATTGTGGTAAATGCAGTTCACAGTGATTTCTTACTTGAATGTTAGCTGTAGTGGTTCACCAAGGTTGGTGTAGGTTAGTGCTGTGAATCTCTAGACACATGTGTTTCTGGATATTATCCGTCTTCAGTAGAGATAAAAAACGAAAATTCCTTCTGGGGTTGCTGGAAAGGCTGCCATAGTCTCTCAGGTCTCAGTACCTCTCTCTGGCGCACAGGTGCATCGCCAAGAGCTCGTCAGCACACACTTTAATTGGGCTTCCCTGGTTGCTCCAGATGTGCCTTCACTCTCCATCACTTGGGGAGTCCCCAGGACCTTGCTGGTTCGCACCGAAGCATCTTTCCTCTTCCTGCGTGGGTTGCTGTTGCCAAGGCTTGTTGTGTCCAATCTGGGCACCGATGCTGAAGCACTCAACATCCTTTGTGGGACAGCTCGAATCCAGCTCCTGGTCATCCTCTACATCTCCTGGTCCTCATGGCTGAAGAGTAAATCCTCTCCTCCTCGTACCTGAAGCACCAGACATCTGTGGGCATTCGACTATCGTGCCCCTGGTCACTGGCAAGTGACCCAAACTCTGTCCCCTCTGCTTTCAGGTTCTTCACACCTTCAATCCATGGTTGGATATCTTCAGACACTTCTCCTCTTCCCGGCAGCAGCACTTTTCAGCATCCTGCCATAGAAAAGGATGACGCGACCCAACACCATTTGACACCTATGCACCTGGCTTCCTTGAGTGAGGTAACACGAGAACTCCGGTGCTCCCGTGGGTGTTGGCCCTAGAATCATCTAAGTCCAAAAGGGTTTTTTCCCAGTCCACCCCTAAGTGTCCTTAAACTTTAAAATTCCAACCGTGACTTTCCCGATAGGAGCTAACGGAGCTTGCGGCTGTGTTGTCACACTGCACACGTCCCCCCGTGGATCACCTGTATCACTGCCTTGGGTGGTTCCTTGGGTCCCAGCGATTCTACAGGCTCTAGGCCTTGTGCCTAGTCAAGTCATGGTTCTTATAACACTTTCTTAATATATAGTTTGGTTCTCCCCTAGGGCCTATCGTATATTTTGTTAATTTACTGTGATATATTAAGTGTAACATATGTGCTTTAACCTCTAGCCTCATAAAGAGACTAGTAGGGTGTGTTTAGTAATAAATACATATATTTTATATATACACCTGGTGTGGTTCTCCTTTCATTAGGTCATTCAAGAGATTATAGACTGGTAAAACAAGCTGCTTTACACTCCTTCAAGACGTAGCCTGAAGGCAGCTCTCCATAGCTACCACTAGGATAGCTTTTAAATAAGGTTGTCTCTAACCTATCACCTCTAAGAGGTTTTTGGACTGGTTCAAGGTGCCCACTATAACTAGTGGACAGAATATACCAGGCCAACTTCTCACATTCACCTTAGATTTAGAGGTAGTTTTAATCCCCCTGCCCTATTATGTACTTGGCCTTACAGGGGGGGTCATGTCAATCATAGGGGTACCCCAACCCATAGTATACCCTACTGTATGTAGGTGTCTTTATCAGCACTGGCTCCAGGCCTGGTTAGTAAGAGTCAGTTACCACCTGCACCTCTGTTGATTCTTTCTCCATATGGCTTGCTTCCTTCTGCACCTTTCTTCGTCTTTCTGGACTTTCTGCATTTCTCTTGCTTCTTTCTGTACTTTTCTTCATCTTTCTGCACATGTACTACCTCTATAGTCCTAGCTAAAAATTTAAAATGTAACAAACCTTTGAAATTCATTGAAAAAAACACAGGTTTTCAGGGACGTTATAGTTAGAAATTAGCATTTAAAAAACCTTTGAAATTCACAAAAAAACCCATATGTTTCAGGGACGTTATAGTTAGAAATAAGCATTTGAAAAACCTTAGAAATTCAATGAAAAAGACCATAGGTTTCAGGGACGTTATAGTTAATTGGACATTTCACTCGTACAAAACCATGGAAATTCTGCTGTTATAGTTAGTTCAGCTAACTATAACTCATGCCCCGCAATGCACTCCTGATGACATCACATATTACATCATTCATGACATGGTCAGTGACATCACTCATCACTGATGACATCACTGATGACATCATCCACATGAAATCTGATGGACCTCCTCACACCCTAATATAACCTTTGATATACCCACTGTAAAATACAGACTTCCATTTTTGAAACCATTGACACACCAATACCAGTTACTACATACGCACTCACTGATTCCTAGGTTTACACACACATCTACTCATTCACCCATATAATTTCTCATACATGCAGTCACTCATCAATACAGCACTATCATATGCACTCATACACCTATACAGACACTCACACACCACCACTAATCCAGAGTTACTCACACACCTAGTCACTCATACAAAGAATCAATCACACTTTACAGACCTATACAGTTATACACACACCACATTACATCAAACAGAAACAAATGCATATTTACTCTCTTATAGTCACTGATACAAGTACACACTCATCCATACAGCTATTCTAACAATCACTGACTCTCACGTATAGTCATATATGTACTCCAACTTTCACATACACTCCCCTTAACATATGTAGTTACTTGGACATGTGCCACTACAACATCCGTTCACTCACCAACACACCCATACACACTCTCCCACCCATACATCTGTTTCCACATGCACCCTTGAACCCATACAGTGAATCAATCACTCACACATCTATGCACAGAATCACACACCTTACACCCACCCACACACAAACTCAGACACCCATACAAATACTCAGGCAACCAATAGATAACCCATATATATACTTATGTAGCTACTGAGCAACCCATGCAGCTTCTTACACAAAAACAGACAGACTGATACAGACATTTACACAGTTTAGTCACTAACCCATGCATCCAGTTAGACACACTTAATCACTCACTTAAACAGTCATTCATGCACCTACTAAATCCTCCATCCAGACACTTATATACCAACTCATTCTTCAATACACCTTAGCATATATATAAAACATATTTAAACTTTAAAGAAACACACACTCCCTAGATGATGTCATCAGTGATGTCATTTGAGATGTCATCAGTGATGTCACTGACCATGTCATGAATGATGTAATATGTGTCGTCATCAGCAGTGCATTGGGGGGCGCGAGTTATAGTTAGCTGAACTAACAATAACAGCAGAATTTCTATGGTTTTATATGAGTGAAATGTCCAACTAACTATAACGTCCCTGAAACCTGTTTTTTTCAGTGAATATATATATAATATATATAATATATTTTATATATATATATATATATAATTACAATTAGGACCGAATTTCTGTTGGATGAGCGCTTTTTGTTTTGCCAATAACTTTAGCACCATTTGACAAATCCTTGTGAATTTGTTAAAACTAGTGTAACGCTCACTTCAGCTGCTGTCATAAATGTTTTAGGGTGATACGTCAAGTGGGGGCCAAGAAAACATTTTCAGTCCCAAAACGCATCCTCCCAATGCATTTTCCCATAAGGACTTTAGACACAGCTACTGCATGCGTAAAGGTAGCTGTTGGCTCAGAGAAGTGCCTTTTTCTGATTTGCTGTAAGTCCATTCAGTAATTGAGGACTTATTAAAAGAAATTCACATTTTTAGATATAGGAACGACAAACCAGAGGATCTGACAGTCCCTCTGCTCAAATCTGATTGGCTGCTAACACTTCAAGCTAAAACTTGATTTCAACTGAGTCTCCCCAGAAAATTTAAAAAAGAGAAGGGGGCAGGGTAGGAATATTTTGACCCCCAGGTCTCTTGGGGTCTGGAGCAAAAACATATGTAAAAAATAAATTGGTAAAAGCTGTGCTGGATCTGTGGCACCAGGTAGAAAAAATGTGGACTCCAAGCTTCTCTATTATTTAGCCCCCGGGTAAGCCAGGTCCCAGGGGCATGTAGGCTTAAATGGATTCTAAAGGAAGGAGAAAACAGGCCCCCTCCTTGTGTCTCAAGGATTGCCACCTCCACAGGGCCAATTGAAAAGAAATAGGGGGTCTTGTGAACTCCCATGCCCTGGGACCACCATCTCCCCAGGGATAATAGTTTTATTATGGGGCATTGCTTACCCCTGGACCCCAGGGGCCACCACCTTCCCAGGGCTAAATGCTGGGCCCTGGGGATGGGTTCCCTGGTGCCGAAATTGACCTGGGGCAGGGGAGCTTTGTGGCCCCCCTTTCCCATTGCACAAATGCTGGCCCCCGGGGATAGGGTCCCCTTGGCCCGAAATTGACCATGGTAGGAGGGCCCACTTCCCTATTACACAATAGAAAATAAAGGTCAGAAGGAATAGAAAGAGGCACAGGAAGTGTCAGAAAGAGGCAGAATAAAGGTCAGCAATGAGCAGAAAAAGGCAAGATAAATTTGAGAAACAAGTAGAAAGAGCCAAAATAAAGGTGCGAAACAAGTAGAAAGAGGCAAATTAAACATCAGAAACAAGGAGAAAGAGTCAAAATAGAGGTCAGAATGAGACAAAACAGAGGTCAGAGGGAAGCCGAAAGAGGCAAAATAAAAGGCAGAACGGAGTAGAAAAAGGCAAAATAAAGTCCAGCAACGAGCAGAAAGAGTCAAAATAGAGATCAGAAACAAGCAGAAAGAGGCAAAATAGAGGCCAGCAACAAGCAAAAAGATGCAAAATAGAGCCCATAAACCGGCCCATAAACTAGCAGAAATGAGCAGGAAGAGTCACAATAAAGGTGTGAAACAAGCAGAAAAAGAGTAGAGAATGAGAAGAACCCACTCAGGCACTCATGCACCAACTCACAAAACAACTTAGACACTCTCACAGACCATTCAGACACTCACTCACCCACTTACAGACCAACTGACACATGGACACCTACTCACAGACCCAGTCAGACAATTATTTACCCACTTACTCATACTCTCTCTCACCCACTCACAGACCTACTCAGAGACTCATGCATCAAATCACAGACCCACTCAGACTCATGCACCCACTCACAGACCCACTCAGACAATCACTTACACACTCACTTACAGATGCACTTAGAGACACATACATTTAATCACAGGTACACTCAGAGACTTACACACCCACTCACAGACACACTCTGATACTCACACACTCACTCAAAGACCTACTTAGACACTCACATATCCACTCACAGACCCACTCAGAGACGTATGCACCCACTCACAAGCATGCTTAGACACTCATGCACCCACTCAGATACTCATGCACTCAGTCACAGAACTAGTCAGACACTCACACACACACTCCCAGTGAGTCACTAATGCAGGTATACCCAGAAACACTCAGACACGCACACACCCATTCAGACACTCACTCACTCAGTCACACACCCACTGGCGCACTGTTGCACTCACTCACACACTAATGTTCAAAGTTTACAGGTTACAGTTAAGAAATAGAATTTTTAAAAATCTTAAAAATGCACTGAAAAAACTAAAGTTACAGGGACATTATAGTTATGTAATTGAATTTGAAAACCCTTAGAACTTCACTGAAAAAGACAGCTGGAGGACAGGAGATGGTGCTAGTGTGAGTGCTTCCCACTCCCGTGCACCGCCGCAACGCCTGCCACCCGATGGTGCTCTGATCCGATCACCTCTGCTATCAGCTAGTTGACCTAATGTGTTGCTCAGGTACTCTCACCTGGCAATGCTCGCGACGGCCTCAGCTTTACCCGCTTTCGAATGCCGGACGCCTATAGCCTCGGTCCGTGTCTGGAGCAGAGCAAGAAAAGCAAAATCCCGCTTTTGGATCTCCGTGCTGCTGCGCTTTTGTGGTAACGCGGGACTCGCTACAGGCAAAGACCCACATTTTTATCCTGCCAGAGGGGGCCCGAGTGCGGTTGGACCTGCTCAGTGGCGGATACAGTGGAGGGAAAAATACGGGGAAGAGGAGCAGTAACGAGATGACCACTCGTGGCCAGAAGACTCTCAAGTTAAAGACCATTGCAGCCCATGAGGAGCCTTGGGACAAAGCAGAGAAGACGGATAGACCAGATTCTAAAGTTAAAAGAGACCCCGGGGTGAGCAAGAAAAACATGGGGAGGCTTGGAGGGACAATCTGCTCAAAAGAGACTCTGGGAAATACTGGTGCCCCCCCCCCATCTATTGCTAAACTTTTCACTAATCTCAAAAATGCATCTATCCCGACCCCAGCCTCTCTGAGTGGCTTAACTGAGGGCTCTTTAGAACAAAGAACCTTATCGACTACCCCGCAATTAACCCAAAGCGCTATAAATGAACTTGCTGGAGAGGCCTCTACTAAAGAAATTGCCCAGGCATCAGTGCCTACCCCTGGCTATCAAGATATTACTGCTGTTGCCGCTACGAATATCACCATCCCCAATGCAGCCACCGTCACTACCACCGCTATTACTATTCCCACTGTTATTGTTGGAGACCCTTCTGACGGTGAGGCCGGAAAAACCATCCTTGGGCTGAATAAAGTGACCGATGAAAGTGGCCTAGTAAATGAGAACTTCTTTTCTGTCTCAGACGGATCTTTAACCGGGTCTGATAATGAGCTAGTGGGCTCTATAGAAACCACTCCATCTGAAGGGGAGGTAAATGACTCTGCTCCCAGAACTGTTAAACAAAAAAAAGCTTGAGGTAAAAAACGTAGCCTGTTAAAACGGACTCATACAGACCCGCTCGGGTCTCTGCCTGATGGAAGCCCCAATGGCCTACAGCTACCTATCGAAAACTCCGAACATACTCTATCTTCAATTCTAGCATCTATCAAGCAATTCCAGGAAGAAGTTAGAATGGACAGCCTCGCAGCGAAGGGCGCTTCAAAAAAACTTCACAGGGGGATTAGGAAATTAAACAAAATTTGCACTGATATCGGAGACCGGGTCTCGATGGTAGAAGGACGAACAGAGACCCACGAAGCTGAAGTCTTTCAAATAAAAGAGCAAGGCGCCTCCCACGCGGCCTGTCTCACTGACATGATGACCAAACTTGAAGAGCAAGAAAATAGGTTAAGGAGAAATAACCTAAGATTATTGGGTATTCCGGAAGGCATTGAGGGAGATGACCCAGAGGATACATCGTCAAACTGCTTCGGTCTGTCATTCCATCTCAGACTAGCTGGAATTGGGAACAGGAGATTCAAAGGGCGCACCGTTTCCCCTTTAATTTGAAGCAAAGACGGGATGGTAGTAATGCTGGAAATGAGAAACCCAGAGCCTTTTTTTTTTTTTTTTTAACTTTCTCCTAAAACAATTAATATATGATCAGGCCAGGCCTAACTCTCAGAAAGAGGTAGATGGGATTAAATTCTTCTCTAAACCAGATTTTAGCCATGCAACTGTAGAGCGAAGATGGCGATTGCGCCAAATGATTACTCCCCTACAACAGCAAGGGGCACAAGTCTTTTTGATGAACCCGGCAAGGCTGAAAGTTAATACAAGGGCTCGACTCGGGTCTTCTTATCCGAGATCAAAGCTGGCGAATACGTAAAGGAAATAACGGGGAGAAAACGAAAATGAACCTTGAAACCCGGAACTTGGATCTAAACTTTAATGTAATCGGGGGGGTCTCATTGGCCCTTCTTTCTCTTTCTCTTTCTAAACTGAAGGCTGCAGGGAATGGAAGTGGTGAAAAAGGGGTTGGGGTGGGGGAGGGGGGAGGGAAAAAAAGAGAAAAGAGGGAGAACACAATCTGCATGCTTATTTTTCTTTGTTTATTTTTCCGCTGTTTTTTTTTTTCTCTTTTCTTTTTCTCCCATAAAAAAACAAGACTATCTGTACTCCTCTCTCTTACCCCACTTGGCATAGCTAAGCTACCCAATTCCTGAAATTATAGGTCTAACTTCGGCGTGGGGCGGCGGCCGGGGGGCTTCACATTAGCTCTCCATCATTCAGGGTTTCCCTGACTGTCTTTTTTTTTGGGGGGGTGGGGGGAGGGTGTTCGGGTCCTTATTGAATGCTGTGAGGGCAAAATTAATAGAATGTCACTGTCTTGATTTAAATCATTCAACATTATGCTATAGGAAATGTTTTTATATTTAGCAGTAAAAGGGGAGAAGGATGTGGGGTCTTCTGGGGGAGTACTGGGTGGGGCATGGGGGGCCAGGGGGGCTGGGAGAGCACGGGGTGTAAGACTGGAGAACTCAGTAGGGCCAGGGTCAGGAGGACCTGACTGTCTAGGATTTCACTTCTGTTATCTTATCGGGAATTAGGTTTAAAAAAATATATATATATATAAATGAATATACAATGTAAACTTAGAATCATTTCATTAAATATTTGCGGCTTGAATGATTTATTAAAGAGACAGAAAACTGCGCAGACACTACGACTGATGGGGGCAGATATAGTATGTCTCCAAGAGACTCATATTGAGGCTGGCCAGAAATGTTTGTTGAATTCTTTAGGCTTTAAATTAATCGGGGCAACTACGCAAGGAGCCCGAGTAAAGGTAGTTGGGATTTTGGCACGTAAAACACTACCATTAGTTGTGAATCAGGTCAAATCTGACCCATTAGGAAGATGGGTTCTGGCGAGGTGCTCTTTATCTTCTAGTCTCGTATTTACAATTTGTTCTTTCTATGCGAGTAACCTAGATGACCCTGGCGTGATAAATCATGTTAATCAAGAGCTCGCACTCTGGCCACCCCCTATAATTCTGTGCGGCGATTTTAATATAAATCTACCCAGTATTTGGCACTTAGATAACACTTGGCGCTATGAAGGAAGAAAGCCCAAAGTCTCTCGAGCTCTGCGCAATTTATTAAGTACTCATGGCTTGAAGGACGTCTGGGCTCATTCTAAGTCAGATCAGAATGGTTTCACTTTTTTCTCCGCTCCACACCGGTCGTTAGCCAGACTGGATTATTTTTTTGTCTCCTCTGCTCTTACATGCGCTTGCTCTATCGATATCGCCCCTCGACTACTGTCGGATCATAACCCACTTATTTTAAATTTAGAGGGATGGGGGAACCAGGAATTAAGCTCGAATTGGACGTTTGTAAAAGCCTTGTTATACGATAATAATTATCGGGAATATATGGCTAAATGGATACGGGAATTTTTTTGTATTAATACCGGGACTGCATCTGCAATGGTGGTTTGGGACACCCCCAAAGCAGGTATAAGGGGGGAGACACTCCACTTTTCAATCAGGAAGAATAAAAAGGAAAAAATACAAATTGATTTATTACAAAGACAGAGGATAGAAGCAGAAAAAAAACTAATACAGGCGGGTCAGGCTGGATCAGGAATAGATGAAGCACAGACAAGGGTCGCAGTTTTGAAATCAGAAATGGGGATGGCATTAGCAGAAAGAATTGCTACCAAATGGGCAGCATCTAGAGAGAAATGCTATGAGCTGAGCGAACGTATTGGTCATCAGCTTTCTATTTCTACCAGGCAACAGACAACTGCAAACACCATTACTTCAATTAATACTGATACAGATACTGAAGGGCTAACCTCCGATCCGAAAAAAATCAAGGAGGCTTTTAAGAAGTTTTATCAAAAGTTATATTCAGAAGAGATTAGTGGAACAACCGAAGACTTAGATAATAAGATTAAAAAATATCTAGAAAGAACACCGATAACTAAACTGAACGCTGATACACATGACACACTGGAAACCCCTTCAGGCTGGGAGGAGATCGCAGCTGCACTGGCCAGCCGCCCCGATGGCAAAGCTTCAGGGACAGACAATCTTCCAGTCGAATTCTATAAAATCTTCTCAGAACAAATAAAAGATCTTTTTACGGAAGTAGTTAGTTCCATTTCTGAGGGGATTCCTCCACCGAATTCCTGGTCATCAGCTAAAATTGTGATATTCCCTAAGAAGGATAAATCACCCCTGGAGATGACATCATATCGACCCATAACATTAATTAATTCTGATTCTAACATTTTCTCTAAAGTTATTGCCACTAGAATATCTTTAAACATGGAATCATTCGTATCCAGGTGGCAGCATGGATTTATTCCAAAAAAGGGTACCACCTAGCATGTCCGACGGACTATTACCTTACTTGTTGCCGCAGAAGTGACAGGGGACCCGGTCTCGCTAATTCTCTTAGATGCAGAAAAAGCGTGTGATCGGGTCTCCTGGCATTTTCTCTGGGTTATCATGCGGCGGGCCGGTTTTGGAGTAAGAATGATTCAAGCCCTGCAAGCACTGTACCAGAACCCAACAGCTAAAATATTAATTAATGGTCAGCTGACAGAACAAATTAAGATAACAAGAGGAACAAGGCCCCTGCTCGCCCCTACTCTTCGCCCTCTATATAGACCCTCTCATAAGAAGAATCAAAGCTAATTCCTCGATCCCGCCCGTGATTAGGTTTGGCGTTGACACAAAGATCATGGCTTACGCCGATGATATAGCAATAGTAACCCCTGAACCTGAGCTGGCCATCAGGGCTTTAGAGCAAGAAACTCTGGAATTTGGACTGATCTCTGGCTATGCTTTAAATAGAACAAAAACGCAGATTGTCGTTAATAAAAAAGTAACCTGGGTAGATAACAGAATTACTGATAAAGCAAAATACTTAGGAGTTAACATTGTCTCAGATTTGGATACTCTGGTCACAGAAAATTTGACACCACTGGCTACCGACATGAAGAAATCACTTAGGAAAATTGATAACTTACATCTAACTATCGTGGGAAGATGTAATATCTTAAAAATGACGTACTTTCCCAAACTGATCTACTTTTTTCATACAATTCCGTTGGCTTTTAATAGTAGTATGCTCTCAGTCTTTCAACAAATTTTTACTGAGTTTATTTGGGCATAAACACAGCCAAGAAGGGCTTTTAGTGTTCTTACTCTACCTAGGGAGAGGGGAGGCTGGGCTATTCCTAATCTAAAACTTTATTATTGGGCTGCTTCTTTACAACATTGTAGCAAATTGATGTATGAGAATCACACTTTAAGCCGGTCAGGCCTGCCCTCTCCTTATTTCTTACTTATAGGGGATAACGTAAGGGGGTGTCTGTGGCGACATTTGGAATTCACCTGCTATAAGCGAGTTAGATTTAAGACGATGATCAATGCTTACCAGGTCTTTAGTAAAATTCGCAAAACATTCGGAATTGCCAAGCTTAATTTCTATACTCCTATTAGAAACAATTATAATCTGCCACTCATATTTAAAAATATATATTTACGACAATGGCATCTGGCTGGCATTTGTAAATTAGGAGGCTTCTATGGCTCTGGTCGTATTCGGTCATTTGAAGACTTGAAAATTAGTTATAATCTGACCAACAACCAGATATTTCAATATAATGCCATCTTACATAAAAGACACTGGTGACTTCCTGTCCAAGGTTCAAAATAATGAAAGGCGATGTGACTATTTACTTATTGCAATGGACATGACTTCACTCTACACGTCTATCCATCACTCTGATGGTATCAAGACATTGAACCATTACTTGGCCAAAAGACCATCCAACTGCGTACAACACAACAAGATGCTTACCAATATGGTGGACTTTTGTCTGAATAACAATATTTTTCTATTTCAGAAAATGTTGTATTTACAACAACGCGGTGTAGCGATGGGAGCCAGCTTCTCCCCCAGCTACGTCTGTTTACATACGGGCTGGTGGGAGGAGCTGGTTCTATTAAAAGATCATGGCAACGCCTTTAATAGCAAGGTTAAAAAATGGCTAAGATTTATAGACGATCTTTTTATAATATGGCAAGGCTCGATCAATGTAGCAGAAAAATGTGTAAATGATCTGAATGTAAATAGCATTAATCTGCATTTTACAGCTTCCATCAGTACCACTACTGTAAATTTCTTGGACGTACAGGTGTATATCAGGAATGGCCAATTGGAAACTAAGTTACATAGGAAGTCAACTGCAGGCAATGCAGTATTACATGCAGGTAGTGCCCACCCCCAGCATTTGATACATAGCATACCCTACGGGGAGATGCTACGCATCAAATGCATTTGCAGTTGGGAAGATGAACTCAAATTGACCCAACAGGCCAGCAAGGAGAGGTTTTTAGCGAGAGGCTACTCATGCAACTGTATTGACAGTGCGATTACTAATAGTATGGCAGTGACCAGAGAGAGCCTTATCAACAAACCACCTAAAATGTTTGAAAAAGACACAGATGAGGCCTCTCCCTTCAGATTCATTCTTGAGTATAACAGACAGGAAAAAGCCATTAGAAACATCATGAAAAGAAACTGGTCACTAATTTGAGAGCATCCAGTGATTGGCCATTTACTCCCCAAAAATCCATCCATAACCTATAGTAAGGCATCCTATATGAAAGATGTCCTAGTACGGAATGATCCGTTTACACCATCAGGGGGTACTTGGCTTTCGCAAAGGACGGGCTTTTTTCCTTGTAAAACATGCAAAGCCTGCCAACATGGTATTAAGAAAACTACCTATAGTACCCCTTTCAGTGAACAGGAAAAGAAGATTAACAAGGCCATAATTTGTAAAACTGATCATGTGGTCTATGTGCTGGAGTGTCCCTGTGCCCTACGATATGTAGGAAGTACAATACTACAGGGGCACAAGAGGATACTCCAGCACATCAGGGCAATAAAGAACAAAGACACAGCATACCCTGTGGCACAATACTTCGGTGAACTAAATAATGCCAATCCTAAAGAGCTAAAATACTTTTTAGTGGATACCATCCCACTTAACAAAAGAGGGGGTGACAGAGAGAAAAAACTGAGGCAATTAGAAACACGCTACATAATTGACCTCGACACTAAGGCCCCTGGGGGCCTTAATGTAACTGAGGAACTCTACACCTGCCTCTGAAGGGGATAGCTAAAGAGCAAAGCAACTATAGCACATGATGACACTCAAACCTAGGAGTTCCTCAGAATCGCATATTTTCTGAATCTAAGCAAGTCAACCTCATAAATCACTGTGATTCTAACTAAAAGAAACTCAAGCAGTCGCTGACTTCCAATTATTTTGCACATATATTTTACACAAATTTTTTAGGGGTTTTAAGTAAATTAGATGTGGTTGTCACACTAATTGTTTGCACATTAATTGAGGGCTGAGCAGTCATACAAACAAGCAGCAAATTATTTAAATTGAATGCAAAATGAATAAGGCACGTGCACGTTCTTTAGCCTGCCACAATAGCACTTTTAAATATGAGTCAACACATTGAGACAATTATTGTAAGTACTGTTTTATGCATTAGCACTTTAAAGCAACAAATTGCTTCTTTAAAGATATACAAATATGAAGTATTAATACTTTGAAAATATGTTAATCTTTTAGGGAAATATTTGTAGTTTTTTAGCAAATGTTTTCAATGAGGTTAAATTTTTATATGCAAGTATTTATTTATTTATATATATATCAAATTTTTAATGCATAAACAATAACGTGCGTATTGATGCGTTCCGAAATCAATGCAGCCGTGGGGCCGGAGCCCGGAATAAGACAGCGTGGAAGGTAGCCGATAGTTCCGTGGCAACCCGTATGGTAACGCGAATAACCTGGGGAGCTTGCGAGGATCCGACTAAGCATGACGGTGCGGGCTGTGTGTTCACGGCTGCATTGATTTCGGAACGCATCAATACGCACGTTCCGCTTCCCTCGGAACTCCCTTCGTATTCAAGAACTGGCCTCGCATCTGACGAACCATTTTACTTCTCCCATGGCTCACCGTCACCTTGGGTCTACCATCCTACGAGTCCCGACCTGAGACGGTATCTGACGGGCCATTTTTCTACTCATAGTGTCTCACCGCAATTTCTGGCTACCTCCCAGGCAAATAATTGTCATTCTCCTGTCCTGAAGAGATCCCACCACTCGCTAAGGGATTGAAACGTCGTTGACAACCATTTCTAAACTCCATTGTATCGCAATTTGAAATGTCGGAGTATGAAATGTCTTACTGACTTTTTGTTAACAATTACCTTCGAGCACCAAAAAGTCACCTTTTAAATCACTTGCCTGGGTACCGGAAATCGGCTGATTTCCTATTACCCTGCCACCAACTCACTCACTGTTTTACTTTTTTCTCACTATTTACTGTAATTTACTAGTTATCTCTGCATTGTCTTCAAACATAAAACCCAATTTTTCATTGTACTAATTGTGGCACCTTAATTTACTCTAATTGAATGGGACCGCTGTTCCTCTATAATAATGTTTACACCCTTGGTCCCTTCTTACTCCTAGGGTCCCCTTGTTCCTTATAATCGAGCACATCATCTGCGGCCGCAGATTCTCCATGTACCAGGCCAATGGACATCCGCCCACTTTTCCAGAAGGTGCACATACATTGTAATGTGTGCAATGCTGTTCTTTGCTACGGTGAGAGCAGTATTAACTTGATTGAAAACAAAAGACAGCAGCACACATGCTCCAGCCCATAATTTTTTTCATTTATTGTTTTTGTTCCTGTTGAACAGTTTTCATTACCAGTTTTTTTTTTTTGTGCTCTAAAAAAATAAAAATAAATACAAAATTGTTAAAAAACTAAAAAACAAAACAAAACAAAAAAGAAAAAAAAAACAGTTCTTTTCAGAACTCACTTCACTTCTCCAAGAAGAGCTATATTCCTAACATACTGTGTTGTAATTTTATTGAATGCATGTGTAGTGTATACATGAATGATTGAAATGATTGAAATGACTGAGTGAAGAGGAGGAAAGGACAGACAGAATGAGTGAGAAAAGGAAAGTATGATCAGTCATGAAAGGGAAGTGAAAGACTGACTGCAACAAAAGGACTAAGGGTAGAGGATACAGGTAAGAAGAGTGAATGAGTAAGGGAATGGCAGTGAGTAATGGAGAGTGATGGAGGGGGAGTGAGAAAAGGGGAGTAAGGGACGGAGATAGGAAAAGGGAGTAACAGAGGAAGCGGATGAAGTACAGCAGGGTAAAGGGATTGAAAGTAAGAGAAGTGGAGTGATGGTGAGATAAGGGGTATGAGGATTAGAAAAGGGGGTAAGGGAAAGTGAGAGATGGGGAGTGAGGGGATGGAGGGATTTAGGAAACTGGAGTGAGAGAAAGGGAGTCAGGATTTCAATGAGCAAAGGAGAGTGAGGGAGAGTGAAGGAACGAATGCGGGGGTGTGAGATACAGACAGGAGGAAGTGAAGTAGGAGAATAGGAGTGACTATGAGTAAAGGATAGTGACAGTTAGGGAAGGTGAGGGAAGGAGAATGACAGAGAAGGTTAAAAAATTAACATAGATGGAAAATGAGTGATGGAGAGAGGAGGAGTGGTAGAACAGAGATGTTAAGGAAATTAAGGGTAAGACAGACAAAGGGAGAGAGACAGAAACAGAGACAGAGAGCAAGGAACTGAGAAGGAGTGAGGCAGTTAGAATGACTGAGACATATGGAGACAGGGAGAGAAACATGGTTGAAAAAATAGTGATGAAGGCAGTAAACCTAGGGGAGTAGTAGAGAAGGAGTGAGGGAGTTACGAAAGAGCAGTAAAGGAAGAAGAGAGAGGGAAGGGGAATGAGAAAAGCAGAGTGAGGGGAAGTGAAGAAAAGGGAGCATGAAAGTGAAGGGGTGAGAAATACAGATATTTTAAACTTACCTGACCAACAAAATAACTTAATTAGAAATAAATGTTTTTTTTAATTACAAGAAAAATGGATTCAATTTCCTAAATTTTCTTTCTAGATCTGAAAAAAAAGAAAAAAGTAGTAATATTTAACAATACATTTTAGAATACAGTACACATATTTTCATATTTAACAAAGTAATTTTGTGCCCTTTTTTTGCTGTTTTCAGAATATATTGAATTTCACTGAAAATAGTGATGTCAATTGTATTCATAACTTAACAGCGGGCAAAAAAATAAACAATCTGAAAGATTGTTTAAAAAAGCCCTGAATCTATCCTCAGTAAAACATACCTTGATAGAAATTTAACATATATATTAAAAATATCTTCTAAGAACAATAACTATTTGCAATAAATAACGTCTGTAAATCTTGTTGCTTAAGCACATACACCAAAATAATATCTGTCAAAGAAGTCCACAATAGACACATTTACCTTTCCATGAGGCCAAATGGTAATTTTTAAATCCTTTTTAGGTGAAATATCCAATGGTAATACTATAAAATCGAAATAATGGTTTCTTCAGATGCTGCAATTTGTATCTAAAATTTTGGTTTTAGAAAAATTAAGTAGGAATTTGGTAATTCTGCAGGCAAACGTTGCTTGAAAATCAATTGAGAATCATTAAACAGTGTCCAGCCTTTTTCACATTTTAGAAAAACTGTGTAATGACCAGAAGTTATAGAAGGTCCATCATGGAAAATTATTGCAACTGCAACAAAAGTCTTTCCTGATATTGATAATTGATTTCCTACAAACTTCTTTATTAAAGTGTCCAATTTTGTTCCATCAGCTCTACAACGTTGCATCATTAAAATATATACTGTACATATTTCTTTAAAAATAACGTTGATAACATTTCTGATTTACATTGAGAACATTCCATGTTATGATTTGCATCTTTAACTAATTTACTAAAAGTCACTGATTTACTCTCTGGGAATGTTAAATGTATGGACCTTTCAGAATCAACATTAGTGCTGCATGTGTTCATCTAGTTTTCACAACAATGTTCCCATTTATAAGAGAGACCAAACATACTTTCTATTTCTACCCCTTCATCTTCCAGTACCATAAGCATATACATTAAGAATTCCTGTGCATCTTGCTGGACATTTTGTGTAAAATGTGTACATCCAGAACATACATCTAAAAGATTTCTAACATCAGAAGCACTTTCTATTTTAGTTTTATCATTACTCAACTTCTCATAAAAGAAACTCAGCAGAGAACAAAATCTTTTTTCATGATTTAGTATTATCTGCTCTTGCAAACTTTCAAGATAAAATACAACATTCAGCACTACATTAGCGTAGCAGTTGACACCAGAGCTATTTTCAAAATGACAAACCAACAACCTCTTCAACATTGTCCTTTTTCTTTTTGCTTGCAATCACATCACTCTCCTTTTATTTTCTCTTCTGTACATCCTCATTACAGATATTCTCAATTCTCCTTTTCCAACAAACAACACGTTTTTCAAACACAGGATACTGACCTAAATGAGGAGCATAGCTTCTTCTTAATCTATTATACTCCTTTACACAATTTGCATCAGCACTAACTTTTGAGTCATCAAAGTTTATCATGAATAAACCAGATAATTTTTTCACTCGTGACAAAGCAACATATGCCCTACCTTCTTTAAACACACTAGATCCAATGTTTACAAAAGCACTATCTACAGTTAATCAGAGATTTGTGAATAGTTACAGCATATGCTAGAGAAAACGGAAACTGCTTCCTACGTACATATACGTCTTTCACAAGCAAAAAACGAACTGAACAACGACTAATGTATTTAACCTCTTCAATCTGATCAAATTTTATTTTTTAAAATTCAATTCCATCTTTTTTCTGGTAATTAACAAAACCCACAACTTTACCCATAGCTCCATTCACTAAACCCTTTTCTACATTCAAATTACGTCTTAAAATTACTCGACAGTTCATACATACATAAAGATTCTTTTCTAAACCAGCTGTTTTCGATATGTTTTTCTCTAGAGAGTCCAATTTAGTTTTCAATTTGCCTGTCAATATAATAGTTATTCCTTCATGCTGTATTTTATCCATGGCTTCCATTTTCATATTCTCTTCATTTTCCAATTTCAAAAGTTCTTCATTGAATATAGAGCATTCATGTAGTGTTGGCATTAAGCAGATTACAGTATTTTTTCTGCAATTTTCTTGTATATTTTCTCTGGAACTATTTGTTCTGTTGGAAACAAATTACATAGCAATCGCCTCTGTAAAGCTTTTCTGCCATGTTCTGTGAGTAGTCCAATTCTGATATCTTTGAGAATACTTGCATAATCATCATCATTTGCTTGCCGCATATTGGTAATGAGTTCTTTGTACTCAAAGTATGACCAAATATTCACATTACCTATACTTCCTAATTACTTTTTCGTGTCTTCATGTGCAAGAGTATTACATACTGGTTGTCCTTTAACTGGAGTGAGCTGCAGTAGATCCCCAAAAACTATAACATGTTTTCCTCCAAATAACACGTCATAGTCTGTCTTTAGAATTTGCTGCATTCTTAAATGCACAAAGGCAAGCATTAAGTTTGATACCATGCTTACCTCATCAATAATGAGAACTTTCATTTTCTTCAACACTCTTGAAACTTCAAAACATGCTTCTACTGTTAGCTTGTGGTATTCTATTTTTTTCTCATGCTCTACTGGTAACATTAGCAAACGATGTAAGGTAATTCCTTTTATGTTATATGCTGCTAACCCAGGTGGAGCAGTAACAACACAAGACAAAGTTGAATCAGTTTTTTTCTGTAGGTAGCTTCTAATTACTTTAATTAAGAAACGTTTTCCAGTTCCAGCTTGTCCACTCACATAAATTCTGATTGGTTCAAATGATGTGCATGAGCAGTCTTTATTTTCATGCAGTAATCCATGATCAATTTGTTTTGTGACTTCTTCATAAATTTGTTGTTGTTCATCATTCAGTTGTTGTTCCAAATTTGGTAAGTCTATTAAATCTTCCTGAGCTTGATTCATAGCTGTTTCCACTTCAGTCGTGGCTATTGCAGCTTCATTTTCTACGATTGGTTGTCCTAGGGGATCTTGACTGAGCGTACCAGAACTTTGACTGTCTTGAGAACTGTCTCTAGCTACTTCAGCTGCAGTTGTAGCTTCTTGTTCAATTTCTTCATTTAACATTTGTGCATAATTTGTGAAAGTACTGCATTCTATGCTATCTTTACATGCATTAAAGGAATCTTCATAGCTCTGAAAATCTCCAAGTAACTCATCCTCTGAAAGCCATGGTTTAAACAGCTGTAAAAGTGCTAAGTAGTAAAATTCCTTTTTGTCAGTAGTGTCGCAACTCAGCTTCCTGTGATTAATCAAACTTCCTTTTGTTTCTTTCATTAAACATCCTTCCTCACCAATGACTTTATATTTCCCATTGTTGACGTCTTGTGTGGCATTCCGTGTAAAAATGTAGTTCTGCAGCATTTCACAGAGACACATCTTCTCAAGATGATGACTTCTGTTTGGGTAATATGTGTCCAACATATTTGTTTTCAAAATGTCTGTACTTTCTGGTTCATTCTCTGCTAAATATTCAATTACTCGAATAGATTTCAGTACCTGATTTCGCATTCCTGCAAGGCCTAAACTTACCCAAATTATTCTTCTGGATTTGGAGCACAGACTTGCAGATGATAACCTATCTGAGCATTCGTATGACCCAATTTCTCGATGCGATAACATCTTTAAACTGAAACTGTATAGCTTTTTACTGACAGTCTTCTCGTGAGAAATCTCTTCCCACATTTCTTTCAATTCCGTTTTCTCAGATTTAGTGATGTAAGATGTGACATACCGAGCAACAGCAATAGAATTGTCAGCTACATACTGAATATCCATGTTAGCATTCCACATGGATAAAATGACTGGGTTGTAGTCAGTTATATATTTTGACTCTTCTTTTCTTCTTAGGTTGTAGGTATTTTTCGGAGATTTTCTTGTAATGGTATGTCGCACAGCTGACATAAAACTGTTTACTCTTCCTTTTGAAAGAACAGGTCGTGGAAATCCAAATCGACATTTTGTGTAGAATTTATCTTTACTCTTGTACTTTCGTAGTCAGTATTTTCCACACCGATGACTTTGGAAACGTAAAACTTGCTCTTTTAAGTTTTTTTCTTCTGTGCTTTTAGGTATAGCACATGTTGCATATTCTTCAATGAAAGATAAAACTGCATCATCAGAATCTTTTCCAAATTTTGGGGCATCCTTGATCCACAACAGCATATGAATATGAGGAGCACCTCTTGCGTGGTACTCTTTTCTCCAAAAGAAATCCACAACTTCTCCAAGAGGTGGATTCTTTTATTGCAGATGAAGGACATCCTAGCCTCAAATCTATGATTGAAATATCTGCAAACATTAACCGGATCCAATGAGCACAATTCTCCTGCTGTCTTGTATTGTATGTTTTCAATATTTGAATTTTCCTCTCGAAGAAAATCCAGTAAATCATCCCAAGCGTACTCAGCACAGCTTAGGGTAAGGAACCATGTAGGAGTTCCTAAATTCCGTAACATACATTTCAATTCTCCATGGCGTCGGTACCAATATTCATTAGTTCCACGCTGACAAGCCATCAGATTAATCAATTGAGATTCCAAATGATCATCTCGCTGTTGCACTTTGTTCATAAAATCCTTTGCAGACACATTATGTAGATGTACTCCAGTTTTTAAAATGTGATTTACTGCATAAGATAGTGCAGACAAGTCACTTTCAAATAAAAGATGGAACAAATAAGGAATACTTTGACGAAATCTTGGATCTTCTGCATATAATCTTGTAGTCCCATACACAGAAGCAGGAATCTGTACTGGACGTTCATCATATCGTCCACCTTTTCCTGTAGGAAACAACTGGGGAAAACAATGAGCTGCCAAGCTCTCCTCCCATACACTCACGGGAGTTCCTTTTGATTTTTTCATCTGAAACAGATCAATAGTGTTTCCCATAACTTCTTTAAAATGAAGAGGATGTATGCTGAAATGTTCATAAATTTCTTCTTCTTTTGACTTATCCACTTTGTCAATTTGCCCAGTTGGTATTCCTGTGTCTGCTAGTAAAACGTCTTCATCTTCATCCATATAAATTGATTCATAGTACTTATTATTTCTTTTCAAATATAAATTTGCTCTTTGTACTTTTCATACATCTACTAGCTCCTGCCAAATTTTCTTATTCTTTGTAGGTACACCATTAACCATAATAACTAATGGTTCAGTTTCCAAACTATCTGCATCAATTGTTTCAATATTTTTTTTTCAAATCTAATGGCAAATAGACAACTCTTCCTTTTAAACCTCTTTGTAAATCTGAAGGAGGTCATTTACCTGTTTTGGGCTCCATACGAACTATAGTCTGAAACGGATGGACACATTGAATGAGTATAGACTCATACATATTTAAATCACTAAGTTCTGCAGGAATATCAACCAAATCTAATTGATGATGTACAGCTCTAGCTGGCATTTTATTTTCTTCTAACTTGTTATAACAGTATTTACAAATACGCTGATCTTCACCCAAATCAAAACAATTTTCCAGAAACAAATATGTAGCAAAATCCTTCCACTCATAATTATTTTCTTTTTCACTTTTTTTTATAGAGATCAACATTCCTTGTTTGAGTTTTATAATGGCTTCTCCGGCAACAAATACAAGTAATATTTGGTCTTTCATTAGAGATGATAGTAAATTTTGTCATTTGATCTTCAAAATTTTTACTAACAGTGGGTTCTACATTCTCTTCCACATTTTCTTCAATAACTGTGTCATTTCCTGCACTTTCTTGTTCTGGACCAAGGTAACAAAACTGAATATCATCAGTAACCTTCTCAACATCTGATACAGATCCACGCAACAGAGCACTATTCAACTCATTTAACTTTAGTGCTGGACTTTTAGCAAAATACAATCTTCTCACAAACTTTCTCATCTCAGTATGATGTACTGCCAGCATCCTAAAATGGTGAAAAACACTTTGACAAACTTTCCTAGAAAGACAAACCAGAGAATGTCCTTGCAAACCAGTATTCTTTCTCACTCTGCATGGATCTAGTCTTTGAAGCTCCTTAATCTTCTGTTTAACACTTTTTTTTTACTATATTCTCTTAGAAAGTCACTTAATTTATCAATAGATTCTTGTTGTACAGTACAAATACTACTACAATTCCAAGTGTACACTGGGGCTTTAGGACGTTTCCCCATAACCTCATCAGCTAACAATTCTTCCTCATTTCTTGGAACCATTTTCTCCTTTTCCATTACACAACCATCTTTAACTTCATAACTTCGACCACTGGTGTCAACTGCATGCAGCAAACTATTACTTTGAAGATAACTCTCTTCATTAAAAAATGGTTCAGTACTTGAACTATGCTTCCATTCTCCTAAGAACATATTACAAAAGTAATTTATTTTCACTACTCTTTTCCTTTTGCATTTTGACTTCATTACATTGACTATTTTATCTAATGTACGGATCCTGTTCAAAATTAAAATGAATAGTTTTCTTTTTAATTCCAAAGCCTTTGCAACAATTGATTCAATATGTTTCTTTTTCTTATAAAATATTGCTTTCTTCCTATATTTTTTCACATCCTTTAGCAAATTGAACACCACTCTTCTCTGAAACATTTTTTAGCGAATGTTTTGAAATTCTGTTTTTCGTTTTAAGTCATTCTTTCTTGTTTCTGATTGTACATTAGCATTTAGTATTTTCTTTCTATTGTCTTGTTGTTTTCTTCTTGAAACACTATTTGCAGTGGATATACTGTGTACATTGTTTCTATGTTTGAGGATATTTTTAAAAAAATCCTTAGTCTGCTTACCAGAAGACTTTTTCTTTTTTCCAACATGAGGTTCTTCAACTAATTTCTGTTGTCCAGTTGTCTTCAAATATAGATGTTTTTGCTGTTCTTTTCTCTTTCTTGATTTTATAGGCATGTTTAATTTATATCAGTATTTTTCAGAAATACCTAAAGGAAACTAAAAAAAAACTACCTTTATGTAATTTAAATATATTACTATATTTTTTTGAGCTTTTCAAATGCTATCATATGAGCTGCCCCTTTCCTACGAGTGCAAGTCTTACAGAACAAGAGCAACACGAATTAAATCTCTGACAACAATTCCTGCGTGCACACAGACTCATGGTGTGATTCTAGGCAGAAAACGATATTTGATTGGCAATTTCAAAGCACATTTACTACTGTGGTAGAGCAAGTGATAATTACTGTAACAGCCTGACACATTTTCCTTATAGTTTAGAGAGGCAGAAAAGAGCACATGTCCTAACAGCTACTTGAGACCATGAGCATGTGGAACCTGGGTGAGTGATTAGACTAGAGCCAAGGAAATGATCCTTGGTGATATTGAATGTGTTAGCGTTACACACTGCTATCTGAAATACCACACAGTGCTGAATAGTAAGCATGGGAGTGCAGGAGAAGCAGCTGGCTGTGTGCTAAGAGTGTGTTTCTGGAGACTGTGTATTGTCAGGTGCAAGAGAGATCTGCATGGACGCTTGCACAACTGCATGAAGACTGCAGAGATGTATGTAAGATCACCTGTGGTAAGGATTAATTGGGCTTATGAACATGTAGGAACTACCTCACCCATTGCAGGAGTGGAAGGAAAATCTACCCTGTTGTTTTCAAATGTGTTAGCATTTGCCTCTCATCTTTGAGATGGTGATGTGTGCTGTATGCTAACCATCACAGTTCAAGAAAACAAGCTGCCCCTTTCCTACGAGTGCAAGTCTTACAGAACAAGAGCAACACAAATTAAATCTCTGACAACAATTCCTATGTGCACACAGACTCATGGTGTGATTCTAGGCAGAAAACGATATTTGATTGGCAATTTCAAAGCACATTTACTACTGTGGTAGAGCAAGTGATATTTACTGTAACAGCCTGACACATTTTCCTTATACTTTAGAGAGGCAGAAAAGAACACATGTCCTAAAAGCTACTTGAGACCATGAGCATGTGGAACCTGGGTGAGTGATTAGACTAGAGCAAAGGAAATGAGCCTTGGAGATGTTGAATGTGTTAGCGTTACACACTGCTATCTGAAATACCACACAGTGCTGAATAGTAAGCATGGGAGTGCAGGAGAAGCAGCTGCCTGTGTGCTAAGAGTGTGTTTCTGGAGACTGTGTATTGTCAGGTGCAAGAGAGATCTGCATGGACGCTTGCGCAACTGCATGAAGACTGCAGAGATGTATGTAAGATCACCTGTGGTAAGGGTTAATTGGAGTTTTGAACATGTAGGAACTACCTCACCCATTGCAGGAGAGGAAGGAAAATCTACCCTGTTGTTTTCAAATGTGTTAGCATTTGCCTCTCATCTGTGAGCTAGTGATTTGTGCTGAATGCTAGCCATCACAGTTCAAGAAAACAAGCTGCCCCTTTCCTATGAGTGCAAGTCTTACAGAACAAGAGCAACACAAATTCAATCTCTGACAACAATTTCTGTGTGCACACAGACTCATGGTGTGATTCTAGGCAGAAAACAATATTTGATTGGCAATTTCAAAGCACATTTACTACTGTGGTAGAGCAAGTGATAATTACTGTAACAGCCTGACACATTTTCCTTATAGTTTAGAGAGGCAGAAAAGAGCACATGTCCTAACAGCTACTTGAGACCATGAGCATGTGGAACCTGGGTGAGTGATTAGACTAGAGCAAAGGAAATGAGCCTTGGTGATGTTGAATGTGTTAGCGTTACACACTGCTATCTGAAATACCACACAGTGCTGAATAGTAAGCATGGGAGTACAGGAGAAACAGCTGCCTGTGTGCTAAGAGTGTGTTTCTGGAGACTGTGTATTGTCAGGTGCAAGAGAGAGAGATCTGCATGGACACTTGCACAACTGCATGAAGACTGCAGAGATGTATGTAAGATCACCTGTGGAAAGGGTTAATTGGAGTTTTGAACATGTAGGAACTACCTCACCCATTGCAGGAGTGGAAGGAAAATCTACCCTGTTGTTTTCAAATGTGTTAGCATTTGCCTCTCATCTGTGAGATAGTGACTTGTGCTGAATGCTAACCATCACAGTTCAAGAAAACAAGCTGCCCCTTTCCTACAAGTGCAAGACTTACAGAACAAGAGCAACACAAATTAAATCTCTGACAACAATTCCTGTGTGCACACAGACTCATGGTATGATTCTAGGCAGAAAACAATATTTGATTGGCAATTTGAAAGCACATTTACTACTGTGGTAGAGCAAATGATAATTACTGTAACAGCCTGACACATTTTCCTTATAGTTTAGAGAGGCAGAAAAGAGCACATGTCCTAACAGCTACTTGAGACCATGAGCATGTGGAACCTGGGTGAGTGATTAGACTAGAGCAAAGGAAATGAGCCTTGGTGATGTTGAATGTGTTAGCGTTAAACACTGCTATCTGAAATACCACACAGTGCTGAATAGTAAGCATGGGAGTGCAGGAGAAGCAGCTGGCTGTGTGTTAAGAGTGTGTTTCTGGAGACTGTGTATTGTCAGGTGCAAGAGAGATCTGCATGGACGCTTGCACAACTGCTTGAAGACTGCAGAGATGTATGTAAGATCACCTGTGGTAAGGGTTAATTGGAGTTTTGAACATGTAGGAACTACCTCACCCATTGCAGGAGTGGAAGGAAAATCTACCCTGTTGTTTTCAAATGTGTTAGCATTTGCCTCTCATCTGTGAGATAGTGATTGCTGCTGAATGCTAACCATCACAGTTCAAGAAAACAAGCTGCCCCTTTCCTACGAGTGCAAGTCTTACAGAACAAAAACAACACAAATTAAATCTCTGACAACAATTCCTGTGTGCACACAGACTCATGATATGATTCTAGGCACAAAACAGTATTCCTGGGTGATACCAGTACACCTTAACTTATGGTCAAGACGTAGTCCATAATATCTTACAAGTTCAAGGCAGTTAAATATCTTCCAAAACATAAAATGTAAAACACAACTTTAAAAGAAGAAACACATTTCTATTATTTATATCAACATACACCACATACATCCCCTCTCAAATTCATAACTCACCTTTAAAAGTAGTTAGTTGAGAAAGAAATGTGCAACTCACACTGCAGATTATCAGAGCCAGAATCTCTGAGCTGTACTCCTCTCACCAGAACCACTAAATGGCAAAATTTCCCTCTCTTTTTTCACACATATACACGTTAACTTTAAATCACATTGCTTCCCACTTTTTTTTAAATGGAAACACACATTTCTATTGGTTGCACATTTCAACCCTTTTCAAATGATTCCTACCACCAACATGACTTCTGCCTGCTACCATAGCAACAGATCATGGAACACTGGTGTGAGCAGAGAGGTCAGAAGTTCAGCACACAATGTTTTTAATCCAAAGAGCAAGAGTGCTTGACTTTTCAAACCTAACAGCATATCCAAAGTAATCTTCTGTGGGAACACATTTTTCTGAACCAATACAAAACATGCTTTTAAAAATTTAAACATACAGACTAGTTTTCAGTGTTGAATGGTCTGAAACAGCAAATGAGTTCTTTTTATTAAAAAAAAAGTATGTAAGCCTCCATTTTACAACTATCTTTCTTTTCATATTGCCATTCTACTGAAAGACACCTTCTGAGTGCATCCAGATCTCCTTGAAAGATGTTCACAGTGTGGATTGTAGGTCATAGCTATGTCTACTGGAGTGAACAGTATGCGGAAAAAAGAGGTATTGTGAAAGACCTTGCTTTGTCAAATGTAGACATTAAATGGATTGGTCAGAGAGGGTTAAAGTGGCACCAATTAATGCGTTTGGTGAAATCCTTTCTACATCTCCCACAGCCTGACCTTATAATTGTGCACTGTGGTGGAAATGACCTAGGCACTTTAACTGGGGTAGGTCTGGAAATGCTTGTTAAGGACACCTTTGTGCAATTGATGTCACTTTTTCCACAAACTACCTTTGTATATTCTAATATATGCCAAAGGCAAAAGTGGAACTGGTCCAACCAATATTGTCCGCAGATTGAGAAAGCAAAAAAGCACGTCAATAAGTCTGTTTCTGCTTTCCTCAGAGACTATGGTATGGGTTCTATATACCACAGCAACTTGCGTTACAACATGCAAGGCATTTATAGAGGAGACGGTGTACATTTCACAGATGAAGGGAACAGAGTCTTCCTCTTGAACTTTAGACTCTGCATCGGTACATACTTGTAGGTACAAAAAAACACTCAATTAACACAACGGCTCTTTTTAGAGCCAACCAACATCTAAACACTTAAACTTGATTTTGGGCTACATTTGGGCTCTTTTGTCTCCGGTTGCCATCTTGGGAGATTTATTTGTTATGAAGTTTCCTAATTTCCTCATGTACTGCAGTCTCCTCAGTAGGAAATGCTTTCAGTTTTTTACTTTGATTCCATCATGAAGGTATTCAGATATGTCACACATGTGCCATAAATTCTGAATGTTAGCACTCTAGTTGCTCATTAGATCACTGTAGTAAAACTACTGTTCACCATGGAAGTCTGCTCCTGGTATTAAAAGTGCTTGTTTCAGTCTACATGTCAGAATTTTTTAATGAAATAGAAGAGGATTTGAGAAGTCACTCAAAATGTGCCCTCATTTTCTTTCTTCAGCATTAATCATAATTTCTATGGCAAAATGAACCCCCTCATTGTGTTCCTTTTTAAATTAAATGTTTTAAGTGTTACCAGTTTATTCCAATCAAGATGGCTTTAGGTGTGCCATACTTTTGTCATAATGAAGACAGTAAGCGCTCTAGTTGTTTTTAAGAACATTCTTGGACATTCTGTCATTGGGCTATACTTGGGCTACATCTGGGTGATATTTGGGCTACATTTGGGCTCTTTTGTCTCTGGTGGCCATCTTGGGAGACTTATTTGTTATGAAGTTTCCTAATTTCCTCATTTACTGCAGTCTCCTCAGTAGGAAATACTTTCAGTTTTTTACTTTGATTCCATCAAGAAGGCATTCTGATGTGTCACACATGTGCCATAAAATCAGAATGTTAGCACTCTTTTTGCTCATTAGATCACTGTAGTAAAGCTACTGCTCACCAGGGAAAACTGCTGCTGGTATTGAAAGTGCATGTTTCAGTCTGCATGTCAGAATTTTTTAATGAAATAGAAGAGGATTTGAGAAGTCACTCAAAATGTGCCCTAATTTTTCTTTCTGCAGCACTAATCATACTTTTTATGGAAAGATGAACCCCCTCATTTTGTTCCTTTTTAAATTAAATGTTTTAAGAGTTACCACTTTAATCCAAGCAAGATGGCTTCAGGTGTGCCATACGTTTATCATAAGTAGGACGGTTAGCGCTCTAGTAGTTCTTTGGAACACTCTGGGAAGCTGCAGTAGAACACAAAGGAATCAACTGACAGTCTCTGCCCTTGTTGGATGTACATGTTTTACTGAGAATGTCAGACTTCATTCTCACATGACTGAGAAAGATAATGTGAATTTACAGAAAATAAGCTCTCAGTTTAGCTTATAGATCACCTTCCAAACCTCTGTGGTAAAAGCATGAGAAAATATTTTTCTCTCAATCATGATATCCCAGCAGAAGGCTTTTTCACATGGTGAAATCACCTTAGAACATACCACAATTCCTAAAATGAGTATGGTACCATCAACAAATGATTTATAATGTAACTAAAGTCTTAAAACCTTCTATTAACTGCAATGCTTTTTAATGAGGTGCTATCATGTATATTGGTCCCAAGATGGCTGCCAACACTTCTTGGATGAAGTGCTGACCGCCAATCAGATCTCAGGATGAGATGTGTGGTTAGGCTCCGCCCACATATATATATGCTTTTAAATGCTATTTTCTCAGGAAATACTGAACAGATTTACACCTTGACCTTATGGCTACCTCTCTGCCAAATTTCAAGTAATTCTGTTCAGCCGTTCGGGCTGTAGCTGTGTCTAAAGGTCCTATGGAAAAATGCATGGGGAAAACGCGTTTTGGGACCCCCCTTTTTTCTCGGCCCCTGCTTTACGAATCACCCCGAGACTTTTAGGGTAGGAGCTGAACGGAGCGCCCCATTAGTTTTTAAAATTTTGTGAGGATTCATCAACCGGCGCCAAAGTTATTCAAAATAGAATTTTGAGATTTCCTATGGAAACTAGGTTGTAACTATAACAATCTACTGGCGACCGCCAGTAGATAATATATATATATATATATATATATATATATATATATAATATATATATATATATATATATATATATATATATATATATATATATATATATATATATATTACCCTCTCGATCTGGAGCAACGCGTTAAACCTGCAAAAACTTGGTCTGTGCATGAAACTGCAAACGCGTCGCCCCCCCTTCGGTTCTGATGGATTACGGACTGAGGGGGAGAGAGTAGGCTGTGGTAAATTTAAATTACCTGTACTATTTTTATGCGGTAAAATTCAATAAGAATAACTCAGTAAAATAAGAGGCAGAATCCGTGGTATTCGAGGGTATAATAGGGTATTTATTCCTTACAAAGGAATGATGGTTCGAACCAGGCAATCGAGTTCCGTCACCACGAAGGTTCAGGAAGGGATCAGCAATACATTATTGACAAGTAATAGTATATATATGAAATGCATTACATTAAGACAGATGCAGGAGGCGTAACAGCTGATAATACAGATAAGAATATACATACGTAATGAAAAAGGCGTTATAATAGGCGTGCATAGAGGCGTATACTAAAAACCTCATTATGATGGTGACACAAATGGGTGGATCCATAAAAGAATCCTGCAAAGTCAGCAAAAATACATGGCAGAAATGCGCGCGCAGCCGCATGACGTGTGATTGACGTGTAACTAGAGGGTGAAGGGAACTTGACATTTAGCCCTACATGTGGAGACAGAAGTCTGGGGTGTCAGGACAACCTAGTCCTAAATCATATCTAATATCTTGTGTTTAAGGAACTATATTATCTAGAAGGAAAGGTCTTCTCGGACAGATCCTATTCTATACCGACTGCTAGTGCGTGTACAAGCGTCTAAGTGTCTACATGAGATGCGAGGGGGCATGGGCCTACCATGGTAACGAGAGTCATGAATTACTTGCACGGAGACAGTAAGGCCGGGCCCTTTGCTCTGCAGCTAGAGGGATGTTTACCTAAGCTACTTGGACAGGAATGTATTTCTTGAGGAACGGAGCAGATAACTTGAAGGCTGAATACAGTTTTTTTGGCAGGCAACAGGCCGGGCTAGGCACCGTTAGCCGCGCAGGAAGTAAGACAAAGTTCATGGATACAGATGCAGGTCCAGGCTGGAGCATTCAGAGGCAGAAGCAGGAAAAGGCTTGATGGCAGAATTCAGGGCCTACCTTGCCAGAGCTGGAAAACGTGAAAAGTATACCATATAAAGACGGTGGCAAGGCATACTTAGGAACGGAATATCTGGCCCATTCATGGCAGATATGAAAGAGTACATATTAACGTTGGACACAATTGTATTTGCGTCTTCATAGCTTGAAGTGGAGGGAACATACATGTACTTGTAGCATGTACATGGAGCCGTTGGGGTCTAGATAGGGGACACAATTGACCATAAAAATTCATATTTCCTCATTCTCTCCTTGTCCCCTACGGACCCTCATGAAATGTCAATCTTCAGGAATCCATCAATCTGTTCATGTAACATCATTTGTTCTTCTTTCTTCTTCCGGGATCTTGAATGAAAACTTGAACGTGGAATACACGATGTGGCACACAGGCCGCAAATCGCTGGTCCACATTGTAGACATAGGCAGCAACTGAATACTATGAGAAGGCCAATACCTAGGAAGGATAGGACTTTCCATCCCCAGGCTGACAACACGCTCCAGAACCAACCGGACCATGTCCAGGTGCCTGCATTCTGATGTATCTGGTTTGCAATCTTGTGAAGACGAGTTATGGCTTTATATACGGATGGCGCGTTTTCTGGGATGAAAACACAGCAACTTGATCCGATGACCCTACAAGCTCCGCCCCTATCTGCTAGGATGACGTCAAGGACAAGACGATTTTGGAGAACAACAATCCGCATCGCAGACTGCTCCTCTGTTAAGTTGCCTAGGGCAGAGGTAGTTTCATTCACTACTGCTTCAAGGGTTCTGGTTAATCTACGTATCAGTTTACTGTTTGAGACAACACCTATGTAAGGGAAGAGACCTTTATTGAAGTCTGTATATTGTTCCCATGCTGTTTCGGTGTAGTCAACAATCGGGATATCTCTCTGGGGTCTATGGTGTACTAGATTGGTATTTCTATGATAATCAGGAGGGGCTAGGAAAACAGGTGGCAGAAGGAATGCAATGTAACAGGTACCATCCCAATCTAGGGGTAGGCGTATATATAATAATAATAATAATAATAATAATACAGAATTTTATTGAGCGCGAACAGCTACCTCGCACGGAGGTGTCCCGGCGCTAGACACAGGCAGAGAAAACAAACCGGAATTCAAGTCATTAACAAGGTTGAGTAAAGAGCCAGGTCTTCAACAAATCCTTAAAACGGGGTTCAGAAGGAGCCTGCTGAAGCTCAGGGGGTAGTGAATTCCATAACATCGTTACATTTGCCGAGAACGTTCTGCCTCCCAGACGGGCCTTCTTTATACGAGGCACTGCTAGCTGGATCCGGCAGTTGGAACGAAGAGAACGGGACTGTGTGTGGCAACCGATCTTTCAAATATATTGGGCATTTGCCATACAAGGATCTAAAGGCTAACGTAAGGGCCTTAAATTTGATCCTGTTGGCCACTGGTAACCAATGAAGTGATCGAAGATGCGGAGAGATGGAATGCTTGAATGGAATCTGCATTAACAGCCTCGCAGCCGCATTCTGGACCAGTTGCAAGCGTTGAATAAGGTATTTAGGCAGACCCAAGAACAAGCCATTCGCGTAATCCAATCTAGATGTCACTGTCGCATGGATTACCGTTTTCCTGCAGTTCACCGGGAGAAGATGCAGGATTTTGCGAAGATTCCTGAGTTTACCTAAACAGCTTCCCATCAGCTGTTGTGTGTGCGAGACAAACGACAGATTGTTGTCCCAGCGCACTCCCAGGTTTTTTGCCGATAGGCTAGGGGAGGGGGCCGGCCCCATTGCACTCGGCCACCAGAGCTCAGAGGGGGGCGGGGTGCCTTTACCAAAAAAGAGCACCTCCGTTTTGTCTGCATTAAGTTTTAACTTATTAGTATTCATCCAGCGCGCAACATCCTGAAGACAGCCTTTAAAACTAGACATGGCTGCCACTGATGCCTCTGCATATGGAAACACAAGCTGGGTGTCATCGGCATAAGATATTGCCTTGACCCCCCAGTTAGCAATAAGCGTGAAGAGTGGGGCCAGATAGACATTAAATAGTAATGGGCTAAGCGCCGAGCCCTGCGGTACACCACAGCATAAAGGCTTAGGAGTTGAAAACACAGTCCCCAGGGACACCTTCTGAGTTCTCTGGGACAGGTACGACTGTATCCAGTCCAGCGCTTGATCCTGAAGGCCCACTTCTGCCAAACGCATCATCAGCCTTGCATGGTCGACAGTATCAAACGCTGCCGAAAGATCCAGGAGCACCAGCAAAGCTGAGTCTCCCGAATCTAACGACCATCTTATTGACTCTGCCACCTCGATCAGAGCAGTCTCGGTGCTAAAGCCAGGTCTAAAGCCTGACTGTGTCTCATGCAGAATCTTGTTGTCCTCTATATATTTACCGAGCTTCCGCTGGATAACTTTCTCAAGCATTTTGCCCGGGGCAGCCAGCAAAGAAATAGGACGAAGGTTGCTGAGGTCCGCAGGATCCCCATTGGGTTTTTTCTTTAGAGGGAGGAGGGTCGCATGTTTCCACATATCCGGGAAGACCCCGGAGGCGATGGACGTGTTCCAAATGATCTGTAAAGATGGAGCCACAAAATCCGCCATTATGCTCCACAATTTGGGAGGGCAGGGGTCATCCGGCGAACCAGACTTACAACAGCTTAATTCCTTCTTGACTGTGGACAAAGTTATTGGTTGAAAAGAAGCCAGCGGTCCGCTTGTCAACTCTTTGACCGTCTGATCCAATTTCACCGTTGTTTCCTCGAAGCCAAATGAGTCATAGACACGTTTAATTTTATGGTCGAAATAGTCCGAGATTGTGTTACAAAAGGTGATTGAAGGCGGTATTTCCCTTTCAATACATCTGGGTTTAAAAAAGGACTGAACCACCTTAAAAACTTCTTTAGTGGAGTGCTCTGCCTGTTGAATAGCACTCGCAAAAAACAATTTTTTTGCCTTTCTGACAGCCTTCTGAAATTTATGGGAGGCCACCTTGTATTGTGTTCTTTCCAGGGCCCCATAGTTTACCCTCCACAGCCTCTCTAACCGTTTGCATTTTGCCTTCTCAGTTCTGAGGTCCTGTGAGAACCATAGAGCAGAGGGAGAGTCCCTTTTGGACATAGCGCGTTTAGCTGGAGCAATGGATGATACCATGCTCTCAATCCAGTGATGAAACAGCAGAGCGTCAGTGTTGGCATTCATGGTTAAAGTAGGTTTGTTCTGAGCCAGCACAGGGCCCATAACGGCAGGGACTAGTTTCCTCCATTGTCTTCGCATAAAAACTCGCTTACTTGGCTCTGGTCTGTCGGCCACCAAATTTATTATAAAAGGCAGAAGCAGGTGATCTGACCAAAGTAAAGGCAGAGTCCCCTCCATCCTCACCTTTTCAATATTGGAGAGGATGAGATCGAGTGTATGACCCGCTCTATGTGTGGGACCCTCATTGATTAATCTCAGCTTGGCCGCAACTAGAGTGGCTCTTAATATCTCTGCTTGGGCGCAGTCCGTTCTATCCATATGTATATTGAAGTCCCCCACTACAAGAAAATAAGGATGGAGGAGGGAGCTCTGCACTATTACGTCCAGCAAAGCTATAAGACTAGAATCATTCCCACCAGGGGGGCGGTAAATAACTAGCCCTGCTAAGGAGAACTGAGCGCCC